>NC_143384.1:85430749-86036027 GCF_980474605.1 Leiobunum rupestre
TATGATTGGTATTCCCGAGTTTGTTTCGATAAAACTATGATTGGTATTCCCGAGTTTGTTTATATAAAATTACGATATGTATTCCCGAGTTTGTTTCGATAAAACTATGATTGGTATTCCCGAGTTTGTTTATATAAAATTACGATATGTATTCCTGAGTTTGTTTCGATAAAACTATGATTGGTATTCCCGAGTTTGTTTCGATAAAACTATGATTGGTATTCCTGAGTTTGTTTATATAAAATTACGATATGTATTCCCGAGTTTGTTTCGATAAAACTATGATTGGTATTCCCGAGTTTGTTTCGATAAAACTATGATTGGTATTCCTGAGTTTGTTTATATAAAATTACGATATGTATTCCCGAGTTTGTTTCGATAAAACTATGATTGGTATTCCCGAGTTTGTTTCGATAAAACTATGATTGGTATTCCCGAGTTTGTTTCGATAAAACTATGATTGGTATTCCCGAGTTTGTTTCGATAAAACTATGATTGGTATTCCCGAGTTTGTTTCGATAAAACTATGATTGGTATTCCCGAGTTTGTTTATATAAAATTACGATATGTATTCCCGAGTTTGTTCCGATAAAACTATGATTGGTATTCCCGAGTTTGTTTCGATAAAACTATGATTGGTATTCCCGAGTTTGTTTCGATAAAACTATGATTGGTATTCCCGAGTTTGTTTCGATAAAACTATGATTGGTATTCCCGAGTTTGTTTCGATAAAACTATGATTGGTATTCCCGAGTTTGTTTTGATAAAACTATGATTGGTATTCCCGAGTTGGTTTCGATAAAACTATGATTGGTATTCCCGAGTTTGTTTCGATAAAACTATGATTGGTATTCCCGAGTTTGTTTCGATAAAACTATGATTGGTATTTCCGAGTTGGTTTCGATAAAACTATGATTGGAATTCCCGAGTTTGTTTCGATAAAACTATGATTGGTATTCCCGAGTTTGTTTCGATAAAACTATGATTGGTATTCCCGAGTTTGTTTCGATAAAACTATGATTGGTATTTCCGAGTTTGTTTCGATAAAACTATGATTGGTATTCCCGAGTTTGTTTCGATAAAACTATGATTGGTATTCCCGAGTTTGTTTCGATAAAACTATGATTGGTATTCCCGAGTTTGTTTATATAAAATTACGATATGTATTCCCGAGTTTGTTTCGATAAAACTATGATTGGTATTCCCGAGTTTGTTTCGATAAAACTATGATTGGTATTCCCGAGTTTGTTTCGATAAAACTATGATTGGTATTCCCGAGTTTGTTTCGATAAAACTATGATTGGTATTCCCGAGTTTGTTTCGATAAAACTATGATTGGTATTCCCGAGTTTGTTTCGATAAAACTATGATTGGTATTCCCGAGTTTGTTGCGATAAAACTATGATTGGTATTCCCGAGTTTGTTTCGATAAAACTATGATTGGTATTCCCGAGTTTGTTTCGATAAAACTATGATTGGTATTCCCGAGTTTGTTTCGATAAAACTATGATTGGTATTCCCGAGTTTGTTTATATAAAATTACGATACGTATTCCCGAGTTTGTTTCGATAAAACTATGATTGGTATTCCCGAGTTTGTTTCGATAAAACTATGATTGGTATTTCCGAGTTTGTTTCGATAAAACTATGATTGGTATTCCCGAGTTTGTTTCGATAAAACTATGATTGGTATTCCCGAGTTTGTTTCGATAAAACTATGATTGGTATTCCCGAGTTTGTTTCGATAAAACTATGATTGGTATTCCCGAGTTTGTTTCGATAAAACTATGATTGGTATTCCCGAGTTTGTTTCGATAAAACTATGATTGGTATTCCCGAGTTTGTTTCTATAAAACTATGATTGGTATTCCCGAGTTTGTTTCGATAAAACTATGATTGGTATTCCCGAGTTTGTTTCGATAAAACTATGATTGGTATTCCCGAGTTTGTTTCGATAAAACTATGATTGGTATTCCCGAGTTTGTTTCGATAAAACTATGATTGGTATTTCCGAGTTTGTTTCGATAAAACTATGATTGGTATTCCCGAGTTTGTTTCGATAAAACTATGATTGGTATTCCCGAGTTTGTTTCGATAAAACTATGATTGGTATTCCCGAGTTTGTTTATATAAAATTACGATATGTATTCCCGAGTTTGTTTCGATAAAACTATGATTGGTATTCCCGAGTTTGTTTCGATAAAACTATGATTGGTATTTCCGAGTTTGTTTCGATAAAACTATGATTGGTATTCCCGAGTTTGTTTCGATAAAACTATGATTGGTATTCCCGAGTTTGTTTCGATAAAACTATGATTGGTATTCCCGAGTTTGTTTCGATAAAACTATGATTGGTATTCCCGAGTTTGTTTCGATAAAACTATGATTGGTATTCCCGAGTTTGTTTCGATAAAACTATGATTGGTATTCCCGAGTTTGTTTCTATAAAACTATGATTGGTATTCCCGAGTTTGTTTCGATAAAACTATGATTGGTATTCCCGAGTTTGTTTCGATAAAACTATGATTGGTATTCCCGAGTTTGTTTCGATAAAACTATGATTGGTATTCCCGAGTTTGTTTCGATAAAACTATGATTGGTATTCCCGAGTTTGTTTCGATAAAACTATGATTGGTATTCCCGAGTTTGTTTCGATAAAACTATGATTGGTATTCCCGAGTTTGTTTCGATAAAACTATGATTGGTATTTCCGAGTTTGTTTCGATAAAACTATGATTGGTATTCCCGAGTTTGTTTCGATAAAACTATGATTGGTATTCCCGAGTTTGTTTCTATAAAACTATGATTGGTATTCCCGAGTTTGTTTATATAAAATTACGATACGTATTCCCGAGTTTGTTTCGATAAAACTATGATTGGTATTCCCGAGTTTGTTTCGATAAAACTATGATTGGTATTTCCGAGTTTGTTTCGATAAAACTATGATTGGTATTCCCGAGTTTGTTTCGATAAAACTATAATTGGTATTCCCGAGTTTGTTTCTATAAAACTATGATTGGTATTCCCGAGTTTGTTTCGATAAAACTATGATTGGTATTCCCGAGTTTGTTTCGATAAAACTATGATTGGTATTCCCGAGTTTGTTTCGATAAAACTATGATTGGTATTCCCGAGTTTGTTTCGATAAAACTATGATTGGTATTTCCGAGTTTGTTTCGATAAAACTATGATTGGTATTCCCGAGTTTGTTTCGATAAAACTATGATTGGTATTCCCGAGTTTGTTTCGATAAAACTATGATTGGTATTCCCGAGTTTGTTTATATAAAATTACGATATGTATTCCCGAGTTTGTTTCGATAAAACTATGATTGGTATTCCCGAGTTTGTTTCGATAAAACTATGATTGGTATTCCCGAGTTTGTTTCGATAAAACTATGATTGGTATTCCCGAGTTTGTTTCGATAAAACTATGATTGGTATTCCTGAGTTTGTTTATATAAAATTACGATATGTATTCCCGAGTTTGTTTCGATAAAACTATGATTGGTATTCCCGATTTTGTTTCGATAAAACTATGATTGGTATTCCCAAGTTTGTTTCGATAAAACTATGATTGGTATTCCCGAGTTTGTTTCGATAAAACTATGATTGGTATTCCCGAGTTTGTTTATATAAAATTACGATATGTATTCCCGAGTTTGTTTATATAAAATTACGATATGTATTCCCGAGTTTGTTTCGATAAAACTATGATTGGTATTCCTGAGTTGGTTTCGATAAAATTATGATATGTATTCCCGAGATTGTTAAGATAAAAATATGATTGGTATTCCCAAGTTTGTTTCGATAAAACTATGATTGGTATTCCCGAGTTTGTTTCGATAAAACTATGATTGGTATTCCTGAGTTTGTTTATATAAAATTACGATATGTATTCCCGAGTTTGTTTCGATAAAACTATGATTGGTATTCCCGAGTTTGTTTCGATAAAACTATGATTGGTATTCCTGAGTTTGTTTATATAAAATTACGATATGTATTCCCGAGTTTGTTTCGATAAAACTATGATTGGTATTCCCGAGTTTGTTTCGATAAAACTATGATTGGTATTCCCGAGTTTGTTTCGATAAAACTATGATTGGTATTCCCGAGTTTGTTTCGATAAAACTATGATTGGTATTCCCGAGTTTGTTTCGATAAAACTATGATTGGTATTCCCGAGTTTGTTTATATAAAATTACTATATGTATTCCCGAGTTTGTTTATATAAAATTACGATATGTATTCCCAAATTTGTTTCGATAAAACTATGATTGGTATTCCCGAGTTTGTTTCGATAAAATTATGATTGGTATTCCCGAGTTTGTTTAGATAAAATTACGATATGTATTCCCGAGATTGTTAAGATAAAACTATGATTGGTATTCCCAAGTTTGTTTATATAAAATTGACAATCTTGCCTAAGATAGAGACCTCTAGTGGCGGCGCTTAGCGTTCTCCCAAAGGTAAATATTATCCAATTAAAAGTTTTTCTCATAGCGTTATGCATGTTTTAGTAAAGTTTTAACAATGAGTTATGCTAATTAAAAATTGTTAATAAATAGGGAAAACTAGTTCAACGGCTTCAGAAATGTTCGGAAAACGAACCATTATCATTTTTAAGTAAGTGAATAAACAATTTTCATCTAATAAATTCCATGAAAATAGGGTGAGTTGGCGATGTTACTTAAGCATCGACGTAGTAGGCGGTAATTTTCAAAGCAGACAGCAGGACGCAAAAATAAAATTCTGACGTTCTGCTATCTGCTCAACCCGCGTTTTTCAAACAAAATAGACGGTTCACCCAAGGCTTCCACTTGTCAGTCTGGTGAAATTTCAAATATTTCTGGGTATGTTTAAATACAATTTGTTTTATAATTAATTGGGTCACTTTTGAGAGTACTTCAAGATTATGTTAACCCAAAGGACCATGGACAAAACATAAGTGGCATGACCAAACTATTAAAAGATTTTCCACTCTCCTTTTCAGAAAGTGATATTAATTTGTGCTTAACCCACGTTATTTAAACAAAATGGACAGTTCCTACAAGGCTTCCACAAGTCAGTCTGGTGAAATTTCAAATATTTCTGGGTAAGTAAAATACCTGTAGGAGCTATTATTACATTTAGCCAAAATGTAAATGCTGGGTCACTGTATTATTTTTATTACAAAGACATGGTTACCGGTTAGTATTACTTACAGCCCTTTATATTTTTAATTAGATTTAGAAATAAATTGAAAATATCTGGTGGAAAATCTTGCTGCGTCCCTGGTTGTACAAACAATTCAAGGAAAACTACCCACACTAGCTTTCATACTTTCCCAAAAGATAAAAAACTATGTAAATTATGGGTAACTCGTATCAACCGTCAAGGCTCATATGGGAAGTATAGCTTGTGGACTCCATCACTATCAAGTAGAATTTGTGGAGCTCACTTCAACCTAAATGGAATTAAAACACGTTTGGATAAAGTTCCTAAATATTTTCCCTGGAAAACATACTCGGATGAGCCACCATTGAACACCCCCACAAAACATATATCCAAAAAAAAGAGCGGACCAAAAAGTAAAGATTTCTTTGGCTATACTTCACATACTAATAAATATTTATTTGGTTTTAGGAAAGTTGTTTGATTCTGGTTTAAACCAAAGTCCAGATATAGTAGACAACCTCCACCCTACGGAGCTTGACTTTTCAATGGGGGCTGAAGTAACAGTTGAACTTCCTATAAAAAAATGAAGAAAAAAAAAGATAGTAAAGATGTTTCTATTGGTGAAAATACCTCTTCAGTGAGTGATTGCGATCATTTAAAAGGTAGTGTACATCAAGGGGCACGAGGCAATGGTCAGGGCCTCCGAGTGTGTTATGTTATATCGTTACTTGAGAGCTGAGATCAACTAAATTGGTAAAAACTAGGGGCGTGCAAATACCTTTTTTTGGAGACCAAATCAAATATCAAATATTTTTTTCAAGATCATCAAATAATTTGGTCAAATAGTATTTGGTTAAAAATATTTGATCAAATACCATACCGTATTCAAATATCAAATACTAATTTGGTTTTCAAATACTGTAAAATAATTTAACTATTTGGTTCTCAAATAGTGTCAAATAATTTGACTATTTGTTTCTCAAATAGTGTCAAATAATTTAACTATTTGGTTGTCAAATAATATGCATATTTGGTTTGACAATTACTATATTATTGAAATCATGCCAAAATTGAAGGGAAACTTTTTTAAAGGTTAAAAATATTAAACAAAACACTAGTAATTTAGTAAGAGTAAAAACTTTATACTAAGTACTAATCAGTTTAACTATTTATAAGTATTAAGTGACAATTAAGTCTAAAAGAAATAAATTTTAAGTGGTTTCTTACCATTAGTGGAACTTGTTAAAGTTGAAAATTTAATCCGTCTTAATCTTGAACTTTTAAAATTAAGTCTACTTTTTAAATGAAACCATTTAAACCAGCATTATTAATGCGGGTTTGGAGGTTTAACATAAATAAATTTAAATAATTAATAAATCTAACTAGTAACTAAATAGTATTATAGTAGTAAAGAGACCTCAGACCAAGTTTCTTTTACACTATTCCAGCTTATATTGATTCTTGCTTTAAGTTTTAGCTTAATTTTCGCTTTCATTTTTTCATTTTCAATTTTTGCCAATGGCAAAAGCGCGCCAGCTTTAAAATATTTGGCGGGAAAACCCAGACAACTTCTAGCTGTTAATTGATTATTTGAGAAATTAATAAAATATTTGAAATCAACAAATACTATTTGAAGACCCCAAATTATTTGATTTTGGAACTATTTGACCAAATACCAAACTATTTGATATTATTAAATACATTTTATCGTTTAATTTCAAATATCAAATTATTTGGTCAAGAATTCAAATATTTGACAAATAGTTTTAAGCACTTTGATTTGGCAAACTGGTTATTTGATTTGGTATTTGGTCCAAATAATTTGGTAGTACCTAATATTTGGCACACCCCTAGTAAAAACAACCAAGATTTATTTTTGTTGTTCGTTAAATTTCTAAATTTTACACTAAAATAAGGTAGAATTTATTTCATTTCAATTACAAATGAAATATTTATTCTAAACTAAAAACGTTGCAGGATCAATTAAATTAATTACTCCTCCTTGTACAAACTTTGGGGGCAATCCCCCCACCCATCAACTGCTCCTCCTGGATCTTATGCCTTTGAAATGTAAATGGCGGGTACATAATTTTATTCTGTTTTAGATCATAACTACTCATATACAGAATCAGAACGAACTGAAGATTTAATCAAATCAGTTTTGGAAAAGCATTCCTCAAGAGTAAATTTCAAATCTCTGCCCTTTGCCAAAGTCTTTATTTCTAAAAGACCCCATTCTTGGATACTTGTATCGTATACTAGACGGTCAGGGCTAGCTCCCAGAAAAGGTAGTTCTGGATTTACGCAAAATCCTACTGGGTAGACATGTTTCACAGCATTCTGAATCTCAAGGTACTGAGCCACAGCTTCATTTTCACAGCTTAGTCCATCCTTCATAAACTTAGTTGCTACAGTTTTCTCACTCTTCAATCTTTTAACAAAGCCTTCATTCACTTCCTTTCTCCTTTGAATGATCTCCTTGAACTGTGAAGCTGTTATCCTTAATTTTCTTGCAGCTTTCCACTCAAGGCATTCTGATTGGGTTCTTGTTCTCTCTTCTAAGGCCCAAGCTTCTTCCATAGTTAAAATTAATATCACAGGTAGTTTGGTTTTAAAACTTTCATCCAATTTAAGATCGCATAATTTAACTGGCAAATTTGGAGGTATTATATTTTCTAAACAGCTTTGAACTATATTTTCAGAATCTTCTATTCTTATTGCAGAATTTGAAGTTGGCATTACTGGTTGAAAATTGCAATGTGATAATAAATCTTTAAAAAAACTTGATTTTGAAAGATTATTTGATGTTTCGTAGAGATTTAATTAAAGCTGATTGTGAAACAATAGTATTTGATTGTTGTTATTTTTCCCGGCGCTTTGAGATTATACTTCTCTGCCTTTCATCAGATTTCCCTGGTCTATGTTTGACAAATGTCAATTCATCAAAATTTACGTTGACCTTATCAGTTGGTGTCAGGTGTGGGACACCCCATCTACGCTCTTTTTCAGTACAGGAAACATCATTAATTAGATAGGTGTTACCCATCCTAACATTATCAATCAAAAACCATAGTACAGCAACAATATGCTTACATCTACCCCCATTACCAGCTACACATTCACAGTTGCCAACTAAAATTTTTCCAAGATAGTTTAATTTGATAAATACTTTGTATTTTTTTTAAAGTAAATGATGCTTCTACATCAGCTTTAATTGATATTAAAGACTCTCCATAATGTAACAAAACATTTCCTGCCTTATTACTTTTATACATTTGATACCCCGATTTATTATGTTTTTCCGCTTTAGTTTGCCCTTGATAAAAATTAATATCACTTTCTGAAAAGGAGAGTGGAAAATCTCTTAAACGTTTTGTCCATGGTCCTTTGGGTTGACAATTTATGTCGTAATCTTGAATTACTCTCAAAGGAGACCCAATTAACCTAGAAATAATATATATCAGTATATTAATTATAAAACAAATTTTATTTAAACATACCCAGAAATATTTGAAATTTCACCAGACTGACAAGTGGAAGCCTTGGGTGAACCGTCCATTTTGTTTGAAAAACGCGGGTTAAGCAGACAGCAGAACGTCAAAATTTTATTTTTGCGTCCTGCTGTCTGCTTTGAAAATTACCGCCTACTCCGTCAAGGCTTAAGTAACATCGCCAACTCACCCTATTTTCATGGAATTTATTAGATGAAAATTGTTTATTCACTTACTTAAAAATGATAATGGTTCGTTTTCCGAACATTTCTGAAGCCGTTGAACTAGTTTTCCTTATTTATTAACAATTTTTAATTAGCATAACTCATTGTTAAAACTTTACTAAAACATGCATAACGCTATGAGAAAAACTTTTAATTGGATAATATTTACCCTTGGGAGGACGCAAAGCGCCGCCACTAGAGGTCTCTATCTTAGGCAAGATTGTCAATTACGATATGTATTCCCGAGTTTGTTTAGACCAATTTTTTAACTAACCCTTTGTAATGTACCTTGGCGATTAATTAAATGATTCAATTAAAGGTTATAAACAAAAGAAACTATATTTATTGAGCATTATTTACCGGTAGAATTCTACGCACCTTAGTTAATAAAAAAATAAAACTTTAAGGGAATATAACCTCAGGTTTAAGGTGTGGAACACCAAACTTCGACCATTTCCCGCTCCCACCTAGGACTTTAGATATTTTTGGCGCTGTTTAGTGACTTCCCGCCAAAATTGCTTATATAAAAAAGCATAAAAAACATAAAAACGACTTGAGGTTATATTCCCTTTAAGGAATGCACTCAAAATCATACATTTGGACAATTTTTACCTCTCCGAGGGGACTATGTCTCCTAGGAGGGGTTATACAATCATCGTGTCTGTCTGTCTGTGTGTGTGTATGTGTGTGTATGTGTGCGGGTGTGTGTGTCTGTCTGTCCTTCTGTCTGTCTGTCTGTCTGTGGGAGGCGAACGCGTTACCGGAGCAAAGTCGAAAACCCGTTTATGCAGTTTAAAGGTTGGCAAAACCTCCGTCTGACGGTGAGCGTTAACGGAGAAATTTGAGGTTGGTGTGGTTTGGTATGGTTGTTTTTTCGTTAACGCTCACCGTCGTGACGGTTTCAACTCAGTTGCATTGGAAATTATGTTATAGTAATGTTGATGCGGAATGTGGGAATGTTGAGTGTGTTGTGTTTGCATATTGTATGTATGGGCGTTTTCTCTCTAACTTCGTCTTATTGACTTTTGGGACGGCCCGAGTGCTGAGGGTTACGATAAACGTCTCAACGTCCAAATGACAGAGTTTCCACCAATTGTTTACGGTATTCGTCTTAGTATCAGTTTGCGATCGCATCAGGCGGGATTTGAACCCGGGACCTCCAGTTTGACAGGCGAACGTTCTACCACAGAACCACCGACACTTATTACGCCTTAACGAAAATTAGACCTTCAGCTTTACCGGAAGCGTTTATTACAAATTAACAGAGTATTAAATTTCGGTTTTTATTAAATAGAACGAAATTTCGTGTTCCATTTAAATTATTGCATCGAAGTAATTCTAATGTAGCGTATTCTCTGTTGATTAAAAACGAAAGCGCCGACAAGGTTACGAACCCGAGCCCTTCTGCACGACAGGCGAATGTTCTACCACAGAACCACCTAGGTGATGCGCTTTATTGAAAACTATAAACTCAGCTTAGTGGAAGAGTATATTAATGGTTTTTAAAGTCTAATTTTTTACGGTCAAATCTTTTTAAGGTCAAATCTTGTTTTAGCGCAGTCAGCCTAGATAAGAGGGTTAAAGGGTAGACCCTGTGGGTGGTCCACTTTGTTAGTTTTTTGTTATTTATTTACGGGTTTTATTATCGACCTATATATAGTTGTGTTAATGAAAGGCGATAATTTAACGTTTATTGCTTTAAGAGCTGGTGGTTAGTCAAGTGGCTCTCTGTGCGTTGTTGATGGTAAGGTTTTTGCTTCTTGTAAATACATTTGGTGTGGATATTTGGATATCTACGATCAATTATTTCCTGGGTGTGCGAGTTATTATATGATATTGGAAATTGGATGGTATTGGTCTTTTTCATGCGGTATGTGTCACAACGTCAACTGGAAGTCTACGAGTGTTGAAATAAAATGAACGTTAAAGATGCGGCGAGTATTTCGTAAGCGAGAAAAATACAAATACCATCTGTAGATATTTCTTTCATTAAAATTTGCTTCGTATTATATTCAACTGATAAACTTGTACTGTAAAAAGGGTTAAATTCAATTGTGCATTGTTTTAGTACGTCTAACTCACTGTTGTAACTACTTAATTTATAATATTTTGAATAAATTAAAATCGGTTGTTTCGTCTCATTTATTTTAATTATAATTAAAATTTTATACCGGGCGGGATGTAACCGGTATTAAGTTTTTAGTAAATAACTCTGAATTGCGGAGATATATCTTTAAACGTCATCTCGAGAAATTAATACCACTAGGGACAATTCTTCCGAGGAGAGGTATTCGGCTGCCCCATGGCAAAACCTTTTAACCAACAAATTTTGGAAAAATTTGATTTTTACGCATCTGTATTACAAAAGTACTGTAAATGTTTCAGGTAAAAGTCATAAATATTTAACTATTTATGACTTAAAAAATGGTTTTGGATTTTATAATTTTTGCATTAAAAACCACGTTAAAATCTTTTAACTTAGGTTTTGTAAAAGTTAAATATCTCAAAATTACGATCGTGTTGGTTAAAAGGTTTTGCCATGGGACAGCCGTATATTTTGGCAGGCTTGCCAACTTGTTAAATCCAGTTTTTATGAGAATGGCGGACTGGCCATAGAGTGAACCTGCCCGATGGCAGGTGGGCCCCACGGACCGTTCATGAAGTGGGCCCCTCAAACATGATAGCGTTATAGTTGTTAAAGCTGGGGCCCTTTGTCTTCTGGCAGCCCAAAATATTAGACCCAGTCCGCCACTGAATGGCGTAATATAATTGTATTTGATTGGTTTCATTTTGTTAAATTATTAATGGCCTAAAATATGTTTCTAGCACATGTCAAATTTATACCCTTCATTTGATAAACCTTTTTCCATAATTAACGCGCCTAATATACCTGATTTTATGTAAATTCTTGAAATTTCAACATTTCTACGCACGGAACAACTGTTATTCATTTGAAACATTACTGACTTAATGCAGTGTGGGGCTGAGGTAATCTCTTCTCATCTGGGGGTAGAAAATGTTACAAAGCATTTCGAGGGTTTCCCCTTAAACAGGGTTGCCACACGTCAGGGAAAACAGGAAAATCAGGGAATTTTAATGTGAACTTTTTGTGGCAACCTTGTTAAAAATAACTATTTGTTGTAATTACTGTTATTATTTGTTGTAATAATAGTCCCAATCGCTATTTGTTGTTGTTTGTTGCTATTACTATTTGTTGTAATTACTGTTACTATTTGCTATAATCACAGTCCCAATCGCTATTCGTTCCTGCCTGGATGCCAATGTGGTCCCCAATGGCTTTAGACAATATTTACAATAACCGGACGATGAGCGGAACTTCTATTTTCACTCTACCAACATCTTGAGACTGGCCTCCAGACGTTTGATACAATGTCCTGTATCAGTCGTTTATCTAACTCTCTCCGCGTTGATTTCATCAACGACATATCAGAATATTTCCGGGATACTGTTGGTCCGCAGAATGGTTTTCTTCCAGTTCCGCCTGCTATCTCCTGTGCCAGCATTGAAGTTTTCGGCCTGACCACTACTTCTACCAAGACGATGTCTCATATTACGTTACTTCGTTCCTGCCTGGATGCCAATGTTGTCCCCAATGGCTTTAGACTACTGGACGATGAGCGGAACTTTTATTTTCAATCTACCAACATCTTGAGAGCGGCATCCAGACGTTTGATGCGTTCGTATCTGCGCTGCTTACAACAGAAGAAAACTGATCTTCGCATCACTCTAATTTCACAGAAGGAGGTTTTGAGACGCCTTTGTGGACCTAACAACGCTCTCTATGGGAATTTAATTCAGGCCATTTGATATTACAATTCTATTTTATTCAATTCTATTTCCGAGACTAAGGTCCTTAAAACTAGCACCCTTAGACCCCCAGCCGCTGCAGTGCCGGTTGAGCATCTCGTCGTGACTATTCCACGGGATTTGACTCTTACCACCCACGAAAGGATGGTTCTCTCGAAGGGTTTATCCTTAGCTCCAGTTTTAGCACCTTTGCCGGATCGCTTCCAGTTGCTTCACGATTTCGAGGACTTCTACCGTCTTCTGCGCCTTCAATCTCATTTCTCCGGCCAGCCGTCTAAACCTAAAGCTCCGCAATCCCAAATAGAAAGTCTTTAATCCACAAGGGAAGCATTAAACTATTAATGTGTTAATTTCTGCTTGCAAGAATGAGATTGACAATCTTCAGTTCCGAGAAACTAAGATTTCTAATTTGCCTAAAGCCAAAGGTGTTGCTCTGCGGTCTCTTCGAGGAAGGGGGGATATTGTTATTAAACCTGCTGATAAGGGGGAGCTATTGTAGTTGGGAAGAAGATTTTTATGTTGCCGAGGCCCTCCGTTAACTTTTCGACATCGACTTCTACGAAGAGCTTTAAGTTTATGCAACATTCGAGTATCAAAAACAGATTATTTCTGAAATCAATGACATGATCGTAGCGACAGATCTTCCAGCCATGGCGATAAGCCTTATCGTTGACAACTACCTAAAATTCACAAACCTAACAACCCGGGTCGTCCAATTGTCTCCGCCTGTTCCTGTCCTACGGAGTACATTTAGAGTTTCTTGGATAGTGAAATGCAATCGCTTGTGAGACCTCAGTTCCGAGTTACATTAAAGACACAAGTGATGCACTCCGCCATTTCTCTTCGTTCTCCTTTACATTCTCCTTTACAGGTACCAAAAAGTGTTTAATTTTTATGTATATTAATTCTTTGTACACGGTGATTCCACACCCTGATGTTCTTCGTGCCCTCCAACCTTTTTTGAACAAACGGTAATAGTTAGTGTAGGGAGCTTTTGGCTCGCGTGGCATGCAGGGCTAGCCACCACCCTCCTACGCGTTGTAACCCGGCCACCTGAATTAATGGCTTAAAAAGCCACTTGATGACTTAGGCCTAAAGTGGTGCCTTGGGTATTAAGTACCCTCCCACCGATACCCTCGTTCGTCTCGCTGAACTGGTGTTGACGCTGAACGCTTTCTCTTTTGGCAGAAAGTTCTACAGACAGGTTAGCGGTGTTGCTATGGGTACTAAGATGGTACCAAGTTACGCGAATTTGACCGTTGTCTGGGCTAAGTAGAAATTCGTTTCAGGTTACGCTGGCCCTAATCCGGATATTCACAGTCGTTTCATCGATGACGTCGCCCAGTTCGCCTCTTGCATTCGTCTTGACCTAGAAACTTTCCTCGCATCCTTTTGCGCATTGCATCCTGCCGTGGAGTTCACGGTCGAAGTCTCCGAGACAACTATCAATTTCTTGGATTTGTGTATTTCAGTTTCCGGTGATGGCGTGTCAACCACGTTATATCGCAAGCCAACTGACGCTCGTTCTTACCTTTGGCCGACATATTGTCATCCTCGGCACACCACTAATTCAATTCCATTTCCCAGTTTCTTCCCTTACGCAGAATTTGCACTTCAGTTAATGACTTCAATAACAAGGCCATTGATATGCGTGATTGTTTTTTGGACGAGAGGCTACTCTACCAAGGTTCTACAGGTTGCTCTTTATTAAGGCCTCTGCTGTTACACGCGATGATGCTCTTGCCGACCACCCCAAGAAGCCCGCCACTGAGAGAACTTCTGTCGTCTTGACGTATCATCCGCAAAATCCTCGAATCGAGACTGTTATTCAGATAAACTATCACCTTTTACTGCTGGACCGAGACACAAGCCATATTTTCAAAGATCGGCCTAGAATTTTTGATAATAACGTGCGATCTATCCTTGTTTCTAGCTCCTTGCCGGAGTAAAACGCCAGCGCGACCAAAAATGGTACCCAAAAGTGCAATCGCTCGCGCGTTTGTGTCCGGTGATTTACTGGTGCGTGGTCCAAAGCGGGATTTCCAGATCTAAGGGTCTTTCACCTGCACGACGTCCAATCTCGTTTAGCTGTAAACTCTGCTCGATGCTCTACATCGGTGATACTGAAAGGCGGCTTTCAATGACACTAGAAAGACGCCAGCAAAGAGCTACGTAACCCAACATTTTAATCACGTTCACAACATCAATGACGTTTCCATCCGCGTCATGAAAACTACTAATCTTCCCACGAATGGCCGCCGCACTGACGAGTGAGTAAAACCGCCTAATTTTTATTTAGCCACAGAGTATCCGTTGGGGTTAAACGTTAAATTTGTTTTTAGCTAGGTTGGTTCGGTTGGTTTTCGGTCATCCCGACTTCGTTTTTTTTCGAGCCCGCGTTCGACATTGCTCCGGTGTTTTCCTTTTCGAACGTGAACGGTTTTTTGGTTGTCGGGTAAGGCTTGGTTCGCAAGCATTTGAAGTTTGGTTTCCTCGCCCCTCATTTTTCTTTCGTCATTTTTCCCCCTTTAATTGTTCATCAAATTTATTGCGAACATTCCTCTTTTATGACAGTCCTTTTTAGCTTTTGTAGTCCCCCCTCCTTTTTTGTCGCGTGTTTGTATTCTCTTTCTGTTGCGCGTGTTAACGTCTCGCGTCTTTCGTATTTATTATTTTTTAACCTTTTTAAATTGTCGGGTAGTCTCAATTAAATGTTTCGCCTTGAAGGCCTATCGGCCGAAGTACCGCACATTTCCCCCCATTAAAGCTTAGTTTTTCCCCCCACTTCTTTGGTCTCTTTAATTTTTCCCTTTTTTACTGTTAATTCTCTTGACCATTGGTGGTTCTCGTGTTTTGCTATTGGTTATTGTTTGTTGCTATAACTATTTGTTGTAATTACTGTTACTATTTGTTGTAATTACCGTTATTATTTGTTGTAATTACTTTTATTATTTGTTGTAATTACCGTTAATATTTGTTGTAATTACTTTTACTATTTGTTGTAATTACTGTTACTATTATTTTGTTGTAATTACTGTTACTATTATTTTGTTGTAATTACTGTTACTATTATTCTGTTGTAATTACTGTTACTATTATTTTGTTGTAATCACAGTCCCAATCACTAATTGTTGTAATCACAGTCCCAATCGCTATTTGTAGTGTTTGTAGCTATTACTTTTTGTTGTAATTACTGTTACTATTTGATATAATCAAAGTTCTAGTCGCAATTTGTAAAATGTTAGTTGCTATAACTATTTGTTGTAATTACTGTTATTATTTGTTGTAATCACAGTCCCAATGGCTATTTCATAGTGTTTGTTGCAAAATCAATTGGTTGTAATTACTGTTATCATTTGTTGTAATCACAGTTCCAATCGCTATTTGTTAGTGTGTGTTGCTAAATCTATTGGTTGTAATTACAGTTAATATTTGTTGTAATTACTGTTACTATTTGTTGTAATTACTAATACTATTTGTTGTAATTACTGTTACTATTTGTTGTAATTACTGTTACTATTTGTTGTAATTACTGTTACTATTTGTTGTAATTACTGTTACTATTTGTTGTAATCACAGTCCCAATTGCTATTTGTTAGTGTTTGTTGCGATTACTATTGTTTGTAATAAATAGTTATCGCGTAAATATTCTCAGTGTTCAAATATCTACTCATACGAATTTCCATGGTGATCGGTTGAACGATATAGAAGTGGATGCGTTGCAGCGCTATCTAGTAAAATGGATAGCATAAAAACCTTCTCCATGAAAAACACTTGGATGTGCCAACTTTCATGGTGATCGGTCTAACAATGTTGGAGTTTATCAATCTTATACATATTACAGACATTTATATATTATACACTTGGACGGTCGTCCAAGTGTATATATAGCTAACAAGATTTTTAACATTAGATCGAGTCCTTCACGCTATGGGAGAAAATTAAAATTTTTGGGGCGAGATTTTTGGAGAGTAAAGAGCTCTGTGACGTCACTTAACGTTAAATTATTAACCAGGGCTAGAGGAAAAACGGTTGGTCCGTTAGGGTTACAATTTTAAACGAAGGTTCTTTATTGAATTGTCTAAGGAAATTTTTAATTTTATTAATTTTAAATGAATTTAAGATATTTTAAATAAATTTTAAAGAAACGTATTGTGTATTATTAGAACCAGATGGCGATAGCGCTACTATGTCCAAAAAAGTTATCATTATTATACGGTGTCTTTGCGCAATCGCGAAAAATTAAATGGCCGTTTTTGATGCACAAGCTCGTATTCAGTTAAGCCTTGGACAAATGTATAGTTATCATAAAAGAAATAATCACCACTAGAGATAGGCTAGCGCAGCTGAGGGGTTACGATCGTTATTTGTGAAAGTAACAACATACGTATGTCCGAGCCTCGTCATGTTAAGAAAAATATATATTATAAATAACAAATAATACAGTGTAATTATAATATTGGATAATTATTATTGTTGAATTTAAAACTAACAGTTGTAATCTTAAATTAAATAACTATAATATATTAATAATAATACATTTTAAGTTTCTCTTCCCAATATTTCAAATTTAAATAAAAATTAATTTTCTTCTAAAATTTCTTAATTTAAATAAAAATTATTTTTTGTTTTAAAATTTTTAAATTTAAATAAAAATTATTTTTCTTATTAATTTTAAGTTACAATATTATTATAGCAAGTGACGTAGCGAAGCGCGTCGTCGTTTGGTATATACTTTAAGTTACAACATTGTTTTACCAAATGACGTAGTGCCAAATGGTAATTAGGAAACTCATTTTTACAATCACCGTGTCTGTCGGTCAGTGTTGGGCACCGCTCATCTCATTGTGAGCGGATTTGTTATTACGAACGAAAATGGGCGGTAATTTTTTTTAAAGAGCGCAAAACAAAAATGAGAGGAGCACCAATTTTACCGCTCAAAAAAGAGCGAAAAGAGAGGAGCGAAAGTTTAACCGCTCAAAAAAGAGCGGAAAAAGAAGAGCGAAAATTTTACCACTCAAAAAAGAGCGGAAAGAGAGGAGCGCCGATTTTACCGCTCAAAAAAGAGCGGAAAGAGAGGAGCGAAAATTTTACCGCTCAAAAAGACGTGACCGTGAGCGGCTCTTTGACGAAAGTGCCCAACACTGCTGTCGGTGTGTGCGTCCGTCTGTCTTGACTGTATGTAATAGAGAACGGTGTGTTCAAGATATTTTATTTCGTTCAAATAAGAACGAATGCTCTTTCGCCCTCTGGAGGAAGGCTTGTAAACCACACAATAGAATAGATTCGTTTCTCTTAGAACTGGTTTTACACACAATCCTATATGGATTTCTTTGTATTGGTTTCATGTACATGTACTAACATATAAGTGTGACACTTTCAACGTATGACCAAAAGTAACAAATAAGTGTGACACTATTTAGCGGAAAACGTTGTATGGCAAAAAGTAACAAATAAGCATTACATCCATAAAGAAATAAATGAGTGGTTTAGAGTGCGCTTTGTTATAGGTATTCTTTTCGTACATTGTTGTGTTGTTTTAAGTTAGTGTACTGGTTGATTAAACTATTATTCGTAGTTAATGTATAGGATGAATAAAATGTGCCTCGTAATTTATTTACAGGGTGAGTTAGAACATGTTGTAATGAAGTTGTTTTGGCTGTTGTACAGTGTGTTTGGAAATTTACCGAAGATTCAATTTCATTGTTGGAGCGTAGCTCCTTCACTAGCGAGTCAAATGGCGTTGTGTCTGTAACGCTGTTTCTCAGAAACTACCCCACCTGTTGAAAAGAAACTTCACACACATCACGATATAAATAAATTCCGTGTCCTAACAAAGCGGAAAACGAAAAAAGGTTGTCAAAGGTCCGATTCCATAGAACACGCACCGTTTTTCTTAAGTATATTTTTATTTGATTGGGAAGGTAGACGAAATTCGTTCGGAAATACAATTGCCCAAGTTCCAGAATTAAAATTTACAGGAAATATTTCGTAATATACTGCAATTTGGTTGGACGTTTTCAGCATAGAAATACATTCTAACATCGTTTGTTACCAGTTCGTGGCCTACAGGCTGAGAATAGAAGGTAATATCTTTCGCGCTATGAAAACGTCTTTATTAAGTAATTATACATCTTTTAAAGACGCTCTATGACTTAGGCCTAAGGTGGTGCCTTGGGTATTAGCCTAGTTTATTATTATTATTACTCTTTTGAAGCTCATTTGCTAAAGTTGAAAGACCTGATGAAGTATCATGAAAATGCAATGGAAGAAATTAAAGCAGCACTTAATGAAAATTTGATATTAACTCCCGAAGGTCTAGTCAGTAAGTTTATAGCTTTGCAAGAAGATCAAAGAGTTATACTTGATAATGTATCGGCACACTTCTGCGGTGCAAATCCTTCTGATGAAATCTTATATATGTTTGTAAGTGGAAATGGTGGCACTGGAAAAAGTTTTTTAATAAAAACTCTGAGAAAAGTTATTTGCAATGCAGTCATCTTAAAAACAATTTAGCTGTAACTTTAACATCACCTACCGAGTTGGCTGCGTGTAATATAGGAGGTGTAACTCTCCACAGATTATTTATGTTACCCGTGCAACGAGATAAAATAGCGAAATATCATAAGTTGGGTTCTGAAAGTTTGCAAGTAATGCGAAACACATTCAGCCTTGTGAAATTGTTAATAATCAATGAAATATCAATGGTATCTTCGGCTTTGTTGAGCTATATTAATTTGGGACTTTGTGAAGTAACGGGCGAAGATAAACTATTTGGTGGTATTTCAATCTTAGCTTTAGGGATTTGTTACAATTACAGCCTGTCAAGGGTGACCCAGTTTTTTCTGCGCTAAGTCACCCAGAGGCGAGAAAACCTTTTGGCTCAGTTGACGAATCTTATTTATTCAAACCAAATTTTAAGTTTGATGAATTGACAATTAACAAGCGGCAAAAAAGTGACCACGCTTATGGAGAAATGCTTGCTAGAATACGCGTGGGTGAAGTTACAGAACCAGATGTCAAAGTGTTGAACACACGTTTAATTCCCAATGCAAGTAATGTGGAAAATATGGCAAACTATTATGATAAGTTATGCCAAGAAGGAAAAAGACCGGTTTGTTTGTTACCCACGAATAAAATATGCGAATCTTTTATTAAATAATGCTTCAAAAACAATCCTATTTTGGAAATACTGAGTGTTGATAAAGTCCATGGACACCAAGAAATGCAAAAACACGTTAAAGATCAGTTAAAGAAATTGAAGAAAAATGTTTCTGCTACAGCTGGTTTGGAGTATAGACTTTTGCTTTGTATTGATGCTCGAATAATGTTAAGGATAAATTTAAATATAGAGAAAGTTCTTGTTAATGGAGCCATGGGTACGGTGAAAAGCTTTATGGAGAACGCAGTTGGCGTTATTTCAGATGTGATGGTTTTGTTCGATGGCCATACTGATCAAGAGAAAATTGAAAGAGTTAAGGTGAAGTTTGAAATTGTCACAAACGTTTTTATGCAAAGATTTCAATTTCCTGTGATTTTAGCGTATGGAGTTACTATACCTAAGAGTAAAAGTATGAGCGTAGATTGTGCTATGATAAACACAGAAGCAAGTGTTTTCCAAAGTGGAATGGCTTATTTTTGCTCTTTCTAGAGTTACGTCGTTAGATGGTCTTCATTTACTTGATTTGGACCCTTCCAAAATATACGCCGACTGGAAAGCTATAACAGAATATAATCGTCTAAGAAATGAATTTACGAAATATTTGCCACAAATTAAGTTGATACATACAGTGGTGTAATCGGGCCAGGGCGGGGCAGGGCGTCGCCCCGGTGCTTTTTTCAAAGGCAAGGCCCCGCCCCGCCTTGGTTTTTCCATTTTGCCAGGGCGCGCCCTACCTCTTTTTTTCCACTTGCCAGGGCGCGGCTTGCTTCTATTTCGTAAATCATTTTTCTCGAATAAAGGGTGTGTGAATTTATGATAAATTTTGCCCGCAGAAAAATACCATAACAATTTCAAATCATTACCTACGTACAACCAACTTCGATCACGCTAAAAATCGAAGTTGGACCTACATTTATAGCAGCCGGTACAGCCAAGTTGGCTGTACCCAGTGAGCACCCCGGTTCTTTTTTTAGGACTACACCACTGGATACATAGGAAGAAAAACAATCAAATGTTGCAGCATGTACGGCTGTTTCAGTTGAAATAATCAACGAAACTAATAAGTGTAGTGAAGCTGGAGTACGTTATAAATCTTTTATTTCCAAGCCTCCGATATGTAAGAATCCTTTAATAATTCAGAATGAAACGATGCCTATTACAATGAAAGGCTTTCTAAATAATGATAATTCGTGGTACGCTATATGCATTTTACAAGCTTTGTTTTACGTTCCTGAGTTTGTAAGAAATATTCAAGAAAAAGTCACATCTCCGGGGCCAACAACTTGCGCATTGAAAGATTTATTATTTGGGCAATCAGATACTAATATTTCTCATTTGCAAACTATTAATGATAGAAGAACGCTTGACAAATCGATTTCATGGCATCAACCAAGTGGATCCTGTGGAATTTTTAATTGATCTTCTACAGAAACTTAAAAATGAAAATGTCCTCATTGATAATTTATATTTACGTCGCATTCAATATCATTTGGGATATGATTGCGACGGTGGTCATTATATTGTTGCTTGAAAGAACCCACGGACTGGATCTGGATTGTGCGGCGACAAAAAATTAACTCAAAGAAAAAGCTTTTTTAGTAATTTAATTGACGTGTATATAGTTTACTTTTAGAAAAAGTTTGATTTTTTTAAAGAAAAACAATTTTCTTTTAGTTTGGGAAATCATTCACAATACAATACTAATGAAGGTTTAAGACATTAATTATATGCTTTTGTTTTATTAAAACGGTAGAACGGGTTGCAATGTAAAATATCAAGTTGAATCATGAAGTGTTTAACTCTATATCTAAAATATATATCATTTAAATTAACCGCGCAAGAAATTCCTAGACAGCGCCATTTAGCGTTATTATTATCAATAATCAATAATAATAATTATTAATATTATTTGAGATATTTCGGTAGCTTCAAAATAAAATTGAGTGTCAGAAAGTGAACTGTAAACCTAATTATAAATAAAACGAAGACAAACCCTTTCATCACGTGTTCCTAAAAGTGAAGCTAGCAAGTAGAACAAATGGCTAAAATTAGACTCTATTAATTAGTTATGATTTATTTTATTTTAGGGTTAATTAAAGGAATCACATGGTTTTAGGTTTCAGCTTTATTTTTGCCTATTTTTTGAAAGATCCTGCAGTTATTTCCCTTTTAGATTAGAAATATAATATTATATTTTTAATTTTGTTAACAGAAACGGATAGTTTCATTTATTCTATGTTACACTGATATCAACATGTTTTATACAATTCTTTTAGATGATAAATCATTTATGAAAGATATTTCTAGAATTCTTGTTATATAGGACAAAGGAAGTTAAAGTTAATTGTAAATTTTATATTTGAAACTGTCGTAAATATGTCGAAAGAAAATAAATTAAGGTAACAAAACCAGTTTCTCGGTCGGAACAACGGGTTCAACTATCGTGCTACAATCTGGAGCTCAAGGAAAAGAGTGAACTGAACGCAAATGTCTTCGTCAAGAATTCAACGATAGAAACGATACACTCATGCGGCTGTGGGGGACCAAAGAATTCGGCAGAATTCACGAAAGAATTCATAACAGAAGAATACGCGAAATTGATTAAATTTATCAGTTTTTTTTTATTATAGTATTTTAGAAAAAGTAGCTTAAAAGTAAGCAAATGACCAATCTTCAGTTACATTGATCACGATTTAAGATGCAACTCTTATATTTGGTAAATATTCTATTGCCAATTTCAGGCAAATTAATATCTAGTTCTAATGTATACATTGAAAGTATCGAAAATTTAGGATATTGCCGAAAAGAAGCATCTGCAATTTGTATAAATATTTTAAAAACTACAAAAAATGTGTTTTTTTATTGATATACAGGGTGTCTTCATTTGATCGGCCCAGGCATTTTTCTCACAAACTATACCTTCTAGAAATGTACTCTCTCGGTGGAGATCTTTGTTATTTGTTTTTTCAGAATAATTGTGAAAATTTAAACGGTTTCAGAATTTGTAGTTTTTGAACGCTAGGATGTAGACGAAAGGTTTCATTGAGTAGTTTGTAGAGCAAAATCATGCATTTTGTCACTGAAATAATAGGTCATGAAAAATAACCACTTGGTACTACCCAAATGTTTTTACGCCTCATGATATTGTAATGATTGTCTCTGAAAAATTAACATGTTTTGAGCCAAATTATTGTTTTACTTTTACAAATTAAGTTTTAGTACAAGTGCAATTATTATAATAAGGAATTACAAAAAGTTTTTTACTAATACGGTTAAATAATGCCACCGTCCGCTGCTATACAAATCCGTACACGATGAAGCATATTCTGGAACGAACCACGGACCATCTCTGTAGTAACGAGTTGGAATGCTGCAATGCTTCTCTGGCGCAAGTCATCTTCGCTAGTGACTGGCGTCTTGTTTACTTCCTCCTTGACGAATCCCCACAAGTAGAAGTCCAGCGGTGTCAAATCTGTGGACCTTAGAGGCCATCGCACTGGACCATTCATCCTAATCCAACGCCCAGGGAACTCGGTTTTGAGGTATTGCACCACATGTAGTTCCTGGTGATTAGGTGCACCGTCATGCAAGAACCAAAGGCGTGGCAGGTTGACTAAAGGGACATCTTCCAATGCTTCTGCTACTTCATTTCGTAGAAACACCAAGTAGATCACCCAATTAAGCCAATTCGGAAGAAATGGCCCAATGACGCGATCTGCTAGTAGACCTGCCCAGACGTTTAAGCGGAATTGTACTTGATTGTGATGTGGAGACGTCCAGGTCCGCGGAATCTGGGATTCGAAGTTAGCAACAGCTCGGAGATTGGTGTGGTGATTTGGTTGACTGTCAGGATATAACATTTGAAACAACCGACTTGTTAAACGTGCGATTCGATGACCATTACCGTACTATAACTCAACCATCCTGGACCACTGTTCACGAGTATAACGATTCTTCCTTTTTTACCGGATTACGTAGAGATAATGTTTTTCAAACAAAGCGGTGGCACTTTAAATACTAAAACGGACCAACATTTTAAACGAATCAGAACATGTTCGTTTTTCACAGATAATCATTACAATAACATGAGGCGTAAAAACATTTGGGTAGTACCAACTTGTTATTTTTCATGACCTATTACTTCAGCGACAAAATTACGATTTTGACCATACCAACTCCATTAAAGGTTTTTGAGTATGTTCTACAACTTACTCATTGAAACTTTTCGTCTACCACCTAGCGTTCAAAAACTACAAATTCTAAAACCGTGAACAATTTCACGATTTTTTTTAAATTCACAAATAACAAGGATCTCCACCGAGAGAGTACATACTGAAAATTTCTAGAAGGTATAGTTTTTGAAAAAAAAATGCCTTTATATCTCGAGCTAGCGCAGCCATAAAATATCCCCGCCATTTTTAAAATCCAATATGGGGACCGTTCTACTTTAGAAAACGGGTTATAGGATATGTAACATAATTACTCATAAGTGTGCCAAAAGGAACGTCTTCTCAATGTGACCTTGTTCACAGGATATGACGTGATTGACGTCACTTTCCAATATTGACGGCTTTTTCGTCATTAAAACCAGGTCTGGCGGGGAGGGAAGGAATTTATAACTGGTTTTACGAGTAGTTCGTTCGTGATTTCTTTGGTGGCTGTAAAACAAGGTCTCATTGAAATTTTTAATACCGAGATGTTATATAGAGGCATACTTATGAGTAATTATGTTACAGATGGTTATAGTAATAAACCATACTATAAAATACTACTTGTAGTATGGTTTAAGTGTTTATTTACTTTTGTGTATAGAGAGGCAGTAGGTTTGGCCCGATTTTCATGAACCAGGGAGTCTCAAAAAAGGTTTGTTTTAATCCATGAATAGATAGTCTGACTTAAAAATGTTGGTGAAACCTTGAAACGGTTTTTATGAAAAAGTTTTAACGTTAATTTCTATTAAATATTTTTAAATATTTAATGAAAA
The DNA here is from genome assembly GCF_980474605.1 of Leiobunum rupestre. NCBI lineage: Eukaryota > Metazoa > Arthropoda > Arachnida > Opiliones > Sclerosomatidae > Leiobunum > Leiobunum rupestre. Next base: position 85,455,594 of record NC_143384.1, read on the forward strand.
AAATATTAATAAATGATGATGTTTAGTTACGCCTAGCATTTTATTAACATTTCTTTTGTACATCGCGATTTCTACCTTATCGACGAAATAATTCTGATACATTTAAACATATTAATGGTTTTCGTGCTAAAAAACCAAATGCTTGGACGCTGGCGCTTATATTATTCTTCATTCTTAAATATTTGAACATATTTTAATAAAGGTAGGCAACATTCTTATATTCATTTTGTTTTGTCCAATGAGAAGGAAATGTATGAAACTAACCCTAGGTCACTAAATAAACGAATTCACAACGTGGCCGTTGGAAGCAGAGTTGGGCAAAACTCAGAGTTAATTTTGGCGAGTGGTAATGTGGTATTACCCATAGACATAGGCCTAACCCCACACTTTTCTCACTCTGCCAATGTGAAGCATAGCCCCCCCCCCCATTGTTTTTCTTTTTTTTTGGCTATTTTGAAGAATAGGTCCCTCTCCTATATATTTGTTTTGATTGTGCTATAATATTGTATTTTTCGCAAGGAATCTAAAATTATTTGTCGGAAATAAATACTTAAGGAGTTATAGTTAATTCAAAATTATATATAATTGGCCTATTCTTCAAAATAGCCCATTTTGGGTAAAGTGTAGAATAGCTGCCTCCCTCCACCCTATTTGTTTTATATATATTTTTTGGATGGAGGGCAAGATGGGGATTATTTTAATGTTATTTTTTTTGCGGAAATGAATATTTACAAAGATATGAATTTTTAAACATTGGCCTTTTTCAGTGAATTTTCCCTAGGACAATTCTTTAAATTCCTAGATTTTAATGCGTTTTGGATAACGTGGGGCTGATGACGAAAAAGAAAAATGTGGTAATGCAAAACATTACTAACTTATTATTTTATTTTAGGTATTTTCGCCGTATTTCAACGCATTTAAGGGGTTTTGGCGGGGAAAATAGGTTAGGTTAGGTTAGGTTATTTATATTATTAAGTTAGTTGGATTTATATCGGGTTGACGATCCTTGATGCGTCAGGCTTGGTGCTGTCCTCTAGGTTGCGTTATAGATGGCCTATAGCTTTTTTTAGTATGGGGTTGGGGAGGCGCTGCGCGCCCCCAGCGCTCGAGCGAAGTGAGTGCGCGGCGCCGTCAGGCGCCAATACTTCGAATAAATTCGACGTTGTTTAAGTCAACATCACACAGGAGACATATAATATGACATAGTATGGTTTAAAAAAGCCTAAACAGCGTTGAAATGCGGGGAAAATTCCCAACCCTTAAAATTTCGTACTGTTTTGCATTTTAGCCTTTTTCTTTTTCGTCATCAGTCCTTCGTTATCGAAAAAGTATTAAAATCTAGGAATTTAAAGAACCGTCCTCGTCATCAGTCCTACCTCATCCAACACGTACACAAATCTCGAAATATGTCGTATTTTCCGTTGTAAAAATTGCTGGCAAGTAACAATTTTACATTAATCAAATCTTTTTAAATAATAAATTGCGGTTAAAACTTTTTGCATTACTGTAATCCTTGACAAATAACAATAACAAACCAAAAAAAAAACACAAAAAAGTACTTATTGTTAAAAAATCCCCACTTGAATACTCAGTGCAATGCTCAAAAACATAGGGAACAAACGCTTAACTTTGAATTTCCATAACTCCACGAATAATTGTTTCCGTCAAATAAATTTTGCACCATTGAATCCCTAGCATCTTAACCTTTTTGTTTAATAAATAAAAAATCCCTTTTTTTATTTATTGGAAGAAATTTTTACGTGGTATTTAATGGTTAATTAATCATTATCCGGAAACATGTAAATAAAAAGTTATCGGGAATTTGAGATTTCACTCTTATTAGCCTGAAATTTCACAGGCAGTTCTATACTTCTGCCCCCGAGATAGAGTAGGACACATGAAAACAAACTTTCATTTTGGTCTATGCTAATTGAACATCAATTAATTATTTGGGACTATGTAAGGAATTGAACATAAATTAGCAATTTTCGTTTTCCGCGTATTTGGACAATACTTGATGAGCTATGACTAGGTACTGTCCTCTAGGTCGCGTTGTAGACGGCCCATCGTAATAGCCAGAATGGGGTTGGAGTGGCGCCGCGCGCCCCCTGCGCTCGAGCGAAATTTTCGCGCTTGATTCACTCGGTTTCGTCAGTCGCGTGCGCTAATCAGTAATACGGATTCATTTATTCATTCTTTATTTCATACCTAACAAATTAATTTCTACACCAATGGAATACCATGAGTTCGTTTTTGACATCTTGATGGTAGAATAATTTATTATTTATGTTACATAGACGTTAATTTTTTTACGTTTTCTAGCAATTTAATTTATTTTTACATTTTCTACTAATTTAATTTATTTTTCATTTTCTATTAATTTTATTTTTTTAATTTGTTTTCGATAAAAACCGACACAGCCACTACACGTGTCTAGCTCCAAACAACCATGAAACAACGAAAGAAAAGAAGGAATTCTTCTCTTGAGAAGAATTCTTCGTGAGAATTTTTCTCCCCGTGAGAACTCGCTAAAATGCGTCAAATGTAAAAAGATTCTTCTAAAGATGGCGGCTTACGAAGTTACGATAATCCCACGAACGTAGTAAACTAAGCCTTTGACAATAAATATTATTTTTACACGATTTAACGATAATATATGAAGGAAGGAAAGATTTTATTTATAATTTAAAAGGAAAGGTTTCATAGGAAATTAACTAACCATTCTATATTCTCTAAAATTAATTTTCGTCCACAAAAATATAATATTGTTTATTTTCTTTAGCATCAAGTAAACTTATTAGAATATTAGCTGCCATTTTTATTTGTAATTTGACCGAGTGAGAATGCTCGGAGGCATTCTCACTCTTCTCAAGAGAACTCGTGAGAAGAGATTACGTCACCTCCTGTGAGAAGGACCGTCAAAATTTTGAGAAGTGAGAATTCTCACTATCAAGGGAAGAATTCTTAGAATTTTGACGTGCCCCTGGTGGTAGAAGCTTGGCTTTGATCACGTGAAAGAACGCGACCATTCTATTGGCTAGCTCGGGAGAGACGAGCGAGGCTCGCACGTGAAAATAGAAACAAATGCTATTCCCGGCGACACTTCGCATGCTCGCGGGCGAGAAGGATATTTTCCCACGGCGCATGCGTTCCCCGACATTTGTGAGCGAAACTTGCTCGCGACCGTATATGTGCATCCGCCTTTAGGCGCCAATATATTTATTAATACTTATTTATCGAAGCCGTGTATGGCCAGAAGTAATATTTCACTAAAATTTAAGGTTAATTACTTATTCATGTTATTATGGAATGCAGGCACAAAAAATATTATCGGCTTCTTGGCGAACTTGTTTTAAGAATCGGATTAATTTATGACCGTCTCATAATACAGGTGGTAATGATAGAGCCAACATTTGCTTTAAGCTGATTTTAATAAAGTAGTGTATTTTCATTATTTTCCAGACAAAATTTGTCTTGTAACCTACTACACCAAAATGATACCAAAATCATGTTTTTCTTAATACAGTAGCTAGAACGATAGGTGTGGTTGTGGAGGCGTATTGTTTTATGCAGGAAAGACACGCAAACCAAAACGGATACGCTGAAGCGTAACTCCCCATCGACATGGTTATAAAAAGGGCTATTCGCAAGAATATCAACTAAAAGTAAGAGTCATCTAGCCTTTGATAGTGTAATCACTAATCATTGTGATCATTGGGCCTTACTGGCGACCAATGATAAAGTTGTTCGTCCGTCCTGGTTGATTTCCGCTAATATTTAATTTATAATTTGTTTTAGGCCTTTGTATAAGCAACACCAGTTAATAAAAGCTAAAGAGCCTTTAAGTCTGAGTGAAACTGGCAAAATGAGCAGCAGAGATGAAACGATGCACAAATGCTCAGAATGCGTCTACGCAACGAACAATAAGAGTAATCTCATTTTCCACAAAAGAACTCACACGGGCGAGAAACCCTTCCAGTGTGACCAGTGTAACTATGCATCTTCACTGAAAGGGAATTTGATCAGCCACAGAAGAACACACACGGGCGAGAAACCCTTCCGGTGTAACCAGTGTAACTATGCATCGTCACGGAAGGGTGATTTGATTACCCATAGAAGAACTCACACGGGCGAGAAACCCTTCCGGTGTAACCAGTGTAACTATGCATCGTCACGGAAGGGTGATTTGATTACTCACAGAAGAACTCACACGGGCGAGAAACCCTTCCAGTGTGACCAGTGTAACTATGCATCTTCAAATAGGCGTACAATGATTAACCACAGAAGAACCCACTCGGGCGAAAAACCTTTCCAGTGTGACCAGTGTAACTACGCATCTGTACAGAAGAATGCATTGATTTACCACAAAAGATCTCACACGGGTGAGAAACCCTTCCGGTGTGACCAGTGTAATTACGCGTCTACAAGTAATGGTAGCTTGATTCGCCACAGAAGAACGCACACTTGCGAAAAACCCTTCCAGTGTGACCAGTGTAACTACGTGTCTGCTCATAAGGGGGATTTGATTCGCCACAGAAGATCTCACACGGGCGAGAAACCCTTCCAGTGTGACCATTGTAACTACGCATCTGCACATAAGAGTGCATTGATTTACCACAAAAGATCTCACACGGGCGAGAAACCTTTCCTGTGTGACCAGTGTAACTACGCATCTGCACGGACGAGTGCATTGATTTACCACAAAAGATCTCACACGGGCGAGAAACCTTTCCAGTGTGATCAGTGTAACTACGCATCTGCACATAAGAGTGCATTGATTTACCACAGAAGAACTCACACGGGCGAGAAACCCTTCCAGTGTGACCAGTGTAACTATGCATCTGCACAGAAGAGTTCATTGACTTACCACAAAAGATCTCACACGGGCGAGAAACCCTTCCAGTGTGACCAGTGTAACTATACTTCTTCGCGAAAGTCGCATTTGATCAGTCACAAAAGAAGACACACGGCCCAGAAGCCCCTTGGATGTACAAAGTGTGGATATCTGGCCAAAGATAAGAAAAATTTACATCGCCACGAAAGAACACGTCACTATCAGGGGGCAAAGGTTCACAAATGCCCCATTTGTGACCGGAACTTTCCAACCAATAAATCCTTCCAAGTGCATCGTCGAATACATGGTCCACCTGGAATCCAAATTGGCGCTTCGAACAGTCACCACACAGAACCAGAGCGCCAATCACAGCCTCGTGAATTTGATCTCTATCGTCGTCAAACGGGTGGTAGGTATTGTTTGGTGCAACTGCGACGTATAACGACGGAACAGATTGAATCTCTCACTGACAAGCCCCACTGCTCCCACGTCGTAAAAGCGAAAAATGCCCAATCTGACGCCGACACCACAACCATCGATACCAGCTGCGTCAAACAAGAGCCTTTTTATGGCTACATCGACCAAGTTCCGATTGCGACAGTCGTAACGAGAGAAGAGTTGGAATATAGCCCAGTTGGGGACAATAACGACGGTGTCGCAAGGAACCCAGACACCCCGATCAAGATCGAGTTCGCTCAGGAAGTAAAAAACTTGTAAAGAATGACATTTTTAATTTTAGAGAGATTGAGGAAGCAAATTTTTATAAATCTAACGCAAGCAATGAATGTAGTTTGTACTATTAGCAGATAAAATATTAATAAAGAAAAAGAATATACATTTTTATTTTAAAAGTAAATGGTTAATAGTAAATTTTAATAGTAAATTTGTCCATTTTTTCCAAATATATGTTTGCATTTCTATTGTTTAAGAAAAATTGGACAGGTACACGAACCATCTTGCCAATGACCCTCACCATTTTCAACTAACCATTTGTACGAGTTCGAATTTTCGCTTCTTTAATCCAGGGTAATTCCACGACAGATTTTACCACCTTGGGCACCCTATATTTTTAGATAACCCCGAAAACGTGGTTGAAAAACATGATAATGAAAGTTTCGTTAAGATCCGCCCAGTAGCTTGCAAGTTACGCCATGCCCATTTTTGGTGAAATGACCTTGACCCCTAATATTGAGGGAGCGATTTCTTAGCCAATTGCTTTTCTATAAACACGTGCAGGGTATCATTTTAAAGGTAAAAAAGAGTGTAAAAAAATAAACCACTCAATTTAAATCCCCATTTAGAATTACATACACAAAAACCGTTTTTAATATTTTGAACTTTGACCTTCAAAAAGGGCCATTTTATTTTTTTAAAATAGACATTTATTTAGAGTTCCTCACTTATGATTTAGTTAAAAACAAAATATTGACTAGGTAAAAGTTTTAGTTTTAAAGAAAAAATAAAATAAAAAATACCCCTGATTCACTGAACATTACCTTATTTCCAGTCTTTGGATTTCCAGAGAATAATGTCTGCTCTTTTGTCTGCCACTCTTCTCTTTAGGAAAATGTTATTGTAACTTTGATCGGTGCCTACGTTTCGATAGATTGAGTCACTTTGTGAAATATATACAGAATGGATTGCTGTTCTTTTAAAGGTGTACCTAATGCTTGTCATTTAAAGCATTTCTCTCAACGTAAAGCGATAAGGAATTTAAAATCTCAAGACGAAAAAAATATCCTTAATCTTAGAACAGGCGTTGCTGTGGCTAATATTAAATCTATTTGTTTACATCATGAAAAACTTCATATACATAAATATGAATTGAATCAAAGAAGATGCAGTAATCCCTTTTTTCAACATGATACCGCCAGAAGTAAAGGACTTAAAGTTATTTCGTTGAATTGTTACAAAACGTACAAAAGGTTTGTCGATGGATTAGTTCCTGGGAAAAAACTTTGTCCTCAGTGTTACGCGTTTTTAACAAAACAGCGCCTAGTAAAGAGTTATTCCCCAATTATTGAAACTCCAGAAGCTAACAGCTCTTTATCACAACCAAACAATTCCGAAAACTCGTCCCAAGAAATCTTTTCACAACCATCAAGCTCACAAGACATTTCACTGGTAGCAGTTAACAATGCACTCGGTTGTTTAGGAGAGTCACCAGTGAAACTTAGTAAGTAAATTATTTGTAAATTATTTAAAGGGATAGGCCTACTGAAATGGTAAAATAACCTACTTTGTCTATTGTGCTTGAAAAATTAAATACAATTCAGATTTTCTTTCGTTCAGTGGCGTATGAACGTTTGAAAAGTTGGAGGGGGCAAAGACAAATCAAAACCCTGAGGGGGAAAGCATGTCCCCTTGCTCTAAGCGTCACAAATTTCAAATATTTTACCTTTTGAAATTTTTTGCGTGTTTAGAATGTAAATTTACGACAAAAGAGGGTATCGTTTAAGAAAATTCAAGTATGATTTGATACGAAATCAATAATTATATATAATAAGTATAAGTATAATTATAAGTATGTATTATTATAATGTTTGCTTTAATGTTCCTTTCATTTGTAAGTTTCAAGTGTAGAACCGACTAAATCGTGGGAGAGGGGCAATTACATTAGTTGCCCTTCCCAGTGAAATTTTTCGGAGGGAAAATGCCCCCTCCCCCCCCCCTTTGCTTTCGTTGGAATTATTTAATTTAATTTTTTTTTAAAAACATTTCGGTGAAATCGTCCGAAAAATTGACCTTAAATTGGGCCTAACGCGTCTCTGGGAATTCGCAATTTTTTTTGTTTCCCGCAGTAAAGTCCAACTTCCAATCAGATGGCGGCATAGATTTTTTTTATCTATGATGTGATTAGAAGTTAAATCTGCCTGCGGGAAACTGAAAATACAGTGATTTTTTAAGACGAGTTTTTTTTTAATTTAAATTAAATAATTCCGACAAAAGAAAATCGGGATTATATTTAATTTTGGAAGAGGTATAGGCTGAAGGTAAGTCATTTTACCATTTCATTATCCCTTTAACTGGCTTAAGTTTGTAAAATATTTCGTTTAAAATTATTTTAGAAGGTAAAAATTGACGAAAAAAATCAAATCTTATAAAAAGTAAATGTATATCTGCTACTCGAAATCTGAAAAGAAAACTAGAAGATTATCTCGGAGTCGTCGTTGAAGCACACGATAACAACTCTAACGATGTAGAGTTCAAGTTGAAAGAGCACACTGAGTATGAGAAAATATTACTAGAACTAAAGGAAAAGTTCAATGCTGATAACACGTCTTATAAAGAAAAACTACAAATATTAACTCTATCACCATTTGGAATAAATCGCACAGTAAAAGAATTTCGCACGACAAAATACCTTGTTCTAAAAAGTCGCGAATTAAAGAAAGAGAAAGGAATACTAGGTGTACCCGGCCACCAAAGTAAAGGCTCTAAAATATCTGCTGAAGCGAAAGAAATCGTGACGAATTTCTACGAAAGTGACGATTACAGTAGGATGACCCCAGGTCAAAAGGACTGCATTTCAGTTTGAAATGTAAATACTGGAGAAAAAGAACATAAACAAAAACGGCTCATGCTTATAAATCTTAGAGAACTTTATGCACAATTTAAAGAAGAACACCACATGCCGATTGGATTTTCAAAATTTTGTACATTGCGACCTCCTTGGTGTATATTAGCGGGGCCAAAGGGAACTCACGCAGTTTGCGTTTGCACGTACCACCAGAATGTAAAACTTATGCTCTCAGCTTTCCCAGCAAATGACCCGTTCATTTCTTTAGCTAATTTGATGAGTTTGTCCGTGTGCAACATTAACAGTCGAAACTGCATGATGAGACAATGCAAAGATTGCCCGGGAAAAGACGGTGTAGCTAAAAACACTAATCTAGCCACCTACTTCGAGGAATCTGAAAGCGTAGAGTACAAACAATGGGTTTCTGCTGACAAAACAAAGCTCGTGACATTGCTAGATACTCCGGAAGATTTCATTTTGTCATTAGCGTCCAAAATTTACGAATTGGCAAGGCATCATTTTACTGCTAAATCTCAATCTCAATATCTAAAACCTGAAAGAAAACCTTGACCTTGAAACAGCAATTATTTTGGGAGATTTCGCAGAAAATTACTCCTTTGTGGTACAAGATGAAGTACAAGGGTATCATTGGGAAAATTCCCAGGCTACTTTACACCCTTTCGTGGTTTACTATAGAAGCACTCCGGAAGAACCTCTGAAACACTTGAATTATTGCGTCATTAGTGACACTAGAAATCACTCAACTAGCACGGTGTATACATTTCAGACCATACTTTTAAAATTATTAAAGGAAACAATTTTTGACCTGAAAAAAGTAGTATATTTTACAGATGGCTGTGCAGCCCAGTATAAAAACCGATTTAATTTTATTACTATTTGCCACCATGAAGACGATTTTGGATTAAAGTGCGAATGGCATTTTTTCGCAACATCGCACGGAAAGGGCCCGTGCGATGGAATTTAAGGCACGGTAAAACGACAAACGGCTAAAACAAGTCTTCAGAGAACGGTTTCCGGTCAAATATTAACCCCGGTAGACATGTTTGAATTTTGCCAAAAATCCTTTTCCAACATTGAATTTATTTACGTCTCTGACGACGAGATAAATGAAACGTCAGACCTTTTAGAAGAGCGATTTACTCTTGCTAAATCTATAAAAGGTACGCAGATGTTCATTCCTGTAGATCAACATTTTCTTCAAGGTTAATTTCTTTCGGAAATGGAAGACTACAAACTCTTTAAAGTATCTCCTATCAACTTCGATGCTGCTGAGAATCAAAGCGAATCTAAAATTGTGAATTTCACAAAAGAAGAGTTCTTGGCTTGTATCTATGATGGAAAATATTACATCGGGAAAGTTTTAGATACATCTACGGAATTTGAAGGTTTACTAGTTTCATTTATGTACCCTGCTGGAATGGTTACTAGTTTATATTGGCCCAATAAACAAGATTGTTGTTGGGTTCCAATCGAAAATATACTGTGCAAAATACAATGTCCTTTCTTGGTAAACCGTGCTAGAAGTAAGTACTGCGTGAAAGATGAAGATACGATTAAAATTAATGAAGCTTATTTGAAGTATTTAGAAAAATAAAGATGTATGAGGTGGTTAAAAAAATATTTGTATACGGCCACATGGTGGTGATTTTTATTTTTTTCTTTAAAACTAAAACTTTTACCTAGTCAATATATTGTTTTTAACTAAATCATAAGTGAGGAACTCTAAATAAATGTCTATTTTAAAAAAATAAAATGGCCCTTTTTCAAGGTCAAAGTTCAAAATATTAAAAACGGTTTTTATGTATGTAATTCTAAATGGGGATTTAAATTGAGTGGTTTATTTTTTACACTCTTTTTTACCTTTAAAATGATACCCTGCACGTGTTTATAGAAAAGCAATTGGCTAAGAAATCGCTCCCTCAATAAAAATGGGCATGGCGTAACTTGCAAGCTACTAGGCGGATCTTAACGAAACTTTGAGAATCGTGTTTTTCAACCAATTTAACCCCAGAGACAAGTTTTCGGGGTTATCTAAAAATATAGGATGCCCAAGGTGGTAAAATCTGTCGTGGAATTACTCTCCAATTATACGACGCAGTGTCATAATTTTTAAATCATAACAAGGCTTTCCTGCAAAGACTTTACAGTTCACGCTTGATCCGTCACGTTCACAAGACCATCCATTAGTGATATCACATGCTACATTCCAAAATCTTATGGATAATGGTTATCCGTTACCGACCTCTAGTTATACCATCGCACTTTTTCAAAAAAAAAGCTTAGATGCTACTTGAAATTCTTTAGTTGATTTTTCGGCCACTTGCAGTTTTGTGTAAAGTTCTTAGATTAAATTTTTTTCACTACTAATAAAGTCTTTCGCAATGGGCAGTGATACAAATGTTTTGATTTAAACCCATTCGGTTTCCAGACCTCGAAACGTTTTGGTACGTTGCGGCAAAACATCCTGTCCACTTTCAGTATCACTGTAACTTGAGTTAAAAATTGGTAAAAACTCAGACATTCTGATTATCTAACTTAATGCCGAGGTGAGAGTTACAAATGAAAATAAATCAAATCAAATAGCGGTTTTTTAAATTCCATTTGCGGTAAATAACATCTGTGAAAATTAATTTTTATTTGTGGTAAAAAATAAATTTTTTTGCGGTTGGTTAAATTCCATGCCTTAGCAAATGCCTTCAAAATACATATTTCGTAGACGTTTTAAAAGATGAATTTTCCATACAATTATTTAAATAAATGCCACTGTTATTCAAATAAATGCTTGGTAAGAAACATAATTCAATAAGTTAAAATGATATTTTTTTACCAAAGTTTTTTAAATAAATCGTAAAATTTGTGGATAATGAATAAACAATTCCGAGCACTAGGCGCCATCTTCAACACAGTCGTAGTAGAAGTCATCCCCATTGGTATAAACGCTAGCTAATAAGCTAATTAGAAATCCCACAGCGTAGAATGCTGCCGCGAAGGTCAGCTCGTTCACTCTTATCGATTTTCAAGACTTATAACAAAAGCGGAAAAAATTAATTTAAATTTAATTTAATGACTTTACTGGAGAACGTGGTGCCATCTATTAACGGCAAAGGAAGCTTAAGTTTAAAATTGCTAATTGATAACGTCGTCAAAGAACCATTGTGGTTTGGCGCCTAAAGCTTTACTTAATTATATCCCAAATCGTAATTCTTAAATAAGATTTTTAATGCGAAGGTTGCTAAAACGGAACAATTAACGTCGATGATTGCCCGGTAAGTGGCCGGAATTATTAGAATATCAAGTATTGAGTAAAACCGAAACGCGTTACGTGTGAATTAAGAAGCACTATCTCAAATAAATATAAACTAAATCAGTGGAAGTTATTAATAGTAGCCGTCAATTAAATATTTATTGAACTGTAGAAAAGCGCTATAAAAATTACACTATTAGGATGCAAGTGTAACCCTAGGTAGTCAGTTTATTTAGGTTTTAATTTAAGTTAAAAAAGCTTTTCAACCATCGCTAGGTTATGAGCATAGAATTAGTACAAAAATATGATTTCTATTGTCTTAGGCAATAAGATAAAAAATACACTTTTATTTAAATTTTGAAGTATAAAGGGGAGCAACCACAGAAATCTCGTTGAATCCTGAAAAAGGCAATATAAATTACTACGTAGGAAAAAAGTTATCAGAACTGTTGTTATTTAAGAAACGTAAATTCCTTTACGTTGTTTGTCAATGTTTTAGCTTTAGTATTTAATATATCAGTGGCATAGAAAGAGGGTTTTCAGTGTCCATAGCTTTGACTGTATAAAAGTTTAATCAGTTTCATCACCCTTCAGAAATTTTACTTGGTCCGAGCCCTACCCCTTTTGATATATTACAGTGACGTAGTCAGAAACCTAAGTTTTATAAGTTATCAGTTTTCATGCAAAATGTTTACTGATATACAGGGTCTTTTTTTTTGCTCGGAAAAGTGTTTTTTTTCAAAACCTATTTATAGTACCGATTTCAAATTTGGAAGGTCAATTCTCTATACCGGGGGACATCAGTTTGAGAAATTTGAGCGTTTTCGGTAATGTTTTTCACCAATTTTGAAAAATTATTTTTCGACCACTAGGTGCGAGATAAAAAATTTCTATTATAAAGTTGTAGGCCGTCATCGAAAACCCTTAAAAATTGTTCACTCGACGAAAAACAACTTATTTATCAGTGAAAATTCGAGCTTGAAAAATTTACAAGTTGTTTACGATTGTTTGAAACGATAATTGAAAAGGGAAGTCTAATACAAACGTAGTAGAGTTTTCACACTTGAAAAAATGTACACGTTTGGTTTTTAAATGCAGATATTTTATTCACATAAATTTTTACAAAACATTTTCAATAATATCACCATTGGCTGCAACACAGGTTTGTGCGCGGACAATTAAGTTCTCAAACGCTTTCTCTACCATTTCTGGTGTGACGTCTCGGCAAGCACTGATTATTCGTCTAATGAGTTCCTCCCTAGTTTCAATGGGCGTGGCGTATACCTTTGCTTTAACGAATCCCCAGAGAAAATAATCCAGCGGTGTTAGGTCAGGTGACCTTGCTGGCCAATGCACTGGACCATTTCTCCCTATCCACCTTTCAGGAAACTCGTTGTTGAGGTGCTCAGTTACTTGCCGGGAAAAATGCGGAGGGGCGCCATCTTGCTGAAACCACAACTGACGTCTTTCAGCCAATGGAAGGTCGTCGATTGCGTCACTCAGTTCGTTCTGTAGAAAATGTAAATACCTTTGGCCGTTGAGGTTCGTCGGCAGGAAAAAGGGACCAATCAAACGGTTTCCAACAAGTCCAACCCAAACATTCACCCGTTCAAATTGAACCTGGTGATGATATTCAAAACCCCAATGTGGGTTGATGTCAGACCAAAGATGGCTGTTTTGATGATTAAAGGGCCCATCTCTAGAAAATGACGCTTCGTCGGAGAACAAAACATGGCGCAAAAATTGTCTATCTTCTTGGACAGCATTTAGTAACCAGTTGCTAAATTCATAACGTCTTTGATGGTATCCGTCAATTAGTCCTTGGTGGAGCGTAGCTCTGTATGGGTGATAGCGATTCTTACGAAGAATTTTCCACACACGATTTGCAGAACAACCCAAATCAGCAGCGGCGTTAGCGCAACTGTGACGAGGATATGCCACAAAGTACGCGAGTACATTGTTCTCGAAGTCTAAATCCGGTTGACCCAATCCGCGAAACCTAGGTTGCAAGTTACCAAATTGATTGAAATCGTGAATTGCTCGTCTTACTGTATTTACAGATGGTGCTCCATTTGGATGTCTTTCTGCGAAGATTTCAGTCACTCTTCTAAGGTTTTGCGCTGCTTCTCCATAGTAAATGGCAACTATCTCGGTACGCTCAGCTACTGAATAACGAGGCATTGTTCGAAATATTATCAATCACTGATAATAATCTCCCAAAGTTTTCCTTTAAATACCCAATGCATGTTTAGGATTGACCTATAGCCTCGTGTTTTTTAAATCCGGTCGTTTTTTTAACCAAAGTTTCAACTGGATTAGGTAATTCGGTTTCAATTATCGTTTCAAACAATCGTAATTTGGCTTCACCAACTTGTAAATTTTTCAAGCTCGAATTTTCACTGATAAATAAATTGTTTTTCGTCGAGTGAACAATTTTTAAGGGTTTTCGATGACGGCCTACAACTTTATAATAGAAATTTTTTATCTCGCACCTAGTGGTCGAAAAATAATTTTTCAAAATTGGTGAAAAACATTACCGAAAACGCTCAAATTTCTCAAACTGATGTCCCCCGGTATAGAGAATTGACCTTCCAAATTTGAAATCGGTACTATAAATAGTTTTTGAAAAAAAACACTTTTCCGAGCAAAAAAAAAGACCCTGTATATGAGTTTATAAAACAGCTTTATTTAAAGCAAGTGTCGGCTCTATCATTGCCTACGTTTTTTTTGATTGGGTCTATGTATCAAAGATGGCTATGGTTGCTCAGATCGCCGGGAAGGTGCTTCCACCTAGTATCGACTTTCAAAAACGTTTAATCGTTTATTTTCAAGTCGATAATTACGTGTTTGCCGAAAAGCCAATCCAAAACGAGGTCGACTGAGCACGTGATTACGAATAATCCTTCTGATACGTTATAACGATTACCCAATGAGCTTAAAGCATGCTTTTTGGCCACGCCATATAGGTATATTATGCTGGGTAATGTGCCTAATCAACTTTTTTAAATTTGCACGGTGGCGACAAATGTCGACAAAGAACGCAATTATACTAGAGCCGACACTTAAATCAATTAATTCTGTCCCAGGATTGGACTGAAAAAATAATGGTGGTGGCGGTCTAGTTATCTACGTAATGAACCATCTTATCGTTACGCAACATAATATGCCACCATTTATTTGTGAAATTACCGATTATCATCTGGTGTATTCTATGGGCCCTAAATGGGTTAGAGTGTGCAATAACTGGTGACTTTACCGGGGAGTCGGGGTCCGCCTCTTGTAAACCGTAAGGGCGGTGGAGCACTGGGAGATGTTAGCTCTGATCAAATGATCCTATCTCCACCTCCGACTTCGGTCAGGTTTGGGCTGGATATTGAGCTTCGGCTCAGGCTAACGGAGAGGGTCCGTGCAAACTGGCCACCTCGGCGGATTGGGTAGCCTGCTGTGGGGCGGCGGGCCTCCGTATGAGGGCACGGCGGTCCTGTTTCCCGGCCTTTGGGGTCACGTCGGGATCTCCGGTGCCAGCTGTGCCGGGTTACTTGGACTGCTGTGTGCTCGTCGTTCCCCTTTAGGAGCTTTCTCCAAAGGGTTTGACTCTTTACCTACGCAGGTAGGGTGTCGGCTGGAGTTGGTACAGCATCCATTCTTAATCACACTGCTGTGTGCGAAGTGGGGATAGGTCAACCCATTGCTGCACTTTTTGCTGGGTTGAGTGGCTTGCTTCAAAGGTGTGACCATCAGTAGTAGGGTACTACTACCCATGCTGGATTTGTCACCTGTCTGGGCTACGTGGACGCTGGCGTAGGGCACTATGATGATAGGCCTTCGGTGGTATGGTCTCTGTTACTAGGTACACCGGGCTATAAATTCTGACACACTGGTGTATTCTATGGGAACCAAATTGCAAAGGAGTAGCCAATGACATTTGTTATATATCTCCCAATTCCAAACAATAAGAATTCATGTTTGGATCTTAAGTTTCAAACCAATTAAAAACTTGCTGATCAAAAATAGATAGAAATATTAATACTAGGTGATTTTAATGCAAATCTGCAACCGCCACTGAGTCGAAAGGCAAGAAATATGCAGAATTACTCAACTCATCCCCAATCCAACAAGAGTTACTTAGAACATCATATTAATAAAAACTTACCAAAATGAATTATGATTGTAAACATTTCCTTGAGTTTATTTGACCACCATGTGATCAGAAAAGAAGAGTCAAAATAGAAAAAGAGCTACGTTAAGTCAGATTGTACCCGACCTTTTTGTTAGAGAGATCCAAGAAATTGTAAATAGATTCGATAAAAGATCAAGTTCTGACGAAATAACTGATTTTGACACAGACGTTAGATTTATAACATCGACAATATTAAATTATTGAAGAAAACGTGCTCGACTTGTAACAAGGCGAATTAGTATTAATAACCCACATTATACGCACCTAATGGTGTTGACCCTTAAGAGGAGGAGAAACTACCCGAATTGGAACTATATACAACACTACAAATTCTATAGAAATGAAGCTACCCTCATGATCTTTGTGAATAATAAAACGTCTTTGATAAAAATCTAAAAAAGGAAGGCACTTCAAATGTTTGGAAAATCTTTAAACTTTTCCTTAAAAAGAAATCTAAAAATCTCGGTAGTGACAGTAAACACTAAAGATTATATAACACCAGATACCTTAGCGAACATATTTAACCAAATTCTTACAAAGTAATTCATCCACCCTTGAGAGATATTTAAATCCAGGCCCGTAACCAGGATCTTTCAGTTGAGGGCACCCTTAAAAAGAGTTTCTTTCCTGAGACCTATGAGGCTATTACTACTTAAGTTGAATTTATCGAACCAGATTTGAAAACTTGTCAACTTATTAATGGATGAAATGGCCCTAAACGCAAATTGGAAAGAAATTATAAAGGTCGGCCAATGATGCCAGTTATAACTTGTACTTTGCCACATTAAAGTAGGTCTTTTGGAAGAAGATTTACTTACCGTTTTGGTATTTCACGGTCAACTGTTTGTAATGTATTATTTGATTTATGATACCTCAGGTTATCAAACCTTCAACTGGTTCCTTCGCGCGCAGTTATTGATGAATACATTCCAGAAGAGTAAGTTGAATTTTCCTAAAACTAGGGTGATTATAGTCGCTTCAGAACTATTTACTCCAAAACTTTATGACTTTTAAACACAAAACCTATAAAACTCACAGTACGGCTAAAGTCTTGATAGGCATTACACCAAATGGGTTCATAAGCTTTATATCCGATTTAGTTCCTGGTCGGATAAAGAATTGGGAGAAGAATGTGGGATACTGGATCTGTTAGATCCGGGGATTCCGTAATGGGTGATAGGAGATTTCTCATTGAGGATTTACTGAAGCAAAAGAGAGTGGCACTCTATATGCCCCCATTCTTAAATGGAAAACCTCAAAGAGGAAAGAGGTACACGATAAATAAAATTTTGAATATCGTATTTCCGAACTCTATGAATAATCAACTTAATAAAGTTTCGAAGATATGGGCGTATTTGGTCAACTTTTGTTATTAACCTCTTCTAGATATAAAAAATGAATGTATTCAGCTTTTGTAAAATCTAAACTTTATTTTGAATGAAAATTTGAATTCATCTCACTTTTTCATTTTTTAAAGGTCTCTTTCTAAATATGACAGACCAAAATCTGCATTAAGGTCAGAAGTAAAGAAACAAATCGGATATCATCAAAATCTTTGTCAAACAAAATCCTTTCCACTATCAGCTAAGAGATAACCCCAGGTCAGACCTGTAAAAACTAACTAACCTTGGATTTGATAAAAGAAATTATGGTTTCGATCCATGGCTAATTTTACATTTTCAACTTTTTTTTAAATTTACAAGCTTAGTCAATACCAATACCCAATTCTTTGTATTAAGCTTATGTTATTTTTTCCAAGTAGACTGAAACCTTCATTTTCTTGAAGAACTAGTTTAATTGATTTAAACATACTAACAGTGGGATTGACGTATAAGCCAACGGGGAAAGTTGTTACGTTCTTAAGTATCTGCTAATACTTGTTTGTCGCCATTCTTTCGTTTTGAAGACCTACTTGAACGTAATTTTTTTAGAGATCCGCCCCTTTGAATATAGTTTTGAAAAAAGCACTGTTAAAGTTTTTCTTACGTTTTCAAATTATGATGCTGTTTTGCGGGCTTTTCTTTCGGTTTGCCGAAGTAAACAGATTGTTCACGCGTGTCTCATTCCGGGGTAATAGCCGAATCCAATACAAGCTTCAGGGTTCGTTAAATATAGATAAGAATTCTGCCAAAAAGAGGTTTGATACTTTCATCGATTTCCAATAACTTTAAAGGAAGGGAGATCTTCCAAATTCGTGGCTCAGTTGACACAGAAGAGCTCATGTCTGGTACATTATCTGTCCCAGTCAATGAGCGAATAGCTGCACTTTATGTCCCGAAGAGCTTAACTTCATTTCTCTTGAGTGTGTCGGATAAAATCTAGTTCATTAAAAGGTCTTTTCAATAAACGTTCTGGGTAGTTGGTGCACTCTACATACTAGTCTTTTAAGCGCAGGGTTGATCATCAGGCAGAAAATGTTTACCCTGCCGTTTACCACAGGACAGCTCCAACATGTTTGCAGGCGCCACCTTCACCTGTCTTGCATCCACACCAAGCAACATGCCCGTCACGGTGATTAATGATATAGCAAATTTGTACTTGGAGTTAAACGAAATTACCGTTCTACTGATCTTTTAACGTACACAGTTGGCCCATTTAGACTAGATGGTCTTGAATCTTCAGTTAATTGGCCTTAGCTTGAAAATACTTCGGAAACTTTGCTGACCTTAAACATTTTGTAGCCTAGAGTTAGGGGTTCTTTGGCCTTTAAGTTGTTATGATGTTTTGTTATAGCACTTTCTTTAAAAATCAGTGGTATATAATCTTAGTTTTTTTGTCCGGTTTTCTTTAGGTATTATTTGCTTATTAACAGCTATTTCTTTGGACGTCTTCATTGTTGAAACAATCTTAAGTTTTGGTATTAGGTAAAATTATAAATTAAAATGATAACATACTTGTTATTAGTGGACTCTTGGTTTACAATACGCTTCTACGACTGAAAAGGATTAAAACGCGTCGCCCCTATAAATCCGGAAATGACTCCCCTTTAAAGCTTTTAAGTCACGTGAACTCTCGAGAATAAGCAACATTCGAAGTGAGCCTATAAAAACGTTAATTTAAAATTCAAATAAAAAAGTGTATACTTATAACTCCATTTAGAGCTTTAGAGACAAATCTGTTCATCTACTCTATAATTAATTAATTTTACTACTCTAACTATGGAGATATTTTCTACAACTCCGCAAACTTAGAGTATTTAAATAATTTGCAAATTGCCCTTAATCATGAATGTGGATTCGTCGTTAAAAGGATTATTATGCCTCAGCGACAGGATGAATTTGAAACAATATTGTACGTTTAATCTATGTATCACGATGTAACATTTCTTCAACTCCAACTGCCCTACTTATTTATTAGAACAGTTTAGATAACCTAGAAACATTCATTCGAAAAAAAAATACGAGCCTGCGTTTTAACTTCTTAGTTGAAGATCTACAGAGTTTAATGGACCTCCTTAAACAAAATATTTTAAAAGGCACAGAAGCTTCTGATGCAATCGACCCTAGGTTTTCTCCGGTTTTCATTAGCTTATTTAATTAATTGGAAAAATAATACTAATAAAAAACACACTAGCGTACAAAAGTGTACAGATTTTTAAGATAACTTTTTCCCTGGCCAGCCCCATCAAGGCATCAACCATAAGAAAGTGGTCTTCCTCAATAAATGCTGAACCCAGCTTTAAGTAACAAAGGTTATATTCTCTTGAATCCGTGGCCAAAAATTCATCAAGCCCAGTGTTCTGTTGCCTGCAACTGGCGAAATGTCAACACGAACAGTGAGACGGCGAAACATTTATCGACTATAGATATTATGGATCTGGGAAAGTTCTTTGGACAATGCTGAATGTACACCATCCAGTCTGGTTTAAATGGCTGAGGCAATAAACAGTTATTGGAATCTCCAAGCTGGCTATTAACTAGCTTGGTGACTGAAGGGCTAGTTTGAATGATGGCAGTGATGGACTGCCTCAAATTCTCAAACCTTACACTGGCCAAAAAATTAAATTTGGATCACATGAATTTAACACCATCTTTCCCACACCAATCTGACGAAGCTGATGAAATTTTTTTTGCAGACTTTTGTCCTGCATTGAAATTATTACGCAAAACATGGCATGATTAGAGAACGTTTTTGGAATCTGATCCCATGACAGTTAGTTTCAGTAGAGAACAAGTTGGCAAGCCAAAATATACCTCTCCTCGGAAGAATTGTCCCTAGTGGTATTAATTTCTCGAGATAACCCTTAAAGATATATCTCCGCAATTAAGAGTTATTT
Organism: Leiobunum rupestre; assembly: GCF_980474605.1. NCBI lineage: Eukaryota > Metazoa > Arthropoda > Arachnida > Opiliones > Sclerosomatidae > Leiobunum > Leiobunum rupestre. The sequence continues at coordinate 85,475,669 of NC_143384.1, forward strand.
GTTAAAAATGTTATCCCATTTCTATCCCTCCCGGTATAAAATTTTAATTAAAATTAAAATAATTGAGACGAAACGACCAATTTTAATTTATTCAGAATATCATAAGTTAAGTAGTTACAACAGTGAATTAGACGTACTATAATAATGCACATTTGAATTAAACCCTTTTTACAGAACAAATTTGTCAATTGAATATAATACAAAGCAAATTTTAATGAAAGAAATATCTACAGAGGGTATTATAACGACCATTCGCTTTTTGGTTTATAATTTTAACGGAATCGGGCCGATTTTAATTAAACGATAGTACATCGAAATTTTGTTAAAAGAATATTCCCTACGGCCGCGCGATAAATTTACGAGAATAATTTCCCGTCGCCGTTATATCGAAAATTTAGTTGATTCGGGATTGCCAGAACTTTAATGTTGTGGGCGAGTGATTAGAAAATAAAATGGCAACCAGAATTATGCAAAATTATAAATGTTTATTTTTATTCAGAACAGTCTATGGAACGTTCTAGATTTAACTTTCATCAATAACCCAACAATATATATCCCTTCTACGTAATTGTACAGAACTGTTACTCAAGTGTTTAATACTAGATTTGTCTTAGTTCATCGTGATTGAAAAATAAACCAAAACATACTTACACTTAAGTAAATATCATAAATTATACTGAGTAATTAAAATTTTTAAAAAAGACTGATACTTCATGGAGTTTTAAAATATTTTATTTATTTACAAATATTAGAAGCTTTCGGACCGTGGTCCTTCCTCAGCTAGTCAATTATAATAATTGACTAGCTGAGGAAGGACCACGGTCCGGAAGCTTCTAATATTTGTAAATAAATAAAATATTTTAAAACTCCATGAAGTATCAGTCTTTTTTAAAAATTTTAACTATTCAAAATAACCATGGAACAAAATTTTAAAATTTATAATATACTGAGTAATTTTAACTAATTTCAAACTACCTTACTATAAACTCTTGTCTTAATTAACAGCTGAGAGCTGTTCGCTACTAATTACTTCCAATCTACTTAATTAGCCTCACAGGTTGAGTTGATAATTTCAAGGGTATAATTAGGTTATTCCAATTCAAAAAATAAAAACAATCAATTTTGTCTTACAGCTGACTTGAGTTAGTTCACAATTACTTTAACACTTTCAGTCTTAAACACGCACTGTTCATACACTCAAGTCCATTCACTCACGTTCCAAACGCGAAACACAATTTAACTCTTTTCTTAATACTAATTAAAACCGCAAAGTTACCTCATACCTTTTGACCGACACCAGGACCCCGTCCTGTAGTAGTTCGTCTGAAAGCCAAGAACTAAGAAAGACTAAATCTTCTTTATTGACGGAAACGGCTTTATATACGGTTATTTGGCGTTTTTTAGACCCGTCAAGATTTGACTAAAGTTCGAAAAATTGAAGAGATTATATTTTTTACCCGGTTTGATTGATAGTTCTCCATACGGTGGCACTATATTATTACTTTGATATAGTTTCCGCGGGAGTTTTGCATAATTATCATTCAAAAAACAATATACAGGGTCTTTTTTTTTGCTCGGAAAAGTGTTTTTTTTCAAAAACTATTTATAGTACCGATTTCAAATTTGGAAGGTCAATTCTCTATACCGGGGGACATCAGTTTGAGAAATTTGAGCGTTTTCGGTAATGTGTTTCACCAATTTTGAAAAATTATTTTTCGACCACTAGGTGCGAGATAAAAAAATTCTATTATAAAGTTGTAGGCCGTCATCGAAAACCCTTAAAAATTGTTCACTCGACGAAAAACAACTTATTTATCAGTGAAAATTCGAGCTTGAAAAATTTACAAGTTGGTGAAGCCAAATTACGATTGTTTGAAACGATAATTGAAAAGGGAACAAGTCTAATACAAACGTAGTAGAGTTTTCACACTTGAAAAAATGTACACGTTTGGTTTTTAAATGCAGATATTTTATTCACATAAATTTTTACAAAACATTTTCAATAATATCACCATTGGCTGCAACACAGGATTGTGCGCGGACAATTAAGTTCTCAAACGCTTTCTCTACCATTTCTGGTGTGACGTCTCGGCAAGCACTGATTATTCGTCTAATGAGTTCCTCCCTAGTTTCAATGGGCGTGGCGTATACCTTTGCTTTAACGAATCCCCAGATAAAATAATCCAGCGGTGTTAGGTCAGGTGACCTCGCTGGCCAATGCACTGGACCATTTCTCCCTATCCACCTTTCAGGAAACTCGTTGTTGAGGTGCTCAGTTACTTGCCGGGAAAAATGCGGAGGGGCGCCATCTTGCTGAAACCACAACTGACGTCTTTCAGCCAATGGAAGGTCGTCGATTGCGTCACTCAGTTCGTTCTGTAGAAAATGTAAATACCTTTGGCCGTTGAGGTTCGTCGGCAGGAAAAAGGGACCAATCAAACGGTTTCCAACAAGTCCAACCCAAACATTGACCCGTTCAAATTGAACCTGGTGATGATATTCAAAACCCCAATGTGGGTTGATGTCAGACCAAAGATGGCTGTTTTGATGATTAAAGGGCCCATCTCTAGAAAATGACGCTTAGTCGGAGAACAAAACATGGCGCAAAAATTGTCTATCTTCTTGGACAGCATTTAGTAACCAGTTGCTAAATTCATAACGTCTTTGATGGTCTCCGTCAATTAGTCCTTGGTGGAGCGTAGCTCTGTATGGGTGATAGCGATTCTTACGAAGAATTTTCCACACACGATTTGCAGAACAACCCAAATCAGCAGCGGCGTTAGCGCAACTGTGACGAGGATATGCCACAAAGTACGCGAGTACATTGTTCTCGAAGTCTAAATCCGGTTGACCCAATCCGCGAAACCTAGGTTGCAAGTTACCAAATTGATTGAAATCGTGAATTGCTCGTCTTACTGTATTTACAGATGGTGCTCCATTTGGATGTCTTTCTGCGAAGATTTCAGTCACTCTTCTAAGGTTTTGCGCTGCTTCTCCATAGTAAATGGCAACTATCTCGGTACGCTCAGCTTCTGAATAACGAGGCATTGTTCGAAATATTATCAAACACTGATAATAATCTCCCAAAGTTTTCCTTTAAATACCCAATGCATGTTTAGGATTGACCTATAGCCTCGTGTTTTTTAAATGCGGTCGTTTTTTTAACCAAAGTTTCAACTGGATTAGGTAATTCGGTTTCAATTATCGTTTCAAACAATCGTAATTTGGCTTCACCAACTTGTAAATTTTTCAAGCTCGAATTTTCACTGATAAATAAATTGTTTTTCGTCGAGTGAACAAGTTTTAAGGGTTTTCGATGACGGCCTACAACTTTATAATAGAAATTTTTTATCTCGCACCTAGTGGTCGAAAAATAATTTTTCAAAATTGGTGAAAAACATTACCGAAAACGCTCAAATTTCTCAAACTGATGTCCCCCGGTATAGAGAATTGACCTTCCAAATTTGAAATCGGTACTATAAATAGTTTTTGAAAAAAAAACACTTTTCCGAGCAAAAAAAAAGACCCTGTATACAGATATTGTATTAATCCGTTTAGTTCATAATCATAATTGTTCCTTTACTTGAATATTTTCCACAAGGAAGTCAATGGCTCAGCGGTGAACTATCCACAATGTAACAATGCGACCCGAGTTCAATTCCTGATCGCGATCAAATTTTACATTAAAATACTAAAATATTTAATTAAATATAAGATATAATATAATTTATAAATATTTAATTAAATATAAGATAAATATAATTTATAAATATTTAATTAAATATAAGATTAATATAATTTATAAATATTTAATTAAATATAAGATTAATATAATTTATAAATATTTAATTAAATATAAGATTAATATTATTTATAAATATTTATTTAAATATAAGATTAATATTATTTATAATATTTAATTAAATATAAGATTAATATTATTTATAAATATTTAATTAAATATAAGATTAATATTATTTAAAAATATTTAATTAAATATAAGATTAATATAATTTATAAATATTTAATTAAATATAAGATTATTATAATTTATAAATATTTAATTAAATATAAGATTAATATAATTTATAAATATTTAATTAAATATAAGATTAATATAATTTATAAATATTTAATTAAATATAAAATTAATTTAATTTATAAATATTTAATTAAATATAAGATTAATATAATTTATAAATATTTAATTAAATATAAGATTAATTTAATTTATAAATATTTAAAATGATGTAAAATAAATTATAGTACCTAACGTTATAACTTTATAACATTCGCCAAACCTTTTTTTTTTAGAAAAACTTCGTAAATTAACAAGCGTTGGTGGCTGAGTGGTTAGAGAACATCTCTTGCACGAGGCAGACCCGGGTTCAATTCCCGACCGGCGCCAAAAAATCGCAAATTGATACTAAGACGAATACCGTGTACAACTGGTGGAAGCCCTGCCATTGGACGTTGAGAGGTAGCATTGCACTCGGTCTGTCCCATAGTCATTAAGAAGAAGTTGGAGAGAAAACGCCCATACAAACACAACAGATTCAACATCCACAACCATCATAACACGAACTCAACACCCACAACGGTCACAACACGAACTCAACATTGACGACCTACAACATAACAATAACGTAATATCCGGTGAGCGTTGTAGAAAAAAGACCAATCAAACCAAACCCAACCGCAAATCAATCCATTAACGCTCACCGTCAACCCTTCGAGGAACTGCGTACGCAGAAATTTCGAGGAACTGCGTACGCAATGATTACCGTTTGCCCCGAAAATGCGAACGCGTTCGCAGGCCTGACAGACAGACCCACAGACAGACACGGTAATTGTATAACCCCTCCTAGGGGAGAGGGTATAAAAATTGAATTCTACAATATTTCATCAAAGAGTATAAAAACTACGTAACCTAGAGATATAATGACGGTCGAAAGCAGTAAAGGAAGTTGTAGCAATCGGGGGGGAAGGCACTCAGTGAATTTGCACTTCAAATTTCGGTACCGCAGCGCCACTACGGCAGTTTTAAGTGGCAATCATTTTGATTTAGTTCAACATTCTTGAAAATTCCTTAAGGACTTGGCTACCTTTAGGACTTGGCAGTAGTAGGAAACTAAATATGAACATGTAAAAATCCAAGATGGCCGCCAAGATGGCCGTCAAAACAACCCCCCAAGACACCCCCAAAATATTTTCCAAAAATTTTTGTCCTTGGAAAAAATACTCAAAAGTTTTTAATTTAAATCTCAAATTTCACCTTGAAGATGCTCTTTGACCTCGACGCCTGACACCTGTCCACCACCCCTAAGCCTCGGTCTATCACCCCAACAAGTTTGGTCACGATCGGACAAGGTCGAACCGAGATATCGGCGGTAATATGTAACCCCACCAAATACTTATGTTAAATTACTTTTGATATCGTTTTTTCGTTTTTTCGTTTTTTCACCGTTTAAAATGCTAATTAGTTATTTGCGAGATGGGGAAACCTTCGTTTTATAGCCTTGGCAACGTTTGGCCACAGCCAATCACGTAATGTCCAACTTACCCCTGTTGAAAATTAAACTTTATTTACTTTTTGGAAATAAATAAATAAACAATCAATACATAGTTTGCATCCCTACGTCATCAATGACGCAGTTCCAAGTATAGATATAAGAACCAAGAATAAATATTTAATTTGAGCTAGAATGAACTATGCCGCCATTTTGCCGGTGTAGATTTCTTAGTAAAACGGGAGGGTTAACAGTTTCAATCGTTTGTTTGCGGATTTTAATTATTTTCAAATGATTAGGAAATTAGTTTCACGTTAAAAATGGTTATCTGCCTGGTTAAAAATTGTTCGAGTAGTTCAATTACCAAGGGAGAGCGAAAATTGTTTATTTGATAGCGAAGGTAATTGTAAAAAGGATGACCGCAAAGGCCTAACTTTGATAAGCTTTGTCAACTTCTTTTCGTAGATATTTCTGTCGTAATTTGATATTTTATTTAAATAACCGGCCTTAGAATCTTATCTGACTTTGTTTAGGGCCCATTTAAAATTTGAAAGCATAAATCTAATTAGTTTTGTCGCTTTGACGAGATTACCAACAAAATGGCTACCTATTTAGTAGCTACGCGCGAAATGGTTTGAATTTTTGATCGCCCTCCCAGTTTCCTTGGAGACCATAGGCCCCTCCCTTCGGTGCAAACTATGTATACACATTTTAAAACAAATTACAATGGGGCTGGTCAATATCCGCCCGAGATATAGCCCCTTATGTATAACCCCGGTCGAAATAAAATACAATTTAGCTTACCCCTGTCGAAATAAAATACATATTTTAAAACACAACAAATTGCAATAGACCTGATTGGTCAATATCCGCCCAATAACTTATGTTTTACCCCTGTTGAAATGAAACTTAATTTACTTTTGGAGATAAATAAATAATACAATAACGACATAATAAACAATCAATACATATTTTAAAAACACAGCAAATTACAATGAATAAAAGCGGTATTTATTTAAGTAATTGTTTGTTTTTATTTAAATAATAGGCTTATTCACTTTCAATTATTTAAACATTTTGCAATCTTTATTAAACTATTGGTTATTTAAATAAATATTGAAATATAGCCGAGCTTATTTTATTCATGGATTAATCTACTGCCGAGCACTAACTTTTGCAACTCGAAAGGCTATAATTTTACCCAAATGGATGGCTGGTTAATTTTTAATAGTAAAATAATATATTCTAAAGTTGGAAAATCATTTTTAAGTTACATAATCAATAAAAATTCCAAAACCATTTATTGAAAATAAATAAAAAATAATTAACTTTTTTATATTAAAAATAGCAACATTGTAGATAGAATTTTCTCTGACTATACACAGTGAACGAACGGGTGTTTAACGGTGGCTAAATTAAAACAACATTAAGTTTAATAATTTGAATTATTTTCAAAATTAAACATTACTTACTTTGATTTATAATTTTTTTAACTTTCTGTTGAACAGCGTTACCAGAAACACGCTCTATGAAACTGCCGCATTGTGAACTATAAAAAATATCTATATATCTTTAAATTCATAAAGTAAAAAATTACCTCTAGGATAGAACAGGTTCAATTGCATTATCCTTGTAAAACTGATTTGATAACCACCCTTAATTATCGTCACGTGTAAACGTTATCAACTACAGTTACAGCCTTGGAAAACTAGTTTGGATTTTTCAACAATTGACTAATTATATCAATTAAACGCAAAAATGTTTATTAACATCTGGTATTATTGATCCTACTCTATTTTTTCCCAACTTTCGCATCTCCGCGCCAGATTGAATTAATCAATAAAATTATAAACGCAGATCACGTTTTGCCAGGAGACATTCCACAGAGCCAGTGAGAAGAAAAAACTGGTTGCTCTAACAAACGTTGTATATATTTAATGTGAATTAAAAAACGGTTTTTTTCAAAAAATTCAATTTTATTTTGTATTGCTCTGTTGTTTATGTAACTTTTCTCTATATAATACAAGAAATATTTATAAAAAAAAGATTTATTTCATTTTATACACAGTGTTTTTTTTAGATCGAGGATAAATACATACCGAACTATATTCAGATTCTATACAATCTGTATCTCTCGAACGTCTTCTATTTCCTCTTACACCACATATTATACAAATTAAATGTTGAGGAAAGATTAATAATGCATCCGATGGAATTCTCATTGATAAACAATTGCCTTGTCTAAAAACAACAGGTTGGTAGTAAAATCGACATTGTTTATTCCAACAATAATATAGGAGTCCACCATAGGTTTCTAACGACTCAGTATATCCAAAACAATAAGGGCAACAAATAAAACCATCTTTTTGTACTTTAACAGAACCTCTTTCTAACAAATTTTTGCAAGAACTCTCGTCCACTGTATAAAATGAAGAAATAATTAAAAAATATAATTAAAGAATATTAAAATTACTAAATAACATACTTTTATCTCCAAAATTGAAGAAAAACTGTATTTCTTAATATTCAACTCTCTCGTTTACACGGCGAATATATTTCTAATGATTAAAGGTATAATTCAAGTTTTTATACAAATTATGTATGTGTAGATATTAGTATTATCATAAATTAAAAACCCCGAAGATTTCAGGTTATATAAAAATAAGTCAAGGTAAAATCTTTTTTCATAATATAGTATATTTAAAATCACCTTTAGAAATAATAAATCAAATAATTATGTTTCAAAAATAATTTATATTTTGTAATTATTTTCAACCTTATTAAACGATAATTATAATACAAATTTATCGTAAATACATGTACTTTTTATATATTAAAAAGGGTGTTCGTATCGTTGGAATGTGCTTTCCCCCATCAATACACAAACCTGCTAACCTTGAGGAATTTAATATTTTTCAAAATATAAGTTATTTGTTGAGTTTTATAATATCAATGTAAAACCTAATTGCGAGTAAATTTTTTTATTATATCACAGTTGAAATGGGAAAACGCAAAATGTCTCAAAAATCGCCCTCTTTAAAAGTTAAAAAAATGAAGTGATTTATGGGGAAACCAGTAATTAAATGCAAATCGCCTACCGAGAACCCTTGTTATTACGGAGCCATGTCGCAAACACGCGTTTGATTTTATAGATAGTTTTAAATTTAGTGTTAAATGCTGGGTTTGTCAAGCTTTATTTCTGGAACGAAGAGTTTTTAAGATGCATCTGATGAACCATTTGACATCTAGTTATTCTAATAAAACACTTCTTAATATTGATGTTTGTGATTGTCTTCATTCAAATCAACCGAAATACACAAGCGAAGAAGAAATATTAGACGACCAAATTATTGATTATTTGAACGAGTTTAACGTAAAAAATCAAGAATGGTACGATTATTTAGTAATCTACGGTAAGATTCAACCTTCGAACTCAAATGTTGAACCAACTAGTAAAGAAGAAAGTATAGATTCTAATATTCTTAACATGGCTGAAGAAACATTGGATTCTTTAATGGAGTCTAATCCTGTACTTACAAACGATTTGAAAATGCCGAGCGATAATCAGCTGGAAGCACTTATTTATTTTGAAGAATATTGTAAAAATAATCAAATTTTAATTCCCAACAATGCGGAAACTTCTATTGAAATATTGCAAAATCTTGAAAAACTTGTAAAATGATTTAAAACATGTAAATAAATCGTTTTCTATAAAATCCACTGTTATTATTTTCCTACGTAAGATTTCTTTCAAACAAAATTCAATAACAATTTACTTTTGAAGATACAATTTTTTATAATATTTAATAATATTTATTTTGCCAAAGACAAAATTTGTAGGCGACCACAGAAAGTCTATATGTAACGAATACCATCCTAGTACAAACCACTTAATTAGATTAAAATAAATAAAATTTTACTCGAATAAAATCATTTTTTGCGAAGAATTACAAAATAAATTATACAATTTAAAAAGATTTAAAAAAATAATTCAATTCCAAAAATCTGTACAAAATAAACCATCCAATAGAGATATTATTAGGAATATGAAAAAAATAATGGTTGTAAAAAACTAGAAATATTATAACGATATAATTAAAAATATTTATAATTACATTATTTCGTAGAAGTTTTTCTTCTTAACTAAAAAATGAGGTAATATATCTATTTACTTATAACTGTTTTAACCAAAAATATCTTGCTATTAACTAATTGTAGATAAATTCTCAAGTTTTTATTTATTTTGTGAGATAAATATAAATATATAAATTAGTAAAGAATTTAAATTAGAATGCTGAGAGATAAAAATATTGATCTAATTTGTGTCAAGGTGCAGTTTTTTAATACTGTAACATATTTAAAAAACATTTCTAGAAATGATTAATCAAATAACTATGTCTCAAAAATAATTAATTATAATTATAAATAATAGGTGTAACCTTCTAACTTAATATCAAACGTAAATTATAATTCATCATTCTCGTAAATACATATCCTTTAAACTTATTAAAAGGGTGATTTCAAATTTAAAACAAAAATGAACTATACTTATTTTTTAAATTATAAAACTAACCTTGGATATATTATACATTAAGTATAGTTAAATGTTAATTATCTTTTTTAGATATGCGTATTCTTTTCTATAAAAATAGGGCGTTGTCAGATTAAAAAAATTACGGTTAATAGTATTACACATACAGTCACATTCTGTATAAAAAGGTGACATTTTCCATGGTAGGAAAGCACACTGACTGACAAATTTGTTTCGTTCCGGGGACGTAGTTCAAATAAGACAAGTGTTTGAACATTTTTCTTACATAAAAGTGAACTAGATTTAAATGGAAATAAAATTTGTAAAAATATCAAAGAATGCTTTCGATCCAGTTCGCGCAACCAAATTTTCAGCAGGCTTAGATTTAAAATCTGCATATGATTATATATTGGTTTCTGGAACCAGATTGTTAATAGAAACAGATTTAAAAATTTTACTTCCCAAAAACACCTATGGTCGTATTGGTAAAATTTTTTATAATGTTGTAAAAATTTAGGAAATGAGTTCTTAATTTACCATGTTTAAAAAGCTCCTCGCAGTGGTTTGGCCCTTCATTACGGAATTGATGTTTTAGCCGGAGTTATTGACATAGACTATACTGGACCAATTGGTATTGTTTTAATCAATCATGGGAAAGTTGATTATAAAATTTTAAGAGGTGATAAAATAGCGCAATTGATTTGTGAGAGAATATTTTATCCATCAGTAGTAGAGTGTGAAGTATGTTTAACCAAGACTTTACCTAAAGTTTTGACATAATATACTATTTCTTGTTATTAAACAGAAATTTAAAGAAACGGAAAGAGGATGTCATGGGTTCGGTTCAACCAACTAACACAACTTAATGTTTATAATTTAATTTATGTAAAATAATTAAATAAATATTTAACCAACAGTTAAAAAATTTTTTATTTAATTTTTATATAAACAAATATTGGTATATATGATTATATATATAATTTGTTAAGATAGAGTTAATATAATTTTATTACAAGAAAACAACAATGTATAAATACAATTCCGATTAAAAAAATAACTGGGTATATATGACCAATTCTTTCTAAATCAGATCATCCCTACTATGATTGTTTGATGAATATAATTATTGATAAAATAAGTCTCTCCAAGTTTAGTAATAAAAACTCAATAACGTATAATTTTTATTAACAATTGATAGCATCGACCTCAAACTAAATTTATATTGCCACACAAAATTATTTAAAAGCTTTAAAAATTATAAATGTGAAGCATGAAATATTTAACTGAGTTTGTAAAAAACTGGGATCAGTTTGAATTTTCTGAAATAAGTTAGACAACAAAGATAAATCTAAGCGTAAATTAAACTTAAAATTAGGTAAATGAATATTAAAAGGTACCAGAATTTACGTACGTCTTATTATCTGGAATTTTTAGGCATCTTAACTACTATAAGCGTATTAAAACTTAATTTCATGTATTTGTCCGCGTGAAAAAATTTGCATTCGTGAACGTTTATCTTCGTGTATTGAATAAACGTAACAAATTAAGAATAAATCGTTCTTATCGTATCTTAGTCTGTTTATTGTATTTGTACGTTTTCTGGTTCAATAGGCTACAATAAGTTTTGAAGATGACATATGGAGTTATTTATCTCCCGTCTTTTAATGTAAACAACCTATATTATGTGTAAACTATGAAATACATTTATAATTACATTTATTATTACCACTATTATTATTTCTAGAGGGCTGTATTTTTAATTTGAATGGTTTCTTTATTAAGCGTACAGTCAATGGTTTTTATTGTCGCTTGCTTATGCTTCATTTTAATTATATTTATAATTAATTTAATTGGGTACAAATATTAAATAATGGAAAATTTCGTTACAAAAATGTATGTATATTGCATTTTTAATACATACAGACATCTATTATTATTTTATATTTTAGCGTATACGTCACAAGATTGGTTTAAAGACTTAGTTATTGGCAACAGCAAATATAATATACAGGGTCTTTTTTTTTGCTCGGAAAAGTGTTTTTTTTTTAAAAACTATTTATAGTACCGATTTCAAATTTGGAAGGTCAATTCTCTATACCGGGGGACATCAGTTTGAGAAATTTGAGCGTTTTCGGTAATGTTTTTCACCAATTTTGAAAAATTATTTTTCGACCACTAGGTGCGAGATAAAAAATTTCTATTATAAAGTTGTAGGCCGTCATCGAAAACCCTTAAAAATTGTTCACTCGACGAAAAACAACTTATTTATCAGTGAAAATTCGAGCTTGAAAAATTTACAAGTTGGTGAAGCCAAATTACGATTGTTTGAAACGATAATTGAAAAGGGAACAAGTCTAATACAAACGTAGTAGAGTTTTCACACTTGAAAAAATGTACACGTTTGGTTTTTAAATGCAGATATTTTATTCACATAAATTTTTACAAAACATTTTCAATAATATCACCATTGGCTGCAACACAGGATTGTGCGCGGACAATTAAGTTCTCAAACGCTTTCTCTACCATTTCTGGTGTGACGTCTCGGCAAGCACTGATTATTCGTCTAATGAGTTCCTCCCTAGTTTCAATGGGCGTGGCGTATACCTTTGCTTTAACGAATCCCCAGAGAAAATAATCCAGCGGTGTTAGGTCAGGTGACCTTGCTGGCCAATGCACTGGACCATTTCTCCCTATCCACCTTTCAGGAAACTCGTTGTTGAGGTGCTCAGTTACTTGCCGGGAAAAATGCGGAGGGGCGCCATCTTGCTGAAACCACAACTGACGTCTTTCAGCCAATGGAAGGTCGTCGATTGCGTCACTCAGTTCGTTCTGTAGAAAATGTAAATACCTTTGGCCGTTGAGGTTCGTCGGCAGGAAAAAGGGACCAATCAAACGGTTTCCAACAAGTCCAACCCAAACATTGACCCGTTCAAATTGAACCTGGTGATGATATTCAAAACCCCAATGTGGGTTGATGTCAGACCAAAGATGGCTGTTTTGATGATTAAAGGGCCCATCTCTAGAAAATGACGCTTCGTCGGAGAACAAAACATGGCGCAAAAATTGTCTATCTTCTTGGACAGCATTTAGTAACCAGTTGCTAAATTCATAACGTCTTTGATGGTCTCCGTCAATTAGTCCTTGGTGGAGCGTAGCTCTGTATGGGTGATAGCGATTCTTACGAAGAATTTTCCACACACGATTTGCAGAACAACCAAAATCAGCAGCGGCGTTAGCGCAACTGTGACGAGGATATGCCACAAAGTACGCGAGTACATTGTTCTCGAAGTCTAAATCCGGTTGACCCAATCCGCGAAACCTAGGTTGCAAGTTACCAAATTGATTGAAATCGTGAATTGCTCGTCTTACTGTATTTACAGATGGTGCTCCATTTGGTTGTCTTTCTGCGAAGATTTCAGTCACTCTTCTAAGGTTTTGCGCTGCTTCTCCATAGTAAATGGCAACTATCTCGGTACGCTCAGCTACTGAATAACGAGGCATTGTACGAAATATTATCAAACACTGATAATAATCTCCCAAAGTTTTCCTTTAAATACCCAATGCATGTTTAGGATTGACCTATAGCCTCGTGTTTTTTAAATCCGGTCGTTTTTTTAACCAAAGTTTCAACTGGATTAGGTAATTCGGTTTCAATTATCGTTTCAAACAATCGTAATTTGGCTTCACCAACTTGTAAATTTTTCAAGCTCGAATTTTCACTGATAAATAAATTGTTTTTCGTCGAGTGAACAATTTTTAAGGGTTTTCGATGACGGCCTACAACTTTATAATAGAAATTTTTTATCTCGCACCTAGTGGTCGAAAAATAATTTTTCAAAATTGGTGAAAAACATTACCGAAAACGCTCAAATTTCTCAAACTGATGTCCCCCGGTATAGAGAATTGACCTTCCAAATTTGAAATCGGTACTATAAATAGTTTTTGAAAAAAAAAACTTTTCCGAGCAAAAAAAAGACCCTGTATATAACTTAGATTACTCAATTTATCATTTTCACAAGCTCGTTGGTATTTTATAACGACAAAACGATCGTTAGGTTTCATGGAAAACGAAATAATGGGCGGGAATAATAGAACTGGCACGTGCTTTCCATAATGATGTTAGTGTGATGATTAAAAAAAGAATTTTATTTAAAACCGGCACTCTATGAACAAATACCAAAAATTTAGATTTTTATGGATTTTGCCTATTTCATTACTTTTGACACATAACAGAATAAAATCTGTTGACGACAGTCGAAAAAAATGAGTGCTGAACAAAATAAGGAATTGTGTAAGGAGAATGAATTGTTGTCACTACAGCATACAATTATAGAATTGAAAAAACAGAAACGAAAACTTCAAGCGGAATATATAGCAGATAGAATACTCCTTGAAAGTTTGTTACCTTTCATACGAAAGGAACCTATCTAACGAATATTTGCAAAGGATTTCGGAAGAAAAAAGATTATTGAGTTAAGATGAATTATCCACCTGGGGCTTTTTTCGCCCTTTCTACGGTTTAATTGTTGAAAGACGGAAAGATTGTGATGTACCATTAATAGTTCGCGGTAATCAGATTCATTTGTGTCCATTTATTCTTACCAAATTGGAAATGTAAAATAATATCAAAAAAAAGTTTAAAAAAATTTTTATTTATAATTTTTATTTCAAGGTGTAACGATAAAATATTTTTGTGTAACCTGTTTAAAATCGGGTTGTTAATGTAGTTTATATTACGTGGTCTGTTAGAAAAAACAAACCACATCTCTTTCTATACAAACTAGTTTCGCTTTGATTTTTGTTGGCGAATAATGACTTATAAAGAAAATAAGGAACCGTTTAAGGATTATGAACTGATTAAACATTTAAATAAAGAATTGAAAAAACTGAATCGAAATCTTGAAATGGATTTAATTGCACAAAGAATGATATATTTTCAAAAAGAGCATAATTCTCACGAAATGCTTTTGGAAGGAGCCCCAAAAACTGGGTTCTTAAAGGCGATAGACGATTTAGTGGTTTTTATAGATAGCGTGTTAAATGTTATTAACGATAGTTCCTTTGTGTCAACAAAAAATGTTGTAAAATATTAATAAAAGTTTTAAATTTTAAATCAGAGTTTTTATTTTAGAGTGTGACAGCTAGAAGGATGTAAGATAATTTAAAAACAAATTATAACAATTTTTTACAAACATATTTAATTTCAGGTTCAGAGTTGAAAATTATTTTATATCATTGTATTATTCATTTTTGAGTTTTATGTTATAAATTTACATAATACTATTACATACTAAACAATCAGATAAAACAACCCTCATCAAGGCGGAGTTTCCCCAACTGTCTTAGCCGGCGGGCTATCTTAGCGTGAGGGAAAACGTTACGCGCACCAACTCCAGGGTATACCGGGAGAAAAAGCCTTACGATAAGGAAGAACGGTGAGAAACGCTCTCTATTAAAACATTCCTACACGTTTTATTCGATCTAGCTAGAACTAAATTTACTGTGTTTTATAGCCGTTACGTTGAATTTCTAATTAACTCGGCAAAAATTGTGTATTTTGATCACAAAAAAGTGGATTTTTGGTACTATTTCTCTTGAAATTTAGGTCGGACAGTCGACTAGTTGTAACAGTATCAATTTTTCGGAAAGAGCCGATACATTTAAGCGATCATACAAAATAGTAAGAAATCAATTTCATTACACGAAACATCGTTAATTTGTTTGATTTATATTAGCGAGAAGCACTCTGTGATTTCGTAGAAATCTACGCTGCCTTTCGTATTTCACAGGATTATCAAGTGGAAGAAGATTTTTTGGATCAATTTATAGGTTATTGCCCATTTGACGTAAGGGAATTAATGGATCATTGTTTAAATGACGTACAATATTTAAAAAGTGTTTTCAGCTTGTAAATAAATAATGTATTCTCTGTCATCACATTTAAATAAATATTTATTAAAACAAAATTTCATAAATTTACTACTTAACAAATTTTATATTTTCGTAATAGTTTCAAGCTTTATAAAACAGTTGTACACGAATTGAGCACACTGTCACGAAAAACATTTCAAACTACCAATTTTGCATAGATTTTAGTCATTTACACCGTTCTCGAGGAAAACAAGTTAGACGAATGATAATGTCGCACAAAATTAACAATCTCGATTTTTTAAATGTATTTTTGTCTGTAAAAAAGTACAAACTTCCTTGCCTCAGCCAAAATGTTTAGTAAATATGAAATAAGCCAGCTTGATAAGGTTTAAAAAAAAATTTATTCAAAGTAATTTCAAATATTTACAAACTTCTAAATAATTTCAATTTTTCATTATGTTGATAGCGTTGTGTAAAAAATTCGTTCAATTTTTCCTTGGATGTTAACCCTGTAGAAATTGGATTCGGGTGCTTTCAGTAATATCATCCGATGGAGTAACTTTTCAATAAATCTTTGCACATAAGCATTGAAATTATTTGTATAATTGTATATTTGATTGTCAGTTTTGCCGTTAATATAATTTACCAATTTCTTTGATGTTTGACGTTTTGTGACCTATCAAAACACTTGCTTGTAACTTGTATGGTGGTTCGTAAGGTTTATATATTCCACACACATTTTTTTAAAGTTTGAAACATTGGTTTTTAACTTTGAAACATTTTTACTGTTTCATTTTCGGAGTTTTTCGGTAGTTAACTTTTCTTTTAGACACAATTATAAGTATTGAAAACATGTTCAAAAATAAAAGTCTTTCAAACTCATACTACCTTTTTTTATTATTCAACGTAATATTTTTAGTCTAAATTACAAACAATTTAATATTTATTTTATCTTTTGTTTTAATTTAAATGTTAACTAAATAATATTTTTTATAGTACTCGATCGACCGATATTTTGCTAAAAAATTAATTATAAAATGCTACAAAATGGTTTAGATTTCTTTCGATCTAGACTGTTAATTAAATTATTAATTAAACAATAGACCAAAACCTTCTCGCTTAAGCTAGAATAGGGTTTTTGATTTGAACGATACTCGCACGGTATATTACCACAGTTCTGCTTTAAAACAAATTTACATCTCGGGTAATATTTTGCGTGTTCTTCGAAAGGAATATCGTTCTTTTTCCAGCATAGCAGCTTTCCATTGCAGGAGAAACATTTCACACAGTCTTTGAAATCTGTGTAGTAAAAACCGGCTTGTGCCAAATCTCTTACGTCTATGTGATCGATCGGGAAATTTTTAAACGATTGTATTCGTACCAATTCAGATCGCATTGGGCTTAAATTCCAAGGATTGTTCGTTATGCGTAGCACGGGAACATTTTCTGTAGATTCATCCTGAACAAATTTGCAATTCGGATACCGCTGTATATGAATAAGTAAAGGATGATCACCCTTTCTACAACTGCCAACTCGTTTACATTTAAAAACGGTTGCCTTAAAATTTGAGTTGAAACTCTTTATCCTTTTACTTTCGAAATGCATTTTTTACGTATTTTACTGACTGTCAGTCATCGGAAAAGATTCGTTGATAAATGCTGGATGATTATAAAAATCAACAAAAAGTTGCTGTAGTCACATGATGGTTAAATGTGACTGGCGTCTTCTAGCGGTATGTCCCAAAACTAAAGTTTTACAAAGATTTGTAATATTATAGGGCTGTTTAAATCAGCTACCTGTTTTTGAGCTAGTTCTTAATTATGCCATTTGTTTTCAAAACACCTGCCACCAAATACCTCATGTTCCGATAAAATCCGTAGTTATTCTTCAATAATTCGGTCTATTTGTTCGTTGCAAGCACTCATCTATTTACAAAAACATTACATAAATTTACCCAATATTTATTTTAATTAGATTATAAATGTATCGATATTATTCCCATTAATAATAATAATCACCTAAGTTAATACCTGAGGCACCACCCAATGGTAAATGAACTTACACTTAGTAAATTGAACTTAGTCAAAATTTAAAACTAAACAAAATGATATTAATTACGCAATATCATTGGAATTTACCAAAAATTATTCAAATAAAAAATAACATTTGAATTTCTTAAAATTTATATAAATGTAGACAATGTTGTTTCTATTAAATTTATTTATTTCAATTAACCCAAGATACAAGCATTTATCAAAATGTATTCGAAAGTTTTCAGTTTATTATCAAGTCAATCATAATAATTTCAGTTAATTCAATAATATAAGAACTTACCCAATTTAATTTGATTTAGCCGAAATATATTCAAATTTACCCATTTTATATGAAATTGCCCATGGGTTTTTTCTTCAAATCGCTAATAATATAGAATTTATCGCAACAAAAGATACATTAATTTGCGCTATTTTGCAAAACGGTGCACAATTTCTTTCAAAAGAAATAGGATTGATTTACTCTGATGATAAAAATGTTGTCATTGTTCCATGTTATTTAATAGAACCAGTAAATCTTGAAAGATAAAGACTTTATTCTAAAATAATTTTATATTATCTCACCTGGAATGACTCTAAAGTTTAATAATCACATAATTTGCAAAATGTTCTTAAATATCAAACTGATGGACTGTTACTTTTAAATTGACAATTGCATACTACATTAAAACTAAAATTATGGAAATGTTTCCTAATGCGATATTCTACTATAATCTTCATAAATACCGCAAAAATAATGTAATTCATAGTATGTGAAATCTGTTATAATATATTTTACATTTTAAAATTCAAAGCCCATTTGATATATTATTATATTGAAAATGGTCTTTTTAAGCTTGGTCTATTTATCTAATAATGTTCTTTTGGCATGTAAATATTTTACCTAGGACACCATTATTAATATGTTAAATTTGCTATGATCAACTTTAAAGGATTATTTGTATAGTATGTGGTAAATCCAACTATCGGAATAAATTAAACTGATTGTAATAATTGTAACATACAATGCACATTAATCAAGGCGATGGTCAATAAATCCTATTGAATCACAGAGAAGTGAATTGTGAACGTTCAATAACAGACCGTAAAAATAATACCTAATACCAAGGTGAACAAGCTCGGCAACATGATAACATCACAGTATTACCAGAGGTTCGATTGTCTCCATTTTCATCACTTTTACCCACAGGTAAAACGACTAGAAGTTAATTACCTATCCATTAATAGTGTGGCCTACGGCTAGAATGTGTTTTGCGATTCATATACTCTTCGCTCGGTTAAGTGGAACTTATTCTTGCCTGGTTTGAAATATTTTACTAATTCAAGCATTCAAAGTTTTAAATAACACTAAACATCGCGATAATTCTTATAAGATTTAATCATACGATTATTACATAATACATCCAAACATGCTTTTGTAGAAAATATAATAAACATTTCGTATAAGTGTAAATTTTCTTGTCTTATGTGTACATTTAACAGTTTTGTAGGACTATGACGGAAATATTTGTCCAAAAAAAAAAGATTTTTAAATAAAATTATAATTTTTCCAAATGTGGATCTTGGTACTGGAAAGGATATCTACAATTTCCACGTTAATTGTAGATTTTCTATATTATAGAACTAGAACGTCGTAAAGATCTTGTATTCGGAACGAAAATGGTTGTAATATAGTATATGTTAAAACCTTGAACCGTCAATTTGCTAATGTTGTTTAAATCTTCAATGTTTGTAATAGAAATTAAAATAGTTGGTGGAAAGTTACCGTGCACATATAAAGAAAAATGATATTGGGTTTATAAGCGATTGTTCAATGATTTTTATACATCAAAAACAACAAAATCATAATCAATTCAAATTGAAATATTCAACAAAGGCTATTTTATTTAGAACATCAACCTAACATTTGTTTCAAAATATCAAACTTATTTTTTTTAAATTTCAATCTCAACTATTTGACAACAGATACAAATATTATTTACGGATAGAGGAATTTATAACATTGTTATTTAAATTGTTATAAACTAATTAATTTTTCTTTAATTAGAGCTCAAACTTATTTTTAATGAATCTTTTGATTATTTTTTCTATTAAATTATTATTCTTATTTTTGTTTTTGGTTTAATTTTATTTTATTTTTTAATTAACTCAATATTAATTTAGTATATTTGTTTGTGCTGTCTTGTTTACCAACATATATAAACATCCTTTTTTTATCTGCAAAGTTCGTTTTGGTTAATATAAATTATAATTATTATTGAATATCTTCAATGAAAGTAAATGGTTGTTTTGAATTTTTTTTAACAAATATTAAAAATAAAATTTTAAATTAATTTTTAAAATATTTTTATAAATAGAATTCCTAACATATTTAACATTAGTTGAAAATGTAAAATTCGCTCTGCAAACATAAAAAACCGAATATTTAAATTTTAATAACTAACAGATGAAATCCGAAGCGCATTGTGAATTTAACAGAATTAATAATGAAACGTTAATAACGGTTTAAAATTAAAAAAATAATCGATTTAAATATCCTCTTTTTTTTAAGGAACATGCTTCTGCAATTAATATTTCTATTTTGAATTCTATGTACTTAACAGTTGAATTGTCTTTGTGATTGGGAATATGATAACTGTTCTGCTGTTTAAACTGAAATCCATAAATAAAATGGTTATATGACACAGGTTGTAGAACATGTCGTCTAATTAGTAAATAATAATTTAAGCTAAATTGTTCGAAATCTGATACCTTGGATTGAAAACAGAATATAATTAGTGTTAATTAATGTTTAGTTTTATCTTTTTATTAGAATAACGAAATCTAAGACCGTTGCGCCCGTACGTTCGAAAAAGCACACAAGTTCAACAAATTACGTTGCCTGTTTAAACACGTAAATAATTCCCTCTATATAAAAACATATACGATAAAATTAAATTGTTTTATAATTAACATTCGATAGTGTACCAGGTTACACTTATTTTTTATTAATATAAGATAAACGTATTTTGAGAAAATTCACTTTATTCTAGTGAAATCTTAATAATGATTCTTATATTTTTTATCTTAATTTATAATAAAAGCTTTTACAGATAATTGATTTATAGAAACTACGCTACAATATAAAAATACAAAAATGATACTGTTTTTTATTTATTTTTACGTTTTTTAATAATTAAATTTAAAAACATGTTTATATTCAAAACCAAATACATTCCATTATTAGCAATGATGCTGTTCTTCAAATGTAATGTGTAGGGAGAATTCAGCATAAAAACTGCTTTTTAATTACGTAAACACATTACAACAGCATAAAATCAAATAATTTGTTAGTTAATATTTATCATTATATTAATTTAATTATACTTATTAACAATTACAAGATTTAGCTCGAATTTCAAACCTGATACCTAATTTCGTAGTAAAGAAATATCTTCTACGAATTAAGGTAAATATAACTATTATTAATTGTATCCTTATAATATATATAATTTCTTTAATGTTCTATTTTTACAACCTTTAATTTTTTCATATTACTAATTATCTCTTAATTAAATAGGCTATTTTGTACATATTTTGAGATTGTTTTGTTAATCTTTATTGTTTATATTATTTAATTTGCAATTGTTTAAAAAATAATTTTATTGGTGTAATTTTTTTTATCTTATTTATTGCAATATCCGGGTAGCCAATACATTTAGTGTTTGGCGAAAGAAGTATTATTATTATTATTACTATTATTATCAATAGTTGTTAAGTATTATAAACGATTAAATCTTCAAAAAGTAAATTGTCAATAAGCTTTGTTTTTAAAAACATTCATTTTTATTTACAATTTTTTTCAAATTAGAGAATTTATTAATTGATATTTTGTTAATATCTAGCGGTTGTTTGTAAAAACCAGTTTTTTCTTCTCACTGGCTCTGTTGAATGTCTCCTGGCGAAACGTGATCTGGGTTTATAATTTTATCGTTTTACCGCGGAGATGTGTTACAATGTATTTGACAAGATAAGGGTAAAATCGATTTTATGAAGATTTTTGCGTTTGAAAGTGTGATAGAAAATTGCTGAAAAATCCAAACTATTTTTAGAAGGCTGTAATTGTAGTTGATAACATTTACACGTAAAAATAATTAAGGGGTGGGTATCAAATTACTTCTACAAGGTTACAATGTTGAACCAGTTATATCCTAGAGGTAGTTTTTTATTTATGAATTTAAAGATATAGCTCGCAATCCGGCCGAATTTCATATACCGTGTCTTGTACGATCGATAGCTGTGCGTGTTTCTGGTAACGCTGTTCAGCAGAAAAATAAACTTATAAATCAAAGTAAGTAATGTTTAATTTTGAAAATAATTAAAATTATTAAACTTAATGTTGTTTTAATTTAGCCACCGTTAAACACCCGTTCGTTCACTGTGTATAGTCAGAGAAAATTATATTTACAATGTTGCTATTTTTAATTTAATTATTATTATTTTTTATTTATTTTCAATAAATGGTTTTTGGAATTTTTATTGATTATGTAACTTAAAAATGATTTTCCAACTTTAGAATATATTATTTTACTATTAAAAATTAACCAGCCATCCATTTGTGTAAAATTATATTCTTTCGAGTTGCAAAAGTTAGTGCTCGGCAGTCGATTAATCCATGAATAAAATAAGCTCAGCTATATTTCAATATTTATTTAAATAACTAATAGTTTAATAGAAATTGCAAAATGTTTAAATAATTGAAAGTGAATAAGCCTATTATTTAAATAAAAACAAACAATTACTTAAATAAATACCGCTTTTATTCATTGTAATTTGTTGTGTTTTTAAAATATGTATTGATTGTTTATTATGTCGTTATTGTATTATTTATTTATCTCCAAAAGTAAATAAAGTTTCATTTCAACAGGGGTAAAACATAAGTTATTGGTCGGATATTGAACAATCAGGCCTATTGCAATTTGTTATGTTTTAAAATATGTATTTTATTTCGACAGGGGTAAGTTAAATTGTATTTTATTTCGACCGGGGTTATACATAAGGGGCTATATCTCGGGCGGATATTGACCAGCCCCATTGTAATTTGTTTTAAAATGTGTATACATAGTTTGCACCGAAGGGAGGGGCCTATGGTCTCCAAGGAAACTGGGAGGGCGATCAAAAATTCAAACCATTTCGTGCGTAGCTACTAAATAGGTAGCCATTTTGTTGGTAATCTCGTCAAAGCGACAAAACTAATTAGATTTATGCCTTCAAATATAAATGGGCCCTAAACAAAGTCAGATAAGATTCTAAGGTCGGGTTATTTAAATAAAATATCAAATTACGACAGAAATATCTACGAAAAGAAGTTGACAAAGCTTATCAAAGTTAGGCCTTTGCGGTCATTCTTTTTACAATTACCTTCGCTATCGAATAAAATAAACAATTTTCGCTCTCCCTTGGTAATTGAACTACTCGAACAATTTTTAACCAGGCAGATAACCATTTTTAACGTGAAACTAATTTCCTAATCATTTGAAAATAATTAAAATCCGCAAACAGACGATTGAAACTGTTAACCCTCCCGTTTTACTAAGAAATATACACCGGCAAAATGGCGGCATAGTTCATTCTAGCTCAAATTAAATATTTATTCTTGGTTCTTAAATCTATACTTGGAACAGCGTCATTGATGACGTAGGGATGCAAACTATGTATTGATTGTTTATTTATTTATTTCCAAAAAGTAAATAAAGTTTAATTTTCAACAGGGGTAAGTTGGATATCACGTGATTGGCTGTGGCCAAAAGTTGCCAAGGGTATAAAGCGAAGGTCGCGAATTCGTTTCCCCATCTCGCAAATAACTAATTAGCATTTTAAACGGCGAAAAAACGAAAAAACGAAAAAAGTGACACCAAAAGTAAATAAGTTGACGTAATCAGGGGGATCACATATTACCGCCGATATCTCGGTTCGACCTTGTCCGATCGTGACCAAACTTGTTGGGAGTATAGACCGAGGCTTAGAGGTTGTGGACAGGTGTCAGGCGTCGAGGTCAAAGATCATCTTCAAGGTGAAATTTGAAAACAAAAATATTTTCAATTTTTCTAAGGACAAAAATTTTTGGAAAATATTTTGGGGGGTGGGGGGTTGTTTTGACGGCCATCTTGGCGGCCATCTTGGATTTTTACATGTTCATATTTAGTTTCCTACTACAGATCATCTTCAAGGTGAAATTGAAAACAAAAATATTTTCGATTTTTTCCAAGGACAAAAATTTTTGGAAAATATTTTGGGGGTGTCTTGGTGGGGTGTTATGGAGGCCATCTTGGATTTTACATGTTCATATTTAGTTTCCTACTACTCTTGGCAACGGTAGAGAACAAACGCCTTATTCTTCGCTTTTTGAAAATAAACACCGAAACAACGAATCCACAAATTCTAACTAAAAAAATCACGACACAGTAACCAATTACTGTCACTTTTTTGAATTGACAGATATTAGACAATTAAATATCCAAAATGCCAAATTTAGCACCTCCGCAACACCGTAACTGCCATTTTTCTCCGGTATTATTATTTATTGTACTAAAAACTGCCGTAGTGGCGCTGCGGTACCGAAATTTGAAGTGCAAATTCACTGAGTGCCTTCCCCCCCGGTTGCTACAACTTCCTTTACTGCTTTCGACCGTCATTATATCTCTAGGTTACATAGTTTTTATACTCTTTGATTTCATTAGGAAAATTCTATTATTTGTATAAAATTGGGAATTAAGCGTTATGTTTTTCGTTCCAGAAAAAGTAAGAGTCCATCGGTATTTATGGTAAAATATATAATAAAAGAGTATATCTAATTTTTGTGAACCCAAAAGGCCGGGGAAAAGGACCACCGGGCCCTCATACGAAGGAACGCCGCCCCACAGCAGGCAATCTAGTTTGCACGGACACTCTCCCAGTTTCCAGCCCCTACCTGACCATTTGATCAGGGCTAACATATCCAAGTGCGCGACCGCCCTTAAGGGTTAGAAAAGCAGTTGTTGGACACTCATTAAGCCCCCCACCCCCTATTATTCAGTGAGGTGGGCGCGCTCTGAGCTCCAAAGAGACCAAGTGCTATTTTAGAGCGCGAGCTCCACTCTCGGGCAAAAAAAGAGAAGAGAGCGAATGCGAGCTGTACTCTCCTTCAAAAAAGAGAAGAGCGCGAGTGCGATCTACACTATCAGGCAAAAAAAAGAGAAGTGCGCGAGTGCGATCTACACTATCAGGCAAAAAAAAAGAGAAGAGCGCGAGTGCGATCTACACTATCAGGCAAAAAAAAAAAGAGAAGAAAGCGAGTGTGAGCTGTACTCTCCTTCAAAAAAGAGAAGAGCGCGAGTGCGATCTACACTATCAGGCAAAAAAAAAGAGAAGAAAGCGAGTGTGAGCTATACTCTCCTTCAAAAAAGAGAAGAGCGCGAGTGCGATCTACACTATCAGGCAAAAAAAAGAGAAGAAAGCGAGTGTGAGCTGTACTCTCCTTCAAAAAAGAGAAGAGCGCGAGTGCGATCTACACTATCAGGCAAAAAAAAAGAGAAGAGAGCGAATGCGAGCTGTACTCTCCTTCAAAAAAGAGAAGAGCGCGAGTGCGATCTACACTATCAGGCAAAAAAAAAGAGAAGAAAGCGAGTGTGAGCTGTACTCTCCTTCAAAAAAGAGAAGAGCGCGAGTGCGATCTACACTATCAGGCAAAAAAAAAGAGAAGAGAGCGAATGCGAGCTGTACTCTCCTTCAAAAAAGAGAAGAGCGCGAGTGCGATCTACACTATCAGGCAAAAAAAAAGAGAAGAAAGCGAGTGTGAGCTGTACTCTCCTTCAAAAAAGAGAAGAGCGCGAGTGCGATCTACACTATCAGGCAAAAAAAAAGAGAAGAGAGCGAATGCGAGCTGTACTCTCCTTCAAAAAAGAGAAGAGCGCGAGTGCGATCTACACTATCAGGCAAAAAAAAAGAGAAGAGAGCGAATGCGAGCTGTACTCTCCTTCAAAAAAGAGAAGAGCGCGAGTGCGATCTACACTATCAGGCAAAAAAAAAGAGAAGAGAGCGAATGCGAGCTGTACTCTCCTTCAAAAAAGAGAAGAGCGCGAGTGCGATCTACACTATCAGGCAAAAAAAAAGAGAAGAGAGCGAATGCGAGCTGTACTCTCCTTCAAAAAAGAGAAGAGCGCGAGTGCGATCTACACTATCAGGCAAAAAAAAAGAGAAGTGCGCGAGTGCGATCTACACTATCAGGCAAAAAAAAAGAGAAGAGCGCGAGTGCGATCTACACTATCAGGCAAAAAAAAAAGAGAAGAAAGCGAGTGTGAGCTGTACTCTCCTTCAAAAAAGAGAAGAGCGCGAGTGCGATCTACACTATCAGGCAAAAAAAAAGAGAAGAAAGCGAGTGTGAGCTATACTCTCCTTCAAAAAAGAGAAGAGCGCGAGTGCGATCTACACTATCAGGCAAAAAAAAGAGAAGAAAGCGAGTGTGAGCTGTACTCTCCTTCAAAAAAGAGAAGAGCGCGAGTGCGATCTACACTATCAGGCAAAAAAAAAGAGAAGAGAGCGAATGCGAGCTGTACTCTCCTTCAAAAAAGAGAAGAGCGCGAGTGCGATCTACACTATCAGGCAAAAAAAAAGAGAAGAAAGCGAGTGTGAGCTGTACTCTCCTTCAAAAAAGAGAAGAGCGCGAGTGCGATCTACACTATCAGGCAAAAAAAAAGAGAAGAGAGCGAATGCGAGCTGTACTCTCCTTCAAAAAAGAGAAGAGCGCGAGTGCGATCTACACTATCAGGCAAAAAAAAAGAGAAGAGAGCGAATGCGAGCTGTACTCTCCTTCAAAAAAGAGAAGAGCGCGAGTGCGATCTACACTATCAGGCAAAAAAAAAGAGAAGAGAGCGAATGCGAGCTGTACTCTCCTTCAAAAAAGAGAAGAGCGCGAGTGCGATCTACACTATCAGGCAAAAAAAAAGAGAAGAAAGCGAGTGTGAGCTATACTCTCCTTCAAAAAAGAGAAGAGCGCGAGTGCGATCTACACTATCAGGCAAAAAAAAGAGAAGAAAGCGAGTGTGAGCTGTACTCTCCTTCAAAAAAGAGAAGAGCGCGAGTGCGATCTACACTATCAGGCAAAAAAAAAGAGAAGAGAGCGAATGCGAGCTGTACTCTCCTTCAAAAAAGAGAAGAGCGCGAGTGCGATCTACACTATCAGGCAAAAAAAAAGAGAAGAAAGCGAGTGTGAGCTGTACTCTCCTTCAAAAAAGAGAAGAGCGCGAGTGCGATCTACACTATCAGGCAAAAAAAAAGAGAAGAGAGCGAATGCGAGCTGTACTCTCCTTCAAAAAAGAGAAGAGCGCGAGTGCGATCTACACTATCAGGCAAAAAAAAAGAGAAGAAAGCGAGTGTGAGCTGTACTCTCCTTCAAAAAAGAGAAGAGCGCGAGTGCGATCTACACTATCAGGCAAAAAAAAAGAGAAGAAAGCGAGTGTGAGCTATACTCTCCTTCAAAAAAGAGAAGAGCGCGAGTGCGATCTACACTATCAGGCAAAAAAAAGAGAAGAAAGCGAGTGTGAGCTGTACTCTCCTTCAAAAAAGAGAAGAGCGCGAGTGCGATCTACACTATCAGGCAAAAAAAAAGAGAAGAGAGCGAATGCGAGCTGTACTCTCCTTCAAAAAAGAGAAGAGCGCGAGTGCGATCTACACTATCAGGCAAAAAAAAAGAGAAGAGAGCGAATGCGAGCTGTACTCTCCTTCAAAAAAGAGAAGAGCGCGAGTGCGATCTACACTATCAGGCAAAAAAAAAGAGAAGAGAGCGAATGCGAGCTGTACTCTCCTTCAAAAAAGAGAAGAGCGCGAGTGCGATCTACACTATCAGGCAAAAAAAAAGAGAAGAGAGCGAATGCGAGCTGTACTCTCCTTCAAAAAAGAGAAGAGCGCGAGTGCGATCTACACTATCAGGCAAAAAAAAAGAGAAGAGAGCGAATGCGAGCTGTACTCTCCTTCAAAAAAGAGAAGAGCGCGAGTGCGATCTACACTATCAGGCAAAAAAAAAGAGAAGAGAGCGAATGCGAGCTGTACTCTCCTTCAAAAAAGAGAAGAGCGCGAGTGCGATCTACACTATCAGGCAAAAAAAAAGAGAAGAGAGCGAATGCGAGCTGTACTCTCCTTCAAAAAAGAGAAGAGCGCGAGTGCGATCTACACTATCAGGCAAAAAAAAAGAGAAGAAAGCGAGTGTGAGCTATACTCTCCTTCAAAAAAGAGAAGAGCGCGAGTGCGATCTACACTATCAGGCAAAAAAAAGAGAAGAAAGCGAGTGTGAGCTGTACTCTCCTTCAAAAAAGAGAAGAGCGCGAGTGCGATCTACACTATCAGGCAAAAAAAAAGAGAAGAGAGCGAATGCGAGCTGTACTCTCCTTCAAAAAAGAGAAGAGCGCGAGTGCGATCTACACTATCAGGCAAAAAAAAAGAGAAGAAAGCGAGTGTGAGCTGTACTCTCCTTCAAAAAAGAGAAGAGCGCGAGTGCGATCTACACTATCAGGCAAAAAAAAAGAGAAGAGAGCGAATGCGAGCTGTACTCTCCTTCAAAAAAGAGAAGAGCGCGAGTGCGATCTACACTATCAGGCAAAAAAAAAGAGAAGAAAGCGAGTGTGAGCTGTACTCTCCTTCAAAAAAGAGAAGAGCGCGAGTGCGATCTACACTATCAGGCAAAAAAAAAGAGAAGAAAGCGAGTGTGAGCTATACTCTCCTTCAAAAAAGAGAAGAGCGCGAGTGCGATCTACACTATCAGGCAAAAAAAAGAGAAGAAAGCGAGTGTGAGCTGTACTCTCCTTCAAAAAAGAGAAGAGCGCGAGTGCGATCTACACTATCAGGCAAAAAAAAAGAGAAGAGAGCGAATGCGAGCTGTACTCTCCTTCAAAAAAGAGAAGAGCGCGAGTGCGATCTACACTATCAGGCAAAAAAAAAGAGAAGAAAGCGAGTGTGAGCTGTACTCTCCTTCAAAAAAGAGAAGAGCGCGAGTGCGATCTACACTATCAGGCAAAAAAAAAGAGAAGAGAGCGAATGCGAGCTGTACTCTCCTTCAAAAAAGAGAAGAGCGCGAGTGCGATCTACACTATCAGGCAAAAAAAAAGAGAAGAAAGCGAGTGTGAGCTGTACTCTCCTTCAAAAAAGAGAAGAGCGCGAGTGCGATCTACACTATCAGGCAAAAAAAAAGAGAAGAGAGCGAATGCGAGCTGTACTCTCCTTCAAAAAAGAGAAGAGCGCGAGTGCGATCTACACTATCAGGCAAAAAAAAAGAGAAGAGAGCGAATGCGAGCTGTACTCTCCTTCAAAAAAGAGAAGAGCGCGAGTGCGATCTACACTATCAGGCAAAAAAAAAGAGAAGAGAGCGAATGCGAGCTGTACTCTCCTTCAAAAAAGAGAAGAGCGCGAGTGCGATCTACACTATCAGGCAAAAAAAAAGAGAAGAAAGCGAGTGTGAGCTGTACTCTCCTTCAAAAAAGAGAAGAGCGCGAGTGCGATCTACACTATCAGGCAAAAAAAAGAGAAGAAAGCGAGTGTGAGCTGTACTCTCCTTCAAAAAAGAGAAGAGCGCGAGTGCGATCTACACTATCAGGCAAAAAAAAAAAGAGAAGAAAGCGAGTGTGAGCTGTACTCTCCTTCAAAAAAGAGAAGAGCGCGAGTGCGATCTACACTATCAGGCAAAAAAAAAAAGAGAAGAAAGCGAGTGTGAGCTGTACTCTCCTTCAAAAAAGAGAAGAGCGCGAGTGCGATCTACACTATCAGGCAAAAAAAAAGAGAAGAAAGCGAGTGTGAGCTATACTCTCCTTCAAAAAAGAGAAGAGCGCGAGTGCGATCTACACTATCAGGCAAAAAAAAGAGAAGAAAGCGAGTGTGAGCTGTACTCTCCTTCAAAAAAGAGAAGAGCGCGAGTGCGATCTACACTATCAGGCAAAAAAAAAAAGAGAAGAAAGCGAGTGTGAGCTGTACTCTCCTTCAAAAAAGAGAAGAGCGCGAGTGCGATCTACACTATCAGGCAAAAAAAAAGAGAAGAAAGCGAGTGTGAGCTATACTCTCCTTCAAAAAAGAGAAGAGCGCGAGTGCGATCTACACTATCAGGCAAAAAAAAGAGAAGAAAGCGAGTGTGAGCTGTACTCTCCTTCAAAAAAGAGAAGAGCGCGAGTGCGATCTACACTATCAGGCAAAAAAAAAGAGAAGAGAGCGAATGCGAGCTGTACTCTCCTTCAAAAAAGAGAAGAGCGCGAGTGCGATCTACACTATCAGGCAAAAAAAAAGAGAAGAAAGCGAGTGTGAGCTGTACTCTCCTTCAAAAAAGAGAAGAGCGCGAGTGCGATCTACACTATCAGGCAAAAAAAAAGAGAAGAGAGCGAATGCGAGCTGTACTCTCCTTCAAAAAAGAGAAGAGCGCGAGTGCGATCTACACTATCAGGCAAAAAAAAAGAGAAGAGAGCGAATGCGAGCTGTACTCTCCTTCAAAAAAGAGAAGAGCGCGAGTGCGATCTACACTATCAGGCAAAAAAAAAGAGAAGAGAGCGAATGCGAGCTGTACTCTCCTTCAAAAAAGAGAAGAGCGCGAGTGCGATCTACACTATCAGGCAAAAAAAAAGAGAAGAAAGCGAGTGTGAGCTGTACTCTCCTTCAAAAAAGAGAAGAGCGCGAGTGCGATCTACACTATCAGGCAAAAAAAAGAGAAGAAAGCGAGTGTGAGCTGTACTCTCCTTCAAAAAAGAGAAGAGCGCGAGTGCGATCTACACTATCAGGCAAAAAAAAAAAGAGAAGAAAGCGAGTGTGAGCTGTACTCTCCTTCAAAAAAGAGAAGAGCGCGAGTGCGATCTACACTATCAGGCAAAAAAAAAAAGAGAAGAAAGCGAGTGTGAGCTGTACTCTCCTTCAAAAAAGAGAAGAGCGCGAGTGCGATCTACACTATCAGGCAAAAAAAAAGAGAAGAAAGCGAGTGTGAGCTATACTCTCCTTCAAAAAAGAGAAGAGCGCGAGTGCGATCTACACTATCAGGCAAAAAAAAGAGAAGAAAGCGAGTGTGAGCTGTACTCTCCTTCAAAAAAGAGAAGAGCGCGAGTGCGATCTACACTATCAGGCAAAAAAAAAAAGAGAAGAAAGCGAGTGTGAGCTGTACTCTCCTTCAAAAAAGAGAAGAGCGCGAGTGCGATCTACACTATCAGGCAAAAAAAAAGAGAAGAAAGCGAGTGTGAGCTATACTCTCCTTCAAAAAAGAGAAGAGCGCGAGTGCGATCTACACTATCAGGCAAAAAAAAGAGAAGAAAGCGAGTGTGAGCTGTACTCTCCTTCAAAAAAGAGAAGAGCGCGAGTGCGATCTACACTATCAGGCAAAAAAAAAGAGAAGAGAGCGAATGCGAGCTGTACTCTCCTTCAAAAAAGAGAAGAGCGCGAGTGCGATCTACACTATCAGGCAAAAAAAAAGAGAAGAAAGCGAGTGTGAGCTGTACTCTCCTTCAAAAAAGAGAAGAGCGCGAGTGCGATCTACACTATCAGGCAAAAAAAAAGAGAAGAGAGCGAATGCGAGCTGTACTCTCCTTCAAAAAAGAGAAGAGCGCGAGTGCGATCTACACTATCAGGCAAAAAAAAAGAGAAGAGAGCGAATGCGAGCTGTACTCTCCTTCAAAAAAGAGAAGAGCGCGAGTGCGATCTACACTATCAGGCAAAAAAAAAGAGAAGAGAGCGAATGCGAGCTGTACTCTCCTTCAAAAAAGAGAAGAGCGCGAGTGCGATCTACACTATCAGGCAAAAAAAAAGAGAAGAAAGCGAGTGTGAGCTGTACTCTCCTTCAAAAAAGAGAAGAGCGCGAGTGCGATCTACACTATCAGGCAAAAAAAAAGAGAAGAGAGCGAATGCGAGCTGTACTCTCCTTCAAAAAAGAGAAGAGCGCGAGTGCGATCTACACTATCAGGCAAAAAAAAAGAGAAGAGAGCGAATGCGAGCTGTACTCTCCTTCAAAAAAGAGAAGAGCGCGAGTGCGATCTACACTATCAGGCAAAAAAAAAGAGAAGAGAGCGAATGCGAGCTGTACTCTCCTTCAAAAAAGAGAAGAGCGCGAGTGCGATCTACACTATCAGGCAAAAAAAAAGAGAAGAGAGCGAATGCGAGCTGTACTCTCCTTCAAAAAAGAGAAGAGCGCGAGTGCGATCTACACTATCAGGCAAAAAAAAAGAGAAGTGCGCGAGTGCGATCTACACTATCAGGCAAAAAAAAAGAGAAGAGCGCGAGTGCGATCTACACTATCAGGCAAAAAAAAAAAGAGAAGAAAGCGAGTGTGAGCTGTACTCTCCTTCAAAAAAGAGAAGAGCGCGAGTGCGATCTACACTATCAGGCAAAAAAAAAGAGAAGAAAGCGAGTGTGAGCTATACTCTCCTTCAAAAAAGAGAAGAGCGCGAGTGCGATCTACACTATCAGGCAAAAAAAAGAGAAGAAAGCGAGTGTGAGCTGTACTCTCCTTCAAAAAAGAGAAGAGCGCGAGTGCGATCTACACTATCAGGCAAAAAAAAAGAGAAGAGAGCGAATGCGAGCTGTACTCTCCTTCAAAAAAGAGAAGAGCGCGAGTGCGATCTACACTATCAGGCAAAAAAAAAGAGAAGAAAGCGAGTGTGAGCTGTACTCTCCTTCAAAAAAGAGAAGAGCGCGAGTGCGATCTACACTATCAGGCAAAAAAAAAGAGAAGAGAGCGAATGCGAGCTGTACTCTCCTTCAAAAAAGAGAAGAGCGCGAGTGCGATCTACACTATCAGGCAAAAAAAAAGAGAAGAAAGCGAGTGTGAGCTGTACTCTCCTTCAAAAAAGAGAAGAGCGCGAGTGCGATCTACACTATCAGGCAAAAAAAAAGAGAAGAGAGCGAATGCGAGCTGTACTCTCCTTCAAAAAAGAGAAGAGCGCGAGTGCGATCTACACTATCAGGCAAAAAAAAAGAGAAGAGAGCGAATGCGAGCTGTACTCTCCTTCAAAAAAGAGAAGAGCGCGAGTGCGATCTACACTATCAGGCAAAAAAAAAGAGAAGAGAGCGAATGCGAGCTGTACTCTCCTTCAAAAAAGAGAAGAGCGCGAGTGCGATCTACACTATCAGGCAAAAAAAAAGAGAAGAGAGCGAATGCGAGCTGTACTCTCCTTCAAAAAAGAGAAGAGCGCGAGTGCGATCTACACTATCAGGCAAAAAAAAAGAGAAGAAAGCGAGTGTGAGCTGTACTCTCCTTCAAAAAAGAGAAGAGCGCGAGTGCGATCTACACTATCAGGCAAAAAAAAAGAGAAGAGAGCGAATGCGAGCTGTACTCTCCTTCAAAAAAGAGAAGAGCGCGAGTGCGATCTACACTATCAGGCAAAAAAAAAAGAGAAGAAAGCGAGTGTGAGCTGTACTCTCCTTCAAAAAAGAGAAGAGCGCGAGTGCGATCTACACTATCAGGCAAAAAAAAAGAGAAGAAAGCGAGTGTGAGCTATACTCTCCTTCAAAAAAGAGAAGAGCGCGAGTGCGATCTACACTATCAGGCAAAAAAAAGAGAAGAAAGCGAGTGTGAGCTGTACTCTCCTTCAAAAAAGAGAAGAGCGCGAGTGCGATCTACACTATCAGGCAAAAAAAAAGAGAAGAGAGCGAATGCGAGCTGTACTCTCCTTCAAAAAAGAGAAGAGCGCGAGTGCGATCTACACTATCAGGCAAAAAAAAAGAGAAGAAAGCGAGTGTGAGCTGTACTCTCCTTCAAAAAAGAGAAGAGCGCGAGTGCGATCTACACTATCAGGCAAAAAAAAAGAGAAGAGAGCGAATGCGAGCTGTACTCTCCTTCAAAAAAGAGAAGAGCGCGAGTGCGATCTACACTATCAGGCAAAAAAAAAGAGAAGAAAGCGAGTGTGAGCTGTACTCTCCTTCAAAAAAGAGAAGAGCGCGAGTGCGATCTACACTATCAGGCAAAAAAAAAGAGAAGAGAGCGAATGCGAGCTGTACTCTCCTTCAAAAAAGAGAAGAGCGCGAGTGCGATCTACACTATCAGGCAAAAAAAAAGAGAAGAGAGCGAATGCGAGCTGTACTCTCCTTCAAAAAAGAGAAGAGCGCGAGTGCGATCTACACTATCAGGCAAAAAAAAAGAGAAGAGAGCGAATGCGAGCTGTACTCTCCTTCAAAAAAGAGAAGAGCGCGAGTGCGATCTACACTATCAGGCAAAAAAAAAGAGAAGAGAGCGAATGCGAGCTGTACTCTCCTTCAAAAAAGAGAAGAGCGCGAGTGCGATCTACACTATCAGGCAAAAAAAAAGAGAAGAGAGCGAATGCGAGCTGTACTCTCCTTCAAAAAAGAGAAGAGCGCGAGTGCGATCTACACTATCAGGCAAAAAAAAAGAGAAGAGAGCGAATGCGAGCTGTACTCTCCTTCAAAAAAGAGAAGAGCGCGAGTGCGATCTACACTATCAGGCAAAAAAAAAGAGAAGAGAGCGAATGCGAGCTGTACTCTCCTTCAAAAAAGAGAAGAGCGCGAGTGCGATCTACACTATCAGGCAAAAAAAAAGAGAAGAGAGCGAATGCGAGCTGTACTCTCCTTCAAAAAAGAGAAGAGCGCGAGTGCGATCTACACTATCAGGCAAAAAAAAAGAGAAGAGAGCGAATGCGAGCTGTACTCTCCTTCAAAAAAGAGAAGAGCGCGAGTGCGATCTACACTATCAGGCAAAAAAAAAGAGAAGAGAGCGAATGCGAGCTGTACTCTCCTTCAAAAAAGAGAAGAGCGCGAGTGCGATCTACACTATCAGGCAAAAAAAAAGAGAAGAGAGCGAATGCGAGCTGTACTCTCCTTCAAAAAAGAGAAGAGCGCGAGTGCGATCTACACTATCAGGCAAAAAAAAAGAGAAGAGAGCGAATGCGAGCTGTACTCTCCTTCAAAAAAGAGAAGAGCGCGAGTGCGATCTACACTATCAGGCAAAAAAAAAGAGAAGAGAGCGAATGCGAGCTGTACTCTCCTTCAAAAAAGAGAAGAGCGCGAGTGCGATCTACACTATCAGGCAAAAAAAAAGAGAAGAGAGCGAATGCGAGCTGTACTCTCCTTCAAAAAAGAGAAGAGCGCGAGTGCGATCTACACTATCAGGCAAAAAAAAAGAGAAGAGAGCGAATGCGAGCTGTACTCTCCTTCAAAAAAGAGAAGAGCGCGAGTGCGATCTACACTATCAGGCAAAAAAAAAGAGAAGAGAGCGAATGCGAGCTGTACTCTCCTTCAAAAAAGAGAAGAGCGCGAGTGCGATCTACACTATCAGGCAAAAAAAAAGAGAAGAGAGCGAATGCGAGCTGTACTCTCCTTCAAAAAAGAGAAGAGCGCGAGTGCGATCTACACTATCAGGCAAAAAAAAAGAGAAGAGAGCGAATGCGAGCTGTACTCTCCTTCAAAAAAGAGAAGAGCGCGAGTGCGATCTACACTATCAGGCAAAAAAAAAGAGAAGAGAGCGAATGCGAGCTGTACTCTCCTTCAAAAAAGAGAAGAGCGCGAGTGCGATCTACACTATCAGGCAAAAAAAAAGAGAAGAGAGCGAATGCGAGCTGTACTCTCCTTCAAAAAAGAGAAGAGCGCGAGTGCGATCTACACTATCAGGCAAAAAAAAAGAGAAGAGAGCGAATGCGAGCTGTACTCTCCTTCAAAAAAGAGAAGAGCGCGAGTGCGATCTACACTATCAGGCAAAAAAAAAGAGAAGAGAGCGAATGCGAGCTGTACTCTCCTTCAAAAAAGAGAAGAGCGCGAGTGCGATCTACACTATCAGGCAAAAAAAAAGAGAAGAGAGCGAATGCGAGCTGTACTCTCCTTCAAAAAAGAGAAGAGCGCGAGTGCGATCTACACTATCAGGCAAAAAAAAAGAGAAGAGAGCGAATGCGAGCTGTACTCTCCTTCAAAAAAGAGAAGAGCGCGAGTGCGATCTACACTATCAGGCAAAAAAAAAGAGAAGAGAGCGAATGCGAGCTGTACTCTCCTTCAAAAAAGAGAAGAGCGCGAGTGCGATCTACACTATCAGGCAAAAAAAAAGAGAAGAGAGCGAATGCGAGCTGTACTCTCCTTCAAAAAAGAGAAGAGCGCGAGTGCGATCTACACTATCAGGCAAAAAAAAAGAGAAGAGAGCGAATGCGAGCTGTACTCTCCTTCAAAAAAGAGAAGAGCGCGAGTGCGATCTACACTATCAGGCAAAAAAAAAGAGAAGAAAGCGAGTGTGAGCTGTACTCTCCTTCAAAAAAGAGAAGAGCGCGAGTGCGATCTACACTATCAGGCAAAAAAAAAGAGAAGAGAGCGAATGCGAGCTGTACTCTCCTTCAAAAAAGAGAAGAGCGCGAGTGCGATCTACACTATCAGGCAAAAAAAAAAAGAGAAGAAAGCGAGTGTGAGCTGTACTCTCCTTCAAAAAAGAGAAGAGCGCGAGTGCGATCTACACTATCAGGCAAAAAAAAAGAGAAGAAAGCGAGTGTGAGCTATACTCTCCTTCAAAAAAGAGAAGAGCGCGAGTGCGATCTACACTATCAGGCAAAAAAAAGAGAAGAAAGCGAGTGTGAGCTGTACTCTCCTTCAAAAAAGAGAAGAGCGCGAGTGCGATCTACACTATCAGGCAAAAAAAAAGAGAAGAGAGCGAATGCGAGCTGTACTCTCCTTCAAAAAAGAGAAGAGCGCGAGTGCGATCTACACTATCAGGCAAAAAAAAAGAGAAGAAAGCGAGTGTGAGCTGTACTCTCCTTCAAAAAAGAGAAGAGCGCGAGTGCGATCTACACTATCAGGCAAAAAAAAAGAGAAGAGAGCGAATGCGAGCTGTACTCTCCTTCAAAAAAGAGAAGAGCGCGAGTGCGATCTACACTATCAGGCAAAAAAAAAGAGAAGAAAGCGAGTGTGAGCTGTACTCTCCTTCAAAAAAGAGAAGAGCGCGAGTGCGATCTACACTATCAGGCAAAAAAAAAGAGAAGAGAGCGAATGCGAGCTGTACTCTCCTTCAAAAAAGAGAAGAGCGCGAGTGCGATCTACACTATCAGGCAAAAAAAAAGAGAAGAGAGCGAATGCGAGCTGTACTCTCCTTCAAAAAAGAGAAGAGCGCGAGTGCGATCTACACTATCAGGCAAAAAAAAAGAGAAGAGAGCGAATGCGAGCTGTACTCTCCTTCAAAAAAGAGAAGAGCGCGAGTGCGATCTACACTATCAGGCAAAAAAAAAGAGAAGAGAGCGAATGCGAGCTGTACTCTCCTTCAAAAAAGAGAAGAGCGCGAGTGCGATCTACACTATCAGGCAAAAAAAAAGAGAAGAAAGCGAGTGTGAGCTGTACTCTCCTTCAAAAAAGAGAAGAGCGCGAGTGCGATCTACACTATCAGGCAAAAAAAAAGAGAAGAGAGCGAATGCGAGCTGTACTCTCCTTCAAAAAAGAGAAGAGCGCGAGTGCGATCTACACTATCAGGCAAAAAAAAAGAGAAGAGAGCGAATGCGAGCTGTACTCTCCTTCAAAAAAGAGAAGAGCGCGAGTGCGATCTACACTATCAGGCAAAAAAAAGAGAAGAGCGCGAGTGCGATCTACACTATCAGGCAAAAAAAAAGAGAAGAGCGCGAGTGCGATCTACACCCTCGGGCAAAAAAAAGAGAAGAGCGCGAGTGCGAGCTGTACTCTCCTTTAAAAAAGAGAAGAGCGCCAGCGCAATCTACACTCTCAGGCAAAAAAAAAGAGAAGAAAGCGAGTGTGAGCTATACTCTCCTTCAAAAAAGAGAAGAGCGCGAGTGCGATCTACACTATCAGGCAAAAAAAAAGAGAAGAGCGCGAGTGCGATCTACACTATCAGGCAAAAAAAAAGAGAAGAGCGCGAGTGCGATCTACACTATCAGGCAAAAAAAAAGAGAAGAGCGCGAGTGCGATCTACACCCTCGGGCAAAAAAAAGAGAAGAGCGCGAGTGCGAGCTGTACTCTCCTTTAAAAAAGAGAAGAGCGCCAGCGCAATCTACACTATCAGGCAAAAAAAAAGAGAAGAAAGCGAGTGTGAGCTATACTCTCCTTCAAAAAAGAGAAGAGCGCGAGTGCGATCTACACTATCAGGCAAAAAAAAGAGAAGAAAGCGAGTGTGAGCTGTACTCTCCTTCAAAAAAGAGAAGAGCGCGAGTGCGATCTACACTATCAGGCAAAAAAAAAGAGAAGAGCGCGAGTGCGATCTACACCCTCGGGCAAAAAAAAGAGAAGAGCGCGAGTGCGAGCTGTACTCTCCTTTAAAAAAGAGAAGAGCGCCAGCGCAATCTACACTCTCAGGCAAAAAAAAAGAGAAGAAAGCGAGTGTGAGCTATACTCTCCTTCAAAAAAGAGAAGAGCGCGAGTGCGATCTACACTATCAGGCAAAAAAAAGAGAAGAAAGCGAGTGTGAGCTGTACTCTCCTTCAAAAAAGAGAAGAGCGCGAGTGCGATCTACACTATCAGGCAAAAAAAAAGAGAAGAGCGCGAGTGCGATCTACACCCTCGGGCAAAAAAAAGAGAAGAGCGCGAGTGCGAGCTGTACTCTCCTTTAAAAAAGAGAAGAGCGCCAGCGCAATCTACACTCTCAGGCAAAAAAAAAGAGAAGAAAGCGAGTGTGAGCTATACTCTCCTTCAAAAAAGAGAAGAGCGCGAGTGCGATCTACACTATCAGGCAAAAAAAAAGAGAAGAGCGCGAGTGCGATCTACACTATCAGGCAAAAAAAAAGAGAAGAGCGCGAGTGCGATCTACACCCTCGGGCAAAAAAAAGAGAAGAGCGCGAGTGCGAGCTGTACTCTCCTTTAAAAAAGAGAAGAGCGCCAGCGCAATCTACACTATCAGGCAAAAAAAAAGAGAAGAAAGCGAGTGTGAGCTATACTCTCCTTCAAAAAAGAGAAGAGCGCGAGTGCGATCTACACTATCAGGCAAAAAAAAAGAGAAGAGCGCGAGTGCGATCTACACTATCAGGCAAAAAAAAAGAGAAGAGCGCGAGTGCGATCTACACCCTCGGGCAAAAAAAAGAGAAGAGCGCGAGTGCGAGCTGTACTCTCCTTTAAAAAAGAGAAGAGCGCCAGCGCAATCTACACTATCAGGCAAAAAAAAAGAGAAGAAAGCGAGTGTGAGCTATACTCTCCTTCAAAAAAGAGAAGAGCGCGAGTGCGATCTACACTATCAGGCAAAAAAAAGAGAAGAAAGCGAGTGTGAGCTGTACTCTCCTTCAAAAAAGAGAAGAGCGCGAGTGCGATCTACACTATCAGGCAAAAAAAAAGAGAAGAGCGCGAGTGCGATCTACACTATCAGGCAAAAAAAAAGAGAAGAGCGCGAGTGCGATCTACACTATCAGGCAAAAAAAAAGAGAAGAGCGCGAGTGCGATCTACACCCTCGGGCAAAAAAAAGAGAAGAGCGCGAGTGCGAGCTGTACTCTCCTTTAAAAAAGAGAAGAGCGCCAGCGCAATCTACACTCTCAGGCAAAAAAAAAGAGAAGAAAGCGAGTGTGAGCTGTACTCTCCTTCAAAAAAGAGAAGAGCGCGAGTGCGATCTACACTATCAGGCAAAAAAAAAGAGAAGAAAGCGAGTGCGATCTACACCCTCGGGCAAAAAAAAGAGAAGAGCGCGAGTGCGAGCTGTACTCTCCTTTAAAAAAGAGAAGAGCGCCAGCGCAATCTACACTCTCAGGCAAAAAAAAAGAGAAGAAAGCGAGTGTGAGCTGTACTCTCCTTCAAAAAAGAGAAGAGCGCGAGTGCGATCTACACTATCAGGCAAAAAAAAAGAGAAGAGCGCGAGTGCGATCTACACTATCAGGCAAAAAAAAAGAGAAGAGCGCGAGTGCGATCTACACCCTCGGGCAAAAAAAAGAGAAGAGCGCGAGTGCGAGCTGTACTCTCCTTTAAAAAAGAGAAGAGCGCCAGCGCAATCTACACTCTCAGGCAAAAAAAAAGAGAAGAAAGCGAGTGTGAGCTGTACTCTCCTTCAAAAAAGAGAAGAGCGCGAGTGCGATCTACACTATCAGGCAAAAAAAAGAGAAGAGCGCGAGTGCGATCTACACCCTCGGGCAAAAAAAAGAGAAGAGCGCGAGTGCGAGCTGTACTCTCCTTTAAAAAAGAGAAGAGCGCCAGCGCAATCTACACTCTCAGGCAAAAAAAAAGAGAAGAAAGCGAGTGTGAGCTGTACTCTCCTTCAAAAAAGAGAAGAGCGCGAGTGCGATCTACACTATCAGGCAAAAAAAAAGAGAAGAGCGCGAGTGCGATCTACACCCTCGGGCAAAAAAAAGAGAAGAGCGCGAGTGCGAGCTGTACTCTCCTTTAAAAAAGAGAAGAGCGCCAGCGCAATCTACACTCTCAGGCAAAAAAAAAGAGAAAAAAGCGAGTGTGAGCTGTACTCTCCTTCAAAAAAGAGAAGAGCGCGAGTGCGATCTACACTATCAGGCAAAAAAAAAGAGAAGAAAGCGAGTGCGATCTACACTATCAGGCAAAAAAAAAGAGAAGAGCGCGAGTGCGATCTACACCCTCGGGCAAAAAAAAGAGAAGAGCGCGAGTGCGAGCTGTACTCTCCTTTAAAAAAGAGAAGAGCGCCAGCGCAATCTACACTCTCAGGCAAAAAAAAAGAGAAGAAAGCGAGTGTGAGCTGTACTCTCCTTCAAAAAAGAGAAGAGCGCGAGTGCGATCTACACTATCAGGCAAAAAAAAAGAGAAGAGCGCGAGTGCGATCTACACCCTCGGGCAAAAAAAAGAGAAGAGCGCGAGTGCGAGCTGTACTCTCCTTTAAAAAAGAGAAGAGCGCCAGCGCAATCTACACTCTCAGGCAAAAAAAAAGAGAAAAAAGCGAGTGTGAGCTGTACTCTCCTTCAAAAAAGAGAAGAGCGCGAGTGCGATCTACACTATCAGGCAAAAAAAAGAGAAGAGCGCGAGTGCGATCTACACTATCAGGCAAAAAAAAAGAGAAGAGCGCGAGTGCGATCTACACCCTCGGGCAAAAAAAAGAGAAGAGCGCGAGTGCGAGCTGTACTCTCCTTTAAAAAAGAGAAGAGCGCCAGCGCAATCTACACTCTCAGGCAAAATAAAAGAGAAGAAAGCGAGTGTGAGCTATACTCTCCTTCAAAAAAGAGAAGAGCGCGAGTGCGATCTACACTCTCGGGCAAAAAAAAGAGAAGAGCGCGAGTGCGATCTACACCCTCGGGCAAAAAAAAGAGAAGAGCGCGAGTGCGAGCTGTACTCTCCTTTAAAAAAGAGAAGAGCGCCAGCGCAATCTACACTCTCAGGCAAAAAAAAGAGAAGAAAGCGAGTGTGAGCTGTACTCTCCTTCAAAAAAGAGAAGAGCGCGAGTGCGATCTACACTATCAGGCAAAAAAAAAGAGAAGAGCGCGAGTGCGATCTACACCCTCGGGCAAAAAAAAGAGAAGAGCGCGAGTGCGAGCTGTACTCTCCTTCAAAAAAGAGAAGAGCGCGAGTGCGATCTACACTATCAGGCAAAAAAAAGAGAAGAGCGCGAGTGCGATCTACACCCTCGGGCAAAAAAAAGAGAAGAGCGCGAGTGCGAGCTGTACTCTCCTTTAAAAAAGAGAAGAGCGCCAGCGCAATCTACACTCTCAGGCAAAAAAAAAGAGAAGAAAGCGAGTGTGAGCTGTACTCTCCTTCAAAAAAGAGAAGAGCGCGAGTGCGATCTACACTATCAGGCAAAAAAAAGAGAAGAGCGCGAGTGCGATCTACACTATCAGGCAAAAAAAAAGAGAAGAGCGCGAGTGCGATCTACACTATCAGGCAAAAAAAAAGAGAAGAGCGCGAGTGCGATCTACACCCTCGGGCAAAAAAAAGAGAAGAGCGCGAGTGCGAGCTGTACTCTCCTTTAAAAAAGAGAAGAGCGCCAGCGCAATCTACACTCTCAGGCAAAAAAAAAGAGAAGAAAGCGAGTGTGAGCTGTACTCTCCTTCAAAAAAGAGAAGAGCGCGAGTGCGATCTACACTATCAGGCAAAAAAAAAGAGAAGAGAGCGAATGCGAGCTGTACTCTCCTTTAAAAAAGAGAAGAGCGCCAGCGCAATCTACACTCTCAGGCAAAAAAAAGAGAAGAAAGCGAGTGTGAGCTGTACTCTCCTTCAAAAAAGAGAAGAGCGCGAGTGCGATCTACACTATCAGGCAAAAAAAAGAGAAGAGCGCGAGTGCGATCTACACCCTCGGGCAAAAAAAAGAGAAGAGCGCGAGTGCGAGCTGTACTCTCCTTTAAAAAAGAGAAGAGCGCCAGCGCAATCTACACTCTCAGGCAAAAAAAAAGAGAAGAAAGCGAGTGTGAGCTGTACTCTCCTTCAAAAAAGAGAAGAGCGCGAGTGCGATCTACACTATCAGGCAAAAAAAAGAGAAGAGCGCGAGTGCGATCTACACTATCAGGCAAAAAAAAAGAGAAGAGCGCGAGTGCGATCTACACTATCAGGCAAAAAAAAAGAGAAGAGCGCGAGTGCGATCTACACCCTCGGGCAAAAAAAAGAGAAGAGCGCGAGTGCGAGCTGTACTCTCCTTTAAAAAAGAGAAGAGCGCCAGCGCAATCTACACTCTCAGGCAAAAAAAAAGAGAAGAAAGCGAGTGTGAGCTGTACTCTCCTTCAAAAAAGAGAAGAGCGCGAGTGCGATCTACACTATCAGGCAAAAAAAAAGAGAAGAGAGCGAATGCGAGCTGTACTCTCCTTTAAAAAAGAGAAGAGCGCCAGCGCAATCTACACTCTCAGGCAAAATAAAAGAGAAGAAAGCGAGTGTGAGCTATACTCTCCTTCAAAAAAGAGAAGAGCGCGAGTGCGATCTACACTCTCGGGCAAAAAAAAGAGAAGAGCGCGAGTGCGATCTACACCCTCGGGCAAAAAAAAGAGAAGAGCGCGAGTGCGAGCTGTACTCTCCTTTAAAAAAGAGAAGAGCGCCAGCGCAATCTACACTCTCAGGCAAAAAAAAGAGAAGAAAGCGAGTGTGAGCTGTACTCTCCTTCAAAAAAGAGAAGAGCGCGAGTGCGATCTACACTATCAGGCAAAAAAAAAGAGAAGAGCGCGAGTGCGATCTACACCCTCGGGCAAAAAAAAGAGAAGAGCGCGAGTGCGAGCTGTACTCTCCTTCAAAAAAGAGAAGAGCGCGAGTGCGATCTACACTATCAGGCAAAAAAAAGAGAAGAGCGCGAGTGCGATCTACACCCTCGGGCAAAAAAAAGAGAAGAGCGCGAGTGCGAGCTGTACTCTCCTTTAAAAAAGAGAAGAGCGCCAGCGCAATCTACACTCTCAGGCAAAAAAAAAGAGAAGAAAGCGAGTGTGAGCTGTACTCTCCTTCAAAAAAGAGAAGAGCGCGAGTGCGATCTACACTATCAGGCAAAAAAAAGAGAAGAGCGCGAGTGCGATCTACACTATCAGGCAAAAAAAAAGAGAAGAGCGCGAGTGCGATCTACACTATCAGGCAAAAAAAAAGAGAAGAGAGCGAATGCGAGCTGTACTCTCCTTTAAAAAAGAGAAGAGCGCCAGCGCAATCTACACTCTCAGGCAAAATAAAAGAGAAGAAAGCGAGTGTGAGCTATACTCTCCTTCAAAAAAGAGAAGAGCGCGAGTGCGATCTACACTCTCGGGCAAAAAAAAGAGAAGAGCGCGAGTGCGATCTACACCCTCGGGCAAAAAAAAGAGAAGAGCGCGAGTGCGAGCTGTACTCTCCTTTAAAAAAGAGAAGAGCGCCAGCGCAATCTACACTCTCAGGCAAAAAAAAGAGAAGAAAGCGAGTGTGAGCTGTACTCTCCTTCAAAAAAGAGAAGAGCGCGAGTGCGATCTACACTATCAGGCAAAAAAAAAGAGAAGAGCGCGAGTGCGATCTACACCCTCGGGCAAAAAAAAGAGAAGAGCGCGAGTGCGATCTACACCCTCGGGCAAAAAAAAGAGAAGAGCGCGAGTGCGATCTACACCCTCGGGCAAAAAAAAGAGAAGAGCGCGAGTGCGAGCTGTACTCTCCTTTAAAAAAGAGAAGAGCGCCAGCGCAATCTACACTCTCAGGCAAAAAAAAGAGAAGAAAGCGAGTGTGAGCTGTACTCTCCTTCAAAAAAGAGAAGAGCGCGAGTGCGATCTACACTATCAGGCAAAAAAAAAGAGAAGAGCGCGAGTGCGATCTACACTCTCGGGCAAAAAAAAGAGAAGAGCGCGAGTGCGATCTACACCCTCGGGCAAAAAAAAGAGAAGAGCGCGAGTGCGAGCTGTACTCTCCTTTAAAAAAGAGAAGAGCGCCAGCGCAATCTACACTCTCAGGCAAAAAAAAGAGAAGAAAGCGAGTGTGAGCTGTACTCTCCTTCAAAAAAGAGAAGAGCGCGAGTGCGATCTACACTATCAGGCAAAAAAAAAGAGAAGAGCGCGAGTGCGATCTACACC
Organism: Leiobunum rupestre; assembly: GCF_980474605.1. Classification (NCBI taxonomy): domain Eukaryota; kingdom Metazoa; phylum Arthropoda; class Arachnida; order Opiliones; family Sclerosomatidae; genus Leiobunum; species Leiobunum rupestre. Next base: position 85,519,952 of record NC_143384.1, read on the forward strand.
CTCGGGCAAAAAAAAGAGAAGAGCGCGAGTGCGATCTACACCCTCGGGCAAAAAAAAGAGAAGAGCGCGAGTGCGATCTACACCCTCGGGCAAAAAAAAGAGAAGAGCGCGAGTGCGATCTACACCCTCGGGCAAAAAAAAGAGAAGAGCGCGAGTGCGATCTACACCCTCGGGCAAAAAAAAGAGAAGAGCGCGAGTGCGATCTACACCCTCGGGCAAAAAAAAGAGAAGAGCGCGAGTGCGAGCTGTACTCTCCTTCAAAAAAGAGAAGAGCGCGAGTGCGATCTACACTATCAGGCAAAAAAAAGAGAAGAGCGCGAGTGCGATCTACACCCTCGGGCAAAAAAAAGAGAAGAGCGCGAGTGCGAGCTGTACTCTCCTTTAAAAAAGAGAAGAGCGCCAGCGCAATCTACACTCTCAGGCAAAAAAAAAGAGAAGAAAGCGAGTGTGAGCTGTACTCTCCTTCAAAAAAGAGAAGAGCGCGAGTGCGATCTACACTATCAGGCAAAAAAAAGAGAAGAGCGCGAGTGCGATCTACACTATCAGGCAAAAAAAAAGAGAAGAGCGCGAGTGCGATCTACACTATCAGGCAAAAAAAAAGAGAAGAGAGCGAATGCGAGCTGTACTCTCCTTTAAAAAAGAGAAGAGCGCCAGCGCAATCTACACTCTCAGGCAAAATAAAAGAGAAGAAAGCGAGTGTGAGCTATACTCTCCTTCAAAAAAGAGAAGAGCGCGAGTGCGATCTACACTCTCGGGCAAAAAAAAGAGAAGAGCGCGAGTGCGATCTACACCCTCGGGCAAAAAAAAGAGAAGAGCGCGAGTGCGAGCTGTACTCTCCTTTAAAAAAGAGAAGAGCGCCAGCGCAATCTACACTCTCAGGCAAAAAAAAGAGAAGAAAGCGAGTGTGAGCTGTACTCTCCTTCAAAAAAGAGAAGAGCGCGAGTGCGATCTACACTATCAGGCAAAAAAAAAGAGAAGAGCGCGAGTGCGATCTACACCCTCGGGCAAAAAAAAGAGAAGAGCGCGAGTGCGAGCTGTACTCTCCTTCAAAAAAGAGAAGAGCGCGAGTGCGATCTACACTATCAGGCAAAAAAAAGAGAAGAGCGCGAGTGCGATCTACACCCTCGGGCAAAAAAAAGAGAAGAGCGCGAGTGCGAGCTGTACTCTCCTTTAAAAAAGAGAAGAGCGCCAGCGCAATCTACACTCTCAGGCAAAAAAAAAGAGAAGAAAGCGAGTGTGAGCTGTACTCTCCTTCAAAAAAGAGAAGAGCGCGAGTGCGATCTACACTATCAGGCAAAAAAAAGAGAAGAGCGCGAGTGCGATCTACACCCTCGGGCAAAAAAAAGAGAAGAGCGCGAGTGCGAGCTGTACTCTCCTTTAAAAAAGAGAAGAGCGCCAGCGCAATCTACACTCTCAGGCAAAATAAAAGAGAAGAAAGCGAGTGTGAGCTATACTCTCCTTCAAAAAAGAGAAGAGCGCGAGTGCGATCTACACTCTCGGGCAAAAAAAGAGAAGAGCGCGAGTGCTATCTACACTCTCGGGCAAAAAAAAAAGAGAAGAGCGCGAGTGCGAGCTGTACTCTCCTTTAAAAAAGAGAAGAGCGCCAGCGCAATCTACACTATCAGGCAAAAAAAAAGAGAAGAAAGCGAGTGTGAGCTATACTCTCCTTCAAAAAAGAGAAGAGCGCGAGTGTGATCTACACTCCCGGGCAAAAAAGATAAAAGCGCGAGTGCGAGCTGTACTCTCCTTCAAAAAAGAGAAGAGCGCCAGCGCAATCTACACTCTCAGGCAAAATAAAAGAGAAGAAAGCGAGTGTGAGCTATACTCTCCTTCAAAAAAGAGAAGAGCGCGAGTGTGATCTACACTCCCGGGCAAAAAAAGAGAAGAGCGCGAGTGCGAGCTGTACTCTCCTTCAAAAAAGAGAAGAGCGCGAGTGCGAGCTGTACTCTCCTTTAAAAAAGAGAAGAGCGCCAGCGCAATCTACACTATCAGGCAAAAAAAAAGAGAAGAAAGCGAGTGTGAGCTATACTCTCCTTCAAAAAAGAGAAGAGCGCGAGTGCGATCTACACTCTCGGGCAAAAAAAGAGAAGAGCGCGAGTGCTATCTACACTCTCGGGCAAAAAAAAAAGAGAAGAGCGCGAGTGCGAGCTGTACTCTCCTTTAAAAAAGAGAAGAGCGCCAGCGCAATCTACACTATCAGGCAAAAAAAAAGAGAAGAAAGCGAGTGTGAGCTATACTCTCCTTCAAAAAAGAGAAGAGCGCGAGTGTGATCTACACTCCCGGGCAAAAAAGATAAAAGCGCGAGTGCGAGCTGTACTCTCCTTCAAAAAAGAGAAGAGCGCCAGCGCAATCTACACTCTCAGGCAAAATAAAAGAGAAGAAAGCGAGTGTGAGCTATACTCTCCTTCAAAAAAGAGAAGAGCGCGAGTGTGATCTACACTCCCGGGCAAAAAAAGAGAAGAGCGCGAGTGCGAGCTGTACTCTCCTTCAAAAAAGAGAAGAGCGCGAGTGCGAGCTGTACTCTCCTTTAAAAAAGAGAAGAGCGCCAGCGCAATCTACACTATCAGGCAAAAAAAAAGAGAAGAAAGCGAGTGTGAGCTATACTCTCCTTCAAAAAAGAGAAGAGCGCGAGTGTGATCTACACTCCCGGGCAAAAAAGATAAAAGCGCGAGTGCGAGCTGTACTCTCCTTCAAAAAAGAGAAGAGCGCCAGCGCAATCTACACTCTCAGGCAAAATAAAAGAGAAGAAAGCGAGTGTGAGCTGTACTCTCCTTCAAAAAAGAGAAGAGCGCGAGTGTGATCTACACTATCAGGCAAAAAAAGAGAAGAGCGCGAGTGCTATCTACACTCTCGGGCAAAAAAAAAGAGAAGAGCGCGAGTGCGAGCTGTACTCTCCTTTAAAAAAGAGAAGAGCGCCAGCGCAATCTACACTATCAGGCAAAAAAAAAGAGAAGAAAGCGAGTGTGAGCTATACTCTCCTTCAAAAAAGAGAAGAGCGCCAGCGCAATCTACACTCTCAGGCAAAATAAAAGAGAAGAAAGCGAGTGTGAGCTATACTCTCCTTCAAAAAAGAGAAGAGCGCGAGTGCGATCTACACTCTCGGGCAAAAAAAAAGAGAAGAGCGCGAGTGCGAGCTGTACTCTCCTTTAAAAAAGAGAAGAGCGCCAGCGCAATCTACACTATCAGGCAAAAAAAAAAGAGAAGAAAGCGAGTGTGAGCTATACTCTCCTTCAAAAAAGAGAAGAGCGCGAGTGTGATCTACACTCCCGGGCAAAAAAAGAGAAGAGCGCGAGTGCGAGCTGTACTCTCCTTCAAAAAAGAGAAGAGCGCGAGTGTGATCTACACTCCCGGGCAAAAAAGATAAAAGCGCGAGTGCGATCTGTACTCTCCTTCAAAAAAGAGAAGAGCGCGAGTGCGAGCTGTACTCTCCTTTAAAAAAGAGAAGAGCGCCAGCGCAATCTACACTATCAGGCAAAAAAAAAGAGAAGAAAGCGAGTGTGAGCTATACTCTCCTTCAAAAAAGAGAAGAGCGCGAGTGCGATCTACACTATCAGGCAAAAAAAAAGAGAAGAGCGCGAGTGCGATCTACACCCTCGGGCAAAAAAAAGAGAAGAGCGCGAGTGCGAGCTGTACTCTCCTTTAAAAAAGAGAAGAGCGCCAGCGCAATCTACACTCTCAGGCAAAAAAAAAGAGAAGAAAGCGAGTGTGAGCTGTACTCTCCTTCAAAAAAGAGAAGAGCGCGAGTGCGATCTACACTATCAGGCAAAAAAAAGAGAAGAGCGCGAGTGCGATCTACACCCTCGGGCAAAAAAAAGAGAAGAGCGCGAGTGCGAGCTGTACTCTCCTTTAAAAAAGAGAAGAGCGCCAGCGCAATCTACACTCTCAGGCAAAAAAAAAGAGAAGAAAGCGAGTGTGAGCTGTACTCTCCTTCAAAAAAGAGAAGAGCGCGAGTGCGATCTACACTATCAGGCAAAAAAAAAGAGAAGAGCGCGAGTGCGAGCTGTACTCTCCTTTAAAAAAGAGAAGAGCGCCAGCGCAATCTACACTATCAGGCAAAAAAAAAGAGAAGAAAGCGAGTGTGAGCTGTACTCTCCTTCAAAAAAGAGAAGAGCGCGAGTGCGATCTACACTATCAGGCAAAAAAAAGAGAAGAGCGCGAGTGCGATCTACACCCTCGGGCAAAAAAAAGAGAAGAGCGCGAGTGCGAGCTGTACTCTCCTTTAAAAAAGAGAAGAGCGCCAGCGCAATCTACACTCTCAGGCAAAAAAAAAGAGAAAAAAGCGAGTGTGAGCTGTACTCTCCTTCAAAAAAGAGAAGAGCGCGAGTGCGATCTACACTATCAAGCAAAAAAAAAGAGAAGAAAGCGAGTGTGAGCTGTACTCTCCTTCAAAAAAGAGAAGAGCGCGAGTGCGATCTACACTATCAGGCAAAAAAAAGAGAAGAGCGCGAGTGCGATCTACACTATCAGGCAAAAAAAAAGAGAAGAGCGCGAGTGCGATCTACACCCTCGGGCAAAAAAAAGAGAAGAGCGCGAGTGCGAGCTGTACTCTCCTTTAAAAAAGAGAAGAGCGCCAGCGCAATCTACACTCTCAGGCAAAATAAAAGAGAAGAAAGCGAGTGTGAGCTATACTCTCCTTCAAAAAAGAGAAGAGCGCGAGTGCGATCTACACTCTCGGGCAAAAAAAAGAGAAGAGCGCGAGTGCGATCTACACCCTCGGGCAAAAAAAAGAGAAGAGCGCGAGTGCGAGCTGTACTCTCCTTTAAAAAAGAGAAGAGCGCCAGCGCAATCTACACTCTCAGGCAAAAAAAAGAGAAGAAAGCGAGTGTGAGCTGTACTCTCCTTCAAAAAAGAGAAGAGCGCGAGTGCGATCTACACTATCAGGCAAAAAAAAAGAGAAGAGCGCGAGTGCGATCTACACCCTCGGGCAAAAAAAAGAGAAGAGCGCGAGTGCGAGCTGTACTCTCCTTTAAAAAAGAGAAGAGCGCCAGCGCAATCTACACTCTCAGGCAAAAAAAAAGAGAAAAAAGCGAGTGTGAGCTGTACTCTCCTTCAAAAAAGAGAAGAGCGCGAGTGCGATCTACACTATCAAGCAAAAAAAAAGAGAAGAAAGCGAGTGTGAGCTGTACTCTCCTTCAAAAAAGAGAAGAGCGCGAGTGCGATCTACACTATCAGGCAAAAAAAAGAGAAGAGCGCGAGTGCGATCTACACCCTCGGGCAAAAAAAAGAGAAGAGCGCGAGTGCGAGCTGTACTCTCCTTTAAAAAAGAGAAGAGCGCCAGCGCAATCTACACTCTCAGGCAAAAAAAAAGAGAAGAAAGCGAGTGTGAGCTGTACTCTCCTTCAAAAAAGAGAAGAGCGCGAGTGCGATCTACACTATCAGGCAAAAAAAAGAGAAGAGCGCGAGTGCGATCTACACTATCAGGCAAAAAAAAAGAGAAGAGCGCGAGTGCGAGCTGTACTCTCCTTTAAAAAAGAGAAGAGCGCCAGCGCAATCTACACTCTCAGGCAAAAAAAAAGAGAAAAAAGCGAGTGTGAGCTGTACTCTCCTTCAAAAAAGAGAAGAGCGCGAGTGCGATCTACACTATCAAGCAAAAAAAAAGAGAAGAAAGCGAGTGTGAGCTGTACTCTCCTTCAAAAAAGAGAAGAGCGCGAGTGCGATCTACACTATCAGGCAAAAAAAAGAGAAGAGCGCGAGTGCGATCTACACTATCAGGCAAAAAAAAAGAGAAGAGCGCGAGTGCGAGCTGTACTCTCCTTTAAAAAAGAGAAGAGCGCCAGCGCAATCTACACTCTCAGGCAAAAAAAAAGAGAAAAAAGCGAGTGTGAGCTGTACTCTCCTTCAAAAAAGAGAAGAGCGCGAGTGCGATCTACACTATCAAGCAAAAAAAAAGAGAAGAAAGCGAGTGTGAGCTGTACTCTCCTTCAAAAAAGAGAAGAGCGCGAGTGCGATCTACACTATCAGGCAAAAAAAAGAGAAGAGCGCGAGTGCGATCTACACTATCAGGCAAAAAAAAAGAGAAGAGCGCGAGTGCGATCTACACCCTCGGGCAAAAAAAAGAGAAGAGCGCGAGTGCGAGCTGTACTCTCCTTTAAAAAAGAGAAGAGCGCCAGCGCAATCTACACTCTCAGGCAAAATAAAAGAGAAGAAAGCGAGTGTGAGCTATACTCTCCTTCAAAAAAGAGAAGAGCGCGAGTGCGATCTACACTCTCGGGCAAAAAAAAGAGAAGAGCGCGAGTGCGATCTACACCCTCGGGCAAAAAAAAGAGAAGAGCGCGAGTGCGAGCTGTACTCTCCTTTAAAAAAGAGAAGAGCGCCAGCGCAATCTACACTCTCAGGCAAAAAAAAGAGAAGAAAGCGAGTGTGAGCTGTACTCTCCTTCAAAAAAGAGAAGAGCGCGAGTGCGATCTACACTATCAGGCAAAAAAAAAGAGAAGAGCGCGAGTGCGATCTACACCCTCGGGCAAAAAAAAGAGAAGAGCGCGAGTGCGAGCTGTACTCTCCTTTAAAAAAGAGAAGAGCGCCAGCGCAATCTACACTCTCAGGCAAAATAAAAGAGAAGAAAGCGAGTGTGAGCTATACTCTCCTTCAAAAAAGAGAAGAGCGCGAGTGCGATCTACACTCTCGGGCAAAAAAAAGAGAAGAGCGCGAGTGCGATCTACACCCTCGGGCAAAAAAAAGAGAAGAGCGCGAGTGCGAGCTGTACTCTCCTTTAAAAAAGAGAAGAGCGCCAGCGCAATCTACACTCTCAGGCAAAAAAAAGAGAAGAAAGCGAGTGTGAGCTGTACTCTCCTTCAAAAAAGAGAAGAGCGCGAGTGCGATCTACACTATCAGGCAAAAAAAAAGAGAAGAGCGCGAGTGCGATCTACACCCTCGGGCAAAAAAAAGAGAAGAGCGCGAGTGCGAGCTGTACTCTCCTTCAAAAAAGAGAAGAGCGCGAGTGCGATCTACACTATCAGGCAAAAAAAAGAGAAGAGCGCGAGTGCGATCTACACCCTCGGGCAAAAAAAAGAGAAGAGCGCGAGTGCGAGCTGTACTCTCCTTTAAAAAAGAGAAGAGCGCCAGCGCAATCTACACTCTCAGGCAAAAAAAAAGAGAAGAAAGCGAGTGTGAGCTGTACTCTCCTTCAAAAAAGAGAAGAGCGCGAGTGCGATCTACACTATCAGGCAAAAAAAAGAGAAGAGCGCGAGTGCGATCTACACTATCAGGCAAAAAAAAAGAGAAGAGCGCGAGTGCGAGCTGTACTCTCCTTTAAAAAAGAGAAGAGCGCCAGCGCAATCTACACTCTCAGGCAAAAAAAAAGAGAAAAAAGCGAGTGTGAGCTGTACTCTCCTTCAAAAAAGAGAAGAGCGCGAGTGCGATCTACACTATCAAGCAAAAAAAAAGAGAAGAAAGCGAGTGTGAGCTGTACTCTCCTTCAAAAAAGAGAAGAGCGCGAGTGCGATCTACACTATCAGGCAAAAAAAAGAGAAGAGCGCGAGTGCGATCTACACTATCAGGCAAAAAAAAAGAGAAGAGCGCGAGTGCGAGCTGTACTCTCCTTTAAAAAAGAGAAGAGCGCCAGCGCAATCTACACTCTCAGGCAAAAAAAAAGAGAAAAAAGCGAGTGTGAGCTGTACTCTCCTTCAAAAAAGAGAAGAGCGCGAGTGCGATCTACACTATCAAGCAAAAAAAAAGAGAAGAAAGCGAGTGTGAGCTGTACTCTCCTTCAAAAAAGAGAAGAGCGCGAGTGCGATCTACACTATCAGGCAAAAAAAAGAGAAGAGCGCGAGTGCGATCTACACTATCAGGCAAAAAAAAAGAGAAGAGCGCGAGTGCGAGCTGTACTCTCCTTTAAAAAAGAGAAGAGCGCCAGCGCAATCTACACTCTCAGGCAAAAAAAAAGAGAAAAAAGCGAGTGTGAGCTGTACTCTCCTTCAAAAAAGAGAAGAGCGCGAGTGCGATCTACACTATCAAGCAAAAAAAAAGAGAAGAAAGCGAGTGTGAGCTGTACTCTCCTTCAAAAAAGAGAAGAGCGCGAGTGCGATCTACACTATCAGGCAAAAAAAAGAGAAGAGCGCGAGTGCGATCTACACTATCAGGCAAAAAAAAAGAGAAGAGCGCGAGTGCGAGCTGTACTCTCCTTTAAAAAAGAGAAGAGCGCCAGCGCAATCTACACTCTCAGGCAAAAAAAAAGAGAAAAAAGCGAGTGTGAGCTGTACTCTCCTTCAAAAAAGAGAAGAGCGCGAGTGCGATCTACACTATCAAGCAAAAAAAAAGAGAAGAAAGCGAGTGTGAGCTGTACTCTCCTTCAAAAAAGAGAAGAGCGCGAGTGCGATCTACACTATCAGGCAAAAAAAAGAGAAGAGCGCGAGTGCGATCTACACTATCAGGCAAAAAAAAAGAGAAGAGCGCGAGTGCGATCTACACCCTCGGGCAAAAAAAAGAGAAGAGCGCGAGTGCGAGCTGTACTCTCCTTTAAAAAAGAGAAGAGCGCCAGCGCAATCTACACTCTCAGGCAAAATAAAAGAGAAGAAAGCGAGTGTGAGCTATACTCTCCTTCAAAAAAGAGAAGAGCGCGAGTGCGATCTACACTCTCGGGCAAAAAAAAGAGAAGAGCGCGAGTGCGATCTACACCCTCGGGCAAAAAAAAGAGAAGAGCGCGAGTGCGAGCTGTACTCTCCTTTAAAAAAGAGAAGAGCGCCAGCGCAATCTACACTCTCAGGCAAAAAAAAGAGAAGAAAGCGAGTGTGAGCTGTACTCTCCTTCAAAAAAGAGAAGAGCGCGAGTGCGATCTACACTATCAGGCAAAAAAAAAGAGAAGAGCGCGAGTGCGATCTACACCCTCGGGCAAAAAAAAGAGAAGAGCGCGAGTGCGAGCTGTACTCTCCTTCAAAAAAGAGAAGAGCGCGAGTGCGATCTACACTATCAGGCAAAAAAAAGAGAAGAGCGCGAGTGCGATCTACACCCTCGGGCAAAAAAAAGAGAAGAGCGCGAGTGCGAGCTGTACTCTCCTTTAAAAAAGAGAAGAGCGCCAGCGCAATCTACACTCTCAGGCAAAAAAAAAGAGAAGAAAGCGAGTGTGAGCTGTACTCTCCTTCAAAAAAGAGAAGAGCGCGAGTGCGATCTACACTATCAGGCAAAAAAAAGAGAAGAGCGCGAGTGCGATCTACACTATCAGGCAAAAAAAAAGAGAAGAGCGCGAGTGCGATCTACACTATCAGGCAAAAAAAAAGAGAAGAGCGCGAGTGCGATCTACACCCTCGGGCAAAAAAAAGAGAAGAGCGCGAGTGCGAGCTGTACTCTCCTTTAAAAAAGAGAAGAGCGCCAGCGCAATCTACACTCTCAGGCAAAAAAAAAGAGAAGAAAGCGAGTGTGAGCTGTACTCTCCTTCAAAAAAGAGAAGAGCGCGAGTGCGATCTACACTATCAGGCAAAAAAAAAGAGAAGAGAGCGAATGCGAGCTGTACTCTCCTTTAAAAAAGAGAAGAGCGCCAGCGCAATCTACACTCTCAGGCAAAATAAAAGAGAAGAAAGCGAGTGTGAGCTATACTCTCCTTCAAAAAAGAGAAGAGCGCGAGTGCGATCTACACTCTCGGGCAAAAAAAAGAGAAGAGCGCGAGTGCGATCTACACCCTCGGGCAAAAAAAAGAGAAGAGCGCGAGTGCGAGCTGTACTCTCCTTTAAAAAAGAGAAGAGCGCCAGCGCAATCTACACTCTCAGGCAAAAAAAGAGAAGAAAGCGAGTGTGAGCTGTACTCTCCTTCAAAAAAGAGAAGAGCGCGAGTGCGATCTACACTATCAGGCAAAAAAAAAGAGAAGAGCGCGAGTGCGATCTACACCCTCGGGCAAAAAAAAGAGAAGAGCGCGAGTGCGAGCTGTACTCTCCTTCAAAAAAGAGAAGAGCGCGAGTGCGATCTACACTATCAGGCAAAAAAAAGAGAAGAGCGCGAGTGCGAGCTGTACTCTCCTTTAAAAAAGAGAAGAGCGCCAGCGCAATCTACACTCTCAGGCAAAAAAAAAGAGAAGAAAGCGAGTGTGAGCTGTACTCTCCTTCAAAAAAGAGAAGAGCGCGAGTGCGATCTACACTATCAGGCAAAAAAAAGAGAAGAGCGCGAGTGCGATCTACACTATCAGGCAAAAAAAAAGAGAAGAGCGCGAGTGCGATCTACACTATCAGGCAAAAAAAAAGAGAAGAGCGCGAGTGCGATCTACACCCTCGGGCAAAAAAAAGAGAAGAGCGCGAGTGCGAGCTGTACTCTCCTTTAAAAAAGAGAAGAGCGCCAGCGCAATCTACACTCTCAGGCAAAAAAAAAGAGAAGAAAGCGAGTGTGAGCTGTACTCTCCTTCAAAAAAGAGAAGAGCGCGAGTGCGATCTACACTATCAGGCAAAAAAAAAAGAGAAGAGCGCGAGTGCGATCTACACTATCAGGCAAAAAAAAGAGAAGAGCGCGAGTGCGATCTACACCCTCGGGCAAAAAAAAGAGAAGAGCGCGAGTGCGAGCTGTACTCTCCTTTAAAAAAGAGAAGAGCGCCAGCGCAATCTACACTCTCAGGCAAAATAAAAGAGAAGAAAGCGAGTGTGAGCTATACTCTCCTTCAAAAAAGAGAAGAGCGCGAGTGCGATCTACACTCTCGGGCAAAAAAAGAGAAGAGCGCGAGTGCTATCTACACTCTCGGGCAAAAAAAAAAGAGAAGAGCGCGAGTGCGAGCTGTACTCTCCTTTAAAAAAGAGAAGAGCGCCAGCGCAATCTACACTATCAGGCAAAAAAAAAGAGAAGAAAGCGAGTGTGAGCTATACTCTCCTTCAAAAAAGAGAAGAGCGCGAGTGTGATCTACACTCCCGGGCAAAAAAGATAAAAGCGCGAGTGCGAGCTGTACTCTCCTTCAAAAAAGAGAAGAGCGCCAGCGCAATCTACACTCTCAGGCAAAATAAAAGAGAAGAAAGCGAGTGTGAGCTATACTCTCCTTCAAAAAAGAGAAGAGCGCGAGTGTGATCTACACTCCCGGGCAAAAAAAGAGAAGAGCGCGAGTGCGAGCTGTACTCTCCTTCAAAAAAGAGAAGAGCGCGAGTGCGAGCTGTACTCTCCTTTAAAAAAGAGAAGAGCGCCAGCGCAATCTACACTATCAGGCAAAAAAAAAGAGAAGAAAGCGAGTGTGAGCTATACTCTCCTTCAAAAAAGAGAAGAGCGCGAGTGTGATCTACACTCCCGGGCAAAAAAGATAAAAGCGCGAGTGCGAGCTGTACTCTCCTTCAAAAAAGAGAAGAGCGCCAGCGCAATCTACACTCTCAGGCAAAATAAAAGAGAAGAAAGCGAGTGTGAGCTGTACTCTCCTTCAAAAAAGAGAAGAGCGCGAGTGTGATCTACACTATCAGGCAAAAAAAGAGAAGAGCGCGAGTGCTATCTACACTCTCGGGCAAAAAAAAAGAGAAGAGCGCGAGTGCGAGCTGTACTCTCCTTTAAAAAAGAGAAGAGCGCCAGCGCAATCTACACTATCAGGCAAAAAAAAAGAGAAGAAAGCGAGTGTGAGCTATACTCTCCTTCAAAAAAGAGAAGAGCGCCAGCGCAATCTACACTCTCAGGCAAAATAAAAGAGAAGAAAGCGAGTGTGAGCTATACTCTCCTTCAAAAAAGAGAAGAGCGCGAGTGCGATCTACACTCTCGGGCAAAAAAAAAGAGAAGAGCGCGAGTGCGAGCTGTACTCTCCTTTAAAAAAGAGAAGAGCGCCAGCGCAATCTACACTATCAGGCAAAAAAAAAAGAGAAGAAAGCGAGTGTGAGCTATACTCTCCTTCAAAAAAGAGAAGAGCGCGAGTGTGATCTACACTCCCGGGCAAAAAAAGAGAAGAGCGCGAGTGCGAGCTGTACTCTCCTTCAAAAAAGAGAAGAGCGCGAGTGTGATCTACACTCCCGGGCAAAAAAGATAAAAGCGCGAGTGCGATCTGTACTCTCCTTCAAAAAAGAGAAGAGCGCGAGTGCGAGCTGTACTCTCCTTTAAAAAAGAGAAGAGCGCCAGCGCAATCTACACTATCAGGCAAAAAAAAAGAGAAGAAAGCGAGTGTGAGCTATACTCTCCTTCAAAAAAGAGAAGAGCGCGAGTGTGATCTACACTCCCGGGCAAAAAAAGAGAAGAGCGCGAGTGCGAGCTGTACTCTCCTTCAAAAAAGAGAAGAGCGCGAGTGTGATCTACACTCCCGGGCAAAAAAGATAAAAGCGCGAGTGCGATCTGTACTCTCCTTCAAAAAAGAGAAGAGCGCGAGTGCGAGCTGTACTCTCCTTTAAAAAAGAGAAGAGCGCCAGCGCAATCTACACTATCAGGCAAAAAAAAAGAGAAGAAAGCGAGTGTGAGCTATACTCTCCTTCAAAAAAGAGAAGAGCGCCAGCGCAATCTACACTCTCAGGCAAAATAAAAGAGAAGAAAGCGAGTGTGAGCTATACTCTCCTTCAAAAAAGAGAAGAGCGCGAGTGCGATCTACACTCTCGGGCAAAAAAAGAGAAGAGCGCGAGTGCTATCTACACTCTCGGGCAAAAAAAAAGAGAAGAGCGCGAGTGCGAGCTGTACTCTCCTTTAAAAAAGAGAAGAGCGCCAGCGCAATCTACACTATCAGGCAAAAAAAAAGAGAAGAAAGCGAGTGTGAGCTATACTCTCCTTCAAAAAAGAGAAGAGCGCCAGCGCAATCTACACTCTCAGGCAAAATAAAAGAGAAGAAAGCGAGTGTGAGCTGTACTCTCCTTCAAAAAAGAGAAGAGCGCGAGTGCGATCTACACTCTCGGGCAAAAAAAGAGAAGAGCGCGAGTGCGAGCTGTACTCTCCTTTAAAAAAGAGAAGAGCGCCAGCGCAATCTACACTATCAGGCAAAAAAAAAGAGAAGAAAGCGAGTGTGAGCTATACTCTCCTTCAAAAAAGAGAAGAGCGCCAGCGCAATCTACACTCTCAGGCAAAATAAAAGAGAAGAAAGCGAGTGTGAGCTATACTCTCCTTCAAAAAAGAGAAGAGCGCGAGTGCGATCTACACTCTCGGGCAAAAAAAAAGAGAAGAGCGCGAGTGCGAGCTGTACTCTCCTTTAAAAAAGAGAAGAGCGCCAGCGCAATCTACACTATCAGGCAAAAAAAAAAGAGAAGAAAGCGAGTGTGAGCTATACTCTCCTTCAAAAAAGAGAAGAGCGCGAGTGTGATCTACACTCCCGGGCAAAAAAAGAGAAGAGCGCGAGTGCGAGCTGTACTCTCCTTCAAAAAAGAGAAGAGCGCGAGTGTGATCTACACTCCCGGGCAAAAAAGATAAAAGCGCGAGTGCGATCTGTACTCTCCTTCAAAAAAGAGAAGAGCGCGAGTGCGAGCTGTACTCTCCTTTAAAAAAGAGAAGAGCGCCAGCGCAATCTACACTATCAGGCAAAAAAAAAGAGAAGAAAGCGAGTGTGAGCTATACTCTCCTTCAAAAAAGAGAAGAGCGCGAGTGTGATCTACACTCCCGGGCAAAAAAAGAGAAGAGCGCGAGTGCGAGCTGTACTCTCCTTCAAAAAAGAGAAGAGCGCGAGTGTGATCTACACTCCCGGGCAAAAAAGATAAAAGCGCGAGTGCGATCGGTACTCTCCTTCAAAAAAGAGAAGAGCGCGAGTGCGAGCTGTACTCTCCTTTAAAAAAGAGAAGAGCGCCAGCGCAATCTACACTATCAGGCAAAAAAAAAGAGAAGAAAGCGAGTGTGAGCTATACTCTCCTTCAAAAAAGAGAAGAGCGCCAGCGCAATCTACACTCTCAGGCAAAATAAAAGAGAAGAAAGCGAGTGTGAGCTATACTCTCCTTCAAAAAAGAGAAGAGCGCGAGTGCGATCTACACTCTCGGGCAAAAAAAGAGAAGAGCGCGAGTGCTATCTACACTCTCGGGCAAAAAAAAAGAGAAGAGCGCGAGTGCGAGCTGTACTCTCCTTTAAAAAAGAGAAGAGCGCCAGCGCAATCTACACTATCAGGCAAAAAAAAAGAGAAGAAAGCGAGTGTGAGCTATACTCTCCTTCAAAAAAGAGAAGAGCGCCAGCGCAATCTACACTCTCAGGCAAAATAAAAGAGAAGAAAGCGAGTGTGAGCTGTACTCTCCTTCAAAAAAGAGAAGAGCGCGAGTGCGATCTACACTCTCGGGCAAAAAAAGAGAAGAGCGCGAGTGCTATCTACACTCTCGGGCAAAAAAAAAGAGAAGAGCGCGAGTGCGAGCTGTACTCTCCTTTAAAAAAGAGAAGAGCGCCAGCGCAATCTACACTATCAGGCAAAAAAAAAGAGAAGAAAGCGAGTGTGAGCTATACTCTCCTTCAAAAAAGAGAAGAGCGCCAGCGCAATCTACACTCTCAGGCAAAATAAAAGAGAAGAAAGCGAGTGTGAGCTATACTCTCCTTCAAAAAAGAGAAGAGCGCGAGTGCGATCTACACTCTCGGGCAAAAAAAAAGAGAAGAGCGCGAGTGCGAGCTGTACTCTCCTTTAAAAAAGAGAAGAGCGCCAGCGCAATCTACACTATCAGGCAAAAAAAAAGAGAAGAAAGCGAGTGTGAGCTATACTCTCCTTCAAAAAAGAGAAGAGCGCGAGTGTGATCTACACTCCCGGGCAAAAAAAGAGAAGAGCGCGAGTGCGAGCTGTACTCTCCTTCAAAAAAGAGAAGAGCGCGAGTGTGATCTACACTCCCGGGCAAAAAAGATAAAAGCGCGAGTGCGATCTGTACTCTCCTTCAAAAAAGAGAAGAGCGCGAGTGCGAGCTGTACTCTCCTTTAAAAAAGAGAAGAGCGCCAGCGCAATCTACACTATCAGGCAAAAAAAAAGAGAAGAAAGCGAGTGTGAGCTATACTCTCCTTCAAAAAAGAGAAGAGCGCGAGTGTGATCTACACTCCCGGGCAAAAAAAGAGAAGAGCGCGATTGCGAGCTGTACTCTCCTTCAAAAAAGAGAAGAGCGCGAGTGTGATCTACACTCCCGGGCAAAAAAGATAAAAGCGCGAGTGCGATCTGTACTCTCCTTCAAAAAAGAGAAGAGCGCGAGTGCGATCTACACTCTCGGGTAAAAAAAAGAGAAGAGCGCGAGTGCAAGCTGTACTCTCCTTCAAAAAAGAGAAGAGCGCGAGTGTGATCTACACTCTCGGGCTAAAAAGATAAAAGCGCGAGTGCGAGCTGTACTCTCCTTCAAAAAAGAGAAGAGCACCAGCACGATCTACACTCTCGGCCAAAAAAAAGAGAAGAGCGCGAGTGCGAGCTGTACTCTCCTTAAAAAAGAGAAGAGCGCGAGTGCGATCTACACTCTCGGGTAAAAAAAAGAGAAGAGCGCGAGTGCGAGCTGTACTCTCCTTCAAAAAAGAGAAGAGCGCGAGTGTGATCTACACTCCCGGGCAAAAAAGATAAAAGCGCGAGTGCGAGCTGTACTCTCCTTCAAAAATGAGAAGAGCACCAGCACGATCTACACTCTCGGCCAAAAAAAAGAGAAGAGCGCGAGTGCGATCTACTCTCTCGGGCCAACTTCAATTACGCGCTTAAGCGCGAACAGCGCGTCATCAAAGTTGGCCGTGCTTTACCCATGCCGAAAATAATTCATTGCACCCGAAATCACGTGACTCTCGTCAAAGACATGTTTTACAGGAAGCATGGACGAACTGCCGTATAAAAAAAACCGGTTTACCCCTCACCCCTTTTACGTAAGCAGGAAAATGAAAAGACTATTAGCAATCAACTTTTTGACCGAGAGCCGAAGATTATATTAACTTCAAATCAATATTTTAACTTCGTTTTTCGAAACTATCAAAAATTAAAGCAAGTGTCGGCTCTAGTATAATTGCGTTCTTTATCGACATTTGTCGCCACCGTGCAAATTTAAACAAGTTGATTAGGCACATTACCCAGCATAATTTACCCATATGGCGTGGCCAAAAAGCATGCTTTTAGCTCATTGGGTAATCGTAATAACGTATCAGAAAGATAATTTGTAATCACGTGCTCATTCGACCTCGCTTGGATTGGCTTTTCGGCAAACACGTAATTGTTGACTTGAAAATAAACGATAAAACGTTTTTGAAAGTCGATACTAGGTGGAAGCACCTTCTCGGTGATCTGAGCAACCATAGCCATCTTTGATATATAGACCCAATCAAAAATAACGTAGGCAATGATAGAGCCGACACTTGCTTCAAGTTTCCCCTAACGTACAAAAATCAGTCTAGTTTTTTTTTCGATAGATGGCGGCCTCTATCACTTTCAAATCAAATTTCCCTTGGCCTTTAAAAATGAATATCATTTTAATTTTTGTTCAATAGATGTCGAAACGTGTCCTATCCCATTAAAATCAAATTTTCGTAACGATAAATATGCGGAATCACAAATAAATCAATTTTTTTCGGTATTCTAAACCTTTCAAAATCAATTTTTCTTTGTATAGAATTTTCTGTGATAAAAATCATATCAAAATTTATAGAATTTTAAAGAAAATTTCTTAAATCGATCAAAAAAAGTATCAGATTCAAAAAATATATGATAGTGCCCATCTTTGGTTGCGACCCTTGAAGAGCTGCGTCAACGAATTGTAAGCGCTTGCCGGGAAGTAACCGCGGAAATGATTCAAGCCGCCTTCGACGACATGATTGTTCGCACCCAAGCCTGCATCGCAGCCGAAGGTGGTATTTTCCAAACGTACTTATAAATTTGGTTTGTAAGTAGATAAATAAAACGTATCTTGGTTTTTTCAAAAAATTAGCATTTTTCATCCTACGAAATTAAATTGTGTAATACCTTCTTCGCCATTGTCTCCTCGGTTTTTCAGCGGTGTTTATTTCATTAAACACCAGATTAACAAATTTTTGACGTTCATAAAGTTACACTAGGGTCATTCCATGTGAAATCGACCAACGTCCCCACGTCACCATCTCCGATTTTATTGAAACTCCATACACAATTAAAATGAACATATTTAGGAAGAAATCAAAATTTTTAGGTCCAAACTCCTATAACTTTTGGAGAAATGGTCTTTGGAAATTTGTTAGTGCACGTAACGTTTTTTGTGCCGTTTTAAAGTGCGATGTTTGAGCCTTTATAATTAAATAATATAAAGGAGTAAATTTATGAAAAAAATTGTAACATTTAAAGACTTGTTGGAAATTCGCTTAAAAATATTAATTTTGTACTGTGGAATATATATATTTTAAAAAAAATGTCAAAGTCAGCGTAATTTTCACCGAAACTGCAAAATTAGATAAGATTTTCAAATTGTTTCTTTACGGTTACGATAAAACTTTGAATATTTTTGCTAAAGAATGCCTTTCACCAGAAAATACATTAATATTCGGGATCTCAGTAAAACGTTTCAAATTTAACTGCCTTCAATATAGACGTTTTTACCAAAAACGTGAAAACATGGTAATACGTTTAGTGTTATATAGACTGTTGGGAAACTAAAAATCACATAAAATCTTATACCAATAAAAAAGCAAGATTTCTATCTACAACATGTAAAAATAAAAATGTTGACTATTTAGGTTTTTCTTGTCCAAATTGAAACGTCAACTTTGACCGTTTCTCAGATATTTTTTGTTGCTTTTGTACAAAGATACTATTTTGTCATAGTCTAATTTTTTTTTAGAACGTATCTTTTAAAGTCTGAAGTGCTTTGCGACGCAACAATTGCTAATATGTTCTGTGACGGTATCCATGACAAGGAAAGCCCTTTCCGTTTCATGAAGTTTACCGAGACATATCTTTCTGCTCTTCTGATCGTTCGATAACGTTTCCTACGTACCACTCTTCATCATAGGTACAAGCAATGAAAACCCCTGGTATGCAATCTTCCTATGATGTTAGTTGAAAGACGACTGGACGAAATAATACAAATTTTGTACCAAAATTATCGGCAGATACTCTTTTGATATTAATCTCGTTCTCAGACTCTGGTATAAAAGCGTGCATGGTGTGTTCGCGTTCCCGGAATATACTTAATACCAATGTACCTTTCGTTGAGGCAGAACTCTGTCACATAGTGGCAACGTCTACTTTGGAAAGGTACCCAAAATCAACGATTTTTATGTTTAAACAACATCAAAGGAACATTTCTTCAGGTGTTTGAATTTGAGACTTGTTTAACACCGCTTGTAAACTAGCTTTAGCTACTAATCGTTTTACTGTACCACCGATACCGTCACAAGGGTGAGGTGGCGAAGAAATGCCACTCTGCCTTTAAATTGAAGTCATTGTCGTGAGCGCTTAAATTAGCTAAGATCTTGTAGTAGTACTCTCCCAATGGAATTCAAAAAAAGGTTATTTTAACTTTTTCAGTGAAAAATACGTCTATGTTTTACGCGTCAACGCTATTTTTACGTTTTCAATGACGCTTAACAATTTTATCATTGAAAATTGTGTTATAGCATCTAGCGGTTAAATTTTAAATTTTCAAAAACGTGATAATATTATTCGATTTAGATGCAATTTTGGTAGAAAGTGTCCCCCGGCACGTATAATGTACAGTACAAATTTCAATTTTCTAGAATACATAGAAAAATCAATTTTTCGAGCAAATAAAAACACCCTGTATATAAAATCTAGTTTACTGTGAAGTGCGCCATCAACACACTTGCTGGCCACTTTACCATCAGTCATAACAATTCCTGGGTGAGTTACACCTGCAAATATGACTTACGTTGCCATAAAAATAATTTTAAATCAAAATAAAAAACTGAAACGTCCCAAATTTAATATTTAATTTACGAACAATATTTAAAAAATTATAAAAATGCAAAATACGTCTTTCTAAAGGCATTTGCTAACACTACAAACTGCTTTCACTGCTTGCGTTAAGTTTTAAAAAATATGCTTTAAGAAGTATTTGCCTTGCTCAACCTCTCTCCAATTAGCTGGGAACAAATGAAAATATTAAATTAAAATGATCAATGTCTTTCAGCCAAAAGAAAATTCTTCTTCAAGAGGGAACTCGATCTTGATTGGGGTGTCTGGGTTCCTTGGGACACCGTCGTTATTGTCCCCAACTGGGCGATATTCCAACTCTTCTCTCGTTACGACTGTCGCAATCGCAACTTGGTCGATGACGGCATAAAAAGGTTCTAGTTTGACGCAGCTGACATCGAGTTTGTCGCCATCGGAACCAAACACCCTTTCTCTGTCGACGGCTGCGGTGTCTGCGTCAGGTTGGGCAGCTTCGGCTTTTAAGGCGTGGGCGCAGTGGGGCTTTTTAATGAGGGATCCAATCTGTTCCGCCGTTAAACGTCGCAGTCGCACCAAACAATACCCACCACCCGTTTGACGACCAGATAGGTCAAATTCATGAGGCTGTGATTGGCGCTCTGGTTCTGTGTGGTGACTGTTTGAAGCGGCAATTTCGATTCCAGGTGGACCATGAATTCGACAATGCGCTTGAGAGGTTTCAGCGAAGTTCCGTTCGCAAGTGTCGCATTTGTGGGCCTTTGCCGCCTTAGAGTGACGTGGTTTCTCGCCCGTGTGGGAACTTTTGTGGTTGATCAAAGCCTTCTTATATGCAGATGCGTAGTTACATTGATTACACTGGAAGGGTTTTTCGCCAGTGTGAGTTCTTTTGTGGTTGATTAAATCCTTCTTATAAGCCGATGCGTAGTTACATTGATCACACTGGAAGGGTTTTTCGCCCGTGTGAGTTCTTTTGTGGTTGATTAAATCCTTCTTATATGCAGATGCGTAGTTACATTGATCACACTGGAAGGGTTTTTCGCCCGTGTGAGTTCTTTTGTGGTTGATCAACCCCCTCTTAAATGCAGATGCGAAGTTACACTGGTCACACTGGAAGGTTTTTTCGCCCGTGTGAGTTCTTTTGTGGTTGATCAAATCCTTCTTATATGCAGATGCGTAGTTACACTGGTCACAGTGGAAGGGTTTCTCGCCAGTGTGAGTTCTTTTGTGGTTGATCAAATCCTTCTTATATGCATATGCGTTGTTACACTGGTCACACTGGAAGGGTTTCTCGCCCTTGTGAGTTCTTCTGTGGCAAATCAATGAACTCTTGCGTGCAGATGCGAAGTTACACTTGTCACACTGGAAGGGTTTCTCGCCCGTGTGAGTTCTTTTGTGGTTGATCAAACCCTTCTTATATGCAGATGCGTAGTTACACTGGTCACACTGGAAGGGTTTCTCGCCCGTGTGAGTTCTTTTGTGGTTGATCAAATCCTGCTTATATGCATATGCGTAGTTACACTGGTCACACTGGAAGGGTTTCTCGCCCGTGTGAGTCCTTCTGTGGCAAATCAATGCACTTTTGTGTGTAGATGTGAAGTTACATTGGTCACACTGGAAGGGTTTCTCGCCAGTGTGAGTTCTTCTGTGGCGTATGAAATTAAACTTATAGTTCGTTGCATAAACGCATTCTGAGCACTTGTGTATCTTCTCTTCTCTGCTGCTCATTTTTACCAGTTTCACTCTGAATTAAAAGCTCTTTTGGATTTATGAAGTATTGTTGCTTATACCAAGGCCTTAAACAAATAAAAAATTAAATATTAGCGAAAATCTACCAAGACGGCCGAACAACTTTATCAATGGGCACCAATAAGTTGAAATAATCCCAATGATTACACTATCAAAGGCTAGATAACCCTTAAGTTTCGATAGGTGGCGCGACCGTTG
This sequence comes from Leiobunum rupestre, assembly GCF_980474605.1. Taxonomy (NCBI): domain Eukaryota; kingdom Metazoa; phylum Arthropoda; class Arachnida; order Opiliones; family Sclerosomatidae; genus Leiobunum; species Leiobunum rupestre. The sequence goes on from NC_143384.1 coordinate 85,540,536, forward strand.
CGTTAAAAATAGTGAATGTGGTGGAAATGAAACGGCAGTTCCATAAAATATAAAAACGGAAAACCACGTTCTGGACATTTTTCTATAAATATTTACTGTTAAATCTATTACCTTATTGGTTTTTAATTATTTTACAGTATACTTATTTTAAATATAATATTTATTTTAAATATTTTATAGTATATTGATTTAAATTATTTTATACTATATATATTGTAGTAATTGAATAGTATATTTATTTCAATTATTTTATAGTACATTTATTTTAATAATATTATGGTATATTTATTTTAATTATTTTAAAGTAATTTATTTTTATTATTTTATGGTAATTTATTTTATAGTAATTTATTTTATAGTAATTTATCTTATTTATTTTAAAGTAATTTATTTTATAGTAATTTATTTTATTTATTTTAAAGTAATTTATTTTATAGTAATTTATTTTATTTATTTTAAAGTAATTTATTTTATAGTAATTTGTTTTATTTATTTTAAAGTAATTTATTTTATTTATTTTATAGTAATTTATTTTGAAGTAATTTATATTATAATAATTTATTTTAGAGTAATTTATTTAATAGTTATTTATTTTAAAGGAATTTATAAGGGTGTGCCAAATATTTGGTTGCCCCAAATAAATTATCGAATATGAAATCGAGTATTCAATTCGTCAAATCGAATAGAGCCTGAAAATATTCGTGAATATTTGATTTTCCTGATCAAATAGTCCAATATTCGAAAAGGGGGTTGAAATATTTTGTATTTAGAATAGTTTGAAAAGTGGTTGAATAACCGCCGGGTTTTTCGTTATGATTGAGGTTCAAGGTCATCAAAGGAGAGCCCGATGTAATTGTCCAAACTATGACTAGGGGTGTGGCGCTGCAATCACTAAAAATAGGGTGCCTGTATTCAGTTCCCTTTTTCAAGCGGATGGCTGTACCTGTACACAATAAGCTGTTGGGTCTCTTATTAACTTGATTATAAATATGTTTAGCCTTGGTGTGCTTTGGAAGTTTCTAGAAGCGTAAAATAAAACTAAAACTAAAACCAACTCAAACCAAAGTTTCCAGATTGTGGGGTACATTTTTGCTCTGTGGGAAAAAGGAATCTTTTCCAAAAACATTTGTGGGAATTTTCATGTCTGCGTTTATTTGCCCTCCTAATATACTTCAACCAAACAATAAATAGGCCTAACAAACAAAATGTTTAAAAATTGTAATTTCAGTAAAATGTAATTTTTAAAAGTTAATTTTCCAAACATTTTTAATTTAAAAAAATTAGTATAAAATAAATTACTTCAAAATAAATTCCTATAAAATAAATTACTTCAAAATAAATTCCTATAAAATAATTAAAATAAATATACTAAAAATAATTAAAATAAATATACTATAAAATAATTAAAATAATTATACTATAAAATAATTAAAATAAATATACTATAAAATATTTAAAATAAATATATTATAAAATAATTAAAATAAATATACCATCAAAATTAATTAATTCAAAAATCAAGGGCCATCTAATTGAATCCAAATTTTAAATTTTTAATATATGGCGTATATAACACCGCGAAAAAGCTATGAGGAACAACATTTTAATATTTTATAATTTCAAACACCATTGTTTCCTCGCCAAAAACACGTATAATTTCTATTCCACCCGCTGTTTTCAACACGTAATAATAATAATCAGCTAGGCTAATACCCAAGGCACCACCTTAGGCCTAAAAACGAAGCTAAGCTATCCAATATCAGGATGACTTAAGTCTAAAGTGTGTCAATCGGACCTATTTCTTAATGAATGTTACGAGCGAAATACAAGTTGGGAGGGGAGAAGGGAAAGTATGCCTTGGGGACGGAAGGAAGTTAAAACCAACAAATAACGCCTCGTAGTGAGGAAAGGAGGAACTAACTAGCACTAGTCAAAGTTTTGTTTTTTCGTCGTTCTGTGGAGATGCTATCGCCATCTACCAACGATATAATACCATAGACTAAAGAAAGATCCAGAAAGGCGACAATAAATAGTCTTTTTGTGGTCGATTTCGAGTCGAGCATTCATTAAATCTTTAACATACGAAAGTACAGGGATTGTCACACTTTAGGTAATTATGTACTTTTGCTTAAACGTTAGGAGAACGTAGGCCTGGTACATAAAGACACGCCTCCCGCTAAAACGCTCTTTGCCATTGGACGAGACGAGTCTGGAGATAAAATAATGACCACCAAGAAACTTCCGTATTATTTACAACCTATTAAAATATTTTTTATTTCGTGCCCCCGGGCAAGAAATATTGAAAGGGATTTGGACGCCGCCGGAAGTGTTGCCAGATGGGCGGTTTCCCGCCAAAATTTGGATACTTAGGGAACGCTGTTGCGAAAAAAAAAGCGTTGGGCAATGAATGACGATGTAAAATTAATGGTTCATAATACGCTGTTATCAGTAGCGGCGCTAAGGGTGGGCTGAAGTGGGCTTTAGCCCCCCTGCATTTCTGAGAGGGGCCACATATTTATATTAAAAGGGCCACATATTTATATTTAAGAGGCCACATATTTGAAATTTCTTTATGTTTTTATTGCCAAGTAAAGTTTTTCGGGGGGAAATATCTTTAAAAATCAATTCGTTTACTCAAAAAGATAGTAGACCATAAACAGATAGATTCGGGAGGCGAAGGGAGCGGAGAAAGTTTAATGAACAATTGAAAGAAAAGACAGGGGCTTGAGGGAATTTCGGGAAATACCCCAGCGGGCATGCACGTCAATGCTCGGAATCCGACGCTCGGATACAAGCTCAGAAGGGGGTCCAGTAAACGCGACGATAGCCACAACAATAAAACGACCTTGCTCTTCTCGCTTCCTGGAAAATTCTGCGGTTTTTCGATTTCACCACTTTTGCGAAATATGGTCAATGCCAGGCTCGACCGCTATGCTGCTTTTTTTTTAAACATTTCTTTCCATTTCGTCTTGAGCTCCAGAACGAGTCAGGTCTATTTTGAAAGTCTTCCTCGAATCTTAAGTCTTTAGTCTTTCTGTTCTATTATTTTGGCAAGAGCGGACTTCTACCTCCTCGAGGTTTAAAGAAGCCCTAATGCGCTTGTTTAAAATATAAACACTTAGCTAAATGACTAGTTGATAGTTTGATTTTATTTCAAATTATTTCAACAGCCTTTTAAAGGCTAATTAACTATTAATAATTAATTTTTCCAAACAGCCTTTTTCAAGGCTAGCTAACTATTAGTAGATATATATTTTGAAAGTCTTTCTTGAATTATAAGTAGTTTAGTCTTTTCTGTTCTAATATTTTAGCACGAGCGGACTTCTACCTCCTCGAGGTTTAAAGAAGCCCTAATGCGCTTGTTTAAAATATAAACACTTAGCTAAATGACTAGTTGATAGTTTGATTTTATTTCAAATTATTTCAACAGCCTTTTAAAGGCTTATTAACTATTAATAGTTAATTTTTCCAAAAAGCATTTTTCAGGGCTAGCTAACTATTAGTAGATATATATTTTCCAAACCGCCTTTGTCAAGGCAAATTACTATTATTAGTTATTTTTCTAATATCTTAGAAACTTAGTCTTATTATTTACTAAGATAAATATTCCTCGAGAATTAGAGATTTATTTTAGATAATTATATCCGGTAAATTGAACTATTTAAGTATTGACAAATTAAAAAAAATTGTAGAAATGAGTGGGAGAAAATTTCCGTCCGGAAGTCAAAGTCGCAAAAAGCGAAAAGCCAGTCAAGAATTTTTAAATTCTCAAAAAGGGGCTCTAAATAAGTACTTCAAAACTACAATTCCAGTCTTAGAACAAACTCAATTAAATGCAATTGCGAACAAACTTGACTTACCAACCACTAGTGAATCTTTAAAAAATCAACTTTCCCACAACGAAAACAAATCGCTAGAATCCGAACCCAAACAAAATAGTACTGACAATAAAATAAGCTTATTGAAGGACGCTATAGGGGTTCATGTTGAAAGTAATCTTTCAACTAATAAATCGAACGATGTTATAAATAAACATTCTATATGTTGCAAACGAGTCAAAATGTTTTCGATAAAGTTGTAGAAGGCATTGAAGAATCAGTTATTGATAATATCTTAATAGGAGATTTTAGTGAAAGTGAATCAAACAATTCAAATGACATTGCACTTTCATTTGTCGCTTCCAGGAATTCCCGAGAACTCCATGAGAATAGCAGTATCGTGCACCATTTAACTCCTGCTCTATCTGATTTAAATGTAACTCAAATTATTCCTGACATTAGTATCGACATGGATTCTCCACTCGCTCAACCAAGGCTCTTATCATTTCCCCAAACGATTATTAGGGGTCAAAAACGAAGTTTCAATAGTATTTATTATGTAAAATATCCATTTTTGGAATATTCTGTAGAAAATTACATGGTATACTGTTTTTGCTGCCGTCATTTTCCAAGCAGTGGTAAAAAACATATTTCACAACTGGTTTTAAAAATTGGAAAAATATGAATGAGAAATTTCACGAACATTTTACTTCCGAGAAATCGACCCACCAATTAGCGGAAACGAAGTACATACATTTTTTACAGTCTAAGAAACGAGGAGCTATAACTTCACAGATAAATAAGCAACACCGTTTAGATACTATTCGAAACAGATAAGTTTTATCCGCCCATGTGCAAATTGTTTTAACATGCGCTCAACAGGATATAGCGTTAAGAGGGCATCGAGAGAACGACGATCAGCAAAATCGTGGAAATTTCATTGAAATCCTAGAATTGTTAAAGCGCATTTCACCTGACTTAAAGAAAAAAGTAGATAGCATGCCCAATGTAGCAAAATATACCCACGGATCAATACAAAACGAGCTTTTTAACACTAGTGGTGCACTTGTTCAAAGAATGATTATTCAGGATATTAATGATTCGGGTGGTTTTTACGCAATAATTGCTGACGAAATTAGGGACAAAGGCGGTGTAGAACAACTAAGTGTTTGTGTTCGATTTACCACCACTAAGGGAGAGGTTCTTGATAGGTTTTTGTCTTTTGTTGATTTACATAAATTTGACGCTGAATCTTTATCTTCCGCGATTATTAATATTCTTTTATCAAATGGGTTAAAAATATCAAACTGTGTAGCGCAAACATATGACGGAGCGAGTGTAATGAGTGGAAGTAAGTCGGGAGTGAACATTAGGATTAAGGATGCTGTGGGTGGGATGTGTCCATATGTGCACTGTTACGCCCATCGCCTAAATTTAGTTTTGGTGGATACCTGTAAGAATGTACCAATAATTCGTGAAACACTTGGTTTGTTACAGGCAATTTATACATTTGAAAGTAATTCGTCACTTCGAAGTGAGTATTTTCAAGAGGCCTAAAAAGAGCTTGAATACGATGTAATATTAAAATTACCCCAGAGTTGTGACACTAGATGGTCCAGTAAAAAAAATGTATACATTTTTTTAGAACTAGATATAATGCTGTAGTTTTAGCTTTAGAAAACTTAATTGAAAGTGGCAAATCTGAGGAAGCAGCTGAATGTAGAGGGTACCATTCCCAGCTTCAAAATTTCAGCATTTTATTAATGGTCGTAGCATTAGATGAGATTTTAGGCGTAACAAATGTGTTGTCTGAATATTTGCAAAATCCAAAAGTAGTTATAACTCAAGCCGTAGCAATTTGCGGTGCCACAATAAAAAAGTTAGAAACAGACCGAAATTCTGAAAGATTCGATCAAATTTGGGATGTTGCGAAACAATTAGCTCTCTCAGCCTCAATTCCAGTACCAGAAAAGAATAGTTCCGTCAAAGTACCCATGAAAAGAAAAATTATTCAAAACAAAAGGTTAAAAGGTACCATAATAACGGGTACTATAGGAAGTCGGGAAACGGAGTTCAAAACTATTGGCGACCAACTTAAAGCAACTTATTTTGAAATTTTAGATAGATTCGTATTAGAAATGAAAAAAAGATTGTTAGAAAATTGTTCTATTTATGAAGAACTTTGCGCATCAGACCCAAATTCGAGCGAGTTTTTGAACGTTGAAAAAATTACTGCGTTTTGTCAAAACTACAAAAGATTTAATTTTGAAATGGAGTCTCTGAAAAATCAGGTCAACGTTGCTAAAATGTTATTTTGTACCAAAAGTGGTGAAAACATAAACACAGAAAGTTTGCAAACGCAGCTTGAAACCAATGAATATCTTAAACCTCAAAATTTGCAAAATGTTTCCGATTGCTATAAATATTTATTGACATACGAGCAGGCATTCCCAGATCTCGTAAAATATTTCCAAATTGTATTATGCATACCTGTTGCTAATACTATTTCAGAGCGTAGTTTTAGTACACTTAATAGACTCGAATCATTTTTAAGAACAACAATGTCTGAAAATCGATTAACAAATTTAGCCTTGCTCTCTATAAATAGAGATTTATCTAATAGGTTAAGAGACAATCCTTTGTTGGTTGTTGACGAGTTTAGTAAAAAAAAGAGAAGAGTGCAATTTATACTTTGAGTTAAAGTTTAAAATTTTTAAATATGTAGAAGCTATAAGAGACATATTGGAGGGCAAGCCACAGCTGCCACCAAATTATAAGGGGTAACTAAAATGGTAAGGGCCACAAAATTCTTAGGGGCCACAAAATATTTAGCCCACCCGTGAAAAAACCTTAGCGCCGCTACTGGCTATTATATACGACGATAAATATTCTTACAGCCATATTCCTTATTTTATTCAAAATATCGTTCAAAAGGCTATATATCTTCCCTAATACCACTACCAAAGGCTAAAGTGCCTTCGTTGTTACTTGCTTTATTCATTAGGTAAAAGCGATTTCCTTGAACTACACTGTTAAAAAAAGTTGTTCTGAAGATGTTCAACTTAGAATAGTGTGTTCAAAAGGTATGTAACAGGGAACGGTGTATTCAAGATATTTTATTTCGTTCAAATAAGAACGAATGCTCTTTCGCCTTCTGGAGGAAGGCTTGTAAACCACACAATAGAATAGATTCGTTCTTGGACTAAGAATGACTCTTTCAACGTATGACGAAAAGTAACAAATACGTGTGACACTATTTAGCGGAAAACGTCGTATGGCCAAAAGTAACAAATAAGCATTACATCCATAAAGTAATAAATGAGTGGTTTAGAGTTCGCTTTGTTATAGGTATTCTTTTCATACATTGTTGTATTGATTTAAGTTAGTGTACTGGTTGATTAAAATATTATTCGTAGTTTATGTATAGGATGAATAAAATGGGCTTTTTAATTTATTTACAGGGTGAGTTAAAACATGTAATGAAGTTGTTTTGGCAGTTGTAGTGTGTTTGGAAATTTATCGAAGATTCAATTTCATTATGGAGCGTAGCTACTTCACTAGCGAGTCAAATGGCGTTATGTCTGTAACGCTGTTTATCAGAAACGACCCCACCTATTGAAAAGAAACTTCACGCACATAAGGATATAAATAACCTCCGTGTCCTAACGAAGCGGAAAACGAAAAAGGTTGTCAAAGGTCCGAATTTATAGAACAAGCACCGTTTTTCTATATAAGTTTATTTTTATTTTATTGGAAAGGTAGACGAAATTCGTTTGAAAATGCAATTGCCCAAGTTCCAGAATCAAAATTTACAGAAAATATTTCGTAATATACTGCAATTTTGTTTAACGTTTTCAGCATAGAAATAAATTCTGAAATCGCTTGTTACCAGTTCTCGGCCTACAGGCCGAGAATAGAATGTAATATATTTTGCGCTATGATAATGTTTATTTATTTTGTACGCATATCACGTTCGTGGGAGATGTTTTAAGCTAAATAAGATTGTTGTAGTTGAGGTTAAAACTAAATTCAAATAATCTAGTTTCAGACCTGGTTTTCCTTTTCGGTGGGCAATGGGTTAGGTTGTTACTTTTTTTAATTTAACATTAAGAAACGTCGGCAGGAGACATGAGGTATAATTTTTGAAAGCAATTACTTTATGTACTCTTTGTATTGGATAACGAAAAAGCATTCCACGCGGAACGAGAACATGATCCACGGCGAACGACCAAACGTTCTAATTTGAACAAAGAAGGTTTGTTAAATATTGAACCATAAACCATCGTTCTTTATCGAACGAATATTTTTTGTTCATATTAGAACAAAATGGCGTTCTGTTACAGGGACAACCTTCTGAACGGCGATTTGTTCAATTTAGAACAATTTTTTTAACAGTGTAGAATTGGGCTGTATCGAAGTGAGAACAATTTTTGTTTGGGCTAGTTTCTCAATTTTGAGTGTTTTTGAGTCTGCGGGATCCTAAAATTAATCTGACAATTCCGTCCCCCCCCGGCTTGAATCCGTAACGCTCTTTGGAATCCGTCTTTGACTAAAACGTTATAATGTAACAAATAAAAATAGTCATCAAGCGACTTTTAATGCCGTTAATTCAGGTGTTCGGGTTACAATGCGTAGGAGGGTGGTGGCAAGCCCTTCATGCCACGCGAGCCAACAGCTCCCTACACTCACTATTACCGTTTATGTAATATTTAACAAACAAAAATAAAGCTTCTTCATTTGTCCAAACAATAAAGCTTTTCCATGTCTCAACAATAAAGCTTTTCCATGTCTAAACAATAAAGCTCTTGTTGTCTAAACAATAAAGAAGTTTCTTCGATGGGGAGCTATGCTTGTGTATCCGTTTAAGTTTCCGTTTCTTTCTGCATAAATCAATACGTCTTCAAAACAACTATCATACTACAATATTTGGAAATACAGCATTTTGGTGTATTGGGTTACACGAGTGTAGAATTCTACACTGAAATGTATGTGAATATAGTAATTTAGGAACCATATCAAAATTTCTACTATGATTAGCCAGACATCAAGGGGTACGGGGAGCTGCAGCCCCCGATAAAGAAAATACACTAGTTTATCAAAATTAGCTTCAAATTGGAATATAGTATTGTCCATGTACCATTTTTGTATTGGTGTATCGTAATAAAGAATGTAATTTTATGAGGGCAGCAGTAAAGAACTTAGTAAAGTATTCAATCACCAGATTAAAAGTAAAATATACTATAAATTACTTTGCTTATATTTTATTACGTCTATGGGGGGCGCCATATTCGATCTGTACACCACTTAATCGAAAACGTTCCCATGCGCCTTTCTTTGGGTAATAGTTTCCGTAATTTTATAGAAATTTAAAAGCATTTCTAATGTTTCCCGCCGTAGTTACGCTAATAGCTTAATTCCGTTTCGTCGGGTACTCTACTTTACCATAATATTTTATTTTTCAACTTTAAGAATTCTAGCAGATTAACGCTAGGCTATTCCCGCCATAAGGGCACAATCTTGGCTTCCAACAGCGAAGTTTTCAAGAAGTTTATTTAGTGGCCTTGATTAGTTTCATACACCTCCTTCTCATTGAACAAACCAAAATGAATATTAGAATTTTGCTTACCTTTATTAAAATAAGTTCAAATATTTTGTATTAGAAGACGTTCTTAAAGAATGAAGTATAATCTCTTCTTCAGCGAGAAAGCGAGAATAATTTCTTTGATAAGGTAGGAATCGCGACATACAAAAGAGATGCAGGGCGTAAGTAAACGACATCATTTTGTTAAAATTTTTAATTTAACATTTGAATCTCGGGTTGTCTACGTTGCAATATTAATATATTTAAAAAATGGAAATAATTGACAAATGTGTTTAAATATACCTAACGGGGTAGTTTTTTGGCGAGGGTCCAAAATCTACTTCAAGTTTTCGTTAATTGCTTCTCCGGTGTCGCTGCCTTGAAAATGGGTGAAAGCTAAAACCATGTTTTGAAAGATGACAAATTGAGCTATCACCCCCATTACCGACTCCCTTCTTCTGCTACTACAAATGTCAAATTTCAATTGGAGCCTTTTCATCGGAATGCATGGATAATTTCCCACAACTTATATTAAGATCTATTTGTAGAATGCGCGCATATACGAAAAATTAAATCACCGATTTTGATGAAACTCGGGGGGAATGTAGACCTTGGGGTAACATGAATTTTCACCAAGGGAAAAGTTACGATGGGCTTCCGTTTTGCTATGGAAACCGAAAATGTTTTTGACAACTTGTAATGAAAAAATCTACATTTAAAAAAGCATGGGATTTTCTCGGTTTCACAGGGGGGATACTTGATGAATTTAACCCAAAATTGATCAAATTTAGCATTTTAGTTGAAATTTAAATTTTTTTTTTTGGGTTTTCAAAAATCCCATGCTTTTTTAGATGTAGATTTTTTCATTTTAAGTTGTCAAAAACATTTTCGGTTGCCATAGCAAAAGGGAAGCCCAGTGTAACTTTTCCCTTATTGAAAATTCATGTTACCCCAAGGTCTAATTACCTCCCGAGTTTCATCAAAATCGGCGATTTACACCTCGGGTACACTCCTCGTTAGTTTTGAAGTAAAATGTAATGAGTGATCCGGAACTTTATCCTTTAAGGCAGACGTACTTCAAGTTTGTGTTGGAGTTCTTTTTCGTCAATAAAGCGCAAATCCCTAATTATTTGGCGCAGAGAGAACACCGTCAGCGCAAGGTTAGCGACGGAAATAGCTGTATACTGGTCATGGCAACCATGTTCACTAGGGCTCTTCGGAATCCAGTGGGCTCCTTTTTCTCCAATGGGGGTGGGGGAAATACATCAATATTGCCAGGCTGGTCCAAGGTTCCTAGAAAAATCTCTTATATAGGTTGGCGCATACAGCGTCTTTTCATACAAAAAAAAACAAAAACTCCCGTTAAAAAAACGGGGAAAGATATCCCGTTTTCCCCCTAAAAACACGTCACTGGATGTCAGGCAACAAGTCGTCGCTCTCCCTTTTTTCGTTCGAATCGAGTATAAAAATTTATCTCACTGCGCAAACGCGAGTGACGCCACTTTAGTTTTATTTTATTTCACTTGTTTATTCAGTAAGGAATGAGGCACATCGCGATTAATATCTATTATCAGAAGGGATACACTTGTGTTCAGTTTAAGGAAACCTCTAGCTTAAGTCACCTGACAGTAAGATTTACTAACCGTGTATTGAAATTTAGAGAAAAATCGTTTTTTATTGTGAAGACCGAGGAAAGTTGAGAAACGAAAAAAAACTCCTTTTTAGGCTTTTCTTCTAACTGGTCGCGATAAAAAACAACGGCAAATTAAAAATATGGCCGTTATGAAATCAAAAAATAACCAAACGAAATATATTGTTCAAGAAATAATTGATGTTTTTGTAAGTATTTATTTTTTTCTAATAACAATTTTGAGATATTGATAACTTTCTCTATTAGGGGATCCATGGTAGATCTATTTGAAATAATTTTAAACGTGATCTGGGGCGTGATTCTACTCTTATCGTTAGGAGTTTTAGTTTGACTGTTTAAAAAACTGATTAAAATTTCAATACAAGATACTTTCAGTGGCGTAACGACAAAATTTTGGCCCCCCGCAGTAGGATATTGAGTGAGGTTGAGCACAAGTTCTCCGAAAATATTGGGGGTACGTGCCAGATTTCTACATATTTACCAATAATTGAAGATTAATTTTTAAGTTTCTTTAAAAATTAATACTTAAAACGAAAGGGCCCATATTTAGTTAAACTTACATGCTCCCCACCCTCGCGTGGTCTGCGGATCCTTAGATAAATTACTTCTTTTTATTATAGAGACGTTTCGAACCACCATTCGTCGTTCCATAATTAAATTAAATATAATATAATATAATATAATAGATTACCAAAAATAATAAGTGAAAGGATATAAAATTAAAGCAAGTGTCGGCTCTATCATTGCCTACGTTATTTTTGATTGGGTCTATGTATCGAAGATGGCTATGGTTGCTAAGATCGCTAGGAAGGTGTTCCACCTAGTATCGACTTTCAAAAACGTTTGATCGTTTATTTTCAAGTCGACAATTACGTGTTTGCCGAAAGGAAAATCCAAGCGAGGTCGAATGAGCACGTGATTACAAATAATCCTTTTGATACGTTATTACGATTACCCAATGAGCTAAAAGCATGCTTTTTGGCCACGCCATATGGGTAAATTATGCTGGGTAATGTGCCTAATCAACTTGTTTATATTTGTACGGTGGCGACAAATGTCGATAAAGAACGCAATTATACTAGAGCCGACACTTGCTTTAAATTAAATTAAATTGAAATTGAAAATTGCTGGTTTATCTAATTTAAAATTGAGCGACTTTTACTTCAAAGTTCAACGTATCGTTTGGGAATATTTAAAAAGAAAAAAGAAACGACAGACAAATGGAAGTAAACTATAAGCCCCCTCTAATTCGATCTCTCGAAAACACGAACTCCAGAGACGTCACTCACGACTGTGCAGGAGGAGGAAGAGAAAAAGAAATGTTTTCAAGAGAGGAGCAACATTTTTCCCCGAATGCGCCCCCTTTGAGGCTGGTCCACTGTTGAAAGTGCCAGGTCAAAGTCATTAATGCTCCAATGTTTATCATAGCACATTCTACACTCATACCTTTGCTCTTATTAATAGTAACTCCATAAGCCAAAACCACAGGAAATTGAGTTCAAGGAATCAAAATGTTTGTCACTATTTCAAACTTGACGCTTACTCTTTCAATTTTCACTTCGGTATCGTGGTTATCAAATAATACCAACCAATCTAAATAAATTCCATGAGTGTTTTTCCTATATCCCTTCACAGTAGCCATAGCTCCATTTACAAGCCCTTTATCAATATTGAGATTTCTTAGAAGCATTACTCGTGCATCAGTACAAAGTATTAACCTAGATTCCAATCCAGCTGTAGAAAAGACATTACCTTCCAGTTTCTTCAACTGATCTTTAATAGTTTTTTACATATCCTGGTGCCCATCAGCCTTATCACCACTCAACACTTCAAAAAGAGGATAACCACATTATTGAAGCAAAACATTTCATTGGTCGGAAATAAGCATACTGGATTCTTCCCTTCATTGCTAAAATTATCATAATAGTTAGCAATCTCTTCAACATTATCTGCATTAGTAACTAGGTGGGTCTTCAAAATGTCAACATCGTCTGCTGTTACCTCTCCCACCCGTATTATAGCAAGCATTTCTCAATAAGCAGGGTCATTTTTCTGCCTTTTATTAATAGTTAAATCATCAAATTTAAAACAGAGACGAAATAATTTAAACCCACCAACGGAACCAATTAGGTTTCTGCAGGGCCGTGGTTAGAGGTCTCTCGGCCCCCGGCGAAATGCATGGGCGAAACTGAGTGTAGCGGCCCCCCGTTATATACATCCCCATGGGAAAAATTTAAGCGGCCCTGGGTGACCGCCCGGCTCGCCGCCCCCTAAGCACGGCCCTGGTTTTCTGGCTTCCATATGAGTCAACATGGAAAATACTGGATAACCCTTAACAGGATGTTACTGCAACATATCACCTAGCACCAAAATTGAAACGTCACCAAACGGTTCCTCTTTTCCAGTTATCTCACAAAGTCTCTAATGAATATATGCAAGCAAAGCCGATGATACCATTGAAATTTCATCAATTATTAATAACTTCAAATGCTGTAGCGTATTTCGCACAACACGTAAGGTTTTTGATCCCAAACTATAATACTTTGCGGTTGGACCCCGTTGAACAGGCAACATTAACAGTTGGTTAATGAGAGTTCTAAGTCAGGAATGGTTAAGAGTTAAATTTCGATAGAGCTGGGTGATAGTTCGACACTATAGAGATAAGTTTATAAGATAAGAACTTGATATCGCGCGTGTGTATTTACTACGAGATAATACCGATATATAAGACGCGTCGGGAGAGACAATCATCTGTCAATTTGTGGAATAAACGAAACATGGCTCCATGTAACAACTCTAAAGATCTAGTCCAACAATGGTTTTATCTTCGCGAACATTGAGATCGAAGACTGTTACTTAATTTTCTCTCAGAGATTCAGAAAAATTAACATTTACCTATATACAATGATCAATGGGATTGCGTTATATTTGACGCGACCGATTCCTTAAAACAATATGTTAAGTCTTTTCTTCCATGGTGGAGGTGGGATTGAGGTGGGACTGAGCTTATGATTTTGGCGGAAGATTTTTCCGACCACCAACGCGTTTTCCGCACGCGAGCGCGTCTTCCGCGAGATATTTCGCACGCGAACGCGTTTTCCGCGATATTTTCAGCATATGAGCTCGTTTTCCGTATACGGTGGGTGTAAAACATTATACATTTGTGTCCGGCTTGTTTATTAAGTAGTGGCGGGTGTTGTATGTTGAAACTTTTAATTTTTTTAGTAATAGTAGGTGGAATAGGTTGCGAATGTATTGGAATTTTTGTTGTATCGTGTATAAACGCACTTGTCCAAGATCAGGTTGACTCAAGTGGAATATCTTAAGTTGAGATTAAAAACCTTATCAACAATATCGGAATATTTATCCTAAAAAAATGAGGTGGAGATATGTGTAAATTCAGTATATCTTAAAAAGACGATGCTGATGAGAACTATTTATCATAAGTTATTGGAAAACGTCATCACATTTATTTATGACCACCCTATATAAGATCGATGTTTGTTATATTTCTGCTTAAATCTCCGAAAGCTGAACAATGTAAGTAAATCAACGCTCTATATTAGGGTGTTTCAAAAAAATGCAAATATCGAAATGTTTAGGCGCACATTGATTTTCTTGTTCATTTTGGTCGTAAAATGACCCAGGAAATGTTTTACGAAAATCCATTAATATTTAGGACTGCCTCAAAGAGCTAAAGTTTTACCATTATAAACTAACCCATTTAAAAGCAAAACATAATTATGTCACTCAAATACTTTAACTGAACGAAATATTTAATAATTATTACTTACTTAAGTTTACACAGGGTTTATTATAGTAATAAGTACCGGTACACAATAAAATAATTGGCAGAAATCCCCACAAAACCAGGTCCTAACTTGTGATTTTCAGTAGTTATGACCTGGTTTAGTGGGGTTTTCTGCCAAATGTTTTATTGTGTACCGGTACTTATTACTATAATAAACCTTGTAAAAATTTATTTAGTTCAAAAATATTAAATTTTTCGTTCAAGTAAAGTATTTGAGTGACATAACTGATTTTTGCTTATAAATGGAAGTTCATAGTGGTAAAACTTAACCTCGTTGAGGCAGTCCTAAATATTAATGAATTAACTTAAACATTTTCGTGGGTCATGTTCTCATCAAAATCAACAAGAAAATCCATGTGCACCAAAACATTTCGATATTTGCATTTTTTTAACCACCTGACTCTATATCTATAATTTTTATAAGTTATTAATAACTGGTATCCTTTATTTTAGGGCTGACCTCAAAGCGTTTCCAGTATCTCGAGCTAAAGGTGTTACTATCACGGCGGAATGCGAAATAAGACTAGGAGTGTTGGATAGTGGAAGTGGGATAACTCTAACCGACAAAAATGTGAAACTCTTCATGGGAAAACCGGAGATTAAGTGTGATTCGCTCATCACTAAGTCATGTTATTTTGATCCACCGTGCCGCAATCACTATTTTAATGATATCTGTGGACGGTACCCGTTTAGGGTGAAATGCTGGATATGTGAGAAAATGTACTTAAGCACGAGAGGACTTAAAGTTCATCTACTAAGTCATTTATCTTGTAATAAAATAAATGTATCATTGGATGATGAAGTGTGCGATTGTTCGGCAAGTGAACATTTGCATTATATAGCTGAAGATGAAGCTATAGATGATCAAATTTTTGATTATCTTAACGAGTTTATTGTCAGATGTCAAAAGCCGTCCAAACGTGATAAAATTAAAAATATGGAAACAGCGTCCGAGCTAACAGCGGCCAAAAAAACTCTTGATTCGCTAATGACATCTAACGTTGTTTTTCCACCCGATTTAAAACTGCCGAATGATGAACAGCTGGAAGCTTTGGTATATTATCAAGAATATTGTAAGAATAATCAAATCATTAACAATAACGGTATGGAAACTCCCGCCGAAGATTCAGAAAATTTAGAAAAATCTTGTTAATTGCTTGAAAATATGTGAATAAATTTTATTTTTTCTATAAAATCCATTGTTATTGTTTTAAACATACAGTAAGAGCGACTTCAGATATTTGCATTAATAAATAAATAAATGATTGTGTTTTATGGTGGTATATTTGTATATACAAAATAAATAAAAAGTTTTGTATGGTTTTTGTTTTTCAAGAATAGTAACCATTTGCTTTAAAGAAATCATTTTATTGAATACTTTTTATACATAAACTCTTTAATCATTTTATCATTTACATTTTTATCTCTCTTAAACCTAGACACAATATTATACATTTCTATTCCTTTACACCTGTTTATAGCAAAATAGATACAGAATGCTCCACATGTATTACTAGAACTACTCGTACGAGTTATTAGTAAGTTTTTTAATTTCTTCAAATTTGTTTAGGATTTAGATATATTTTCCCTTTTAATTATGGACTAATCTACTTTTTCGCGTATTTTATCATCCTTCTCACAGTCCATAGGTGGTCTCTTCTAACTTAACTTATATTATTCAAACATGAATTCATCCAAACGTTAAAAATTGATTTCAAATTTGGTGGTAAATGTATGATGGGTAAGTTTCTTGTTAGAAAGATGGATTCTTTTACCCACATCTTAATCGTCTTTGAACCTGTCTCAGGATAAAATTTCAGCACATCCATGTGGGGGATGAATAAATTTGAATGTAATTAAAAATATTTTAATTGTATAAATTATTTGTGTTTTTTAATAAATTAAAATGTATCTATAAAAATTGATTCATTTCGAAAAATGGGGCCGCTGAATAGTGTCGAAAATGATTAGTTTCTCTTAAAAAGACACTGATCAAAAGGCTGGGACAAGCTGGCGTGTAAAAAGCGAAAGTTGTTGCCGTTCTAGCTCTATACGTTAAACGGCCGCTCTTCATCCGCCCTGTCTAAGCCCGCAGGATATCTCGGCGCTGGTGGTTTGGCGAGAGGGAAGACAGAGCGAGGCGTTACGTTATTCAAACCACACATTCCTCATTCTACGAAAAAACGTTTTTAGTAAAATATCTCACAACCGTTATATAAACTCTAATACAATTAGAGCATCGGTTTTAACATCGGGGGGATTGTACTTAAATATCCGTGACATCCGGAGGAATAACAGCTCATGAAAAACGTGATCTGAATATCTCATTTCGGATTTTTATTCTTTTTATAAATAAAACTTAGTAGGTGTTTGTAATAAAAAATCGCGATTTCTTTAGTATACAAAATAGCCGATTATCAACTCGTACAACAAAAAGTAATACAAATCGTAGACCTAAACAGATTTAAAACTTTGTAAATATCTGATAACCGTAAACTACTTGAATTTGTTATAATATATTTTATTAATATTTCTGGTAGAATATGAACTTTCAAAAACAATTACTTAGAGCTATTTTTATAGTATCCCAAATAGATTGAATTCATATTTTATATCTCAAGTTTCAAAAACTTCAAAGCTAGATAGTAATCTGCCTTAAAGTTGAAAAACATCACGTAATGTTCTATATCAACCATGTACTTTTAGAATTTATTTCCATTGCCAAAAATATTCAATGTGCTATTAAATTTCATTGGAATAATTTGAATACAGACACATCGAAAACATAGATTAAAAAATTATGATAGATAGGTAGTCGTAAAACACAACGAATTTTTTTCTTATTCGCTTTTTATACTAAGAAACGTATTCTTAACCGCAATATGTTTATGAAATCTACTAACAAAAAAGTCCTGAAAGATTAAGAAACTAGTATATTAAATAATAGCGAGGCTAAAACCCAAAGCGCCACCAAATCATGAAGCGGCTTTAACATTAAACAGGTATCAAACAAAAAAACTTGTGTTTAAGTTGTTGTATAACTACACATGATTTTCTGTGAAATGAACCTAAAGTTTAATTGCCAACAATATTAACTAAAATATCAAATCGATAGGCTGCTAATTGTTTGCATGTTTCGTTAAAAATTAACTTGATTAACTGAGTGTTATATTTATAATCTAAATAAAATAATGTTGTATTTGTGTTATGTAAAATTTTGAAATTCAAACAAGCTGTACTTTTTCCAAAAATATTGTACACCTATATGTTTAAAAAGATAACAAATCACCCTCTAAATAGCTCTGTATTTGACGTAACTTAAAATGTCATACTTATCGACTTTCCGCAACTTAAATATTTCCCTTCAACCATTTCCATTACCTCTCGGGTAAAAACGACGCTTTTTAAAAATTGAAACACCTGCCAGTAAATTATTCCATGAAGCATGACGTTATGAAATACCAACGACCATTTTATATTTAACTAAGTCAATCTTGTTATAACAAAGCGTAACTGTTAATGTTTTCAATAATAGTTATAGCTTTTTGACTCTTTGGTCCGAGTTTTATTCTTGAAGTGTATTATCTTTAAAATGGTTAGCATGTTGCCCCCTTTTTATTATGACCGTTTCTACCTTTTCGGTCATTTCACTGTATTATAGTCCATAGGTGGTTTTTACTAACATTATACTAACAAATGTTAGGCTTAGCTTTTTATTTTGGCAAGTCATCGTGGCGCGTGTGGGTCATCATTAACCGTTTAAAAGTTCATATAGGGGCGACTTGTTTAAGTAACGGTTTCTATTCGATACCAGCCTAGCATTGCATGTTAAAAATACTATAACTTGTATACAGGGACTTATAAATGCATTATATATAATTTGTATACACGAACTTATACATTCATTATATTTACACGGATTTATAAAGAATCGTTAATGTTTCAATAGTAACATATCCAGATAATAACAAAAGTCTTGACCCCGCGCCCTTAAAGTATTGGCTAATCCTAAGAGTAAATACTTAGTTTATTATATGATTAAAGACGATAGTTTCCTATCATAGTCCCATAACTAAAACATGTCCGATTGGTAAAACTAAAAGGTTATATGTTACGGATATACGTAAAATAATATTTTTGAAGAAAATGTACACGATGTGCGTAAAGACATTGTATACAGTGAAACATTTATAAGGCCAGAGCTGCAGACGTTGTTCATAAGACCAAGCTTATTCTTAATATAGGGACAACTTGTTTCAAACTGCGAGGTTAACGAATTTAACATTGAACTTAGTTTTCTAAGGCTTATTAAAAATATTATTCACGATGACCACGCTCGACAAGTAATACAAATTTTACCCCGTTATGTAAGATGCCATTAACGCATTGACTATGTTAAAAACTTGAAATATCCAAGATGGCCACTAAAAACTTTAACTCCCTAGTTAATTTCTTCACCCCAAAAATACCCTTGAATACACTGTGTAAGACAAAACGAATTATGTGCTTAAAGACAATGTTAGGTTAATAACCTATAAAATCTTTAAAAGGGACCCCTATTAGGGGTGACTTATATTTGAAAACATGTACCCGAATCCATATATACCAGCCTAGTGGCGAAAAATGGCAGCATTGCATGATTATAATAATTTAATTTATGGAAGACCCCTTTCAATAACCGTAAATCAGATGATCACGTGACGCGGCTTTTTGATCGAACCATATAGGGAAACTTGTTATACACGCCGAAACGCGAGTTATTGAAATGTCTTTTGGCATTATGTAATTCACCCTTTTCAACACATGTTTACGTGAGATGACACCAAACACGCTTCCTAACGGACGACAGGATATACTATCTTTACTGTCATTAACGTATTGACTATGTTAAAAACTTGAAATATCCAAGATGGCCACTAATAAACAAAACTCCCTAGTTAATTTCTTCACCCCAAAAATAACCTTGAATACCCAGTTTACATTTCATAAATTTTAGTTTCCTAAGGCTTAATATTCACGATGGCCAGGCTACCTACAAACTTTACCCCTGCGTCCTTATTAAAGGTTAAGTGACGGTAATATATAGTTTTTGATGCATTTACAATGTCATAATAATAATCAGCTAGGCCCAAGCCATCTACCGACTTTTAATGCGACGTTTTATGTTAATATATATATAAAAATCCTTTAGGGACAACTTGTTTAAAAACAAGCTTGAACATGATATAAAGTAAATATGGCAAATTTCCTAAAAAATAACAAAGATAGCCACCCTTTTCAATACACCCTACAGAACCCGTTTGAATATGAATCATTAAAGATGGCGGCCAAAACACATGAATTTTTCCAGCCAAAAATGACTAACAACCGCTAAAAGAGAGACCACTCGAAAGCAGCCTAAAAGCTTTATCCCGTTATGTGTTGTTAGCGTAAATTTGAATCATTTTTACCGCGCTTCGGGAAGGCGCGTTTAAGAGTCTATACTTTTTATGTGCATAAAGACATTGTTAGATTAATAACCTAAAAACCGTTAAAAAGGTGCCCGTATTAGGGGTGACTTATATTTGAAACTTCTACCCGAATCCAAAGATACCAGTCTAGTGGTGAAGCATTGACAAATGTTAAACTTTCACCAGCAATCTTTATGGAAGACCCATTTCAATTACCGTAAATAAGATGGTGCGTGTCACGTGACGCGGCTATAATCATTAACGAACCATATAGGGACAACTTGTTACCCAATGAGACACCCCTGGTGGGACACTATAAAGATGACCACGAATGACAGGTTATAACACGATACAAGCTTTATCCCGTTATGTTCAGTCATTAAAAGTGAATCATTTTTACCACGCTTCCTAACGTTTATTACAACACAGCTTATTATGATGTAACCTTTTATTATACCTTTAACTCTCAATTTCTTCCTAAGAGTTCAACCAAGACACCACTTGTTAATTGGTCGATACATTTTCTCCCTAATCATTTCACATGTTAAAGAATTTTCAAGTCAAAAATGACTAAGAGTTCTTATAACAACCGCTAAAAGAGAGACCACTCGAAACCAGCCTACAAACTTTACCCCGTTATGTGTTGTTAGCGTAAATATGAATCATTTTTACCGCGCTTCCTAACGTTAAAACACAGCTTATAAAACTCATTAATATTTACTTCTTAAGATTACTTAAGACGCTTCCTAACCGTCTTCAGAACATGTTAAATAATTTTCTCGCCAAAATGCTAAAAGCTCAACCATATAACATCCACTAAAAGAGATCACTTGTTCAGGTCCATAATCCCAAAGACGCTTCCTAACCGTTGTCAGGTAATTAAACCATGCAAACGTTTATACTAGTAAATACAAACTTTACCCCCCTCCACTTGTTCATTGATCCTTTTCGCGCTTACATCATCATAAACGCATGTTAAATCCCCGCCAAAAATGCTAATGAGTTGTTAACCATCTAGCAACCAGGTCAATTAGCTCTAACGTGTAATTATAAAGGTACAAACTTTACCCGTTTCCCCGCCATAAATTAATATTCAAACATATAATAAACCTAAAGAGTGTAACTACTTATTAATCGACGCTTACAATTTCCCGCGCTTTTCTAACCGAAACACATGTTAAATTCCCGCCAAAAATGAGTTGTTAACCATATAGCAACCAGGTCAAATACCCCTAACGGTTAATTATAAAGGTACAAACATGTAATAGACCTATAGAGTACAAACTACACCCGTTACCCCGCTAAAATCATGTCAAACATGTATTAGACCTATAGAGTTTAACCACTTGTTCGCTGATCCTCGCGTCGCTTTCCCAAAACACATGTTAAATTCACGCAAAAAATGCTAATGAGTTGTTAACCAAATAGCTACCAGATCAAATACCCCTAACGGTTAATTATAAAGGTACAAACTTTATAACTAGTAAATACAAACTTTACCTCTCCTCCACTTGTTCATTGATCCTTTTCGCGCTTACCAAACACATGTTACTATACTATCCATATAACAGGTCAATGACCCCTAACGGTAAAACAATACTTGGCACGCTCATTAATATTCACCCTTTTTTAATTGACCTTGAACACCTGCACTCTAGTGAACTTGATTGACAGGTCAACTAATTAATTATTCAAAACACCTGTTAATCTCATTAATTATTGAGGTCACGCGCGCGTGACACGCGCCCGAGGGGGGGGGCGGAATCGCGATTCCCGGCTTCATTCCCCCCGTCACGCAGCTGTGGACGCGTGGGGGAAAGCACGGTGCGCCCCCCACGCGTATCCAGAAAGAGGGTCCTAAACTACTGATATCTAAACAACCCTCCGCAGGCAAAGAAGTAGAAGGCGGATGGACTTGAGGCGCGAAAAAAGGCCTCGAACTCATGGACGAACGGCCATAATGGCCATTCAAACTTCTAAACGACCTGCCACACTGACCGCAGAGACTTAAGGAAGGTTGTGATTCTTGCGAAGACATCACCAAACGCGAAACGTGGAGCCGAAGACCAAGTTCAATAAATTATGAAGAATGCAGCACGAACAAAGTATAGCAGAAGCTAGTACACACTATCACGAAAAAAGAGATTGGTCGTGAGTTCAGCGCCATAAAACAATTTAATAATGCACAAAATGGAAAACCAAAAAGCAAAAACAATTACAAAACACAGAAACCAGCACTAAAAACAAAATGTAATCATGTACAACCCACCAAACACAGAAACCATTACTAAAAAGAAAGTGTAATTATGTACAATAATAAGAAAATATCATAAACAACAAAGTGGCACGAGTGCATGTGGGCAAAAAATAATTGTGGCGAAAAATATATACAACCGGACCAATGGGAATATAGAGTGAGGCAGAACCAGTGAATACTGGTACACATGGGTTAATATTATCGTAGCAGCAACGGGCTTTGGCCAGTAGCGGGGTTATTAACCAGAATGATAACCAGCATTTAAGATGCACAGAATATGTTATAGATGAATGACCAGATAGCACGATAGCACTAAACCGAAGGCAAAACAGGCAATCGGACGGACACGTCGTGAAAAGAGCCACGTCGCACAAATAGCCGAAGAAGACCGATACACACAGAAATAAGGAGTTGGCTTATCCACGGCCCACTGCGCATGCGCTCGCGTTCTCTCGCCCCATAGCGGCCCGCTCAATCAGCCCAAAATAGAGAATGCCATTTGTGGCCGCTACGTAGGCTGGAGCGCTATAATCTGACCCCTCTTTAACATTGAATCCTACGGAGATATGTTGTTTTTTGATTTATTATGAAAAAGATTAAGAATTAATAGGCATTTTCAAGGAAATGAAAGGTAAATCAACTCTTTTTATACGTTTTAATCACTTTTTAAAAAATTTTACGTTTGTTTTTCCCACCGAAAATAATATTTTAAAATCACCAGATGTCAGATGCTCTCGTTACTGAGTCAGCTGTTACAGTTGACAACACGTCGATGAAAAAGACTGCTTGGATAATCAAAATTAAAACTTGTAGCTAAGCCAATAGCAAATATTTTAATAACTGGGAAATGGAAAGTAAGTTATTATTTAAATATTTACAATCCATAATATGGAGAAGTTTAAACAAAGTTATTATTTATCTGTTTCCAGGAATGACTGCCGTAAATGTTGTATTGGACATTTCACATTTGGAGAAACTTTATCGTTTGAGGCTTAAAACTAAGTTCTTTAAGTTTCTCGTAACAAGCTGAAATTTAACCGTGTTATATTATCAACTAAAGGTGGAATTATTTTGTCACAGATAAATTTTGCAGAAGTTGAAGCATGAGTGTCATTGCAATCACACTGTAAAAGAGGACATTTAGAAAGCTTCGGCAAATTGTTACAAATTCAAGGAGTTTCTCGTAAATATGGAATCGCTCCCTCTATGAAGGTCAAAACAATTGAGATAATCAATCAAACTTCTGCTTTGGATATTTTAAACCACCTCTGTCTGATAGTTAAATTAAATCAAGGAGCGGAGTGTAGTAAATCCCAATTCGAAATTTGATTCGTTTACTCAATAAATCTAATATTTGTTTGAATTTGGTTACTTGATTTTTAAGAGGCAAGAAAATGACTAAAAATTATTTACATTTTTGAGGGACTACTAATTTTTAATTTCAGGTCAGTATATCCCACCCCCAAGGGTCTAGAGACGCCAGTGCATTTATAACCAAATTGTTTACAGGTTCTTTGAAAATGTCAAGCCCCACAATTGTCTGTTAAAGATGAATTCTGTACCTTTGTCTGTGTCACTAAAGTGTAAACTGCATACTACACTTGATGCTGATGTGTCATTTATTTTGTAATTATCACGTGATGTGATATGATTTTCAGCCATCTTTCTCACAGAATTTCATCACTTTTTTAGATTTGCAATAAGGAACGCAAAAGCATTTTAATCTAGTTAAGTAAGGGTAACTAAATTGTTGAATAAAAATTATTTAATTTCTAATTACCTGTAAACTGTATTATTACATTTCAATAGTTTGTATAATCTAGTGAATCCATTGACTTATTGATAAATGAAATTCGAAACCATATAAATATATGTTGGAACTTATTCTTAAAAGGGTTTCAAACAATGTAAATCTTAGAACATGTTTATACTAAAAATGAACAAATTCCACCTAAATAAACATTTTATTTTCTTTAGAAGATAATGAAAATTTATATAGTTATATCAGAAATTCATGTATTTCTGGTTATATGTATGGAAAAATGGCTACCAGACAAGGTAAAAGTTGTAAATAAAACTAACTAGGGTTAAATTTCTTGCTAAACAATTTGAAAAAAACTGAATTATAACATAATTTTTTAAGTTATAAATGGAAACATAACTTTCAATTACAAAATAAAAATGAAAAAAATTAGCTTTAAGAATATTTAGGTACTTTTTAGCAGCACGTATTCATCAGTTGTTGAGTTTCCCACCATAGAGTATGATGTTAAATCGGTTGTAAAAAGACGCGTTTTTAGGGTTGGGACGAAGCGCTCCCGGCGGACGACGATGACACTAATCGCTAAACTTTTGATTCGCGCCAATACATGGATTTGAAATTCTTTGAGCGGGCCGCTATGGGGCGAGAGAACGCGAGCGCATGCGCAGTGGGCCGTGGCTTATCAAATTAAATCGTCGTAGAACAAACGCACAGGGCCAGTGGCGGCGCTAGGGGGTAGGCCAGGTAGGCCACTGCCTACCTTAGAATTTTGAGGGGCCCCAAAATCATCCTATAAGGGGCCCCAAATTGATCTAGAAAGGGTCTCAAAATTGCCCCAAGAGATAAAATTATTAATAAATAACAATGAAACAATTTTTGAGGTATCTCCTAGTAAATAAAACCAGTTCTGTTATAATTGGACTCGTTTTACTGTTTTTAGAACTTTTTTGTTCGTCATGTACATCACTACTTTATTTCGTTGGGAAAAGGGAGGTACTGGGTCGGGGGCCCATTTATTTGGTTTGCCTACCCTCGCGAAAATTCCTGGCGCCGCCACTGCACAGGGCCGACACACATACCGAGAGAAAGCCGGAGAAACGATGCACTAGAAAATCGCTAACTAAAATATAAGCTAAAGAAAAGCTAGCCTAAAGCAAGGGAAACACACCCGCGAAGAACACGTGCAAATAAAAGTTGTACCCTTTAGGCTTTTATGAACTATAGACAACACTACAAATCGTTTAGGAATACAGCTACCGCCATGATCTTTGTGAATAATATAACCTACTTTGAGAAAAATCTAAAAAAAGGAAGGTTTTCAAATGTTTGAAAAATCTTCAAACTTTTCCTTAAAAAGAAACTCAAATCTGTCTAGGTATTGAGATTTAACACTCAAGATTATTTAACACCAGATACCATAGCGGCCATATGTAAATAAATTCTTACAAAATTATTCATCCACCCTTGAAAGATATTTAAATCCAGGCCCGTAGCCAGGATTTTTCAGTTGAGGGGACCCTTAAAAAGAGTTTATTTCCTAAGACCTATGAGGCTATTACTACTTTAATTGAATATATCGAACCAGATTTGAAAACTTGTCAACTTATTAATGGCTAAAAAGGCTCTAAACGCAAATTTGAAAGAAATGACATTATGAAAATAATAATAATAATAATAAAGCAAATATATTTGATGATGTTGTTCTTTTCTAAAAGCTACTACTGAACTTTCTAGGTCGAACTACAACAAAATGGCAGCCAAAATTAAACAGCCCGGAACTTTTGTCCGGGACTGTACAAACATGTTTCTAGCTAGTGCTTCTAACCGACCAATTAAATAAAAGGTGAAGTGGGGTAATTGTGACCCACATTTTCGTATCTCTAAATTTTTTTCCGCATTCCCTATACGCGCTTTAGTTGCAGTCAAAAAACTGCGAGGGTAATATTTTTTGTTTTTGAGAAAAAAAATTATTTTGTATACCCCTCCTTAAAAACAACTAGCAATATTACGGCGAAAAAAGATGGGTCCGAAGGTCGCGATTGAGGTCGATTTTGTTCACGGAATCTTCGCCGCTTGTCTCGTTACTGGGGCTGACGCTTCCTTCGTCAGTCTCGAGTAGTGGCGTAAGATTCAGGAACACACCTCTGGACGATCTCGAATGCATAATGCTTGGCGATGGGCGTTATACCTTTTCTAAAGGTTCGACGATTTTGAAATTCTGCATTTCCGACAGGGAGTTCGAACAAGAATTTCACATCGTGCCCACGCTGTTATGCGACTTCATCCTGGGTCGGGATTTTCTGCAGCGGACGTCGGCCGTTTTAGATTTCCAGACATTAACTTGTCGTTTTGGAAATCTGGTGATTCCGTTTGCGGAGGAACCCGCCACAAAGCGGCCGCCCCCACTAATTTTTGAGACCATAGAAAACGCGGTTAACTCCTAAAAAGCGTAACGAACTTCGGAGTTTACTGATTCGGTATCCCGAAGTTTTTACGGAAAGGGAGGGCAGAACCAGCCTCGTCTACCACGAGATTCGGACAGGTGACGCGCTTCCGGTCAGTTGTCGCCCTTATCGGGTTAGTGCCGAGAAGAAACGCATCATCGAACAACATGTACGCGACATGTTGAAAGAAGGCATAGTACGACCTTCGATTAGTCCATGGGCGTCACCGGTCGTACTCGTATATCAAAAGGGGGGCAAGGTTCGGTTTTGTGTGGACTACCGACGTTTGAACAAAATAACACAAAAAGACCCGTATCCGTTGCCTCATATCGATGATATGTTGCGCAATTTGAAAAATGCGAAGTATATCACGGCGCTCGATCTACGCTCCGGGTACTGGCAGATCGAGATGCATCCGGATAGCGCTAACAAAACCGCTTTCGTGACTGATTCTGGCAAATACCAGTTTGACGTCATGAGTTTTGGCTTAAGTCAGGCTCCGTCAACTTTTCAACGTCTAGTTGATGAGTTGACATCATGGTCGTGTCGGAAACCTGGGTGTCGCATATCGAATCGTTAGAATACGCCCTTCCGCAGTTAAAAAATGCTGGGTTGACCCTGAAAGCAGAGAAGTGTCACTTCACGCAACCGGAAGCGACAATTCTCGGGCATATAGTGAATGAGACCGGTATTCACATAGATCGCTCTAAATTTAAGGCGTTCTCTGAATTTCCCATTCCGCGTAACCGGAAGGAGGTACAGCGATTTCTTGGTCTCACAGGGTGGCACTCTAAGTTCATTCCCCATTACTCATCGATAGCCGAGCCGTTGCATAGGCTGAAACGAAAGGGGGTTCCGTTCCTTTGGGGGTCGGAACAACAACGATCGTTTGAGGCACTGAGAGACGCGATTTATCGCGCGGGTCCTTAAACGACCTTCAAGTCCCACTTGCCATGCGTTTTAACCACGGATGCAAGTGATTTGGGACTTGGCGCGATGCTCTCCCAGGTCCAAGATGGAGTCGAAAAGCCCTTGGCCTATGCTAGCCGCCTTCTTAGTACTGCTGAAAAGAAGTACTCAACGACGGAAAAGGAGTGCCTTGCCATCCTGTGGGCCGTAAAGAAGTTCAGGCCATATCTTGAAGGTTTACCATTCTTAGTGATCACCGACCATAAATCCCTGACTTGGCTTTTCAACGTCAGAGACCCTAACGCTCGTCTTGTACGGTGGGCCATGTATCTTCAGACCTTCAATTTTTCGATCGTTTATAAGAAGGGGGCCGAAAACGTAGTAGCGGATGCGCTTTCCAGGGCTCCCGTTACTTTGGGTGCTATGGAACTTCGTTCCGGAAGTACCGAAGACGATAGAGTAGTTCTCCCGCCTCCTCCCCACTCCATGTATAACGTCTTCACATTAAACGATATACGTATGGCACAGAGGGATGACGTCGTCATTAGACGCATCGTCGATCGTATCGAAGACAGTGTGGATCCTCGTTTCGAGATTCACGATGGAGCTATTTACAGGAAGGCTTGGGGAACGCTGCCTCGTAAAATATATCTTCCTGGACGATTCCGTCACGAGGCCATTCACCTACTACATGACCACCCTACGTCGGCCCATCGTGGACGCCACAAGACGATCGCAAAGGTCCGTTATCGTTACTATTGCCCATCCTTGATCAAGGACGTTCAGGCTTACGTCAAAGGCTGTCTTGTATGTCAACAATACAAGAGTCGAAACAGGAAAACGCCTGGTCTAATGACGTCTACGGAACCGGTTGCGCCGTTTGACATGGTCGGGGTCGATATTATGGGGCCCCTTCCGCTAAGTGTCAAACGCAACCGATTTCTCATCGTTTTTGTGGATTATTTCACTAAATACGTTGAGTTGGTTCCGGTCAGAAGAATCACGGCCGACATCTGTTGCGAAGCCTTTAAGCGTTTCATTCTTCGTTGGGGTTCTCCTCGTTACATTTTCAGCGATCAGGGGCGGCAATTCACTTCGACCCTTTGGAAGAACACTTGCCGCCTGTTGAAGGTTCATTGCAAAATGACAAGCGGGTATCATCCACAAAGTAACATCGTGGAACGCCTCAACCGTGTCATAGGGGAGATGGTGTCGATGTATGTTGGTAATGAGCACCGTCAATGGGATCAGTCGCTTGAGTTTTTGCAATTCGCAATTAACTCGGCTCCCCAGGACTCTACCAATCGTTCACCATTCTTCCTTAACTTGGGACGCGAACCACGATTGCCTTGGCATCTAGATGACGAACTCGACGCCAACCTTCCGGAACCCGCCGAACGTGACCAGGCTTTAAAGACCCTTCACGATGAACTGGACCGAGCCAAAATCATGATGCTTCGAGCGCAGGAGCACCAGAGGAAATACTACGACAGACGTCGGGAAGATCTTGAACTACCGGTGGGCGCCTTGGTGTGGACCAAAACCCACGACCTCTCCCACGGTGCGACGTTTCATAGTGCGAAGGTAAGTCCAAAATGGGACGGTCCATATCGGATCATACGCCTAAGGACTCCTCTGGTGTACGAGCTCGAAGACGCAGTCACCGGAGAAAACCAGGGGATGAAGCACGTCAGCGAGCTGATATTGTATTGGACCAATTGTCAGATCCTTGTGGCAGACGAACCATCGGAAGACCTTCCCGACGAAGCCAGACCATCCACGTCGCGAGATGCGTCAGGCGACCTTCAGGATCCATCACTTCCGGCCGCAGACGGCGCCGATACTCCTGACATGGACAATGGCGCCGATGCTGACGCCCTTTTGCCCGCTACGAATTCCGACGACGATCGAGTCCAACCGGAAGCACAGGAGGACCAACAAACCGAGGAAGGGACCAATGATGTCTCGGGCGCTCTAGGACCTAAGGAGGTCGCTCCGATGGCCGAATCACGAACCGAGACGGTAGTTGATCCTGACCCCCCGACGGATAATCCTCTACAGCTACCGTTTCGTCTCGGTTGGGTCCGTGAATTATGCCAACGGTCGACTGTCCGTCCAAAGGGTCCTGCCCTTGACATCTAATATTACTCACCTCTACACCCCCGTACAACCATCAGATCTATTCCTGATGTGGCTCGCTACATGAAAGCTAATAAACTCACAGGCCTGATGATCAACAACTTTTCCTTCGAGCGCGTCGCCATTTCTCACCCTCCATGGGAGAGAATGCGAAAAGCGGGCGAAAGACGCCCCTGAGTAATAATCTTTTTTCTCTCCCCCTTACAGGAGCCGTGCGGCACCCACCAACTCCTCGCTTACCACGCGAACCCAGATGGGGGTCCAATTTCGTCAGTTATCGACGCCACGCTCGATCTCAGCCTATCGGTCGAACTTATAACATCCACTTTGGCAGTCGAGTTAGGCTATGAGTACCCCTTCCATGCCGCACCTACGGAAAGACTCGAGGCCCTGTTGGAACGACAACCAGATTTTCCGGATGATTTCATCCTCGGCGAAATAGCGGACTTGCGCATCGAATTCAGCGACATACGTATCTGCATCCAACACGTGCTCGTCCTGCACGACCCGCGCAGTATCTTGCTAATCGGTCCTCCCACTATACGAGCCATGTATCTCCAATACTGCCCATGTTCCCTTTGCGTGGACACCAACGGTGGACTGCGCCGTTATGCAACATTGCGTTCGGAACCTCATCGACAACCACTAGTACATTGGTACAATACTCATTTAGGCCTGCTCGACCCGTCCACGGTCAATTTTGCTGACTTGAACGACGAGACACTCGACCTCATCCCGTAGGTCGGTCTTGCGACTCCACCACACTATCCGTCCAATGACCAACACAACTGGGCTCTCGACGTACGACGACCCACATCCGCGAGTGCTCCCGCCACTCGTCCCTCCGTAATCGAATCACTCCGCCGCTCATTCTCCCACCACAGTGCCCCTACTCCGGACCCAGTCTCTTCGGACCCACGTCCAGCGAACGATACGGACAAGGAACTACCATCACCGATGGATGTCCTTACTTTGGCGCCTAGCGACGAGGAATTCCTTGGAGAAAATACTTCCTCCCTCGCATCGAATCCACCCAGTGTTATCGCCTCCGAGGTGGAACTCCTTTACAAAAACCAATCGACGTCCGCTTCCGACCTCAATCTCCCTCCAACGTCTAGCGCCTCACCGATCACTCCAAGCGCAGACTCGAACTCCAACAATGACGGCACCATTCCCGTCGACTTAAGCAAATGCCGCTGCCGCCGATGTTGGAAGCTGGGACACAAAGTGAAGGATTGCCCAAAGCGTGCTCGTCAATCCCAAGTGTAAACAATCGTTGTGTCGCGAACACATGTGTTGATTTTGTTATTATTATTATTTGTCTCTCCTCGCCCTACGTTCACCCATAATGCCTTTTTTGTCGTTGGGAGGATGTAACGGATCCGATCACCGGATGGCGTTCGGGTCGGCTACAATATATTTTTTATCTTATTGTTTGATAATTCAGGCGTCAGCCACCAGGGGTTTACGCTCTCGCGTAGCAGATACAAATACCCCCGCACCACGCGTTATCTCTCTCTCGTTTCTTTGCCTCGCCTTGGGGCAGGTCACCTTTCTTTTGTTTTCCGCGGTTTCATTAGACCCTCTTCGCTAAGATATGTGTGAACGTACAGGCTTGGACTTCTTAGTGAGTAAATAAGAAAGCGTTGTTCAATTTATCTATTAAAATATATTTTACTTATTCTTTCGTGTCATATCTTTTTACATATAAAACTTGCCTGGCCGAAACCCACACGTTGTGACGGTTTAGCCTAATCGTGTTGCATCCTCAATAGGATACGATTAGCTTGATTCAAACTGTTACAAATTGCTGAAACTCATTATAGAAACTAAACTAGTAAAAACTTCATCAATAAAAGGGATTTGCAATAAATTTAATCAAGACTGTTCAAGTTAATAGAGGAAATTTGGATGTAATTATAGCTTCTATTTTCACGAACAACAGATGATAGTCTCTTCCTATAGAGAGAGCATGCAAGTGCAAGGAGAGCCATGTGTCTTGTCCTTTAGCTTAGAAAAGATAAGTCATGAATTTTCTTTTATTAAAAAGACTTCCAAGAGACCCTCTAGTCAATTTAAAATTCGTAATTCAGTTTCCGTACATTGTAAACCCAAAGTTACGACTGAATGACTTATTTCAATTCCACTCGGTCTTTCTTGAAAGTCCCTTTAACATTTCATACAGGCTACTGCAGTGTAACTGCGAACATTTTATCAGTCCTTTCTAGAAATAAATGTTGTCATTTTAATGTTACTCTAAATGTTACTCTTTTTTACTACCAGCGGGTACTTGACTTGTGAGGATCTTCAGATTTTCATGATGCATGCCAAATTTATATACTGATGTTTAATTCTACTTTAAACCAGAAGTTTAAAATAATAAGTGCAGACTTGGATAGATATAATTTAGTACATGTCTGTTTTATAAATTCATTAAGAGAATTAGCTTACATAGAAAGTTGCAAAATCCTTTAACCGTTTAATTTCTTATGTATTTTTACAAAATTTTAATTTAACATA
The DNA here is from genome assembly GCF_980474605.1 of Leiobunum rupestre. Classification (NCBI taxonomy): domain Eukaryota; kingdom Metazoa; phylum Arthropoda; class Arachnida; order Opiliones; family Sclerosomatidae; genus Leiobunum; species Leiobunum rupestre. Next base: position 85,572,878 of record NC_143384.1, read on the forward strand.
TAAAACAGCATGTTAATTAAGATTGTAATATTTTCCGAGTAGTAGTTTGAAAGTTGAAACACAAAACTGCAGAATCCAGTTACGACAGCATAGCAAACGTCTGTACAGGGCTTTTTTTTGTTTGAGACTCGCACACATCGGTGTCGACCCTAGGCCTTAGACACCAGCACACACACAATAACTGATTAATTAGGGTGAGATATGTGTAACGGCCACGCCAACGGCGGGATACGTGGGGATAGGGGTGGGGACACCCATGGCGGAAGTATCCCGCCCACTTATATACTTAATTCTGAATTAAACACGCGTACTCCTTTACAATTTAAAATTTTCTCAGTTTACTGTTACAGTTTCTAGGCTCAAATTTAAGGAAAGGGTTTTAAAATCTATAAAAGGTGAGGGAAATCGATGGAAATTATTTTAGAAATATATTTTGCTTTTTAAAATAATTCCAAAAAATAACTCTTTAATTCTAAAACATTTCCAATATCTGTGCCTTCATAGATCCCAACTACCCCTTAAATCAACCTTCCAACTGCTTTGATTAAAGCATTTTTTATTTAATAATTATATAGCTGAGGGTCAATAAAAATCTTTTTAATAAAGAAACCATTCAATTTAAAAATACACCCTTCTGGAAATAATAATTGTGGTAGTAAAAAGACTAATGTATTTATTAGTTCACCAACATTAATATCCCACCATTATCCCAAGACGTATTCGAGCAATTAATATATATATATAATATTTATATAGGATGTTTACATTAAAAACATGGGAGATATTTGTTCACTATAATTATAACAGAAAGTGTTCACATATACAAATTCGTAAAAATATCCGTATCCAAGATGTTAACGTAATTCTGATTAATAAAAAATTTATTTCGTGACTAAATATTTGAAACATGTTCGATTGCTATATTTTATATCAGACCAGACCAAAGATTATATGTTTGATCGTACGGTAATATCAAATATGTTAAACATTACAATGTATACGTGCAATGATATTTTTATTGCATTTAAAGAAAATTTATACGTTTTATGTGCATAAAGACATTGTATTATGTGAGATTAACACGAATAATAACCTAAAAAACTGTTAAAAGGGTGCCCGTATTAGTGGTGACTTCTCAAGTAACTGTTTTAGGTAACAGGAAAATGTACCCGAATGAAACTATCCATAGATACCAGAGTTTATACCTAGTGGCGAAAAATGGCAGCATTGCACGATTGACAAACAAACAATTCAGATAAACTATTTATAATCGCCAGTAAAGCAATCTTTATGGAAGACCCCTTTCAATGAAACCTCAAAACAATAACCGTAAAAAGCGAGGTAGATGGCGCTTTAATCTTTTAATCATTAACGAACCATATAGGGACAACTTGTTACCTTGAACCCATTGACACACCCCTGGTGGGACACTTCAACTATAAAGATGACCATGCTTGACAGGTTATAACACGATACAAACTTTCCCCCCTACAAATGTGTACTGTTAAGAAGTCATTAACGTATTGACTCTAACCACATGCTAAACAATATTTCCCGCTCAAAAACTTGAAATAAATAATATCCGTTTTAAAGATGGCCACTGAATAATTAAGTACGTACACCCTAAAATCTTTACCCCGAATAAATATACTCAAAAAAACATTGAATACACCGTTCATTAATCCATTTACAATTCACAAATTTTAGTTTCCTAGAGCGAGGGGAAGGGAGCTTACAGTTTGTTGCAATTTAATGTAAATAGGTTTCTCATTTCATTTACGAATATTTTATTATAATTTCTTCCAGGATTTTACTATTATATATTGTATATACTTGTTTTTCTACCTGTTTGATTGCATAGTTTGGTCCGCTGCGTTGAATATAAAAATAAATTGATAAAATAAAATTTAAGAAATAACATTTTTACACTTCTGGGATAACTTTTCGAGAGCGATAGGTTAAAGCCGTCTTCCATCGCGGCCATTTTGTTAGTTTGAATTCTTTCCTCATAATTTTTTGTGATTGGCTGAATTTAAACTCTGACTTCTTTTCGATAGCCAATAGAAAAATGAAAATTGCAAAGAATATGAATATTCCTGGTTACAGAGTTGATAGTCGTTTTTCTGATTCATCTTTGGTGAAGAAAGGATGTAGTAAGAAAAAAATGTATGAGCAAGGCTACAAGTGCTATACTTAGGGGTAATATGTTACTTATGACAACGTAACTAAAGTTAATTTCCCGTAACACTGTTGCCTAACCCAAGTATTAACGCTGGCGCATTTCAACTTAACCTAACTTTAACAGCGCACGCTTCACTCGTTACAGCCTAAAGGCTCTGACGGACTGCCGTTTCAGCCTTTTGACGACACAATAAATCCATACTTTACATCCATTTGAAAATCAAAAGGGACGGTAGTCCCTATGCAAGGTCCGGTAGAGTAGAGCACCTACCCGGGCACTTGCTATATTATCTCGAGTCAGAATGAAGCCGATTTTACCCCCTCGTATCTCAAAAACTATAGGTCGTATCAAAACAAATGATGTATCGTTTGAAGGGTTACAGGCACGCGACAAACATATACGAATTCCATCGTTTCGTAGTAATGGGGCAAAGCGAGGCTTAATTTCTCTTCTTCTTTCATCTTCTCCTCGCAGACCGCCCTACAGCAAAAACTCCTGAATCGATTTAAATGAAATTTGGTATACAGTTTTAGATTCAGCTCCCATTGTGTCCTGCCAAAGGAGAAGTTCATATCTAGTATAGTTCTTAAGCTATAGTGACAAATGTACAGTTCAGCGAGTCGGTAACGAAACCGTGGAGTAATAAACACATAAGAAGTACTAAACCGGAGCGACCAGCGATTAAAAAAAATAATGCAAAAGGTTTAATGGTTGATTCTAGGTGAAAAAGTCTTAAAGGTTAAAATGCCCGCTATGACGGATATACTTGGAAACTATGTATGCAACATAGTTATAGGTGGATTGTAGGTAAAAAGGGGCGCTGAGTTCGATAACAATAGTCTTGCGAGTGTCAGGGTGGGGGTTGTCCGCCATAGGGCTTGTCGATAAAAAAGTCCAGTTTATGACGTTTATGGGAATATAATTACAGATCTTGTCCTAGGGAAATAGATTAAACATTCGAATGCTACTGATTTATAGGTTGTTTCTAAGTGAAAGAGGTGCAGTGAGTTCGAAGTGTCTCGCCAGTGTCAGGGTGGGCAGTGTGCCACCAGAGGGCGGTAAACGATGCCAATGAGTAATAAACACAGTTCAAAACGTGTAAAGTTTAATAACAATCGTACAAGCTTATTTATTAACATTAAAAAATGAATTAAAGAGCAAAATGACGTCACGTTTTCAAAAAATTAACGTAAACAATATCGAAACGTACACAATGTTGGCGAAAGAGCTAGGCAGTTCTCAATATTCCAAATAGGTGAAAGTTCACTTTCCAATTTGGTTTATAAATATTATTTCCGCTTTGTTACGTTTGAAGGTATTATAATAAATTCACTACTATTGTTATAAACAAAAAGGCGTAAAATCCACCCAAAAACCATTCGGTTAAAAATTCCAAGGTCCTTTTAAACAAAAACGTCACGTCCTATATTACTTTAGGCCATAAAAGTAGTGAAATCAAATAACGGGCAAGATCTGTAATTATATTCCTATAAACGTCATAAACTGGACTTATTTATCGACAAGTGATGTGCTCTGAAGTAATATGCTAGACCTTGCGCGTCCTAAGTGTTTTACTGAGTTAAAATCCTTTGTAAAACTATAAAACATTTCAAAGAGAATGGCTAATATTAGAATCGAAGTGTATCAAATATATTGTTTAGATCGAAATATATTATCTTCTTTGTTTAAATTTACTCTTTTACCTTAAAACCATAATTTAATAAAGCAGACAAGTTGTTGACTGCAGTAATTACGTCACTGCAGTCAACAACTTGTCTGCTTTCAGTCATTTGTCAATTTCAAAAGAGTAAATCGAAACAGAGTAGATAATATATTTCGATCTAAACAATATATGCACCTATTAATAAAATAAACAAGCCGGACCACGTTTTGTGAGAACGAAAGAAAACTTTAAAGTCGGGAGGTTGAAATGGTCCCGTGATTAGGTAATGCTGCCATCTACATCGGATTAAGGAACTAATTCTTGATATTGATGCTTGCCTTTCATCCGCTATGTTGTAAATTTTATGATTTGTTCACTCTTTATACATTCTTAAGAAAACGTTTTATCTTATATTGACCTTTTTCTTTAATTAACTTGGTAAATTATCATTAGAATCGTTACAGCTAAGCTAATAAATGGTTGTACAAAGGATTTTAACTCAGTAAAACACTTAGGACGCGCAAGGTCTAGCATATTACTTCAGAGCACATCACTTGTCGATAAATAAGTCCAGTTTATGGGAATATAATTACAGATATTGCCCGTTATTTGATTTCACTACTTTTATGGCCTAAAGTAATATAGGACGTGACGTTTTTATTTAAAAGGACCTTGCAATTTTTATCCGAATGGTTTTTGGGTGGATATATATATCGCGAAACGACTCGCTCGCTCGCTCAATTTGCAGAAGGGACACTCGAAATTTCCTCACTGGGTGACACTTACCTTAGCTTTCCCCTGGATATTGCCTTTTTATCACTCAACTAAAATATGCATTGGAGCCTTTAGTCTCGACGTTTATCACCATGTATAAACAAAACAAAAGCTTGACTATTTTTTTCGCTTTGGATTTTTATTCGGAAAACGATTTTTGCGTGGAAATATGTCGACTTTTACAACTCAAAGCGTACTTCCTACAATTTTCTCCTGGTATTTGGGTATTTAGAAGGCCTTATGAAAGCGGCGGTTTAGTCTAGTGGATAAAGCCGTTAATTTATTTTCAGTGTGAGAGCCCGTATCACCGAGAGCATGAAAACCAATTTACCTGAACATTTTCTAAAATTGAGTTATTTTGGAAAACGGACGGCTTGAGAATAACATAGGGTGCGTTTGGGTGTGAGAAAAAAATAGCTGGAAAAGTATTCTTAAAACACTGCACTCAATCCCGTAAAAACTTTCTGAGATTAACTGTTAATCCAGTGTATACCTTAAGTTTACAACTTGACCTTTCAAAACCCCTTTATAACGCGGCTATAATAACCCGACCATTGGTTAAAAGGCCCTATAAGATAGAAGTCACACGATGCCTTTTGGCTGTGGTAGTGACTTGTTTATTAACCTAGCTAATTATACATTATATCACGTACATTATTAAATTACAAACATCTTTCACTATAATGCAAGGACTATTTAATATAATAATAATAATCAGCTAGGCTAATACCCAAGGCACCACCTTAGGCCTAAGTCATCAAGTGACTTTTGAAGCCTTTTTATATCAAAAACATTTAAGAACATTAAAATATACAAAACGTTACAACACGCATAACCCGCCGTCTTCAGTTGTAACAAGTTAAATGAAGCTTACAAAATTAGTTTACAAAACAACGGGGATCAAAAATAAAATAAAAGGGGGGGGGCAGGAAAAAATCAGTCTTATCCCCTCATTATTTAATTTTCGCGTTTTTGAATTTTATTTTTTAAATGTTGTGTTTGTAGATCTAAATTTTTATCTAGTATTTGAAAAAACGTATACGCGAGGGCTATAAGTTCGCACGATGGCTTGGCCCTCTAACAACAATGTATAAAAACTACTGACAAATGAATCAAATTGAAATTTAAATAGCATTGATTGACTACAGAAAGAACTTCCACGTAGGAAACCACCCGCCACGAAGTCCACATCTTGCCTCGATGTATAAACATCTCGCCCCGAAATACACAACTAGAGTTTCAGTAATTTTGGCCGAAACGGCGTTCCATACATTTCCCCGGTACCAAGAATCCCGCGTCGACAACCGAGCCTACACGTTACAAGACAATGGACATTTTTTAGAGGATTATTTTTACATTGGAAAGTTTTTAAGATATTTTTGCAATTGGAATCTATACATGTTTGGATTTTATTCTAAATTATACAATTTTAGTTCTGCACTTGCATTTTATTATTTTTATTTATTTAGGACATTTGATTTAAACATTTTAATTAAATTAAGAGGCGGTTTTTTACAGTGGGTAACCAAATATTTTCGAACTGAAAATCCAAATTTTAAGTCACCCATAGCCGAAATCTCGACCATTGTCGTAATCATATCTTCCTCTTCGCCAAAAAAACTTGGAAACTCTTTTTTAAAGAATATACATGTATAAGCAAACGCTACAGATCGTATATAAATTAACACTGATTTTTCTTCGTGAGTTTGAATGGCCTACCAAGTCGTTTATGTCGGATGAAATTTCAAGTCTAATTTATTTTTATTTCAAGAAAGCATTGTTAAAAGATTCTAAGCTTAAAACTTTGGTAAATATTAAATGCTAACAAATAATCAGAAATACCAAAGACGTTAGTATATAGTTTAATGAAATTTACTCATATTTAAAATACATTCCATTTGGCAATATGTAGGTAAACAATGTAGAACATTTTGCCTCAAAGTAATGAAATTGTTTCTGATTTTTAAAGGTGTGACCGATAACTGTTATTTTTAAGTATTTTCAACCTGGCGTTCTAAATTCTTATTATCTTTGCAAACAGTGGCCAGTTCGGTCTTCAACCTTTATAAAAAATTTTGAATACGAATACCAGTTTGTTTATTAGTGTAATCGTCTTAACTGAAACTTTTCTAAACTTTTATATTCTTTGTTCGCATCATTTAATATTTTGCACAACAGTATCAACGTTCCCGGTCATTGTTCCGAGAAGTTGACCATTCTTTGTCCGCATCATTTAATATTTTGCACAACAGTATCAACGTTCCCGGTCATTGTTCCGAGAAGTTGACCGTAGTTGACGACACTGTTATTAAAAAACGTGTAATTATTTTTCCCTTCGACCCACTCCCTTTTGAGTTCAACCACGCGATGCTCCTTCGAGGGCACTGCGTCAATTCGCGTCTGAGCAGCACTCGCGTCGCATACCGATGTCTCTAAATTATCGTCCTCTTCGGGAATAGTGTTAATTTCCGTCATCAACCGTTCCAACGTTTTCCCAAGTTCTTCCGCTCCCAAAGTTTCAGCCGCCATTTGCTGATAAGGAACTGGTGAGTTCAAGCAAGTACGGGACATCGATACTCGCAAAGAGCTTTCCTTTCTCTCTCTCCGTCTCTGCCGGTTCTCTTTTGCTAAACGCTGTCGCTCTGGTTGGGATGAGCTTCTCCAAGATTCAATTAAATCAACGACTTCAGAATGACCGTATCGCTTGGCGGACACATCCGCAGTGTCCAGCTTGGCGTTCAAGGCGTCCTCATTTGCTCCGTACTCCAAAAGCAATTCCACCACTTCCCGGTGGCCTTCCATAGCCGCGCGATGCAAAGGACTGATCTCTTTGTCCGATGCGGCGTTGACGTCCGCGCCGTGCTCCAGGAGTGTTTGGACCACTTCCCTTCGGTCGTATTTGGCCGCCATATACAAGGGACTGTAACCCCCCTTCTTGGACGCGTTCATGAGCGCCCCGCTCTTCAACAGGGCTTCCACGACTAAAACGTGGCCGTTTTCAGTGGCGATTAACAGCGGAGTGGCGCCATTCATCGTCGAACTATTAACGTTAGCTTCGTTCTCCAACAGATAGTCGACCAAAACGGCGTACCCGTTTTCAGAAGCCACATAAAGTGGTGTGGCATTTTCTTTGTTGAAGGCGTTAACGTTTGCGCCTCGGCTAATCAGCAGACGTACGATGTCATGTCGGTTGTATTTGCAAGCTAGGAACAACGGCGTCTGCTTGTCGTTGTCTCTCATGTTCAAGTCTGGATTCTTCTTGAGTAAACGCACCACCAGTCCCTCGTCACCGGCAGTAACGGCTTCCAAAAGGCAAGATTTATTTTTAAGATTGTCCGTGAATGATTTAAATGACGTGGTCAAAAAAGATTTGTGCGACACAGTTTCCTGCTCGTCCGTCTTCAGAGTAAATTTCGCCGACTAGAGCTCTCCAATGGCTGCCACAATTAGTTTCATCTGCGAATGCAACACATCTATCTTGTCAGTATTCTGGATTAAAGTTTCCGCGTTAGGTTTACTTTCCAAATTCCTAGTGTCATCCGGCCGGTCAATTTCCAACAAATCTTTGGTTTGCAAGGCGACAGTTTCTTGTTCTCGTCGCAAGAGGGCGCATTCTATTTCTTTCTCGGCTAACTGTTGACTGAGATCGTCAATCGTCTTTTGGAAATAGTTTTTATCGGTAGTAATTCGAGGTAGGAAAGACGAAATGAAGGCTCCTATGTCTTTATGCGACTGCAACCATTCAACGAACTCAAATAACTCGATTATATTTTGGTGACCTTCGATTTTGGCTAAATCCAGTGGCGACTGACCTCGACTATTTCGCGTTTTGAGGGAAGCTCCACGCTCAAGCAGTAATTGGACACTGTTGAGATGACCATTTCTACAAGCCAAATGAAGTGCCGTGAACCCCAAGGGATCTAACGAGTTAACTGTCGCCCCGATTTTAAACAACCTTTCGATGATGTGTTCGTGGCCATTCGTAGCGGCGCATTGCAAATAGAAATGTTTTTGCGTCTGCAAAATCCAGTCGATTTCACGATACTTCATTCCTTGAACAATGAGCCATTCAAGTAACTCCCCGTCTCCTTCTATTACAGCTTGTTTAAATTTAAAGGACACGATTAAGGTGGTAATTGTTTTACAATTATCATTTAATTGGGCGTTGTCCAGTGGAGTACGGCCATCCGAATTCAGCACTTTAATGTCCGCGCCGTTCTGTAGCAGCATCTCAATTGCTTTCAAACCGTCAAATTTTTTAGTTGATTTTGTGGCGAAATGTAAAGGGGTGTCTTTTGTATTGGTAGCAGCATTAACGGTGCCACCGTGGTCTAATAAAGCTTGTACCTTTTCGGGAAACATTTCCCGACACGCCACGTGCAGTGCGGTTTGACCGTCTTTGTCTCTTTGGTTAATATCGGCTCCTTTCTCCATAAAAAGATTTACTATTAACGTAAAATTAGAAGAGAAGCCCCATCCCCAACTGTTACTTTGCGCAATTGTATGCAGTGGAGTAGAGCCGCGGTGGTCAGTGGCATTGACGCTAGCCCCAGCTATAACTAACGAACGGACAGTATCATCGATTGAAGCCAGATGAAGCGGAGTCGATCCATCTTTCGTAATAGCATCCACATTAAGGCCCTTTTCAATAAGTCTCCTTATCATATCAGAGCCATCCTGTGACGCAACGTGCAAAGCAGTTAAACCATTATTATCGGTTGCATTAACATCAGCGCCAGCGTTTATTAATAGTTCGGCTTTTTCAATATTGCCCCTTTTTACAGCTTTGTGTAGCTGTGTTTTGCCTTTACCGTCAATTGCATTCACTTTAGCACCGTTTTTGACGAGTTGCTTTATAGTTTGCGCGTTAATATTCCAACTCAAGTACAGAGGAGTGATACCATTACTATCGGAAGCATTAACATCAGCACCCGCCATTATTAACATTGTGGCGGCTTCAAGATTATTCTTTATTAAAGCGTTAAGCAGCGGGGTCAACCCGTCATTCGAAGTAGCATTCACGTCAGCACCTTTTTTAATAAGTAGCCTCGTAAGCTCACAGAAGCGCTCCGGAACAAAGTGCAAAGGGGTGCGACCTTCATTATCGGCCGCATTCACATCAGCGCCTACGTTAATTAATTTTTCGGCGATTTCTGCATTTTGAATCGAAATATCCATCCCTAAAGGCCGTTGGAATATGTTTGATTTTTCATTTTCAATCAGAAGCGTAATGATGGCGCAGTGTTTCGCCGACGCCACGTGCAGAGGAGTGAAACCATTATCATCGGTCACATTCACATCAGCGCCAGCGTTAATTAATATTTCGGCAATTTTGGCATCAGTCCACGATAAAGCGTAGTGCAAAGGCGTACAAACGCGGAAGAGTTTCTGAGACGGGGTCTTTAGATTCCACTGACGAATACTATCAGGGTAATACGATTGGCAAACCAAAGTTTCGTTAACGTCGGCCCCCTTTTCGATTAAGCGTCGCACCGATTCCAGGTCCTTCTGGTCGCGGATCGCCCCAATCAATGGAGACCTCCGCTCTTCGTTTGTTGCCGGATAGGGTCCAGTTGTTTTTGGAAATTCCACGTCACCATCTAGCCCCACAACTGAGTCATCCATGCCTATTAAACAAAAACCAGTTCATTAAAAGCTTGGTGGATAAAAATGCGACCAACCGGTATTGCTCAGCGCAATTCGAATTTTTAAGAAGATCAATTAGCCTTTTTAGTAAGAACCGAGAGACCTAGCAGGAAATGCGAGAAGTTCACTTAGCTGTTAGAGTTTCTGCTGCTAAGCATACAGCTCGGCGGAACAGATTCAAAAAAATTTCGATTAGCTATTTATTTATGGATAATATTAGCGGTTATAAAACGATTTAATTTTCAAAACGTAAATCCGTGGGTTTCGGTATGGTTGGTAGAGACAGCGCGCGCCTCATTGGTGGTCATTGGGTTACAGAATTGAGAGAGAATCGTGAATAAAGCCCCTCCGAATTGTTTCTACGGAGTAGTCGCTGGCGCGGCGGACGGCGCCGTTTTCCTGGAATTGAAATGTGGCAAGGCTTAAAAGTAAGTACAGATTCAATTATTCAAAAATTATCCTAGTTGATATTCAAATAAATATTTATAGTTTTAAATTACAGGTTTTTAAAATGTCTGGGTACAATTGCGCAGTAAATGGATGTTCAAACAAAAGCAAAAACATTTCGACATTTCTTATCACAGATTTCCTGTAAAATCTGATATTTAAACTATTTGGATGGAAAAGATCAAATCAGAAAAGGTTCATCCAAAATTTGTTCTATTCATTTCAAAAGAGAAGACTTTGGTACTGATTTAAAAGCTGAAGTTCTAAACTCAAAACCCAAAAAAAAACACGAAGAAGAATTCAGTTCCTTCCTTAATGCTAGATGATAGCCATAGTTAAAACATTTTAACACCTGTTAAAAGTAGATCCTTTTATTGATAGAGAAAACCTAGTTGAGAAAACTATCAATTCTCCGTTAACAACTCCAGAAAGTTGTTTCATGTCCAGTTTATCTTACTGTCATTTTCAAAGTACACCAAGAATATGAAAAGTGTAATATTAATTTTGAATATTAAACCTAAGATAACCTCTCCGTTAAGTAAAAAGCTGCAGTCAAGATTAATGATTAACGAAACCTCAAAACGGTGCTCGCCTCTAAAAATCCTCCAAAACCAAATAACGGAAGAAGTTAGAAATAGTTAAATGCGGAATCTCATATTAAGTCAGAAGATTCCGGTATTAACTGCAACTGTGATTGTGAAGAGTCCAACTCCTCTTATCGCGTATATGTAGTTCATATTCTACTCTTAAACCTATTAAGATAAAATGTCAGTGCAATTTTAAAGAAATTTTGGGCAAAAATTAGAAACTCCTCTTAGCGCGTAAAGCAAATTCCACAAAAGCCAAGAACTTAATCAACAGACTTACGAAGAAGGGCAAAATGATACGCACGTTGTTGTGCAATAATTCAAATCTAGTTATTGAATTACGGAAGTTGAGAAGAGATGTCAACTTAAACATTAAAGAGTGCCAAAAAGTTAAATGAGAGGATGAAGTTATGGCAAGAGCGTTTGCTTTACGGTATCTTAGCAAGAGAGCTTACATACATCTTCGTCAAGAGCGTAATATTCCTCTAACACACATTTCAACGCTGGAACGGTGTGTCCAGGTTGAATTTCAGGCCTGAGCCTCTTAAGAACGTTTTTAACATTATGAAAAACAATGGAGCACAAATGTCAATTATAGAGAAATTAGTCATTTTAACATTTGACGAAGCTAAAGTGATGTCAGTATTAGAATATGATTAAAAAATGACCAGGTCATGGGAGAGCATAGTCAGTTACAGGCCAAAATGGTTCGAGCATTGTTTTCGAGTTGGAAGCAGCCAGTTTATCTTGGATGACATGGTTGCGGGAAATCAAGGGCTCTGGAAATAACTTGGTCAATCCTGAAGAACCAATTTATTAAATATGGTCTGATTTGAATAATCCCCCTTTTTATATTTCGTTTTTTTATCTCTTTTACATATTGTGTAAGAACGGTTTCGCCACACTTCTTGACAACTACACAATGTTGTGTCGAAACTAGTCGGCTGTTTCTATTTTATTGGTATATAAATAAATTTTAACTCGCGCATATGAACGTGTTTTCTCTCTATAATATTCATCAATAAGCGTAAGGTGTTTCAAAATTAAAATTATTACCAATTTATTGCATCGCTGATGCTCCTCATTTATGGAAACTGATTCGAATTTGGTTTCTCGATAATGGCTTTTATTATTATGGAAAACTGATAACAAAATAATCTGTCATTTTCTTATTTAAACAAGATCAAAATGAACTTCGAACCTGCCACAAAATCACAAAACTCCACTTGGAATGTAACGGTACTCAACGCCAAAATGTAAGAATGGCTACGGATTTGATGTCGCACACCGTTGCTATATCTGTTAAAAAATGAATTTGGGCGAATAAGAACAGAATACTTCATTGAAACTGTCAATCAGTAGTTTGACACCATGAACTACTACGCTAAAAATGTTTCTTTCATTACAAAACGTTGATTTTGGACAAACCTTGACGAGAAAACTGAATTATTAATAAAAATGGCAAACGTAATGAAGCACTCTCTACCTCTGAAGAAAAATATAACACAAGTTTTTCAAACAGGCATCATAATTTCCATCGGTTCTATGTTAAATCTATACAACCACTTAAGAAACAAATATGGGATAAAAAACATCCTAACACATCGTCTAAATCAAGACTGTCTCGAGAATTTATTTTCTCAGTTTCGTAAAATAGGAGGCCTGGATGATCATCCAACTCCCCTTGATGCTCTCTATAGAATTCGAATGATCATTTTAGGAAACCACCCTGGTATCGTACCGACAAATACGAATACCATAGCCAAATCACGAGATGAATATTTTGTAACCAATATTTTCAAAAATTCCGAAGATGATATTGAAATTAGCGAATATATAGATAATGTATTTGAAGTAAGCAATGACCGTATCATTGATGTAGGAAATAAACCAAGCCCACCAACGATTTGAAAAACTACCCGTTTTTCTTCAAATAAGGACTATAACAAGAAGGTGATTAAAACACAAGCAACGTTGAGCATTAAATCGAGTGAAACTCTTACAGGTTACGAAGAAGGTGGACTTGAATATCTGGCGGGTTGGGTGGCCCAAATATTTTATAAAGTATTTCCTAACTTACATCTAAAATGCCAAAGTAATTCTGAACTTGAACACTGCTTTGCCACACCAACGTGGGTGCCGCGGTTAAACTATGGAGGAATCATTAAACCGTCCATTAATTTCTTGAATGACGTTCGTTTTTCCGAGGAACGATTTCTTAAGTACAATGACACGAATGAAGCGGATTCTATTTGGATTCGCAAAGACAAGGGAATCGTAAATGCTGTGACCGATTTTATTTTAAAAAAGCAATCCAAATACCCAAAGGAACTTGTTTTTGTCTGCATTAAAATTCGAACCATAATAAGGATGAATTTCATAAATGAAACGAAAAAAATGCAAACCCAAGAGTGAAAAAAAAAGAAAAAGAATATTTTTAACAGACAAATTATTTCAAACAAAATTGACACTGTGATAATTCCTAGCTTTAGTAATTAAAATAAACCGGAATCCTTTTGTTATTATAGTTTGGAAATTTCTAATTGTGTTCGAGCTTATTGGATATAAAACCAGATAACTGTCAATTTTTTATGATATCAAAATTTGTGATATTAATTTTTAATTTTATAAATTGTTAACTTGGGATATTAATGATATATTGTGATATAAATTTTTCATTTCATATATTGTTAACTTGGGATATTGATGATCTCAAAGGCTTTTTACCCTTACTTGCATGATTTTATGAACTTTGCTTTTTAAACATAAAAATTTTTAAGTTAAAACTGAGTTTCGTATTTTGTTTTAGATTACATTATCCAAATAATCATAATTATAATAAATATTATAATATTAATAATTATAATTTTTTGTATAATATATTAGAAATATAATTCATATTTATATTATATTATTAATAACATGTTTAATTTAAATATTAAATAATAATAATATAATATAAATGTAAATCCATGTAGTAACCTTTGAACTTTATATTGTTCAAATAGAATAAAAAGACAGATCACATTAAGAATAGTGTTAGCCTCCCTATTCGGTAACCAAATGACGTTGCTGGAACCTTGGATTAATTATAAAAGCTAACGCTTACTGGATATTTCACAAGTACACTCTGTTAAATAAGTTTTAGCATGTCGAAATTCTGGCACTTATTTTGAAATTGCTCAAAACGTGAAAAAGTTACAAATATTAAACCAATTATGACTATAATTAATTTTTGTCGCTATGTCGAATGGACTGGGTCACTGTCTCGAAATGGTCATATTTTGGCGGGAAATCGCAAATATCGTTTTCGACAACTTTTACAATATTGGTGTTACGCCCCTGAAACTTGCATTTTCGGATTCAGAATTATCGATTCATATTGGAGAAGTGTCATTGTCACGTCGCTACGACCAACGGTTGAAGAGATATAGCATCTGAAAATTTTCCCTCAACTTCGGGTTTTCGTGGAACGCTTAACTAGCGGATATAATACAATCTCTTGTCTTCCACATTGTTCCAACAACTGAAATTAATTAGACTGGGGAGACGTGCTTCGCGTGATTAGAAATAAAAACAAATAATTAATAAAAAATTTCAGTTCACATTTAAATAATAATAGTTATTATTTAAATGTGAACTGAAATTTGCACAGATCCCATTAACAAATTATTTTTGCCCCAGACACTCGCATAACTGTCACTATTGGGGTTAGCGAGATTTATACTGATCATTGGCTCATTAATGTTTCGGCTTAAATTCTAAGCTAATCATCTATTTATTCATTGAGAATTGCCACATGTGGATAAGTTTAATATTGATTTCAAGAATTTTACTGTAATTTTATACAACGCAAGAAATGGCGCAAAGGCCTTGATAAAATTAACAAACACTAAATTAAAAGGTAGACCGAAGGTCTATTTCAAATATAAACCAGAGGTTTAGTGCCAGAGGCTTATTGAAAAGATAATTAATCCTTTTCTTAGAAAGTGGAACAAAAGGGTCAATTACTTTATTTACATTAACAATGTTCTACGCCCGAAGGCCATTTAAAATTTATGGTACCTTAGTACCAGTTGAATAAAATTCTTCACAAACTGTTCACCATAGTTGGTGGTTAGTGTTGAAGTAGAAACGAATCACCTTAAAATGTTAAGATATTAAAATGATACTTAAGTGATTAAGCAAAGTCCAGCAAAGTGGTCATCCTGGGGTTATGTTCGTGGGATCACGTCATCGCGAACCGGAGTATTGATAAAGAGGAATTGTTAACGAAAAAAATTGGAGAAAAGAACTTTTTTGCTTTGACCACACGAGCTCAGTCTCACTAGGGCTGAGAGCTCTGAGAGAAGATTCCCCAAAAACCACTGTCTTTTGGTTTTAACCACAGGGGCACGTGACCTTTTTCATCCGTTTCGGATAATAGCGTCACTTGGAATCAATAACCTATTGGCGTCCATATTTAAATTGCACCCACTCACAAGATCCAAGGTAAGAGACCATAAATAACATATTTAACTTGGACAGATTCAATTTTTAAAAGCATTATAACAAAAATATTTTAAACATGAAAGCATAGATACCGATGCTATATTTTACACATTACAGGTTGTCGTCAAGTCCCGTACACGACGCGCAAGATCCAAGGTCAGAGACCATAAATAACATCTTTAACTTTAAAACATTCGATATCTTAAAGCAATTTAATCAAATTACTTCCCACATGAAAGCATCGATACCGATATTTATTTTACACATTACTGGTTTTATGGCATTCTCAATTTTTGAAATATGAGATCAAAATGAATCGTAAAGATAAGGAACTTTATGGGACTAACATTTGGGAACGGGCGGCTTATAACAGAGCGCCAAAACAAAGGGGGTGAGAGAGAGGGTTGAACCTATCGGACTGAGGGCAAGACTGGGTCGGGGAATAGAGACTATGCGCACTAGCCTTCTAAACCAATTTGGGGACGACTCTGCTACAGTGCCTGGGGGCACCTTCTCGGGCGCCAATTGAGAATATAACAATCGTCAGAGAGAACGGCCAGCATTCAAACGCAACGAAAGGTATTTTAAAAGAAACTAAAAGTATAGGAGCATGAGAAAGATAATTATGGCTGAGATAACTTATTGAAAGAGCAATATCTTCCAGGATTTTAATTTAATTCTATAAGTTTGTGGCAGCTGTTATGGTTTCTCTTTCGTATATTTCCATGGCAGAGGGAACGCGGATTATTTAGATAACTTGGGCCACCCTGCGGCCCTAAATAGCTTTTACTTAATTATTACCAAATTGTTTAAAGGCTAATGTACAGGGCTTTCTTATTTTGCCGTTAGCGTCATTGGTCTCTCTCTATCTTCTATGATGTCTTATACGACCATTTGTGATAGACAGAACGATACCCTTTTTCGTCAGGCATTTGAAACCGGCTGTAGTAATGAAAAGTTTATTGTTATATCGAAATTTAATTTGGTTTAAAAAGAGCTTCGTTTTAAAATGGTATTAGGTAGCGGTTGCGAGTCACGTCAAAACATCACTTGTCAATGATGTTCTAGTTAGGCCTTACGAGAAAGAGTTAAATAAATAACAAGGTTAAGTTTACCAATACGGGGGGCTGTAAAAGTATTTTATTGGTTTGCCCGTGTTGTTGTTTTTGACCATGTCTCTCCCATCAATAATTTTAAAGTAAAAGTTAAGTTTCTTACATTTTTAGTGAAGGTATTTTACATTTGTAGTGAAAGTATCTTACATTTGTAGTGAAAGTATCTTACATTTGTAGTGAAAGTATCTTACATTTGTAGTGAAAGTATCTTAGATTTGTAGTGAAAGTATCTTAAATGTGTCTTAAAAGATACTGTGAGTCTTGAGTTTGAGACTGACACCTTTTTAGTAGTACAACTACCCAAAAGTGGCAGAACAGCCCTGCCACTGAGGTTGAGCGGTAGCATAAATGATGTGTAGACCTAAATTACTATAAGCAAGAAAAACACTCTGTAACATAAGTATGCCTCTGTTTAACATCTCTGTATTAAAAATTTAAATGAGAAAATACGGACTAACGTTGCGTAAAACTGGTTTTAACTTCCTTCCCTCCCCGCCAGAACTAGTGTTGATGGCGATTAAACCGTCATCGACTGGGAAGTGACCTCAATTACGTCCTATCTTTGCAATAAGGTCTAATTGCGAAAAAGTTCTTTCTGGCACACTAATGAGTGATTATGTTGCATATGCAAATACTTACAACGCGACGCCTAGCAACCTCTATCCGGTTTGGTTGATATTACGCGCTGCTTTGTCAGACCCAACTTATTAGTAATGCTTCCACATGCGGGGAATTTTTCCCTTTTCCGGGATTTTTAAACCTTCCTAAACGCTAAAAGGGATTAATGTAATTTAAGAGGGAAAAGAGGAAAAATGAGGGAATATGGCCTTTCGCGGGAAAAAATGAGGGAAAACTGTTCTTTGCATGGGAAAAAAAGGAATTTTTAGCTTTTCGGGTAATATTGAATGTTCTAGTTTACTCTAATTGTATATATAGTCCATGGATAGATGTAAGAAATAATTTTAATACGTTCCTAGTAATGATAGTCACAATTTCATATCCATTTGCGACTTTCGAGAATATATTTTTACAAAATTATTCCAATGTAAATAATTTTGTATTAAATAAAACATTTGGAATTATTTTCAGAACCAAAAGGAATATCTATATAAATTAGTATTAAAAGCTTCAAAATATAGCGAGGGATAAAAAATGGGAATTTCCAAGTCAAAAACGGGAAAATGGGGATTTTTCGTTTGATGAAATTATCGCAAGAGGAAAATTTTAGATATCAAATGTGGAAGCCCTGCTTATCAGAGGCCTTCCACCATATGTTTTGGTAGGATGTGCATGTTATTTTGGGGAAATGCTCGCGGATAAATAGTAGTAATGTCCATAACTTTAGTAACTCAATTAATTGTTTTATGAAGTGTTATAATTTTGATTATGTGAATAACAACTAATAATTTGTAGTTAAATAATTTAAACCCACTCTTGGTATGACAACTTTGAAAGTTACCTTATCCGCCTATTCTTAGTTTTAAGCCTCGTAGTGTAGAGTATTACCTTAATGATAACGCTTGGCATTAGTGGCCACCGCAGGCAGTTAGTGGAAAAGTTGTTACAATCAACACTTAAGCGAAATAGGCTAATTGACATTGATCTTCACACAAATTCCAACTCTGCGCTAAGAAATGGACATTTCCACTTACCTTGAAACTAACTGTTTAAAATTACTTTGGAGATCATTTGTCTTTCATATTATTACCTAATAGAAAACTACGCCATTAAAAATAACCGACTCCTTCGTCAGTGCGCGCAACGATGAGAAACTAGATGATTGCCGATCAAACATTCTCTTACGACTTATCTAATCTGTTGAGAGGCTCCCTCGCCTTATAAAGGTAAACTCACACTGTACAATATCATAGCTATACGCACAGATGGATAACTCAAAAATAATATAAAATAGAGATAAGTATTCATCTCTTTATATAAATCTCGAAAAGTAACGCTATCTAAGCTTTCTTTTGGAATTTCGTCTTCTATAGATGATGTGCTATTATAAAACACAGAGTGCCACTAACAAGGGAGAGTACCCGAGGTGTTTATTTCCGATTTGTTCCCAGTCGGGCGTAATGTAGACGTCTATGAGATATGAAATTTCCCATTCGATTTTCCTTGGCAACCGAAAATGTTTTTAATTTAATTTTTAAAATTATAATTATAAAACAATAAAATGTTATAAATAAGATTAAAAACTTAAATTACCTTATAATTTTCTATTATTTTGACATGAATAAACACATTTGTACAACACGTGAAGCTATTGAGCACAGGGGACCTCCGCTTTCGAATTCTTATCCCTCTCCTCAACAGGAGTCAATTTTTATCACTTCCGTTCACGAGGAGGGAGAGGCTCAGAAGACGCGCTTTGAGTTCTATTGTGAGAAGCTCGCACTCTCTAATATTCGAACGAAAGTTCGATAACGAAGAAGGGGTGATTTCGAGAGGTAACCTACAGCGCTCTGAGCCAAGTTTCAGCATGCAGTAGGTATCTACTACGAGTTGATACCCGAAACCCTCAATTCCTTTCCTAAATTCTCCTCGTAAAGAGTTCCAAAATTTAACCCTACAGCGCTCTGACCCAAGTTTCCGCCTGAAGTACGTTTTTGCGATTATTACATTACGTGGCATGAAGGGCTTGCCTCCACCCTCAGACGCATTGTAAGCCGGCAACCTGAATTAATGGCTTTAAAAGTAATTTGGTAACTTAGGCCTAAGATGTTGCCTTGAGTATTAGTCTAGCCTAACCTAGCTGATTCCCACCTTCCCAAATTTTCGTTCCGAGAAGTAGTTTACCCGACAGCCTTTTTGCTGACTCCCGAATTGAAACTACGCTTTGGCGGCCACTGTGAGTTAACTGAGTCCTAAGTTCTCCAACAGAAAGTTCGCTCCAGCATCGTTACGAGCACTACGAGGTAGCCCTATATTACCCTCATATACTTTAACCCCCCCCCCCCTTGTGGCAACGAAATAAAAATAAATATAATCTTAGTATTAGCATAAGTAACTCGCGACTTACCGTTTTGGTAGACTACTTTTTGTTAAAAATTTGGGCCTAATATCGAAGAGCACGTTCTGGAGTAGCGAGGGGCTTTGGCTTTGTTTTGAAGCCCGCGTGCGAATCATGCGTGATAAAAAAATATGAGCTCGTGGCGCCGAGAAAAACTTTTTCATCGTTTTAGCCAAATATTCCGCCTATCTATCGGAAACCAGATATTTCGGCTTGGCGGAAGTCTCGCGTATTTTAGACACTAGAGGGCTCTGTGCTGAGAAAACATCTTGATTGATGAAAATCAATTTGGTTGTAAATCTCGTTAATTGCCATACTTATTGTTATTATGCTACTTATGGTTTTAGTTATTTATTTTATAAATTAAAAGTATTAGTTCGGAACTATAGTAACACCAGTACTAAGTCAGTTAAGTTTTCTACTAACTCAGTATAGTCGAGTTATGTTTTGTCAACGGTATACCCGTATTAGCGTCTCGGGTAACATTGATAACAACAGCAGAGACACTCAGTGGTTGAAAAAATTATCGACGTATTAGAAGTTACAGAAATATGAAAATTTTGATGCGAGAAATCTCCTCAGTGCAATTGTGAGCCTTTGTTGACCAAAAGGAAATCGGTGTCTCTGGCGCGTTTCAGGTATAACATTAAATTTGAGATTGCGCGTATGATAAAAGTGCTTTGCGACCTATAGCCAGTGCCCCCGCCAGCAGTAGGCACAAGTAGGCACGTGCCTATGTTCAAAAAATTTAGGCCTATTTTAGGGGCCTCTAAAAGTTTTAAAAAATTGCCTCTGGGGCCTCCAAATGTGATTTTTAAATTTTATTTATTTTTAAAAATTGGTCATCTAGCCCCCTAAAAAAAGAACTCCCATTCAATTCCAATTTCCAATAGTCCTAAATGGCCCTAACAAAACGTTCCCTTTGAACCACCTATACTCGAAATCAATATTACTTGAGTACACAAACAAAGGCAGCGAACTCTGTGGTTTCTGCTTTTGGTAGTGTACTCTGTTAACATTGATATAGAGTATATGACAAATGAATGGCCCGGGACGGGGAAGTCCGTCGTGCAAGGAAAGCTAGGTAGAGAAAGGACCTAGACCTTCGGTGGTCGGACTTGTCCCAGATAACGCGCGTTTCTTCATTTCGTTTTCTGCTCCTGAACAAACAGGTAGTTCTCAATTTCGATTCTCTCCCTGTCAAATTTTTTCTAAGTCTCTTCCGAGACTAACTTTGCCAATACAGCCTTTTTAAAGGCTATTTAGCTGTTTTAAGGTAATTTTTAAACAGCCTTTTTCAAGGCTAATTAGCTATTCTAGCTAAATTATTCCAAAAGCCCTTTTCAAGGCTAATTAGCTATTCTAGCTAAATTATTCAAAAAGCCTTTTTCAAGGCTAATTAGCTATTCTAGCTAAATTATTCAAAAAGCCTTTTTCAAGGCTAATTAGCTATTCTAGAAAAAATATTCAAACCGCTTTTTTCAGGGCTTTGATATAGCTGGTATTATTAAAAAGACTGTTTGAAGACTACATAGCTTTAACTAAGCTTTATTTTCTTAAACCTTTTTAAGGTTATTTCGCTATTAGTATATAATAGTAGCATTTTCAAATATGAGTACCAGAAAATTTTTATCTGGGTCCCAAAAATGAGAAAAATGGAAAAGGGAAGATAGTTTCGTTAGTAATCAGAAAGGTGCAATGGCACGTTTTTTGAAATCGTCGGCGCAAAGCCATAACTATAGTTCTGAGAAAAACCTAGTCAAAGAATTGGGAAAGGGTTTAGAATCCTTGGAGACTGATAACAGTCACTGTTTTAGTAATACTGCTGAAGTTCTTCCAAACGTCAGTACTGATATGGAAATGGAACTGACTCATGAAGGAGAAATTGCAGAAGTAATTGCAAACCCCCACTCTAACCATGCACAAAATACATCAAACAACGTGTCCAATTCAAAATAAATGGGCTTACACGCGTTGAATAACTTGGATATTAGTCTAGATAAAGATTGCCTTCCAGTTCAGCCTAAACTAAATCCTTTTCCTAAAAGATTAATTGGCGGTAAAAATCGAGGTTTCAATTCTTCTTGGTATGACAAATATCAAATGATTGAATATTCAGTTGCAAAGGATGCAGTGTATTGTTTTTGTTGCCATCATTTTTTAGGCAGTAGAAACACTGCATTTCTAAAGGGATTTTAGGATTGGAAAAACATGGGGACACAATTCGAAGAACACTTCACTTCCAACAAATCTTCTCACCAACTAGCCTACAAAATGTACTTAGACTACATGGAATCCAAATCCCGTGGATCAATAGTTTGCCAGGTTAACGACCACCATAGACTAGACGTTATTAGAAACAGAGAGGTCCTATCTACACACGTGGAAGTGATTATTTTATGTGCCCAACAAGATTTAGCACTTCAGCGGAACACTTACACATCCGCCGACAATATTGGGAATAGGGGAAACTTTATTGCAATATTAGATATTTTAAAAAAAATGTCATGATTTAAAAGCAAGTTTAGTGAGAAAAATTATTGTTCAAGAGGTCAACTACTATAGGGTAGTTTGGGCGCTTGCCCAACGTGTTTGGCTCCGAGGGTCCGAATTAAAACGTAATAATTAGATTACTTTGAAATTTAAAATTACAATATTATTTTAAGCACTAAACAAGAGGCTGTTTTACACATCAATATTAATTTAATAAGTTAAAACACAACAATAAAACAGTTCAGCTTGAAATAGCGCGAAACTAGACAATGGCCACTGTAGTCTTCCCCCTTAACAATGGGGGAGACAAGCCTAAATAAGTAGTTGATGAATTTGGGTAAAGAGGTAATCGTAGGGTGTAATTCTTCGATTAAAAGTAAAGTTGGTAATATTTATTTGTAAATAATATACTTAATAATAAAAAATTTATTAATTTAATAATAATAAAACTTTTATTAATTTAATAATAATAAAACTTTTATTAATTTAATAATAATAACATTTTTATTAATTTAATAATAATAACATTTTTATTAATTTAATAATGATAACATTTTTATTAATTTAATAGTAATAAATTTTTTATTAATTTAATAATAATAAAATTTTTATTGATTTAATAATAATAAAAATGTTATTGATTTAATAATAATAAATTTTTTAAATAATGATATACAATTTGGCTAGTTAAAGAACAACAAAAATGACAAAGGAGTTTTTTATGGGGGCCTCTTAATCACGCAGTGCCTACTCGCGAAAAAATCCTGGCGGGGCTACAGGGCCAAGTCTAAATTTTTTTTCTGCGTTGTTTAGCTCTAAATGCATTATGTGAAACAAAAAATGAACGTTCGTTATGTTCGCAACTAGGAAGTGCAATGCAGAAGTGCTTTGTTCGTATCTGATAACCAAGAGCTTTTGGAAAACTTCTGGGAAAGGCTCACAAATCATTTGCCGGGCCCTTAGCTGCTGATGGTTATCGTATAAATAAAAATGCAAAGAAAATGTACAGAATTAAAGAAAGAAATAAAACAAGTTACTCTATTTCCCCGTTCGGGTTTTATTAAAATATTTTAACCACAGTCATCTAGGCGTTTAAAGCGAAATGTCTCGTCGATTTTGTAAAAACCTTAGTCGTTAGATATCTTAACAGATTTTTTAAGATTTAGAATTTTTTGTTTACACTGTGTATTTAACCTATCTTTTTTAGAGTGTTTCTGTATGATTTCACATAATCCGACCTTTGGTAGTGATTGTGGGTAAAAGTAATTTCGGGTATTGGCAGTTGGCCTTCAGTGTAAGATAAACGAAGGGGTTCGTTCTTTTAACGTCGGTCATGAGCGCCACCTCAAAAACGGTTCCAATGGGCAAAGTTTAGAAACTTGAAACTTACCAGTTTTTTAATGCTATAGCGCGAAATTTTATTGGTAGGCTTTTGTTCTCTAAGAGTGCCTTTGGTTTAAGGGGTTTCCCCCGAGTTCTTCGGTTTCCCCTTCCATAAAAACTTGGTTTGGTTAACGGTAATAGCTCGATCTCGTGGCATGCAGGGCTTGCCACCACCCTCCTACGCATTGTAACCCGGCCACCTGAATTAAGGGCATCAAACGTCGCATGATGACTTAGGCCTAAGGTGGTGCCTTGGGTATTAGCCTAGCTGATTATTATTATTATTATTATTGAAAAGGTTACCATGGAAATGAAATCATATGATCGCCACTCACGAGCTAAACTTGACATGGGCAAAGCCAGAAACGCGAGAGTAATTCTCACTAACTTCCGTTTCCCATCAGTAAAGTTGATGACGCGTATTTCATCACGGGGTTCTAAGTGACGTAATTTACGTCATATCGCGTGAACAAGGTTTCATTAAAGAAAATGCTTTTATGGCATACTTATGAGTGATTATGTTACATATGATAAAACTAATAAACCATTGGTCTATAACAAAACTACTAAAACTATTGGTCTATAATAAAACTACTAAAACCATTGGTTTATAATAAAACTAATAAAACCATTGGTTTATTATAAAAATAATAAAACCATTGGTCTATAACTTACATACGTTTCCTTACACATTTATTTATTTTTAAATCTTTTTATATAAATTTAAAAGAAAAATTCCTGGTCACAAAACATTTGCGCCTATTTTCGGGGAGTTTTCATTAATAGTACGATCCCAATTTTGAAAATACGATCCATATCATAGCTCGGTACGATAACCGGGCTTTCGGAATCTGGCAACGCTGTGTCCGAAAAACCTCACTAGTAAAAAGAAATCCTCCCGGGCTCCAATACGCCGAAATGTCTGAGATTCATCAGTTAAATTTCAAATAGAATAACTCCTAATCCTAAAAAAAATACCTCTACTAATACCAAGAATATAAATTTACAAAAAGGTAAGCAAGCTTAATATTTTGAATTTGTTGATATCAATCCAAAAGATGTGCATTAAATTAATAAATTTAAATTTGTACCTAACAATTGGTCACGAACATTTTTTTTTTTTCCAACGTTGCCTTTGGAATCAGGGTTGGACATGAGGCAATAAACACAGCATATTTTACTACTAAAATAAATCGAAATCTGGGGATTAACTAGCAAATTTTAATAAATAATGGTGCATATGTCGTATTATTAATTCATCATTCATAAATCACATTTTATTTTAAAGAAAATTACAATTACGTACGTACGGGGCTACCGTAACTGACGGGCGTCAGTGACTACTAAAATAAATTAAGATAGGAGGGTCACTAGCGAGGGGTCCGCCTATTCAAGGAATCATGTACAGGCCCTGATTCCTCTATTCCGAAACAAAGGTATCTGGGCGGAAATCTTAGATTGTTCCGGAATCAAAGAATCATTTTTGAATCTGGAATCATATCCGAATTATGGAATCCTTCAGGGTTTCAAATTTGAATCAATGAATCATCTCAGAAATATGGAATCATTCCAGATTGATAGCTCTAGAATCATTCCAGATTCATAGCTCTAGAATCATACCAGATTCATAGCTCTAGAATCAAACTCTAGTTATGTAATCTTTTTCGGTTAATCATGGAGGATATGAATCAAAATCGTTACCACTCCTTCGCGCCACTGAATATTTGCTTAGTCTATTTTTCCGTTTGTTTGCTACGTAATTTACAAATTGATATTGGTCATGTGGGGATGGAGTGTAAGCCTTCCAAGGCCGGTCGGGAGGGATAAAGGTGAAGTTTTCAGCCACGTTTTATTTTAGGTAGTATCATTTTTAAGGGATGTGCAACCTAATTGGCAGATGGGGGTACTGGGATAACGTAGTGAACGCTGATGCTGGTGAAGAGATACAAAACATCATTTTCAGACTTATAATTTCAAATGCTGCATCGTAGGTTGCGGATCCCTTGTGTAGTTCAGTAAGGTGTTTGACAGCTCAATTTACGTCCGTTTATGGCCAGAAGAAATAAATAAGTGTGACACTTACTTTTCGAAGCCGTGTATGGCCAACAGCAGGCTACCCAATCCGCCGAGGCGGCCAGTTGCCAAGGACCCTCTCTGTTAGCCTGAGCCGACGCTCAGTTTCCAGCCCCTACCTGACCGAAGTCGGAGGTGGAGATAGGACCATTTGATCGGAGCTAACATCTCTCCGTGCGACACCGCCCTTATGGGTTACAAGAGCCGGACCCCGAGTCCCTGGTAAAGCCACCAGGTATTACACATTACGGCCCGTTAAGGGCCGCCATGTATGGCCAGAAGTAATAAATAAGTGTGGTACTTGAGTTTGCAAGTTCTCTCCCCACTGGTTTAAGGGGTTTTCCCCCGAGTTCTTCGGTTTCCCCTTCCATAAAAACTTGTCGAGGTTAACGGTAATAGTTAGTGTAGGGAGCTGTTGGCTCGATCTCGTGGCATGCAGGGCTTGCCACCACCCTCCTACGCATTGTAACCCGGCCACCTGAATTAATGGCTTCAAAAGTCGCTTGATGACTTAGGCCTAAGGTGGTGCCTTGGGTATTAGCCTAGCTGATTTTATTTTATTATTTTTATTAAATAAGTGTAACAGTTACTTATCAAAGCCGTATGTTGCAGGAAGTAGTAAATAGGCGTGGCACTTGCTTATTGAAGCCTTGTATGGCCAGAAGTAATAAATGACTGTGGCCCTTAATTATCGAAGCCATGTATGACCAGATGTAATATTTCACTCATATTTAAGTTCTATTGCTAATTCGTGATTTTGTTCTGCTCTTTATCAGAAACGTTTATGCGGTTTCTGGCTTGTGTTAGCCATCATTGTTTGGTAAAAATGCTGGGTCACATGTGTGAAAAATAAATCAAATCTTACTATTACAAGGGTTGGGTGCCGAATCGGTTTTTAACGAAATATGTTTGTTCTAGGCCTTTCTAGAAGTGGCTTTATCGATGACGAAGTATACAAGACTTACTGATCAAATTTCATAATTGCCAAGAAACTTCGAACCAAACTTGTAAAGAGATTCTGTTCAAATGAGTGACCAAGAAGCAAAAAAGTTCAACTGTCCACAGGGCGTTTACGCAACGAACAGGAAAGGTCATTTCTTAGTCCCCCAAAGAACTTACTCGGTGGAGAAACCCTTTCGATGTGACCAGTGTAACTACGCTTCTGCACGTAAGGGTGATTTGATTCGTCATAGAAGAACTCACTCGGGCGAGAAACCCTTTCAGTGTGACCAATATAGCTATGCTTTTGCACAGAAGGGGAATCTGATTAACCATAGAAGAACTCACTCCGGTGAAAAACTATTTCAGTGTGACCAGTGCACTCGCACCTTTACACGAAAGCAGAATTTGCTCAACCACAAAAGAAGATACTCGGACGAGAAGGTCTTTGGGTGTACAAAATGTGAATAGCTGGCCAAACATATAAACAATTTCCCCAGTTGCGATCTAAACTTCGCTACCCTTTATATCCCCAAAACCAAACAAAAGATCAATTTACTTCGCCACGATAGAGCACGTCACTCTCAAGGGGCAAAGGCCCACAAATGCCCCACTCGCGACCGGAACTTTGGTGCCAATAAAACCCTTCAAACGCACCTTCGAATTCATGTTCCATCTGGAAACCAAATTGGCGCTTTGAACAGCCACCCCAAAAAACCAGTGCGCCAATTTCAGCCACTACAATCTGGCAGTAGGTATTGTTCCTTGCAACTGAGACGTTTGACGAAGGAAAGTATTGAATATCTGACTGAAAATCCCCACTGCACCAACGCCGTTTCCCAACCTGACTCAGACTCCACAAGCGTCAAGCGAGAAAGGGTGTTTGGTTCCGATTGCGTTAACTTCGATGTCAGCTGCGTCAAACAAGAGCCTTTTTATGCCTTCATCGACCAAGTTCCGATTGCGACAGTCGTAACGAGAGAAGAGTTGGAATATCGCCCATTTGGGGATAATAACTAGGGTGTCCCATGGAACCCAGACACACCGATCAAGATCAAGTTCGGTTTTGAAGAAGAAAACTTGTGAATTTCTTGCACGAAACTGACCAAAGACTTTGAACATGATACATGTCGGTTTCTAACTACTATATAGTTGCCAAAACCTATTTTTATAAACTTGGCAACTTAAGTTAAACTTTTTTGTAGTGTTGGAAAATGCCTTAAAAAAGTTGATTGATTTGGTAGACATAATAAAAGACTTAAAATTTAAACTGATATTGTTCTTAAAATGAACGAGATGGTTTGATTACTTCTTAGATGAAATTGAAATTGCACATTTAGCAAACTTTAAGTCTACTTATAAGCAGGCGGAATTATATGTAGACACAGAACCGACATCTGAAGATTCGTTCTCGAGCTAGTATTTAGCAGACGACAGTTTCTCTAGGCCAGAGAGTTTAATAGGCCAGTTAAAAGCACGTTTATTGGTGTAGATGTAGCTTTATTGACACAGACTGTTTTCCGTACGCCTTTATCACCCGTATTCTGCGCTTAAGGTAAGTTGAACGTCATCCTGATGACCCCTTTGTTTCACCCCTCCTGACTAAGCGATCTGATTAGCGGGATCACAACTTCCGTCATGTTTTCCATAGACTCTCAACAGTACTCAAAAGTTTGAAATTTATTTAGTCTTTGTTATTTTCCCCATTATTTCCCAAAAAGCCTCGTGCTGGAGCTGTTGCTGTTATAGATGCAGCTGTTGCGGAATTAGGCTTAGCGGATAACGAAATTTATAGGAGGCAGCGACGAGATCCGTTCGAACTTCCGAATAGAGAGTTTTTAGCACAATATCGAGTGCCGAAAGACGATGTTAGTAACTTGTGCGAAATATTAAAGAATTGGACAAGCAGTATGTTGAACAGGATGTTCTAGCTGCTCTGATGTTTTATGGCCCTGGTTTGTTTCAACGAGTAGTAGCAAGTAGCCACGAAAAAGGGATGAGCCAACCATCTGTCAGTATGGCAGCAGGAAGAGTAAATGAAGCCATTATAGCTAGAATGTGTGCATTTCCCACACAACCAGAGTACGCTGAAAAAACCAAGGTACTTGCAAATGACTTTATTCAACATAAAATACACTAATTCTGAGTTTACTTTTCAGAGGTCATTCTTGAGTAGGTGCGTGTTTCCACACGTTCTTGTAGCGTTGAACTGTACACATGTCAATTATTCCATCAATGTACAAAATAGTCTGCGATACTCATCTGAAAACTACCAACCTTGTTGCTGGTTGGCCAGGCTGAATCCATGACTCATTTATTTGGTGTCACTCGGGTATGTTCTGAGATTTCGTGCATAATAGAATGCCTGTGGGATATCTGCTGGGTGATGCGACCCTGTGTTATGACTCCATTTCTAAACCTTAACACTCCAAACGAGGTTGAATTTAACATACGCGACAAGCGAGGTATTCCATAACTTTCACTTCTTTGTTGTCATTTATCAAAGGGAGGTGTATGCCATCGTTGCAAGCAAATCCTGGATTTCTCCAACATCTCGACAAATATGCTTCTCTATCACACTGCCCAGCATTTGTTTCAGAGGAAGTTTCTTTGACGGTGGCTCTGGAAGTAGGAAATGGTTAAGCTTCAAGTGGAGGTTTCCCTACCTCCAACTGACGAAGGCCAGCAGCCAGAAACTGATTTGAGAAAAGGTGTTCTCCAATCAGTCTTGTAGTGGTTATCAATATCGTTTCGCTTAGCAGGTAGTTCTCATGAACAAATGGCAATAGATATTTGTTACTAATGGATTTCAACTTACCAGTAGACGCTGCTTCTTTGTTGATTGGAAGAGGACTTGGAATCGTCTCTCCATCGCGATCAAAGAAAATATATGCAATGGAGCTCTAATGACTGTCTTCACCTTGTTCGTTCAAAGCCGTATCAGAGGAAGGAACAACCTCACTGGCCCCGGATTGGCAACTTATGTCATGGGCCACAGTATTAAACAAATCCAGGAAGTTGGTGACTGAATAACCATCGCTGCCCCCGGATAAAGATGTTTTGTCAATTAAGTACTGTACATTCGAAGTGTAGGGAAAAACTTCAACTCTAATACGACCGAGTTGCGAAATCCCCAAACTGCGCAGGGACGGTGGTACTCCTTTGAAAGACATTCTAATATTACAAGGTGTTCAGATCTATTGGAGAATGATATTTCTAGTCATTGATGTGCGTTATTCATTGAAAGAATGGGTTTTGAGGGGGTATGTTTACAAAAAATGTTTCTATATTAATTTCTTGCATGTTTGTTATTTTCTTTAATTTTTACTTGGAATTTTATCATATTTTGATTCTGAAATATTGTGCATGTACACTGTTTTTTGACATCTGATATGTTTTTGGTTGGCTTTTTCAATGACTTAACCTATTGGTTTTAAGATATGTTTTAATTTCGGTACTCATTGTTACATTTTGCGCTACCTAAGTAGCTAACTATTTCATTGGAACTATGTATTGCTAAGCATGAATTGCATGTTGGTAACCTATTGTTAATTAGTAAATTAGATTTTTAATTGTTGTATTCGTTACTTCCAGAAGGAACTGGTGTCTCTTGGGGAAGAGTGGAATCGTAACTCCCTAGTATCCCTTAATTTATATGTGACGTTTGTTACGAAAGTTTGCAGGGCCCCGGGGCTAAAGATACTGGCAGTCCCTTTGATTTGCATCCCCCTCGAGCCGGGATCTATTTTCGCAGGTCTTCCCCCCCCCCCTTGAGGTTTTTCTGTGGGCTCCCTTTCCCTACCTCATGGGCCCTTTTCAGTCGGGCCCTGGGGATCCCCCCCCCCTCTGTACGGCCCTAGGTGCAAGTATTTCAATTTCTTCATGATTGTAGGTTTTCTTTCTGGACTTAGGCCTCATAGCAAATGATAATAAAACAAGATTTTTTTATTATCACAGTTCAAAGAAATCAGCCAAACTAATTAAAGAAGAAATTTGTATGTCATACCTGCTTTAAATACAAAGTATTATACCATAAATAGAAAGAAGAATCATTCTTTTATTTTAATATTGTATTTTATGCTTTTATAGTTGTATTCCTATGATTTCATTGAATTAAATTAATGGATGAATATTAGCACAATTATTATATGTAAATTCTAAATCCTATGAAAATTGCAATTAAACATTAGTCATGCCGGCTGCAGCATGTAAAATTTCATGTGTTTAGAGACTTACGTAACAGGTGGCAGGAAATATTAAAGTTCGAGATGATTTGCATAGATGGCAGTCAAATTACTTTTGTAGGTCACGCTGTAGATGGCAGTCAAATCAAGGTCAAAATACGTTTGGAGGTCACGCTGTAGATGGCAGTATTTGTTTTTGGGTTTTTTCTCCAAATAGATGGCACTTTATTCTGAGCTTTGAGTTATGCTCAAATAGATGGCAATGAAATATTTCTTCCGGCAAACGCGTAACATGTGACTTTGACTCACTCAGATCCCGCTAATCAGGTCTCTTAGTCAAGAGGGGTGAAACGCGGGGGTCGCCAGCGTTCCGCCCAATGAAAGCTCTTAGTCAAGATGACGTTCAACTTACCTTAAGCGCAGAATACGGGTGTATATCATAAGGGGGGGGGCAGAATAACAATAGTAGCGGGGATTGGTGTATATAGCAACGAGGCCTTCACACCAGGCGCACAGGGAGAAAAGTCCGCGAACAAACGTTATTGAGAAAGAACAAACGCGCTGAAAGGGATACACATCAGAAAAATAAATACAAAAAGAACAATAATCACAATCATCGCGGAAAAGCTTTACGAAGAAGTTTACAAGTGTCCAAAATCACATCTTGCCAACCCGCGTGAACGGCGGTGAGAACGCCCACAACGGAGTCCGGGAGACCCCGCGCCTGTAGCGAAAGGTAGATATTCCGCCGAGGGGTCGCGAAGGAGGCACACGCGAACAGGACGTGTTCGGCGTCCTCTCGTACCGCACACCGAGGGCAGGAGTCCGAGTTCCGAAGCCCGAAACGATGAAGAACCGCCTTCGTGGGAAGTCTGCCACAACCAATTCGCGCAAGAAGAGTGTCCTCCAGTCTAGGAAGTTGAACGGCCAGAACGGCTCGAGTCAGGGTTAGGCTTCGCAGCCAGGAGAGGCCACTGGGCTGCGAGAGACCGCCAGGTGCGAGTCCACGAAGAGGTGATCGCTTTCCCACAGACACTCTTTAGCTCCGAGAGTGTCGAGGGAAGGAAGAAGTGCACCCCCTGACGTTGAAGCTGGGTGACCCTGGCCAGTTTGTCCGCCGTTTCGTTGCCTGGCACTCCCACGTGAGCTGGGCACCAAAGGAAAGTGACGGAGTGGGGATAATTGTCACATAGATCATGGATTATTGAAACAACCGGATCAGAAGAGCGCGTTAGCAGTTGGGTGAGGGCACTCTGAGAGTCGGAGCAAATAACCAGCTCACCAGGCACATTTGTCACCGCGTATGAAAGAGTCATCTGGATAGCGAGGAGCTTAACCCGGTTGATAGGATGCCCGGAGTCCACGAAGGACCTCGCGCCGATGCCGAGGACCGGCATCGCGAAAGCCGCACCAGCAACACCCGAGTCCGAGGAGAGCGAGCCGTCCGTATAGATGACCGTAGCATCTCTGGCGTAAGGTCTCCCTTGGTAGAAGAGAGCCAGCGAGGAATGATCGTGGCCGCTGGTGGTTCCCACTCCGGTGTTCGCAGACGAGGGAGAGGGGCCCTGGAGTAGTTGAAAAGGCAAGTGATATTGTACTCCTGTGCCAGGCGCCACGCTCAAAGAGGGAAAGGGAGTCGACCCGGTGGGAAACGGTCCTCGATGAGTTCCAGAGAAGGTAGGGTAGAGCGCAATAGGGAAGGATAGAAATCGGGTGTGTCAGACGCTCCGCATGGAGCGATGTTAAGAGATCCAGGAGGTCTCTCCGAAAACGCAAAGGAGGAATGGCTGCTTCGGATTCCATGAGCCGGATGGGAGTGGACTGTGGAACTCCTAGGATGACTCTGAGAGCGGCATTTTGAAACTTGTCAAGTTTGCCGAGCGTGGTAGCTGTGGCCGAGGCGTAGAGAGAACTAGTGTAGTCCAGCCGAGAGCGAAGGAGATGCGTGAAGAGAAGGCGAAGGACCTTCCTTCCCGCCCCCTGTGAAATTACGATGTACGTTTTACTTATTTTTTATTAATTCCATGTTCATTTCCAATTAAAATAATTAAGTATTGTAAACCTCATTTCATTTCCAGTTAAAATGTACTTTGTAAATATTGTCGGCTTAGCATTTTGTATATTTCCTTTTGGGGTGAAACGGTTTGGGAGTTATTAGTGTATTGTATATTTTGTCATTGTATATTTTTAAGAGTGTAATCATTTGAGTGCAGGTGGCTTTCGGGGTTTCCTCGGCGCCAACCTTCTTTGTCCAAATAACGAAAGATTTTGTGGAAAGTTTTGGATTTGGAGTGGGGTTGTGATCGGGGCTCGGGCAATTCCCGCTTCTTTTGGGAAATCGGCCTGACGTCACGGCTCGCTCGGATCGTAGGATAATCGGGGTTTAACCCGCCAGTTGTGGGAGGAGAGTTATGCACAATTCTTGAGAGCGAGCTGAATTGAAAAATATTAGTGCATGGACAAGAGCGTCCCTAGTTAGTTTTGTTATTCCTGTGTGCTGGGAAAATTAGTAATTTTGTGCTTTTCTGTAATAAACAGTTGTTAAGTTTTTCAAATACGTGCATTTATTTTTAGAGTTTTAAGCCAGTCCGGTTATTAAAAATAGTTTAGAGTAATCGCGCGAAGAGGGAAATGTTTCAGTCCGTTTTCTCTTCGGGTTAAAGTTAATCTTTAACCCCCTTTAAGTAATTAGCTCTCCCATTGACGGAAAAGCCGTCACATTTTTTGGTGCCGAAACCCGGGACCTTTGGATAGTTTAATGCGGATTGGTGCCATAAACAAGTGAACATCAGTCGTCATGACGGAAACAGCGGCGGCGCTAGCCGTTAGAAGAGAATTAACGAAACTCGTTAAGCAGCGTGGGACCCAGCGAGGAGTCGTCACTACGCAGAGCAAAAAGATAGAGGATGAGTTATCCCAAGTTCCAGTAAGCATCTTAAAACTCCAGGACAGCATTGCACAATTAAACTCCAAGGAGGCGAAAATTGAGGAACTTGACGGAAAAATCCTAAATCTAATTGAGGTGGATCTAGACTACGACACGAAACTGTTGGAGATCGAGGTGTGGAGCGAGAAACTGGTTCTTTGGAGAGACCGGGCCCAACGGTACATTGCGGGGAGCGGGTCGCCACAGCAGCCCGTTCGACCATCCGTTCAGGAGCAAGTCGCCGGACCATCGATTCGCCTGCCCAAGCTGGAGCTTAGAAAATACGACGGTGACGGAGAACAGTGGCTAGAGTTTTGGGGACAGTACGAAACCGCTATTCATCTAAATGATGCAATACCGAAAAAAAAAGAAAAGTTTCAATATTTGAAGTCGCTTTTGATAGGAAAGGCTCAAAGGGCCATAGAAGGTTTAACCTTAACTGAAGGAAACTATGATGAGGCAATTGATATTTTAACTAAGCGCTTTGGACGCAATGATTTACAAATTAGTAACCGACTAAATAAGTTTTTATATACGATGCCCACAATCGAAAGTTCGAGGGACGTAGAAGCACTTAGAACTTTGCATGATACCTGTAAAATAGAAATTCGGAACCTCGACGCCATGGGTCGTTTTAGTAGAAATTATGGAGAATTATTGGCGCATATTATAGTAGGCCTTCTGCCAATGGATTTATCGTTAGCTTGGAATAGAGGTAGGACTGACGAGCAGCTTTGGGATGTCAAAGAATTGTTAGCATTTTTAAATTCTGAAATTCAATGTCGCGAGAGAGCTATTGCCGTTCACAGAGGCGCGCCCCAACAAAAACCGAAAATTAACAATAATAGAAATAATTCTAGTTTTAATAGATATGGAGAGAGGAACGGCCAAGACCGCTCTCAGACGAGTAAAAGTAATTTTTCTCCTAGACCCCAATTTCCGCCCTCGGCCGCGGCTCTGAATACTGGCGTAGCTCCCAAGAATAGCTACCCACGCGTATTTTGTAATAGTTTTGAGCATCCATTTTACTCTTGTCAGTCTAAATCAGTAGCTGAAAGAAGAAATATTGCTTTCCAAAAACAATTATGTTTTCTATGCCTAAGAAATAATCATAAGTCAGATAGATGTAACGGTAGAATACGAAATTGTAGAAATTGTAGAAGGAAACACCATCAAATATTGTGCGAATTTAATTCAAGTAAAGATGATGAAACTAAATGTAATTCCGAGGTTAATGCACCCCAATCAGGTTTAGATCAAGAAAGGGGCGGAGAAAGGTCAAATCAAAGCGTAGTGGCAGTGGGTACTATGGCGCACGACTCTAATTCGGGTGTATTTTTACTACAGACAGCGGTAGCAAACGTTGAAGACCGGAGAGGGTCAAAAACTAGAGTTCGAGTTTTATTAGATGGCGGAAGCCACAGATGTTTTGTTAGACAAAAATTAGCGAGCGACCTTGGGCTAGAAGACGCGGGTTCAGAGGCGTTGAGTATTCACCCGTTCGGCGGCAACCCCATCACCTCCCAGAGAAGGAAGGTGAAAGTAGTATTGAGCAACTTTCGTACCGGAGAAAAAATAGAAATAGTGGCTTTAGAAATTCCAGAAATTTGCGGGGCTGTCTTCTCTATGCCAGGAGAGGACATTAGAAAGGAAATGAAAGCTAGAAATCTAGAATTAGCTGACGTAGCGGACCCAATGAGCGAAAACGCGAGCGCCCCTATAGATATTTTAATCGGTGCAGATTATTTTTGGAGAATTGTCGAAAGAGAGATGGAGAACTTAGGAGAGGCGTTAGTGGCAATCAAAACAAAGCTAGGGTGGACCGTACAGGGCACGACTTCCATGACTTCATCTTCAATCGGGGTAAATTCTGTAGCGGTGATGCACGTAGGGGTTAGGGCCGAAGAAGACCTATTGTGTCAGAAATTAGAATTTTTTTGGAATCTTGAGGCCATTGGGATAACCGATAGCGCAGTCGAAGATAAGTTAGACCAAGATAATGTCATTAAATCGTTTGAAAGTAATATCAAATTTAAGGAAGGACGCTATGAGGTGGCGCTTCCGTGGAAATCAAACAAAGATAAATTAGGGGATAATTACGAGGTGGCGAAAAGGCGCACTCAAAATTTAATTAGTAAATTAAAGGCAGATCCTATTAAATTTTTAAGCTACGATGCGGTAATTAAAGATCAATTAAACAATGGGATAATCGAAAGGGCTGAGCTAACTAAAGAGGTAGCGGAGCAATGCTATTACATTCCCCATCGGGCAGTGATAAAGTTGGACAGTTTAACCACTAAACTGAGAATTGTTTACGATGCTTCATCGCATTCGGCGAATTATCCTTCTTTAAACGACTGCCTGGAAGCGGGACCAAACCTAACGCAAAAGCTTTTTAGGATTTTAGTTCGTTTTCGCGGTTATAAAGTCGCGATCGCCGGGGACGTGGAAAAAGCGTTCCACCAGATAGGTATAAGACCTGAAGATAGAGACGCGTTACGTTTTCTCTGGGTAGATAATTTAGAAGGGGGAGAATTTCAAGTGTTTAGGTTTACACGGGCGGTATTCGGGGTAGCATCAAGCCCATTTTTGCTCTCCGCAACCGTCAAACACCATGTCCGGAAATTTGTTAAACAATACCCTGAGGCCTATCAGTCCTTAATGGAAAATCTTTACGTAGATGATAACATCTCAGGGGCTAGTGGGGTAGAAGAAGCTATTAAATTAATTAGTGATTCGACCGAAATTATGTCAAAGGCGGGTATGAATTTACGCAAATGGCGCAGCAATTCGGCAGAAATTAGAGCAGAGTGGGGGGACCAAATTAAAGGGCTAGGTCAAAATTATCTACCGAGTCAATCGCCTCTAAAAGTTTTGGGGATGGCTTGGGACGAAGTTAAAGACATATTAACCTTTGACGTATCGGAGCTATTGAAATTTTTAATTATGAAAAAGAATACGAAGCGCTGGGTTTTACAAGCCGTTGCGAGGCTATACGATCCACTAGGGTTAATATCTCCATTTTTAATTCGAGCCAAAATTTTATTTCAGGAAATGTGGGCCTGGGGGGGACGACAATAAAGCGAGTTAGTTAGGCTGGGATACAAAGTTGCCCCCTGAGTTGTCAGTCAAATTTGACATTTGGTGCGCGGAACTTCCAGACCTGGAAAGACTAGAAATTCCCAGATTTTATTTTGAAAATGCTCCAAATGAAGAAGGGTCACAAGTCGAATTGCACGGCTTCGTTGATAGTTCAATTAAAGCTTACGCAGCAGTAATATATGTGCGCCGAAGGTATGCCAATGGTCAGGTAAGCACTGCCTTTATAGCTTCAAAAACGCGAGTAGCGCCCTTAGATAAAATTAAAATGAAAGGAGCAAAAACTAAATTAAATCAAACTTTAACCCTGCCTAGACTAGAACTAATGGGTGCTGTGTTGGGTGCTAAGCTCATGGCTTGCCTATTAGATACATTTCATTATCCGCCGAGTGTAGTTAAAATGTGGAGCGATTCCACGATAGTATTAGATTGGTTAAAAGGGGACAAGCCGCCGGAAAGATTTAAACCATTTGTAGCTAATAGAGTTCAGGAAATTCTTAAACTTACCGATGCCGTCTGCTGGGGACATTGCCCGGGAAAAGAAAACCCAGCTGGTTTACCCACGAGAGGGAAAACTTTAAATGAATTGAAAAATTGCCTACTCTGGTTTTGCAGACCACAATGGTTTGTAAATGGAGATAACTCAGATTCAGAGGTAGAATTAAAAAGGGTAGACGAATTAGAATATCAGGATGAATTGCGCGCCAAGGTCGCTAAAGTAAGTTTAGTTGTGGGAGCCGCTGAAGAGTCAGAAACGCCAGTGCTAGATTTAGCCAGGTACAGCTCCGCTGTTTTGGTTTGGCGATTAACCGCTAGAATTCAAAGGTTTACCAGTAATGCTAGGTCAAAAAATAAAATTAGTGGACCCCTAACTACTGAAGAACTAGACAATGCTGAAAAGTATTGGATTCGGATAGCGCAACTAGAAAGCTTCCCCGTGGAAGTGAAATGCTTGAAGTCTAAAATAGCTCTACCCAAAAAGTCCAATTTGTTTTCATTAAACCCATTCCTCGATGAGGATGAACTTGTGTGCGTGGGCGGTCGAATAGACGAAGCAGACCTAAGTTACCGCCAAAAACACCCTTGGATCTTGTCCGCAAAGCATAGACTGACGGAACTGCTCGTTGACGACGCTCACATTCGTTTCAAACACGCTGGTGTAGACCAAACTCTCGTGGAAATAAGAGAAAGGTACTGGACTCCGAAAATCCGGCCTTTAGTGAAAAAAGAAGTGCACGGGTGCCCTAGGTGCAAAAGATTTCGCGCCAAAAGTTCGCGTCCAATAATGGCTCCGCTTCCGGCGTCAAGAATTAATCGAGCGCCACCCTTCTCAGTTTCAGGGGTGGACTTCGGAGGCCCATTGTATGTAAAAAATGGGAGCAAATGTTACGTCGCGCTGTATACCTGTGCCGTCACGCGTGCCGTTCATTTAGAACTCGTGTCGAGCTTATCCACGAAACATTTTTTATTGAGTTTCCGCCGATTTATTTCGCGCCGTGGGATAGTTCAAGTCATGTACAGTGACAACGCTAAGACGTTCAAATCCGCGGAAAAAGAGTTGAATCAACTCGTCACAAATTTGCGCAGTCCCGAAATCTTGAATTATTTCGGAAATCTTCGAGTCTCGTGGAGGTATATCGTGGACCGGGCCAGTTGGCACGGTGGTTTCTACGAGAGAATGATTAAAAGCGTGAAAGAAGCCCGCAGAAGGTCGTTAGGCAACGCGCGTCTAGATTTCGAAGAGTTAGAAACGGTGCTACTCGAAATAGAGGCAATGGTGAATTCGCGACCGATTAGTTTCGTGTATCAAGACGCTGGGGAACCAGCCCCTTTAGCACCGTCCCACTTCCTAGTTGGTAAACGGTTGACCGCGCTTCCTTCTCAAGTTTTTAAGGACAGTGAAATAGTGCCAGTTCACAGAGAAGACCTAAGGCGTTGCCAGAAATACTGGCAAACATTGTTAGAACGATTTTGGGTTCGATGGCGTGAAAATTACCTTTTGGAGCTTAGATCGGCCCATAATCGCCCAATGTATGGCCCTACCAAAAAGTTGGCCGTTAATGACGTAGTATTAATCGGAGAGCCAAAAATGCCTCGATTACTGTGGAAAATAGGAGTCGTTGAAACTCTAGGTGCTAGAGGTAGTGTAGTGCGTTCATGTATGGTTAGATTACCTAATGGAACACTCTTAAAGCGTCCAGTTCAAATGTTGTATAATTTAGAATTTTAGTATCGATTGAACTACATTGTAGTTCAAGGCGGGAGTGTGAAATTACGATGTACGTTTTACTTATTTTTTATTAATTCCATGTTCATTTCCAATTAAAATAATTAAGTATTGTAAACCTCATTTCATTTCCAGTTAAAATGTACTTTGTAAATATTGTCGGCTTAGCATTTTGTATATTTCCTTTTGGGGTGAAACGGTTTGGGAGTTATTAGTGTATTGTATATTTTGTCATTGTATATTTTTAAGAGTGTAATCATTTGAGTGCAGGTGGCTTTCGGGGTTTCCTCGGCGCCAACCTTCTTTGTCCAAATAACGAAAGATTTTGTGGAAAGTTTTGGATTTGGAGTGGGGTTGTGATCGGGGCTCGGGCAATTCCCGCTTCTTTTGGGAAATCGGCCTGACGTCACGGCTCGCTCGGATCGTAAGATAATCGGGGTTTAACCCGCCAGTTGTGGGAGGAGAGTTATGGACCATTCTTGAGAGCGAGCTGAATTGAAAAATATTAGTGCATGGACAAGAGCGTCCCTAGTTAGTTTTGTTATTCCTGTGTGCTGGGAAAATTAGTAATTTTGTGCTTTTCTGTAATAAACAGTTGTTAAGTTTTTCAAATACGTGCATTTATTTTTAGAGTTTTAAGCCAGTCCGGTTATTAAAAATAGTTTAGAGTAATCGCGCGAAGAGGCAAATGTTTCAGTCCGTTTTCTCTTCGGGTTAAAGTTAATCTTTAACCCCCTTTAAGTAATTAGCTCTCCCATTGACGGAAAAGCCGTCACACCCCCCAACGAGTCGCGGAGACGGCTCTCAGAAGGTTAAGCCGCTTCAGCGAAGAAGCGACGAGGACCTCGATGTGTGGGGACCAGGACAGCTTGTCGTCAATCAGGGCTCCCAGATACCGATAGGATGAGACCCGAGAGAGGGCAATGCGCCCGAGCGTGAGGTGAAGGCCAGCCTGGATCTGCTTTGATTTGGTGATTATCATGATTTGGCATTTCAGTGGTTGGAAATTTAGACCCCAGGTGATTCCATAGCTCGAGATATTATCGAGAGCAAGCTGCATCGCAGGGAAGAGGCGGCTGAGGTTTGGACTGCAAATCCACGTGCTGATGTCATCCGCATGTTCCCCTTGGTCAACCGGCCTCGGACACAGGTCGGGAATGTCGTCGAGCATGACGCAGAATAAGATTGGGCTGATTGCACTGCCCTGCGGCACGCCGCGGGTAACTGAGTACGGCTTTGAGAGTTTGCCATTAACTCGGACTCGGAAGGTACGGCCGTCCAAAAAGCTCTCCACCCAGCGGAGGAGGTTGCCCTCAAGGCCCCGGCGTTGTAGCTTATAGAGTAGCGCCTGATGGTGGACACTTCCAAAGGCGTCAGTGGTGATTCGTCGCCAGGGCCCCTTGAGCAGCGGTAATAAGCCGGAGGGCGTTATGGGTTGCCCGGCGCCCTTTGCGGAAGCCGGATTGCTCCGGCGGAAGCACGCGATTCACGTGCAGGAACCACGTAAGACGGCCAAGAACAAGCCGCTCGTAAATTTTTCCAAGGTTCGGAAGGAGGGAGATGTCCCTGTAGGAAGTGGGGTCTCTGCGTGGTTTGCCCGGCTTGAGTATGGGATGAAGAATCGCATGTTTCCACCGCGAGGGCATGATGCCATCGGCCCAGAGACGGTTGTAGAGCCTGAGAAGGGCTGCGCGAAACGCTGGGGTGGTGTTTTTAATGATTAGGTTCGAGATGTTATCGGCGCCAGGGGCTGTGTTGTGAAGGCCGGAGATGACGCCGTGGAGTTCCAGCGCCGAGAAGGGCGCGTTGTACCTGGCCGGTGGACGTGCAAGAGAAGTCTCTGGGACGTACGCTTGAGCCGGCGAGAGTTCTGGGGGAAGATGAATATTCTCCGCAGCTTTGGACACTAGGCACTCTGCAACTTCCCTTTGGTCTGTGAAAAGAACCGCCCCCTTCTGCAGCGTGAGAAGCTTCGGTGCGAGTACGCCAGTCTTGAACCATCTGACCTGGGACCAGATTTGCGGCAGTGGCGTATGAGCATGGAGCCGATCGCAGAAGGCCGCCAGCTGGTCTTCTTCGTCTCCCTGACCAGTTTCTTGAAGATCGCCCTTTCCCGCTTATAAAGAACCATGTCCGCAGAGAGACCCGAGCGTTGGGCTCTGCGCCGCACCGCAGTGACGACAGAAGCCTTCGCCGAGCAGTGGGTATCCCACCAAGGCGGCTATCGAGGCGTATACCTCCTGTAGTTAGTGGCTGCAGTTATTAGCGGCCATTACTTTCCATGAAATTGGGAATGCTAGTTCGGCCTAGGGTTTTTAATTTTTCCGTAAATACTAAATGCGGAAATATTTCTAGGAAATTTTCTAATCGCAAAATGTCCTTAGTGTATTGCGTTTAAATTTAAAAAGTTTCATTCATGCGAAATTAAAATTTGCGAGCCACAAAACAAAAACAATTCAAACTTCAAATAAAATAAATTAAAATAAAGCGACTGGGATTAGTGGATTATATCGTAAAGCAGCAGCTGTTCTTAATTCTTGGATGCCGTGTTGGTTGGCGAATGTCAGCCAATCCAGGGCGTTGTCGTCGGGGAGATGAGCAATCAAGGTTTGCTCGCTGAGTTGCTTCAAGCCTTGCGTGTCGCTAAGATTGACCGGTGGGGTTCTCAAATAAATATATTAAAGCATGTTCTCTGCTCATTAGCCTTCGGAGTGTGTCCAAACATGAGGTTGAGTTAAGGGATCTGTCGGACAGTACGCAGTTGTGGCCGTCGAACATGAGACCATCCGAGGGATTCGATCTGACGTTGGGGCAGGTCTTCTCATAGTAGACCAACTTCGATACATCAACTGCTGTATCCGGCGAGTTCATTCCGCCATTTTCCGATGAAGTCCTTACTGTCCATACTGGGCTTTTGAATTCGTAGTGAGCTGTGACATTCCATTGCAGGGTGAGATGTCCATCCGGCAACCATTCTTGGGTAACAACAATTATAATAATCAGCTAGGTACCTGGTATTCGCTTTCTAGTTAATAAACGCGTGTCAATCAGTGGTACACAGGCCAGCAGCCACGGGGGGGGGGAGCATTCGGGAGCGATGCCCCTCAAAAATAAATGTAGCTCCCTTAAATGAAATTTTTATTTGCCCCCACCTGCCCCTCAATATAATCCATTCCCCCTCAGTTAATTTGCCGTTGTACACTTTATACCGTACGAAGACCGTGTAAATTAAGAATGAAGAAATAAGCTAAAGTGGCTAATAGGCTGGTGTATGTTACAGCGGTGATCAAAAACCCTGCGTTTATCCAGTTTGAACGTACCATGCTGTGGAACGTAAAATACACATCGCTGGCGGAACTCGAATGGTTAACATCTAACTGTTTCTAATCAACTCATTTGTATTTAAACAGGTGAGGAAATTTTATTTATGCCGACTCAAACAGCTGCTTAGTGTATCAAGCTATTCAGCCATAGCTGACGATTTCAATGTCTCTGTACTCCGACTAAATGTACTCTGCTTCTCGTTTTCGACAAGAGATTTAGCCAAGCGGAAAATACTTCCCGGATTGTTACCAGACAATTCTCCACCCAATTAACGTGCGGTAACAAATATACAGATAAAATATGTTTGGTTTTTTTCTCATCTTCTCTGTGTTTGACGACTACGTTTACCTCATCTCGCCTAGAAACTCAAAGGTCAAGATCTTAAAAAAAAATAAACTCGGGAACTGGTATCCCAAATAATTTTCACATCGTTGGCGGAACTAGAATGGTTAACATCGAACTGTTTCTAATGAACTCTTTTGTATTTAAACAGGTTGGTAAACATTAATTTACTTATTTATTATCTAAGTCTATTCGAGCTTAGCCAGTTCATCTCAACCCTCACAATGGAGAAAACTCGGTCAAACTCTAATTCTTCCGAAATTGGTGGAACTACTCAGGCCAACGCCCTCTCCACTTTCCGGAAGTTAAATTATTTTGTAGTAAACTCGATGACGTAACATCAGACCTAACTACTGCAACCTTTTTATACTTTGGATATTCCACCAACGCGTATCGTATCGGTTGGAATAACCAGAAAGGTCTAGAAAATATTCCTACCCTTGCTCAAAGATATTAATTCACCAAGGCGTGGGAAGATGGCGACACTATGCTAGTGATCGTACGGGGACCTGACCTCGACCCCGACCCGGTAAGTCGGGGATCCCCGGGTTTTCAACCCCGACCCAACTCAGGTCGGGTTGTTACATTTTTGGGTCGGGGTTTTTTTTTAGTCGGGTTTTCCTTTAGTCGGGTTTTCCAAATCCAAAAAAAAATTAATAAACGGCCGAGTGAGTGCTTAGCTACAGCCTAAAACCAAAACGGAGAAGGACGGGGCATGCCAGCCTATTTTCTCAGCGACTTCTCTCGTTCGAACGTACAAAGGTCGCGTAACACTCGCCTCTCGTTCGCCGTGATTTCGTTTTTGGTTTTACCATCAGTCTATAATAATGTTTCATAAGATCGTCACTTTGGAAAATATTTCACTGAGAGCTAGTAATGAAGTGACGTCATCACCAGAAGAAAATATCCCCTATCGAGGAGCTGTCAAAGGCCAAGGGGAGCGCATTCGCGTTTTTGCCCGGCGTTCCTTTTGAGAAAACTCGCTAGCTCTCTTTCTACCGCGCGAGTGACGTAGCTGGTTGACGGTTTTCCCGTAGACACGGAGAGTAGGGTGTCTTATAAGTACCATGTAGTTTGTCTGTCATGGGTAAAAAAAATGCAAAAATGTGGTGAAATTGCATAATCTTGGGAGAATGTGAAAGAATATAAATACGTTGGAATTATTTTTGGGTTTTTCAATTAATGTGGTCGGACGTGGTCAGAAGAAGGAACTATATTTTTTAATAAAACTTTCATTAAAATAAAAAATAGGAACATTTTAATATTGAAAAGACACATTTTGAAATTCATTAAAAAAGGATTATATTGTTCCGTTTAAATCTGTCAACTCAACAAAAAGGCAGCTTATTTTTTAAACTTAACTACTATTTTTTTAGTTTTATCTTTTTTCCTGTCTTGGGCCTCAGTAATACTATTTGAATTTAAATATTTAATTCTAGTTCTCATTTTTAAATAAAAAAAACAATCTCTCTTGGATATTTTGAAAATAATGGCATACGTTCATTAGTTAGGTTATTGATAAAAATTTAAATCTTAATTTCCTTTCCAACTTTACCATAAAACTATCACATTTACAATTTCACTATTAATTTATAATAATATTAGGCCTAGGCTCTATGCTTATAAAAGTTCTGGGTTTAATGTCAGCTAATCCTGGAAGTTTTAATAATTTAGAGAATATAATACTTACAGAAATTTATAGTGCCAAAAACAAGTGTAAAATTGAAGGGAAAACGACCGCACGTATTTATTTTCTATACCGCATACTTTCTTTTAATAGGAATTCGACTGATTTCTCTAGTCTCTCCTCTCTTCGCGCTCTACTACCCTCCCCGCGGCTTGTTTCTGGTTTCCTGTCAACCAGCGACGTCACTGAAGGTGGGCCGGTAGTTGCCAAGCCCCCCAACGTACCCGCTGAAGCGCTTCTCTAAAGACCCCGTCGAAAGAGCTAACCTTATTATACGCAGTATTTTACCAACCTTGGTCAAAGGCTACGTGTGACCCGTTAGCAAGTGGACGCAAAACGGCGACGAAGCCCGTAATGCAGTCTGTTTTGTCAGTAAATTT
Organism: Leiobunum rupestre; assembly: GCF_980474605.1. Lineage (NCBI taxonomy): Eukaryota > Metazoa > Arthropoda > Arachnida > Opiliones > Sclerosomatidae > Leiobunum > Leiobunum rupestre. The sequence goes on from NC_143384.1 coordinate 85,617,856, forward strand.
TTCACATATGAAGAATAGAAAGTGTCGCACTTATGAACCAATATTGCACACTTATGGTTTTACTTTTAAATGGTTGGCCGCTGAAGCGATGCGACTACTCTCGTCAATTTTGTAATTAGAAATCGCTTAAAAGTGAAACTTCCAAAAAACCCCGACCCGACCCAACCCGACCCGGTTTTTCGGGTTTTTTTCTGTCCCCGACCCCGACTCAAATTTCACCCCGTACGATCACTACACTGTGCAAGTCGTGGCCTTTTAATGGGGCAAATTAAATCTGAGAGAGGAATTTACATAGAAGCGAAAATGTAAAGGGGGAAATTCTAATTCAGTATGGAAACCCTATGTTTTAATCAATCACAAAAATCTTTATTTAACACAAAAAATATAAAAAAAACACTATATATAAAATCATCAAAATGGGGGAAATTATCCATTCTTTTCAGCCGGGGGATACTTTTAATTTACTCTCGTGATGGTTAGGCCACCTCGAATATATTATTTTTCTCTAATTCAAATTAAGCGGGGGATTTCAACGTAAAATAATGCACTCTTTGACTGAGAGGTGGGCAAAAATTGTGAGCTAATTCCGAAATGAAATTAGTATTAGATCACTAGGGTCCTATAAAAAATATTATTGGGGACTTTAATATTAATTAACTAGAGAACGAAAATATCTCCCAGCGTCTTCTGGACATTGCTAATAGCTACGGTTAAGATTAATTAATTGCGCAACCCAAAAGAATAAAAAAGATTCAGTCAGCCACTCCTACCGTAAAAAAATATACTCGGAACCTCAAACTGTGGTATTTGATACTAAACAAAATGTTCCTATTTTAAATAGTTAAGAAAGAATTCAAATGAATATTAATATTTTTGTTTAATAGGGATTTAATGATGTTATATACTTGGAAAACTACATGTAGTTCAGTTTTTAACTTATAATGTATTTTATTTAATATAAAAGTAAACTGACTTTATTACTAATATTTGTTTTCTAATTTTACAAATAGTTTCAAACTGAGAATTAGCTTATCTGATTAAAACAGATTTAGATAACCATCTTTCAGTAATCGTGGTATAACCATTAAAGCGTTGGTTGCACGAAAAATCGATAGTAATAAAAACGAATGAATGCGGGCTTGTTTTGAAGCCCAGGACGTTCTCTTTCCAAAAATGTCATTGTCGAAACAAATTTCCAAGCCTAAGTGTATTAACTTTGAGTCCGAAACTGACCTTTTTCGCTCCCCAAAATCCTGATATTTTCGGCGAATTTTCTCCTCCGTAGCACGAGCAATTTGGGGCAAATCAAAGCTGTAGTTTTATTCCTAAAATAGAAGGAACTGAAGTGGAGGGATCCTGTTTACTTGTAGAAGTTTTCCAACCAGAGGTTTTTAATCATAATATTAGGCTTATTATCGAAATAAAAAATATTTTTTCACGCGCGCGCTACGCTGCGCGCGCCACCCGACGTTCTAATAAGAATTTACAAGGAGCCTTCGGTTACATATCGTTTTTCTACTACGTAGGCTTGCGTATGCCTATTTCAATTACTACTGCGTAGGACCTTTTCCTGGGTGTTAAATCAACCTGCTTTTAATCCCAGATGTAAAGAAATGTATTACAGACAATTAGTCTGGAAATTCGCCGAAAAACTCGATTTCCACCATTTCGACTTCTTTTTATAATAATTCAAAGACCACTTAACCGATTTTGATGAAATTTTCTGTACTTGCTATAAAATGTTTGCTCTTTCTAATGAACCATTAATTAGCCATAGCTAAAATTTCGTGCAACCAACACTTTAAATGCTTCTAAAACCAATCCTGATAAGGCTTTTATCCATGTTGCCTAGAAAGAGGGAAACTGAAGGATTACAGTTTCTACCATCTGAACATCTCATGGTTTAAGTATTGTGACTTAACGTACTTCGCTTCTTTCTGAAGAAGGTACTTGACAATTCTTACTGTCGAAAGGGCTGTAATTGAAAAAATAGAGCTTTTGTTTCTACAGAAATATAAATAATAAAACTTATAGTCTAAAAGTTCATTTTTTCCCTTTGCTAAAATTATTATGCGATACTTTTTTATTAATTAATTTATTGAGAAACTTGGTCTTGGAACTAAATTAGCAATTTTTTAATTAACAAAAATTATATTCAGACCTGTCATTTGTAGACCTTCAATACTAGTTGTGCTCCAAAGTATTTTGCTTCTTTCGCTTTTAGAAAAATCCTCCTTGCAATTCGCAACATCTCTCTCCCAATCATCTAAATATTTGATGACGTCTTCCTCCAGCCACTAAAATAATTAAACAATATTAACAAAGGATTAGATTCAGGAATTGATTTAATTACCTTCAATCTCCCATCATTTTCATTTTCATAAACATTTTTTTAAATGAAATTAAGTGATAACTTATAAAATATGCATGCCGCTATAATAAGATTTAACTAAACACTTCCAATCTCGAAACTTACAAGGATATCTTTAATTTACGTTCAAAATTATAGTTTTCTATAGATCATTTTGGCACCTCACCGCCAAACCTTTGCTGCCTCTTTCAAACCAATTTGTTGTACCCTAGTACCCTCGTTCCTACGCCACTGCCAAAGTTCCTCCCCCTCAAGAAGCGATCAGATAAACTGTTAATAATTCTTACCTGATACCAAAACTTATGCAATATAAGGGTCATATAGCTTTTGATTTTGGCTATTTCGAATATCTAGCTCCAATGACCAAGTTGTTCGTCCGTCCTGGTTGATTTTCGATAATATTTTAATTTTAATTTGTCATAGGTCATTGTATAAACAACACCAGTTCATAAATCTCAAAGAGCCTTTGATTCAGAGTGAAACCGGCAAAATGAGCAGCGGAGAAGAAAAGATGCACAAGTGCTCACAATGCGCCTACGCATCGAACTATAAGTGAAATTTAATTCACCACAGAAGAACTCACACAGGCGAAAAACCCTTCCCGTGTGACCAGTGTAACTTCAAATCTGCACGGAAGGGGGATTTGATTTCCCATAGAAGAACTCACACGGCCGAAAATCCCTTTGGATGCACAAAGTGTGGATATTGGACCAAATATAAGAACCATTTACTTCGCCATGAAAGAGCACGTCACTCTCAAGGGACAAAGGCCCACAAATGACCTACTTGCGACCGGAACATCGCTAGAACCCTTCAAGCGCAGGTGTAACTCATCCAGGAGTTGTTTTGGGCGATGGTTAAGTTGCCAGTAGGTGTGATGATGGCGCACTACGCAGTAAACTATATATAATGTTTAATTGGAAAATTATGACCTGTGCAGACTAAAGTTGCATTAGATATTGCATCGCTACTTTGGCAAAAGTAAGCGTCAGATTCATTTCTAAAGTCTTGACCTCAAATGGTAACCTAATACATTATATACACCCCACTAAAATAAGTTATAAAACCTCATGAACATTTACACACTAAATTTTTGCGATTGATTCTAATAAATGTTATTGCTTACATCCGCTGAATATTTCAGGGATGTCTATAAAATAAAACCCAATACTTTTAATTTAATAAGCCACAAATTCATAATGAAGTCCAACATTTTCAGAAACCAAACAACAAACATCAGCTAATTTACCATAAAAATATGACTTTTGGGTTATTCTATTATCATTGCACACTGTCATCCAGATGCAGACCCTGAGTTTTTAACGCAATAATGTAGTGACCATTATTGCAGCCTGAAGAATGGCAAGTATTGTTTTGAAATTAATGCCATTAATTTTCACATCATAAGCAGTCAATTCTGCAATTCGAGTGTGAATTTTAAACCCTTCATCACCTCTGTTATACAATCTTGCTAACTTAAAGAGGTATTGACTAGAAGAATATAAAATCTTAAGACGCTCTTTCATTTCAATTTGGCATTTTACAAACTAATTTTCAAATAGTTCCTAGTTGTCAAGCAATTTGCGAAAAACATGGTGAAGTTTTCTTTGTGGAAGGTAACACTGACAATGCTATTGAAGGTAGAGAAATGTTAGATGTGGAAATTGTATGAATGATGTTAATGTAGCTTTGAGTGATAGTTTAATTTTAACTCCTGACAGCTTAGCTTGTTTACTAAACAAAGAAGTGTGTTTGACCAAGTTGCTCACCATTTATGTGACTCTAATTCTTGGATAGAAGAATTATATATGTTTGTTAGTTCATATGGAGGAACTGGGAAATGTTATTTCATATAAACTCTTAGGATATTTTTATGCGCGATTGGCTGCTCGTAATATAGGTGGAGTAACTCTGCACCAACTGTTAATGTTGCCTGTATTATAGTTTGGGATCAAAAACCTTACGTGTTGTGCGAAATACGCTACAGCATTTGAAGTTATTAATAATTGATGAAATTTCAATGGTATCATCGGCTTTGCTTGCATATATTCATTAGAGACTTTGTGAGATAACTGGAAAAGAGGAACCGTTTGGTGACGTTTCAATTTTGGTGCTAGGTGATATGTTGCAGTAACATCCTGTTAAGGGTGATCCAGTATTTTCCATGTTGACTCATATGGAAGCCAGAAAACCAGGGCCGTGCTTAGGGGGCGGCGAGCCGAGCGGTCGCCCAGGGCCGCTTAAAATTTTCCCATGGGGATGTATATACCGGAGGGCTGCTACACTCAGTTTCACCCATGCATTTCGCCCGGGGCCGAGAGACCTCTAAGCACGGCCCTGCAGAAAACTAATTGGTTCCGTTGGTGGGTTTAAATTATTTCGTCTCTGTTTTAAATTTAATGATTTAACTATGAAAAAAAAGCAAAAAATTACCCTGCTTATTGAGAAATGCTTGCTATAATACGGGTGGGAGAGGTAACAGCAGAAGATGTTGACATTTTGAAGACCCACCTTAGCAGATAATGTTGAAGAGATTGCTAACTATTTTGAGAATTTTAGCAATGAAGGGAAGAAACCAGTCTGCTTATTGCCAACCAATAAAATGTGTGATACTATAATCAATGTTTGCTTCATCTTTTTGAAGTGTTGAGTGGTGATAAAGCTGATGGGCACCATGAAATGTAAAAAAACTATGAAAGATCAGTTGAAGGAACTAGAAGGTAATGTCTCTTCTACAGCTGGATTGGAATCTAGATTATTACTTTGTAAGGCGGGCTTCTCAGCTAGTTACAGATAAATAGGAAGGATACTTTCAAATTTCTTGCTAACAAAAAGAGTGTAATGTTTCCTTGACGAAATGTACTCTTTCGAGAGATTTCAATTGGCGGGGTGACGAAAAACTCAGGAAAAGTGAAAAATGTACCCTTATGAGCGAAGCGTTATTTGAAATAGTAGAGTTAAAAGAGTAACATTTGAGATCACCCATGTCTGCACATATTTTTAAACATTTAACAAAAGTAAATTAGTTTTATTTACAAAAAAATATAAAAGTTTAGTTTTGCATGATAGATTAATAAAAAATTAATAAATTATAAAACTTCATTATTCAAATTAATGAAAATCTTCACTGGATAGCTCGAGGTTTTGGATGGGATAACAATGAAATCTCAAACCAGCTGGTCTGATAAGAAATATAGGTTTCATAGCCTTGTAATAAAAATTATATGACATATAATTAAATGCTTTTGTATTGGCCGAATCGAATCAGCATAAGCTGTGGCAATCTCTTCGAAAGAAACGTTCTAATCCATGATTAGATAATCTAACTTTATAACGTTTGCCGAACCTTGAAAAATTTTAACGCGAATTTCTATAAATAAAATAAAATATTTTAATGAAAAACTTTAAGAAAATGATGTCTAAATAAAATAAAATATTTTACAGAAAAACTTTAACAAAATGATGTCTAAACAAAATAAAATATTTTAATGTAAACTAACAAAATGATGTCGTTTACATACGCATGACATCTCTTTTGTACGTCGCAATTCCTACCTTATCGAATAAATTATTCTTATATTTTTGATATATTCACGGCTTTCTCGCTGAAGAAGCAAATGCTTAGACGCTTGTGCTTAGATTATTCTTAACTCTTTAAACACGTCTACTAATACAAAATATTTGAACTTATTTTAAAAAAGGTAGGCAAAATTCTTATATTCATTTTGTTTTCTTCAATGAGAAGGAGGTGTATGAAACTAACCTAGGCCACTAAATAAACTTCTTCAAAACTTCGCTGTTGGAAGCCTAGATTGGCCATTATGGCGGGAATAGTCTAGCGTTAATCTGCTGGAATTCTTAAAGTTGAAAAATAAAATATGTGCGGTGACGTAGAGTACCCGACGGAACAGAATTAAGCTTATAAATTAAGCTTATAAATTTTATAAAATTACGGTAACAATAATTCTTTTTATAAAATAACCTTGGCCATCTTGTTGAAATGTTGCCTCCCCGCTTCAGCTGTGGATCCGTTTTCTCTCCCACTAAAGACATTTAATACAAGTTGGCAAGCCAAAATATACCTCTCCTCGGAAGAATTGTTCCTAGTGGTATTAATTTCTCGAGATAACCCTTAAAGATATATCTCCGCAATTTAGAGTTATTTGTTAAAAATATTAACCCATTTCTATCCCGCCCGGTATAAAATTTTAATTATAATTAAAATAATTGAGACGAAACGACCAATTTTAATTTATTCAGAATATCATAAGTTAAGTAGTTACAACAGTAAGTTAGACGTACTATAACAATGCACAATTGAATTAAACCCTTTTACAGAACAAGTTTATCAGTTAAATATAATACGAAGCAAATTTTAATGAAAGAAATATCTACAGAGGCTTTTTGGAATTACTCGCTTACGAAATACTTGCCGCATCTTTAACGCTCATTTTATTTCAACACTCGCCCTTGATGAAGATACCGTAGATATCTGGTAGTGGACGACTCGTTCACTTCCTGTTGACGTTGTGACGCATACCACATGAAAAAGACCAATGCCGTCCAATTTCCAATATCATATAATGACTCGCACACCCAAGAAATCATTGACTGCGTTAGAAATCGTAGATATCCAAATATCCACACCAAATGTATTTACAAGAAGCAAAAACCTTACCATCAACAAAGCACAGAGAGCCACTTGACTAACCGCCAGCTCTTAAAGCAATTAACGTTAAATTATCTCCTTTGAATTAACAGAACTATATATAGGTCGTTAAGAAAGTGGACCACCCACAGGGTCTACCCTTTAACCCTCTAATCTCGGCTGACTGCGCTAAAACAAGATTTAACCTTTAAAAAATACCAGATTAGGCCTTCATAAATTCATTAATAAAAAAAGACTTTATTACCTATTATGCTTACGATGCCTGTCTTAATTTCAGTGAATCTAAGCAGCTATCGGTGGTTCTGTGGTAGAGCGCTCGACTGCCAAGCCGAATGGTCTGGGTTCGAAACCTGGGTGGCGCATTTGTTTTTAATCAATAGAGAAACGCTAAATTAGAATTTCTTCGATGCAATAATTTCAATTTCAATTCTATTTCAATTAAACCAAAATTTCCTACTCTATTAAATACGCTTCCGATAAAGCTGAAGGTCGAATTTTCAATAAGGCGTAACAAGTGTCGGTGGTTCTGTGGTAGAACGTCCGCCTGTCAATCAGGAGGTCTCGGGTTCAAATCCCGCCCGATGCGATCGCAAATTGATACTAAGACGAATACCGTGTACAACTGGTGGAAACCCTGCCATTGGACGTTGAGAGGTAGCATTACACTCAGCACTCGGTCCGTCCCAAAGTCATTAAGAAGAAGTTGGAGAGAAAACGCCCATATAAACACAACAGACTCAACATGCACAACCATCAGAACACAAACACAACAAATTCAACACTCACAACCTACGCATAAACATTACAAAAACGTAATACACCAATCCGTCACGACGGTGAGCGAAAAAACACCATCCAAACCAAAACGCAAATGCATCCGTTAACGCTCACCGTCACACGGTGGTTTTGCCAACCCTTTGAGAAACTGCGTACGCAGTGATTACACTTTGCACCGAAAATGCGAACGCGTTCGCAGTCCTGACAGACAGACAGACCCACCCACGGACCCACCCACGGACCCACCCACAGACCCACCCACAGACCCACCCACAGACCCACCCACAGACCCACAGACAGACACGGTCGTTGTATAACCCCTCCTAGGGGACTTTGTCCCCTCGGAGAGGTAAAAACTAACTATTACCCAAAAGAAAGGCGCATGGGAACGTTTTCGATTAAGAGGCGTACAGATTGAATATGGCGCCCCCCATAGACGTAATAAACTATAAGCAAAGTAATTTATAGTATATTTTACTTTTCATCGGGTGATTAAATACTTTACTAAGTTCTTCACTGCTGCCCCCATAAAATTACAGTCGATATTACGATACACCAATACAAAAATGGTATGGACAATACTATATTCCAATTTGAAGCAAATTTTTATAAATTAGTGTATTTTCCTTATCGTGGGCTGCCGCTCCCCGTACCCCTTGATAGCTGGCTAGTCATATTATAAATTTTGATATGGTTCCTAAATTACTATATTCACATAAATTTCAATGTATAATTGTACAATCGTGTAACCAACTACACCAAAATGATATATTTCCCAATACTGTAGTAGTGTTCGTACGGGGACCCCGACCCCGGTTGTCGCAAACCAAGTCGGGGTTTTCAATTTTTCGGGGTTATGTTTTCGTTGTGTAATTTTAAATTTTCACGCCGACGCATCCCGCTAAAATCCTAAAAATATAAAATAGATAGGTTCCTTCTCTCCCTTTTTTCGTGGGCGACAATAGAATGATCCGAATGACCTTCGGCTGATGCCGCTGACGTAGCTCTGGCTTGACGCTTTCCTGCCACTTGAGTTTTAGTTTCATAATTGCCGTTGTTTCGGGCTCTCTCAGTCTCAGCTAAGGAGTGTGGAGTTACAACGTTTGGAAATAAGTTGTAAATTTATAAAACAACTTATTTAAACAATTACAATGCCTAAGCTATAGACCTCTATTTTAAAATCTACCTATCTTATCTATTTTTACTATAGTCTTAGTCGATAATGCAAAATAACGGTCAAAAATGCCGCCGATCAGTTTTGTAAAATATTTTCCGCAGCGTAATCGTCAGCCATTTTGGGTATGGAGATACAGGCCGGAAGGCAGGCAAGGTTGCCAGATTTGGATATATTGAAACGGCCAACTCTCTCAAATGTTTTCGTTTTCAAAACGAAAATTTTGCGGCGTAGCTATCGACTAAGTCCCTAGGCTCAGAGGCTTGCTTACACAAGATACAATATCTAATCTTAACCAGAAAAATTGGGGTATTTTTATAATTTTTCTATTCTTAATAAATACAAAGAACTTTCCATCCCCGACCCCGACCCCAACTTTATTTTGACCCCGTACGAACACTATACTGTAGTATGATAGTTGTTATGTACACGTATTGATTTATGCAGAAACAAACGGAAACTTAAACGGATACACAAGCATAGCTCCCCATCGAAGAAACTTCTTTATTGTTTAGACAACAAGAGCTTAATTGTTGGGACAAATGAAGAAGCTACATTTTTGTTTGGTAAATATTACAACATAGGCTAGGGTATGATACGCTGTCGCAGGACCGCCGACATTTCCATTTCTGTTTAGAGCATTAACTTAAAAGGCACCTTTCAATTGAAGGCAAATACTAAAAGACCAACAGGCCTATTTGGCATACCTTTAGCCAAGGTTTGTGCGAACCAAACCAACTTTTTGACATAGTTTCTAAAGCATTTTTAGAGATTAACAGAGACCTTACCGTCATTTAATCTTTTATTTTTCAATTTGAGGGGTATTCACGTTATTTTAGAAAAGGCATACGTTTCATGATAGTTAGAATATATAAATTTGTAATTAAAAAAATACACGTAGAATATACATAGGAATGCCTTACCTCGCAGCCTCGAATAAAGTGTGTGTGTGAATTTATTATGGATTGCCCGTAGGGAATACCCTACCAATAGGCACTTCAATCAAACCGCTTTAAGGAAATCGCCATGAAGTACATTACCCGGAAGCCAGGACCTGCAAGCTAGGAGCAACAAACACAACACCCCACATAAGGAGAACGCAAGCCGTCAAAAGTCGTGGATTTTCTTGTGTACGTTTTTCATTGGCTAGACGCTTTAGCGCCTACTGCCTTCGGAAGGGGAAAATTCTGAGATTGTCTCCCCCCCCCCCGCCCGTAAAACGTTCAGCGTAAAGGCTGGTGACGCTCGTCCAATGAAATTCGTACACAACCCTTCGTTAGCGTGTTTAAAGGCTAGCTGCGTTCTCCTTGTGTTTGTTGCTCCTAGCTGCAAGTTACTGTTGAAATAATGGAAACTTCGCACTATATAAACAGTAGCTTAATTGCAGGTCCTGGTTCTCGGAATATTTCTTGGTGATTTCCTTGAAGATAATTTATTGAATCGTCTATTTCAAATCATTACTTGTGTAAAGCGCCCCGTTGGAATTTTATTATTACATTTTTTATTTACGTGTATTTTAAAAAAAATTAACAGCGTTTAGTAAGTTTTTTTTGGCATATCAGTAAAAGATCGGTAAATATTCTATCATTTACGTTCAAAATTACAGTTTTCCATAGATCATTTTGGCACCCAACCGCCAAATTTTTGCTGCCTCCTTGAAACCCATTTGTCGCCCCCCTGTGCTCCTCTTCCTACGCCACTGCCAAAGTTCCTCCCCCTTAAGATAATATCGTGCATTCGCGATCAGATAAACTATAAATAATTTTTACCTGATACTAAAACTAATGAAATATAAGGTGATATAGCTTTTGATAGTGTCATCATTGCATGGTTGCTGTCCGTTCTGATTAATTTTCGCTAATATTTTAATTTGTTTTAGGCTTTTGTATAAGCAACACTAGAGCATTTGATTCAGAGTAAAAAATGAGCAGCCGAGGAGAGAAAATGCACATGTGCTCAGATTGCGTCTACGCAACGAACAATAAGAATAATTTCATTCGCCACCGAAGAACTCACACGGACGAAAAACCCTTCCAGTGTGACCAGTGTAACTACGCGTCTGCAGATAAGGGTAGTTTGATTTGCAGCAGAAGAAGTCACACGGTTAAAAAATCCTTCCAGTGTGACCAGTGTAACTACGCGCCTACACATAAGGGTAATTTGATTTGCCATAAAAGAACTCACACGGGCGAAAAACCCTTCCAGTGCGATCAGTGTAACTACGCATCTACAAATAAGTGGGGTTTGATTTGCCACCGAAGAACTCACACGGGTGAAAAACCCTTCCAGTGTGACCAGTGTAACTACGCATCTGCTCAGAAGGGGTATTTGATTTGCCACATGAGAACTCACACGGGCGAAAAACCTTTCCAGTGTGACCAGTGTAACTACGCATCTGCTTATAAGTGGTATTTGATTTGCCACATAAGAACTCACACGGGCGAAAAACCCTTTAAGTGTGACCAGTGTAATTACGCGTCTTCAAATAAAGGTAGTTTGATTCTTCACAGAAGAAAGCACACGGGCGAAAATCCCTTCCAGTGTGACCAGTGTAATTACGCGTCTACAAATAATAGTAGTTTGATTCGCCACAGAAGAAAGCACACGGGCGAAAAACCCTTCCAGTGTGACCAGTGTAATTACGTGTCTACAAATAATAGTAGTTTGATTCGCCACAGAAGTAAGCACACGGGCGAAAAACCCTTCCAGTGTGACCAGTGTAACTACGCGTCTGCTCGTAAGGGTAGTTTGATTCGCCACCGAAGAACTCATACGACCGAAAAGCCCTTTGGATGTACGAAGTGTGGATATCAGACCAAACATAAGAACTATTTACTTCGCCACGAAAGAACACGTCACTCTCAGGGGACAAAGGCCCAAAAATGCCCCAGTGGTCTAGCTGGAATCCAATTTGGCGCTTCGAACAGTCACCTCACAGAACCAACGCCCCGTGAGTTTGACCTCTCTGGTCATCGGACGGGAATTAGGTATTGTTTGGTGCAACTGCGACGTTTAACGGCGGAACAGATTGGATCCCTCATTGAAAAGCCCCACTACGCCCCCGCCGTGAAAGCGGAAGTTGCCCATCCTGACGTAGACACTGCAGCCGACGAGAGAGAAATGGTGTTCGGCTCCGATTGCGTCAAACTCGATGTCAGCTGCGTCAAACAAGAGCCTTTTTATGACTGCTTCGCTCAAGTGGCGATTTCGACAGTCTTAACGAAAGAAGAGTTGGAATATCGCCCAGTTGGGGAGAGTAACGATGGGGTACCATGGAACCCAAACACACCGATCAAGATCGAGTTCCCTCACGAATTAGAAAACTTGTGAGAGCCTGAGAGGTTGATGAAGCAAATTTTTATAAACTTAACAAAAGCAGTGAAAGTGGCTTGTACGGTTAGCAAATGCCCTTAAAATACTCATTTCGTAAACGTCTTTAAAGATTTTTTTTTCCATATTTAAACTTTTTTCGAATAGTGTCGTAATAACGACATTTTATTTCAGTAGAGATATTTCAGTTTCTTTATTTTCATTAGCTTTATTTCTTTTGGTATCTTAAGTGGTATTTCGTGAACATCGATGCCAGCTGCGTCCAACAAGAACTTTTTTATGACTTCATCGACCAAGTTCCGATTGCGACTGTCGTAACGAGAGAAGAGTTGGAATATCTTCCAGTTTGGGACAATAACGAGGGTATCCCAAGGAACCCAGACATCAAGATCGAGTTCCCTCACGAAGTTGAAAATATGTGAAGAATGACGTTGTTCATTTTAATGTCATGTTTTAATTTTAGAGAGGTTGAGGAAGCAAATATTTATAAACTTAACTAAAGCAGTGAAAGTAGCTTGTACTGTTAGCCAAAGCCTTGAAAAAACTTATTTCGTCTTTAACGATGAATTTTTCATTTTTAAACTTACTGCAGATAGTGTTCGTAAATTGAACGACATTTTTTTAATATTGTAATTTTATCACTCTGGCTAGTGTAAATATAATTAACTTGAAATAAAGTAATTTTCAACGATTGACTTAATTATTAAGTTTACGTTTTGTTTTTAAAAATAAAGTGTTCTATAGTGTAAAGTCAAATTAAATTTGAGATAGATCTTTATTTTCATTAGCATTATTTCTTTTGGTAACGTAAGTGTTATTTACAGTTGGCGAGTGGAAATTTATCCAGTAGGTGTTCGCCTATGTACTGGAATTTACTTCTAACTCGAAATCATTAAAATTGGCCTTTTCTAAGTTCTGCCAAGAGACAACCTGTAAAAATAACAAAGCAACCTTACCGTTTTAGGCCGCGACGCACTGCTGAAAGCCTGAATCTGTAAAGTGAACTGATGATGAATTGGGAAATAATTATGAAAACACAATTAGGACAGCGCGTATTTTACCCAAATTTTGGAATCAAACTTGAGGCTTCAAAATTAAATGCAAAATGTATTGCAGGGGTGATTCTTGTATTTAGCCAAAGAAATTTTATTAAGATTAATTGGGTCCAGCCTTTGGTCGCATTTTCACATACAGTCACAGTCTTTCGTTAAGCGCCTTGTCTCTATTTAGACTAAGATTTTTATTGAGAAAGATATTCACTCCGACCAATCCGAAGATAGCGCCACACAACACTAAGAGCTCTCCCGCTTGATCGCATGCTCCGTGGCAAGTGTCAACTGTACGGGCTACGGAGCAGGCGTTGCGCGCCTTTTTGAGAAGAAGCGTTGAAACGCTCTAGTGTTGCGAGGCGCCATCTTCAACATGGTCGAAGTAGAATTCTTCCCTGTCGGTGCAGACGCTTGCTAATTGATCTTCTATTTGGCAAACTAATATCAAACGGGTTATGAACTTCTCCTGTTGACAGCTCCGTGGCTCGTTTGTAAGCTGAAAAAGCTAATTAGCCCATAGAAATCCCACAGGGTAGAATGCTGCCGCCAAGGTCGGCTCGTTCCAGACTTATAAGAAAAGCGGGAAATTTAAATTTAAGTTAATGACTTTATTGGAGAACGTCGTGCCATCTATTAACGGCAAAGTAAGCTAAAATTTCAAAAGGCAAATTGATAACGTCGTCAAAGAACCGTTGTAGAGTATTATATTTTGGCGCCTTAAATTCTACTAAATTATACATCCAAAATCGTAATTCTGAAATAAGATGTGTAATACGAAGATGGCTAAAGCGGAACACCTCACCCCAATGACGTTGGATTGAACCGTCGATGTCTGCGAGGTAAGTGTCCGGAACTATTAGAATATCATGTATTGAGTAAAACCGAAACGCGTTTGAATTAAAAAGAACTATGAAGTTCTACTCACTTTATCAAATATATATAAATGAAACCAGTAGAAGTGATTAATAGTAGCCATCGATTAAATATTTATTGTATACAAAAATATGATTCCTATAGTGTTAGTCTATAAGGTTAAAAATGAACTTGTGAATCCTGAAAAAGGCAATCTAAATTATTTTAAATACTGCTTAGGTTTAAAAGTGGTCAGAACTGTTGTTAGTCAAGAAACGTCTATTCCTTTACGATGTTTGTCAGAAATTGAGGCAATAAGTGTTTAAGCATTAGTATTTAATATATCAGTGGCATAGACAGAGGGTTTTCAGCATTTAATTGTGAAATTTCTGATCTTATTTGGATTCCCTCTGGTGCTTTCTATGGGAACCAAATTGCAAAGGAGTGGCCACTGGCATTTGATATATTCCCCCAATTCCAAATAATAAGAATTCCTGTTCGGATCTTAAGTTTCAAATAAATAAAAAATGCTCTGATCAAAAATAGATGGAGATATTAATATATTACAACCGCCACTGAGTCGAAAGGCAAGAAATATGAATAATTCAAATTATCACTTTACTCAACTCATCACCAATGCAACAAGAGTTACTTTAGACACACGAACAGTAATGGAAAATGTTTTTACAAACTCACCAAAATGAATTATGACGGCAAACATTCATTTGAGTTAAATCAGATTGTACCCGACTATTAATACTGACTTTTTTGTTAGAGATATCCTCGAAAACGTAAATATATCCGATAAAAGATCCTCAAGTTCTGACGAAATATCTGATATTGACACAGACGTTACCTTTTAAACATGGACAATATTAAATTATTTAAATAAACAAGATCCACTTGTAACAAGGCGGATTAGTATTAATAACACACCGAAATTAAACATTATACGCACCTAAGGGGGTTGGCCCTTCAGAGGAGTAGAAACTACTCGAATCTGAACTATTTACTTCATGTTTATTTAGTCGTAAGAAAAGTTTACAAAAATTTAAATACAAAAGAAAAAATAAAAACACTTAAAGTTTGTATAAATTGTTCTAGAGGAAGGAGCAAGGCGGGAAAGCGTTACCCCGTTGCACTCCAATGCCGATACATTGTATCAAAAATTCCACAGAACGCGGGTCTCCGGCCAATCGCTTGCACAAAGGCCAAGCCGTCCCACCCAAAGAAGCCAAGGGTTTCAACCGCCAAAGCACAAATCTGAAAACGATGCTCGAAGGCTGAATACTTGGCCTATTTCTTCGATTCAGCCTGGGTAGCAGCTCAGAGAGGGGCTGTAGAAGAAGAAGCCAAGTATGAAGGCGCCAGAGGGTCGGTGCACGTGAAGTCCCACACAAAAGACTTCCCTCCGGACCACGGGACAAGCGACATCCCGTCAGGACGTTTGCCGTCGCTCCGCAGCAAACTCGGAGGTTCGAGGATAGAAGGCACACCGGCGGACACGAGGGCGCGTTTAACGATGTCATTGACGGCGGCATGACGGGAGAGGCGACCAGCGCTTTTACGGCAGCTCAAACCGTGAGTCCCGAGCGAGTTGACATGGGCACCACAATTGCAGTTGTGCGCAACACAAATATGAGCACCCAAGCGAAGACCGATAGCGATGCGAAAAGAATCATCGTCGAGATGAGTTCCCAGAGAAGGCGAAGGAAGGGCGTTCAGCCAGGCGCCGGATTCCTTTGAATTCAACGAAAGGAGCCGAGCCCTATCGCGGTCGCTTGAGGCGAGTTCCGTTAAACGCCTGATGGTTTGGAACGCTGATAGCCCTGGTGATCTAGGGGAGGGGGATTTGCCCCCGTTAAGCATTTCCATTTCAAAAGAGCGTCGTCGAAAACGTGGTCTTGACCGATGAGAGAGCGTGGAAGGATGTCTCGCACCAAAGACGCGACACTACAGGATGAAGATAAAAAGGCGGGAAGAGCGAGTTCGTTAGCGTGGCGATTTCCGAGGAAACCTTTGGAGACTGGAAGTCACGACTGGAGCCAGACCGGTTCGTCCAGTAAAGTGTTGGTGACCTCTTGAAGAGCCGAGCGGAGGGTATCGTCGGAAGAAATAAGGTCTTCCTGACAAAGCCACACGGGGCCACTTCGGAGAAGGTATGACAGCTTGGGTATGGCCAAAGAGTTTTTCAAGAGGAAAAACCCGTGGTGTGCCGACACCTGGTGGAGATTCTTAGCCATGACCTTCAAAGCCTGGATTTTATCACTCATGCAGGATGAAATCGCCTCATCAGAGAGGGGAGCGCCCAGGAGGACGTACCTCGAACGGTCCACGACTTTGATGTCGAAGATAGATTTAAAATACTCCTCGTCACAATCACCCGGGTTAAGTACGAGGAGTTCACATTTTGATGGATTTAATTCTAGACCAACATTGGACCAAAGATCTTTAAGAAGGATGAGGTCGTTGAGGATTATGATGGAGCGACCGCCCAGTGAGGAATCGTCAAGATACCAAATATTCAATTCCGAAGTCATACGAGAGGCAACTTGTTGAACTAAAAGGCAGAATAAAGAGGGTCTCCCTGTTGCACACCACGCCCGGAAGATATGAGTGAGTCGCCAAACGAGAGGTGCGTAGAGTTCTTATAGCACTGGCGCAGAAAAGTATAAAGCTCTGGAAATACATTATAAACGCATTCGAGAAGGCGATCCCGTCGAATCATGTTGAAAGCGTTGAGGAAATCAACTTTGAGGAGAACTGTTGGGATGGGACGGAACGAAGGTCCCAAAGTGGGCATGATGTGCGAGCAGGCGAGCTTGGCAACCAGACGATGAATTGTACAACCCACAGCTATAGGCCGAACGCCACCATCTTTTTTCTTCAGAACGCAGGCATGATGGCGCTGCAGACGTTGGAGTCAGCGACGTTAAAATTCGGCAGGGTGGGCCAGGTTTCGGTCTCGTAACTGAAGTCCTGGTGGTCGTCTCCTGAAGGATGTTTACTTCCAAGGTCAAAGAATCGTTGGGCGCTAAAGAAACCTCCGAGGAAATAACACGCACAGCTCCGGTGATATCGCCATTGGCGATTTTGGCCCCGACGATCTGGCCAACATCCCGTTTGGCAAGCCCCTTTTTCTTTGACGTCGTATTCCCGATACGCTCGAAGGTGAAGTCGAGGTCCCCCTCGAATCGTTGGATATTCGCCTTGACCACAGTAGTTAACGAAACTTTCCTGCCCACACGGACGATCGGCGGCTGAAAACAGGCCGCGGGGAAACATAGAGTTGTCGCGAACAACCTTGTTAATGGCTGTGGAAAGGGCCATCCATTGAAATCTCATAGGTAACTAGAATGCTTCCGCCTACGGCCGAGCTTGTCGCCAGTTCGTTTTGAACCTTCAGCCAATGAGATACCGTAGAGTTGTTCCGCCAAGGAGGATAATAATCCTCCTTGGTTCCGCTACTATAGCGGGAGATAGGTGTCGTCATTCTCTCTGGTGACATTAAATTCTTGGCAGAACCACTCTTTGAGCTCTGATTGGCTGAGATCTGGCTATCGTCTGCCACGGCGTTTGGTCCATTTGCCAGTTACACGGCAGCATTCTAGTTACGTATGAGATTTCTATGGGGCCATCGAAGCCACGTGCCGAGCGTTTTTCTGGATTCGGTGGATTTAACGCGGAGACGATTTTAAATTAACTAGAATACGGACGATATCTAAACAACCCCCCGCAAGCAAAAAAGTAGAAGGCGGATGGACTTGAGGCGCGAAAAGGGGCCTCGAACACGTGGACGAACGGCCATAATGGCCATGCAAATTCTAAACGATCTGCCACACTGACCGCAGAGACTTAAGGAAGGTTGTGATTCTTGCGAAGACATCACCAAACGCGAAACGTGGAGCCGAAGACCAAGATCATTAAATTATGAAGAATGCAGCACGAACAAAGTATAGCAGAAGTTAGTACACACTATCACGAAAAAAGAGATTGGTCGTGAGTTCAGCGCAAAAAACAATTTAGTAATGCACAGAAAGGAAAAGCAAAAAGCAAAAATAATTACAAAACACAGAAACCAGCACTAAAAACAAAATGTAATAATGTACAACCCACAAAACACAAAAACCATTACTAAAAAGAAAATGTAATTATGTACAATAATAAGAAAATACCATAAACAACAAAGTGGCACGAGTGCATTTCGGCAAAAAATAATTGTGGCGAAAAATATATACAACCGGACCAATGGGAATATAGAGCGAGGCAGAACTAGTGAATACTGGTACACATGGGTTAATATTATCGTAGCAGCAACGGTCTTTGGCCAGTAGCGGGGTTATTAACCAGAATTATAACCAGCATTTACGATGCACTGAATATGTAATAGATGAATGACCAGATCGCACGATAGCATTAAACCGAAGGCAGTACAGGCAATCGGACGGACACGTCGTGAAGAGAGCCGCGTCGCACAAATAGCCGAAGAAGACCGTAACACCGAAATAAGGAGCTGGCTTATCAAATTAAAACGGGATAAAACAATCGTCGTATAAGCCGGGAGTAGTGGCTCACTCCTGTAATCCCAGGCGTCCGGGAGGCAGAGTTTGTGGATGGCCGTGTGAGGACAACCACTAATCCCCCAACGGGTGGTTGTCATACTTCCGCCACGGGTGTCCCAACCCTATCCCCAAGTATCCCCCGTTGGCGTGGCCGTAACACATATCTCGCACCTGTTTAATTAAATGGACGAGCGGACTGTATTGTCCCACCCGTTACAATGGCTCATAACGAGCAAAAAAATCGTCGTATAACAAACGCACAGGCCGACTCATAAACCGAGATAAAGCCGGAGAAACGATGCACTAGAAAATCGCTTACTAAAATATAAACTAAAGAAAAGCTAGCCTAAAGCAAGGGAAACACACCCGCGAAGAACACATGCAAATAAAAGTTATACCCTTCAGGCTTTTATGAACTATAGACAACACTACAAATCGTTTAGGAATACAGCTACCGCCATGATCTTTGTGAATAATATAACCTACTTTGAGAAAAATCTAAAAAAGGAAGGTTTTCAAATGTTTGAAAAATCTTCAAACTTATCCTTAAAAAGAAACCCAAATCGGTCTGAGTATTGAAATTTAACACTCAATATTATATAACACCAGATACCATAGCGGCTATATGTAAAGAAATTCTTACAAAATTATTCATCCACCCTTGAAAGATATTTAAATCCAGGCCCGTAGCCAGGAATTTTCAGTTGAGGCTATTACTACTTTAATTGAATATATCGAACCAGATTTGAAAACTTGTCAACTTATTAATGGGTAAAAAGGCTCTAAACGCAAATTTTAAAGAAATGACAATAATAATAATAATAAAGGTTGGCCAATGATGCTATCTTTGAAAGACCAGTTGTCTCTGGTACTTTGCCACATTAAAGTAGGTCTTTTGGAAGAAGATTAACTTACCGTTTTGGTATTTCACGATCAACTGTTTGTAATGTATTACTTGGTTTGATTTATGATACCACAGGTTATCAAATGTTTGATGAATACATTCCACAAGAGTAAGTTAAAATGTCCTAAAACTAGGGTGATTATAGACACTTAGGTACTTTTTATTCAAAAACCTGATGACTTTTAAACACAAAACCTATAAAACTCACAATACGGCTAAAGGCTTGATAGGCATTACACCAAATGGGTTCATTAGCTTTATATCCGATTAAGTTCCTGGTTGGATATCGGATAAAGAATTGGGAGAAGAATGTGGGATACTGGATCTGTTAGATCCGGGGATTCCGTAATGGGTGATAGGGGTTTTCTCATTGAGCAAAAGGGAGTAAAACTCAATATGCCCTCATTCTTAAATGGAAAACCTCAAAGGTGGAAGAGGTACACGAGAAATAGCTAGTTTACGTATACACGTAGAGAGGATCATAAGAATTCGGAAAAAATACCACATTTTGAATCTCGTTTTCCGAACTCTATGATTAATCAACTTAATAAAGTTTCGAAAATATGTGCGTATGTGGTCAACTTTTCTTATTTACCTCTTCTACCCTTCTAGATATAAAAAATTAATGTATTTAGCTTTTGTAAAATCGAAACTTTATTTTGAATGAAAATTTGTACTCATCTCACTGTTTCATTTTTTAAAGATCTTTTTCGAAATATGACAGACCAAAATCTGCATTAAGGTGAGAAGTTAATAAACTAATTTAATATTACCAAAATCTTTTTCAAACAAAATCCATTCACAAAAAGGTTGACTATTTCCACAATCAACTAAGAGATTACACCAGGTCAGACCTGTCAAAACTAACTTACTTTGGATTTGATAAAATAAATTTTGGTTTCGATCCAGTGCTAATTTAACATTTTATTTTTTTTTTAAATTTCCAGTTATTTCCTTAGATTACAAGCTCCGTGAATACCAAAACCGAATTCTTTGCATTAAGGTAATGTTCTTTTTATTTTCAAAGTAGACTGAAACCTAAATTTTCTTCATGAACTAGTTTAATCGGTGTTGCCCCAAATATACGAACAGTGAGATTGACATATAAGCCATCACAAAGTTGTTGCGTTCTGGAGTATCTCCTTAGACTGTTTGGTCGCGATGCTTTCGTTTTGAAGACCTACTTGAACGTAATTGTTTTCTGCAAGATCCGCCCCATTGAATATAGTTTCTTACGTTCAAACTAAGCCAAATTAGATGCTGTTCTGCGGGATTTTCATTCGGTTTTCCGAAGTAAACGGTTAGATTGTTCACGCGTGTCTTTTTCTAGGTCTATTTCCACATA
Source organism: Leiobunum rupestre (assembly GCF_980474605.1). Lineage (NCBI taxonomy): Eukaryota > Metazoa > Arthropoda > Arachnida > Opiliones > Sclerosomatidae > Leiobunum > Leiobunum rupestre. Next base: position 85,638,889 of record NC_143384.1, read on the forward strand.
GAGATAGAGTTCTGCCTAAAAGAAGTTTGATACTTTTATCGATTTCCAATAACTTAAAATAAGGGATATCTGCTCAATTCGTGTCTCAGTGGTCGCAGAAAAAACAGTAGAGCTCATGTCTATTACATTATCAGTCCCAGTCGATGAGCGAATAGTATTCTTCTTGTATTCTGCATATAACATTGATATATTTTTTTCCCTTTTTTACCTCTTAATCGATTTTTGATCCTCCTGCAATTGTTGTACATCGCTGTCCCTGCCAATGCTCTGCAGTGAGCAGAATTCTATTTAATTTTTACTTTCTACCCCGAATAGTGAGAGTGCATGGTGATAAATTGTTCGATTTATCAAAAACACCGACTGTAAAAACGTTTATAAGCAAAAAACGCCCTTGTTGCCGAGGCCGCGCGCATCTTAGTTTATAGTGTTTTTAAAATATCTGTTCTAAGTTGCAACGCATTTTCGCAACTTTAGGAATAAAAAATGGTAAATCACGTGGTAAAGGTGGTAAAGTTATGAATTTTTTTATGATAATACGTGTCACCGTGCTACTTAAGACCTGAAATGGAACCACATCGAGATATTTTTTTTACTTGGCGTTTTTTACCATTTTTCGTTTTTCTCTATAGGAAAAAATGGTAAATCGAGTTTAGCTCGGGTCGTAAAGGTGGTTAAAATATTGTTTTTTTTTATGGTGATACGTGACATAGTATTACTTAAAAGCTGATATGGAACTACATCGAGACATTTTTTTCCCAGCTTTTATCTTTTTTATATAGAATTTCCATGGCAACCACAACTAAGCCTAATTTCGCGGTTTTCAAAAGGCTGTTGCGAGATTGATTTATACAAAAATTGCAGTTAGACCTACTCGTATTTTTTTATGCTTTTAAACTGACGACTTCTGTTTTTCTAATTACGTACGCTGTGCAATGAGTTCTCAAACTAAAAATATAGATTGGTTACTATGTATTCTTTGTCAGAAAGAGACGAAAGAAAGATTGCAGTGCCCTTCTGAGACAAAGTGGTTAAACGTGGGAGCCGGATACAAGTCTCTTGAAAGAGATTTATTAAAAAAAAACCTCGATGTGGTTCCATATCAGGTTTTAAGTAGTACTATTACACGTATCAACATAAAAAATTTCATAACTTTACCACCTTTACCACCCAAGTTACACACGATTTACCCTTTTTCCCTATGGAGAAAAATGAAAAATGGTAAAAAACGTCAAGTAAAAAAATACCTCGATGTGGTTCCATATCAGGTTTTAAGTAGTATTATTACACGTATCATCATAAAAAAATTCATAACTTTACCACCTTTACCACCCGAGTTACACACGATTTACCCTTTTTCCCTATGGAGAAAAATGAAAAATGGTAAAAAACGTCAAGTAAAAAAATACCTCGATGTGGTTCCATATCAGGTTTTAAGTAGTATTATTACACGTATCATCATAAAAAAATTCATAACTTTACCACCTTTACCACCCGAGTTACACACGATTTACCCTTTTTCCCTATGGAGAAAAATGAAAAATGGTAAAAAACGTCAAGTAAAAAAATACCTCGATGTGGTTCCATATCAGGTTTTAAGTAGTATTATTACACGTATCATCATAAAAAAATTCATAAGTTTACCACCTTTACCACCCGAGTTACACACGATTTACCCTTTTTCCCTATGGAGAAAAATGAAAAATGGTAAAAAACGTCAAGTAAAAAAATACCTCGATGTGGTTCCATATCAGGTTTTAAGTAGTATTATTACACGTATCATCATAAAAAAATTCATAACTTTACCACCTTTACCACCCGAGTTACACACGATTTACCCTTTTTCCCTATGGAGAAAAATGAAAAATGGTAAAAAACGTCAAGTAAAAAAATACCTCGATGTGGTTCCATATCAGGTTTTAAGTAGTATTATTACACGTATCATCATAAAAAAATTCATAAGTTTACCACCTTTACCACCCGAGTTACACACGATTTACCCTTTTTCCCTATGGAGAAAAATGAAAAATGGTCAAAAACGTCAAGTAAAAAAATACCTCGATGTGGTTCCATATCAGGTTTTAAGTAGTATTATTACACGTATCATCATAAAAAAATTCATAAGTTTACCACCTTTACCACCCGAGTTACACACGATTTACCCTTTTTCCCTATGGAGAAAAATGAAAAATGGTCAAAAACGTCAAGTAAAAAAATACCTCGATGTGGTTCCATATCAGGTTTTAAGTAGTATTATTACACGTATCATCATAAAAAAATTCATAAGTTTACCACCTTTACCACCCGAGTTACACACGATTTACCCTTTTTCCCTATGGAGAAAAATGAAAAATGGTCAAAAACGTCAAGTAAAAAAATACCTCGATGTGGTTCCATATCAGGTTTTAAGTAGTATTATTACACGTATCATCATAAAAAAATTCATAACTTTACCACCTTTACCACCCGAGTTACACACGATTTACCCTTTTTCCCTATGGAGAAAAATGAAAAATGGTAAAAAACGTCAAGTAAAAAAATACCTCGATGTGGTTCCATATCAGTTTTTAAGAAGTATTATTACACGTATCATCATAAAAAAATTCATAAGTTTACCACCTTTACCACCCGAGTTACACACGATTTACCCTTTTTCCCTATGGAGAAAAATGAAAAATGGTAAAAAACGTCAAGTAAAAAAATACCTCGATGTGGTTCCATATCAGGTTTTAAGCAGTATTATTACACGTATCATCATAAAAAAATTCATAACTTTACCACCTTTACCACCCGAGTTACACACGATTTACCCTTTTTCCCTATGGAGAAAAATGAAAAATGGTAAAAAACGTCAAGTAGAAAAATACCTCGATGTGGTTCCATATCAGGTTTTAAGTAGTATTATTACACGTATCATCATAAAAAAATTCATAAGTTTACCACCTTTACCACCCGAGTTACACACGATTTACCCTTTTTCCCTATGGAGAAAAATGAAAAATGGTCAAAAACGTCAAGTAAAAAAATACCTCGATGTGGTTCCATATCAGGTTTTAAGTAGTATTATTACACGTATCATCATAAAAAAATTCATAAGTTTACCACCTTTACCACCCGAGTTACACACGATTTACCCTTTTTCCCTATGGAGAAAAATGAAAAATGGTCAAAAACGTCAAGTAAAAAAATACCTCGTTGTGGTTCCATATCAGGTTTTAAGTAGTATTATTACACGTATCATCATAAAAAAATTCATAAGTTTACCACCTTTACCACCCGAGTTACACACGATTTACCCTTTTTCCCTATGGAGAAAAATGAAAAATGGTCAAAAACGTCAAGTAAAAAAATACCTCGATGTGGTTCCATATCAGGTTTTAAGTAGTATTATTACACGTATCATCATAAAAAAATTCATAAGTTTACCACCTTTACCACCCGAGTTACACACGATTTACCCTTTTTCCCTATGGAGAAAAATGAAAAATGGTCAAAAACGTCAAGTAAAAAAATACATCGATGTGGTTCCATATCAGGTTTTAAGTAGTATTATTACACGTATCATCATAAAAAAATTCATAACTTTACCACCTTTACCACCTGAGTTACACACGATTTACTCTTTTTCCCTATGGAGAAAAATGAAAAATGGTCAAAAACGTCAAGTAAAAAAACACCTCGATGTGGTTCCATATCAGGTTTTAAGTAGTATTATTACACGTATCATCATAAAAAAATTCATAACTTTACCACCTTTACCACCCGAGTTACACACGATTTACCCTTTTTCCCTATGGAGAAAAATGAAAAATGGTAAAAAACGTCAAGTAAAAAAATACCTCGATGTGGTTCCATATCAGGTTTTAAGTAGTACTATTACACGTATCATCATAAAAAATTTCATAACTTTACCACCTTTACCACCCGAGTTACACACGATTTACCATTTTTCCCTATGGAGAAAAATGAAAAATGGTAAAAAACGTCAAGTAAAAGAATACCTCGATGTGGTTCCATATCAGGTTTTAAGTAGCACTGTGACACGTATTACCATAAAAAAATTCATAACTTTACCACCTTTACCACGTGAGCTACACGTGATTTATCATATTTCATTCCTAAAGTTGCGAAAATGCGGTGCAACTTAGAACATTACTTTAAAAACACGTCTAAACTAAGATACGCGCGTCCTCGGCAACAAGGGTATTTTTTGCTTATAAAAGTTTTTACAGTCATTTTTTTTTTGAAAAAATAAGGTAGTCGAGAGTATAGTTTAAGGCACGTGTATATGAATTTTCAGAGCTGTATACCAATTTCGAACAATTCGGGTATATTTTGTAACCATGAGCTCTCACTAGAAGAGCTTTACTTCATTTCTCTTGAGTGTGTCGGATAAAATCTAGTTCATTAAAAGGTCTTTTCAATTTAGCTTTTTGAGTAGTTGGTGCACTCTACATACTAGTCTTTTGTGTGCATGGTTGATCATCAGACAAAAATTATTAACCTGCCGTTTACTACAGAACCGCTTCAACATTCTTGCAAGCGCCATCTTCGCCTGTCTTGCAACCACACCAAGCAGATTCCATCATCCCCGTCACGGTGATTAGCGATATAGCAACATTGTACTTCGAGTTAAGCGAAATTTCCCTTCTTCTGATCTTTTAACGTACACAGTTGGCCCATTTGGACTAGATGCTCCTGAATCTTCAGATATAGAGTCTGTTGGCCTTAGCTTGAAAATACTTTTCAGAAATGCGACTTCTTGTTTTTTGCGCTAGTTTGACGTGAAATGGCTCTCTTGCCCAGCCCCATTTATGGGATCATCGATTTATTTGAATTCGTTACAGTGCTAAATTCAAAGGGGGCATGCATAAATATGAATATTTTTCTAGTGAAAATAAATTTAACACAGAACATGTCGCAAATTATAATTCAGACAATTTAGAAAAGGATAATTCTATATGATTACTTATAGTCAAATAATTTAATATTGAATAAATATAAAATTATATTAAAAATTCGTTTATTTTTCATCCTTCAAAAATATTTCCACTATTAAAACCTTTCGCGACAATGGTTTATAATTAATAGTCTTTTTTATTTGAAGAACATCTGATGTATCACGAGCATGATTGTACAACAATGGTCTTAAATATTTATCGGGTAATTGTTTAGGAAGATCTAAATTTTCAGAACAATGGCATTTTAGTGGTTGTCTAAAATGTGGCAAAATAATTTCCATATAGGTTGCAAGCGCAAGAGTTTTTGAAAAAATGTTGATGGAATTTTCAGCGAAATCGGTTACAACAACCAGGAGTGCTATTAACAGCTTGCTGGGGTACTTTATCGTAATTGTCTCGCGCTTTTATTAATTTCATCAATGGTGCATTCGAAGTTGGTTGACTATGCTTTTCCAAACAATCCTAACATTCAGAATGTTCCTCGGCAACCTTTACAATATCACCGCCAATTAATGCAATTGCGCAGTTTCGTTTTGTAGGATAATAAGTATCTGAAATTGAAAAAGGGTAAAAATTTGTGTGAACATTTTAATACACATTATCTAAAATATTAGCATTTTCAGAAATGTTTTCCATAGAATGAAGCAGTTTCCAAAGATAGGATGTAAGGAGAGCTTTTGTTTCTACAACTTGTGTTGATATTAATAACTGTTTATCTTCTTTGAAAGCTTCCCGATAACCCTTCTCTATTGCAACCTGGGGCAATGCATATCACCATCTCAATATTCTGAAAGTTTTTAAAGTTTATGATTACTTGGTCTTATTTTCATATTTATATGTCTGCTGCATGGTTCAAATTAAATTCCGTTTGAATTTAGTACACTGGCAGAGTACTTTACTCGAAAACCTGTCATTAAAAGTCCGTTTTCCTCGTACCGAACTAAAATCCAATTCTATATTATGTAGATCTGAAAAATTGTATAATGAGATAAACCGCCCTTCTAATAAAATAAATAAGTATATAATCAGCTAGGCTAACTATGTTTTAAAATTTTATCGGTGAGTATTATGTATAGCTCAAAGAAATTATTTCCCTTTTTTCTTTGTTATCTACTGAAATAAGCGATGCAGCCTAAAAGTCGTTTAACGACTTGGCCTGCCTTGTTATTATTGAGTGGTTATATACAAATATCAATTGGAGAATGAATAAAAAGGAATGTTTAGAATATTCTTTTTTTTCATTCAAAGGCGATAGAAAGACGTACAAGCGCGTGGTGCGGAAGCGGTTCCGGCACGCGGAGTATCGCGACTGTCTCCTAAACAGTAAACTAACGGTCGCGGACATGAAAGGGATTGCGACCACTGTGTGCCCATGGACGAATTATAAGAGGACTTTTCTCTACAGCCTTCTACTACTCTATCTCTAAAGTGTTTTTCCTGTACCGAGGTAATTTTCAAACTCGCGCCGGAGGAGGGGGAAGACAAGATCTACCTAACTTTTCAGGGGCAACACGTGATCTTATACGTCACTCACAAATCGGTGCTGCGCTCTATCACCGATAAGAAACAAATCCCGTGTTCCCGCCACAGCGCCGATATCACCAATTATAAATAAAATTATAATTCGTACGTTGACATTTTTAACGGTAATTATACTTAAATAGACTTACTGAAATTTAATTTGTCAAATATATTTATAGGTTACAGACGTTTCAGTTAAGAAACATCTATAGCAACTTAAACCTTGGTCATTTGTGTGATAAGCCAACAATTCATAAACATAATTATTGTTTAAAAAATATTTTTTGAAATACTCACCACTCAATAAATTGTCAAATTGTCGAGAGTTAATCGTAAGATCCAATGGCAAATCCATTATCACAGAAAAAAATAATAAATATCTAAAATAATTTAAAATAAACTAATTTCCCATAACCTAAAGACCGCTAGAATTCAACTTCGGCAAGCAGGCGCCGGAAACATGTGGGAATTCCAATATCACGTGGTGATTTTTTTGTCCCTCATCCCTTGTGAAGAGAATGAATTAAATTGTTCGGCGTCATCGAGTACTAAAAGGCGAGGGGGGGGGGGTGTAATCGGGGTATGGCCATATTGCTTGTATATTGGAAATGTAAGTTGTTCTCGATAAGCGATTACGGGTTCGTCCGAAACCTTTTGATTTGGGAGACTAGATAATTTAAGGAAATTCGACGGCGTTACCAGGCTTGGATCCGCCGCGCCGTTGTTTACGAAAGTTATTGTTTATCATTCCTTCCGTTTACGCTAAGATTGTGGTCCATTCACTTTGAATAAGTAGCGCGTTAAGGCGGGTTTATAAGCGAGCGAAAAGCCGAAGCTTTTTGTAGAAACTGAAACGTTTTCGTCGGCGTCGGCTCTCGCGTTAGCGTTTACAAAGAAGCGAGAGCCAATTTCCTACTTGCTGTAGCAGACAGCTTACGCCGAATTCCGACGCTGTCGGCATCAAACTCCGTTTGATATTCTCGCGTGTTTTTCTGGGGTCTCGGCTCTCGCTTGAAATCACGTGGTCGTATTTAACCAATAATAATGGAAGCATTTTTATGACCTTCGTGGATTTCTTGAATTTTTTAATTTAATTAATTAATTTTTTTAAAAATTAGCAATTTTCGTTTTTGAAGCAATAATAAAAAAAAATTAATTCAGCACAGCAATATTTCGCCTTTCTTTCGTAGCTGCCATTTATTCTAAACCAACCACGTGATCACGTCAAGTTCAGGAACGGGCTCAGTACGACAAGCGCTTTTGTAAACAGTAGCTTACTGCGCAGAGGCAGATTCCGAAAGCTTTTTCCGATAGCGTCGATCAGCTTTCAGCTTCATGCACAAGATTCTTTGGATTTTCTCGCTCCTTTATAAACCCGCCTTTACCCAACCCTTTTTTAAGCGCGCGCTTGGTGCTTTGAACCTGCCGTTCATAGCACCCGCCAGTTCAGGGACTTCAATCCGTGATGAATTTCCAAAGAACCCCCTGCCTTCCTAGGTAGTTTTGTACTTCCTCAGATTTTAGATGGCTCCATATCTCTTTGATCTATTGGTTGAATCTTCGAAATGTGGCCCCGTTATCGTTATATTCCACCCGCGGAAGACCTCTTCTGGCTATCAGGGGGCGAAATGCTATGATAAAATCAAAGCTTCAGATGAATTGCTCGCGTAACGGCGCACGTAAAGAAGCAGATGTAGGGTGGACATATATTATATTTAATTTTCATGGCTGTAGGCCTTCTTAAAAGGATGTATTTTAAGCCCCGAGAACCGGGCTATACGTAGAACACAATTTCAAAATCGTGTAAAACGTTCCTGATATTATATTATTGTGATTAAACGACAGTCCTAAAACGCCCGATTAAGTTAATACCAATTTGTGGGAATGCCGCCCCATGTGCCTCTCGAAATAAGCTCTCATCTCGTCCACAGTGAACGGGTGATAAAAACCTTTATTTCTGCTAAAAATTCAACTTTTTACTTACAAAACTAACATTTGCGGGGTCATTTTGTCCAAAAATTTAGTTATTTACAAGTAATTATAAAAAACTTTATGTAGCAGCTAATTCTGGACACCTTGAAAGGTCACTCGTTCATTCGTAATTTATAGAGAATAAAATTAAATTAAACGATTTTAGAACGTTATTATATCCGCAATAATACAACCACAATTGTTCCGCACTTTAAGAGCGGACGACGCGTTATTTCACCTCCCTTTTGCCCCCTCATTTTTTCCCAAACACGGCTAGAAATAAGCCTCTCCTTAACCCTAAGACGTCGCCTCCCAAGCAACGCGCGAAGTTGGAAATTTGTCGTTCGTTCTACGATTCAATCTCTCTATTCACGATCATTAATAAAAAAAAAGAATTTCACGATCAAAATAATCTAAAAATGTTTGTTTATTTTTTATAGGCCCTACCTACCTAATTAATTTTATTTGTTAATTAAAAAAGTTATTTTGGTAAAGTTATCAATAATTTTAATTACTAGTTTTTATTTATCATTACAAATTTTTAATTTATATTATATTTTTTTATATATTTATTAAAATATTTATATATATTATTAGGTACCTTTATATTTTTTAATTTGCATGCTAATATTTAATTTATTTTTTAAATTGGAATTTTTATAAATTTTTGCATTATAATTTTTAATTTGTAACTTTATTTATAATTTATAATATATTTTTTAATTGGTAATTATTAATTTATTTAAATATCTTTTATATTTATATTTATATTTATATCGTGTATTATATTTTAATTTGTGTTATAATTTTTTCATTTGTATTATATATTTTTAATTTAATTATTTAATTTGTGTTATATTTTTTATTATAATTTTAAATTTTTATTATAGTCTAGGTAATTTTTAAATATGTAAATTATAATATTATAGAGCGTGTCCAGAATTTGAAGAGGGCGGTCGGACAATTAGAAGCCGATGGTCGGAAATTAGAAGCCAGTGGTCGGAATTAAAACCCTCTAGGTCGGAATTAGAAGCGAGTGTCCGGAATTAGAAGCGAGTACGAGCTTCAGGAAAAAGGTCATAGAAATATAAATAACAGATGCTTTTCACTCGAAATAGGTTTAAAAGACGCGTGAAAGTTCAAACTATGGAATACGCTATAAAGTAATTCATATCAAATTAGTTATTGGGTTATGTTTCTATCGATTTTTAAAAAGTGTCCGGAATTACAAGCCACCACCCTATGCCTTTTCTCGTTTTCTCGACGATTTCTTTAAGTGCAGTGATCCAGCGAAATCGATCCCTACTAGTCGATCGCTGGGCAAAGGCGCTTCACCCATATGTCCAGGTCTCGCGTTGCTTTACACTGATTTCACTTTTTGGTAACCGGAAATAACCCAGTATCGTTCTCTTAGCTCGGTCACGGTGGTTTGCAGACCAGCGTACATGACGCTATTGTGGCATCTTTCTATCAAGAGCTTAATACGGCAGAATGTTTCTGGTTAAATTCTGAATCCTGTGGGCGCCCACCAACGCTTAATATATCGTTATCGTTAAGAAATGGTTTTAGAGTTTTAATTTTTGATTGATTAGGAGTTGGCTTATGGTTTTCTAAAGCTACTAATTCGCTATAGGAATCTTATTTTTGTATTCTTTTAATTCGACTTCTCTCAATTTTATAGGTTTAAAGGACCTTTTGTTTTATTACTATTTTTCTTTTGGCAAAGCGCTATATGAAAGCTGTTTTTCTGAGAGGTTTAGTTAGATCGCTATGGTCTTTAAAATTTACAAATTTTTGAATTCCCCAATTATCCTCCCTTTCTACAGCTAAAACAATCTTTCTCCTTTCATTGTCAACGAATCATGGTACTTACGCCTGGCAGTTTGTGTACACTTAGACGAATAAATACGGGACGGCTCACACTAACGATATTTCGCTACGAGCTTTGATGCGACCGCTTGGTTACTCTTTTTATCGATTGGCGGCGCGCAGGAAAAACGGGGCAACTTCGTAATAGGCTGTTTGCGTCACGTGCTAGAGTTAAGAATTTCCGTAGTCTGCTAAAAATTCGCAAACAGTTTTTTCGTTACAATGGGATACTTCTTGATGAACTGGGTTTAAACAAAGTAACGGTTTTACCAGCTCCTTCAACGAAATTTCATTTTAAATAAATTTAAGAGGTGACTTATTAAAATTACAATTAAAAGTTACGTTCTGGGGTAAGTGTCAAAGAGGATTTTCAATTTATTATTTATAGTTAATACATGCTTTACATTATAGAATTATAGAACATGGTAAAAAAGTACTGCATATATAAAGGTTGCAAAAGCGATTCGCGCAATGCTCACAAAAAATATTTGCAAAATGTACATTTTATAGCATTTCCAAAGCGTACACGGAATTTTGAGAAATGTCAAAGATGGAGCAAGTGGCTTGGAAGGGATGATTACCAAATTGAACGTGTTAATCCCGCCACCTATTTATGCTCGAAGCACTTTGTTGGTGGAAATGGGCCTTCAGAGCTTTTCCCAGATCCAGTACATAATCAAACAGTCAGCTAATAGGCAGCCTTCTGTTTCCGTTTGTATATTAAATATGTAAATGTTATTTCCTCAGGAATATGGGTCAATTTTAAAACCACAAGTCAAATGATGCAGTAACTGAGCCAAATATCCAAAGAATTAATAGTTTGATGGTAGTGTTTCATATGTTAAACTGTTTTGTTAGAAATATATCTTTACAATATTTTTACTTAGGACTGTACAAATGATAATTCAACGGCACTAGAATCTTCAAATCAAAATTCAACTAAATTTAAAGCTGAAATGGCAATACGCATGGAATGTCCACACCAGAATTTAGTAGTAGAGAAAGAGACAGTACGATCCATATCTGACGATCCGGAAAATGGACCAGAAACGTTGACGCATTTGAGTATAATGTCTTTTGGGGTGGTCCAATGTACGCTGAGGCTTTCAAAGTTCGCATATTAGAAGAAGAAACTGGTCTACTACTTTTAGGTGTGCCCTTTGAAAAGGATTTTCACACAGAGTACCAAGTCAGTGGGAAAATTTTAACTATCTCGCGAAGGCTCACTTCCCCAGTGAAAAGCTCCAATAACCTCGCAGTGCAGTGGCGTAGCAAAGGGGCGGTCTTTCCGGCCGATTTTGCTAGATGAAAGGTTACGCAAAAATAAACCGCCAACATAGGGACCGCCCCGGCAGTGACAAAACTCTAGCTACGGCACAGCGTCTTCCCCTAAGCCCAAGACGGAAGACGACGGAACAGGCGAAGCTATGACGTAAGCGCTCAGTAAAAACGAATATAATGGGTACGCTACGTTGGGAGTTAGTGTCGACCGATTCACAAATAACTTACAAAGAAATAAGCACATTAAAAGTTAATGCCTTAGAGATTATATTTTAATTCTTGTATTTATTCAAGATGTCACTAATTTAAACTTTTTAGGACCAAAGGAATAATTACTTACTGTTTTATTGTAATAGCACTATTTTAAGTGATGTACAATTTATAAACAGAATTTCAACTCGGGAAAATTTCGGCATAAAAACTAACACGAAAAAAAATTATATTATTCGATTTCTACGGTTCGGGTATTTAAAATTTGGTATCTAATAGTGTATCAGCCTTTTAGAAAAAATTACGCGGGGCAAATTTACAAATCATCTTATAACAATCAAGATATCAAAAGAAGCTGCCTTTTGATTAACGGATTACGTGAAAACACATTTTAACATATTTTAATTCCTAAGCTGGAGCGTCTAGACTAATTTAATTTCAGTTTGAACGACTTTCCTCCATGAACATGTTAGTATTTAACAAATAAATTTAAATACATAAGTAAATAAATTAAAATTCTTACTTTGAAAATTATCTGTCAGTTCTTTGATTGATGATTTAAATCCGAGTAATGTTGAGAGATAACTTTTAGTTTTCCAACTCGAAAAGTACACTTAATAAAAAATCACACTAAATATCAAATAAAAATAAAAACTCAGTCCAAAAACTCAAATTAGTCGAGGACCACCATTAGAAAATGGCGGTTGTTTAGGAACTCTTCTAAAAGAATTATGTCCAATAAGATCGTATGCGAAGTTTATATATAAGCCCTTTCATGGAACTTCTTTAAAAAGGCGCGAAAAAATAGTGCGATTTCCGCCCAATTTCCATTATAATACATTCCACTCAAAACAAATATCGGTGTTCTCTGACCATAATCAAGGAAACTGAAGTAAAAGGATAGGAAGTGGTTAGGCTCTACCGTACAATCCGGTTTGGCGGGAAGAGCGTGGAGATTTAGAAGATAGAACTTCAAAGTGACGTCATTTTTTATCGCCTCCAAGGCCAAATCGTTCTTGGCAAAAACGCGCGCGCTCGCGGTTCGTTGTTTGAATTCGTCGCTGATTAAAATTATATTGATTGGTAGCTAAGATTCCTTGCTTTGCTACATATTTAATGATGATGATTTAAAACTGAAATTAAATAGCTAAAATGGGGAAAAAGAATCGCTGTGTTTTCTCTTTATGCGAAAATAGTGCCGAAAATTGTGGCGAAAATGTATTTTTTTTTGCGGTTTCCAAGGCCTAACAAAGATCCTAAAAAGTGTCAGAATTGGATAAATGCTTGTGGTAGATATGACTTAGATTTACTCTCCACATTAAAAAAAACGTACTATCCATATTTGTTCTCTACATTTTGTTGGACAAAATGGACCAACAATTGAACACCCTGATCCGATACCATTTACTGAGAACCAAGATACCCTTAATCTAATGGTAAGTTTTGCAAATTAAGAATTATAAACAGTAAAGACTAAACCACTTCTGCTTATTTAGGGGATCAATACCTATGAAGTTTTAAACTCCGAAATTAATTTTGATTCAGCACCCGAAAACAACAATTTTACACAGACTGATTCCCATGAAAAATTCCTCCAGGAGACTGATATATTAGATTTTAGAAAATTAAGTTTGGCGCTCAGGAGAGCCCAAATTGTTTTGCCCAAAGAATGGAGCTACACGACTTCGGAAACACATTTATCAATTTTTAAGTCAAATGTTGAAACATCGTCTATATCATTTTCTTTAACAGTTTCTCTTGAAAGTCAAACACCTTTGATTAAAGTATACGGCAAGCCTCTTCAAAATACCCATCTCATTTTTAAGGATTTGCCATTATTCACAAGCATACGCTCAGTTTTATTAGCAGTTAAACTTATTAATGCCTGATCCCTTTGTGTTGGGATTAAAGAAGAATTATTGAAGAACCAATTTATGACTCAAGAGTTCAATAAGAGAAAAGGAATTGTTTCATTCTTCACGAGTCACGTTCATTCGGTTAATTGCAATTCACTTTTAAGGAAACAGAAACGACAAAAATATGTGTGCTTTAATTGTGCAAAATTTAGAAAAGGCCTTCGTGAACAACTACAGAGGAAAAGAAAAAAGAGGCAAAGAAGACACAGTTATATGTCGCGAGCAGCTCTTCAAATGAAAATTAAAAAAATTACTAGGAAGAACGAGAATTTACAAAAAAAACTCAAGCGTTCAAAAAGAAAGTTTTTGGCTGATATAAAAAAGACAGGTCAAAATATGACTAATGAAGACACAAATTATTTTAAAAATATTTTACGTGAAAGAAATCAAAGTCTACCAAAAGAATCGCAACAAAGGATTTTTATTGAACAACAGTTCTCAGTTTTAAAGGCCAAATATAAATCAAACAGGAGGTGGCACCCAAAAATATTACAACTATGTCTACATTTAAAACAACCTTCAGGCTTCTTAGAACTACCTTCAAAGCGAACATTGTACAATTTTGGCTCTCACATTGGCCAGACTGCTGGATTTTCTGAAGAAATATTGCGGGACCTTAGACACAGGTTAACAATCGCTGGTAAAAATAATCACCAGAACTACTTCACCTTAATGTTTGATGAAATGAAGATTAAGGAGGATGTGGTATATAAAGCGAACTCTGGTGAATTGGTAGGATTTGTCAATTTAAATGACATCGGTAATGAGATTGAAGAGCTTAAAATAAAAAAAATGGTCCACAGTTAGCATCTCATGTTTTGCAAATAATGGTGAGAAGTATTACAGGTACTTTGAAATACACAGTTGCGTACTTCCCATCTCACAATATGTCAAGTGATACGCTTCATAGCATCGTCATGGAAGCTATCAGCAAATTAGAAATGAATGGAGTCCGTATTTTAGCCACCATTTTCGATGGTGCAAGTGTTAACCGAAAAGTTATGAAAAACTGTGTTGGGCGAAATGGATACAAATGGAGAAATGTATTTGCCACTGATGAAGAGAGATTTGTTTACTTTATTTGTGATCCCCCTCATCTCATAAAAACAGCTCGAAACTGTTTTTCTCATAGTAACTACCACTTAAAAACACGGTACTTATGGAAAGATGGAAGATATATTTTATGGACACAGATTTTGACTCTCTACGAAAAAGATTTCAACCGCTCCATAAAACTAATGCCAAAAATCTGCAGCGATCATGTTAACTTAACCTCATTTGCACGTATGAGAGTAAGGTTGGCCACGCAAGTTCTTAGTACAACTGTAGCAAATGCGCTCGAGGAGGAGTATGGAAATAATTATCCAGAAACAGTTAAATTCATCAGGTTGATGGACAAATTTTTCGACTTATTAATAACCAGAAATTTAAATGAAGGACACCGGAAAAGAAATCCAAATCTCCACCCGTACAAATCTGTTGACGATCCTAGGCTGGCAGTAAGAAATATTTATTAATATATTATTTTTCAGAATTCGTGATGGGTGAATAGTATTGCTATACTCGTTTTTACTTTCTGTCCAAATAATCCTTACACCCAAACTCTTCTCTTAGCTTATATTCAGCCCTTTTAGTTCTGAAATAACGTTAGAACACCTCGTCTGCTTTCATTTCTAATTGCTAAACATTACAAGTTCTCGCATTTTCAATGCTTTTCACAAATTTCCCTTATAATATCCTATATTTTATAAATATTTGTCTAATATTATTTTATAATTTTTTAATATTTTACCTATAAGTAATTTAACTTTTTTGACTGGGCATGTAGATTTTAACTCTGACACAAATTAACTATTTTGTAGTGGTTGGAAAATGACTTTATAAACTATTTTCAAGATTGGGAAAATCAAGTTACCAAAAGACCAGGTGATTTTACCCCTAATCAAAGACAAATGATGATGTTGAGCCGAGAAACAGTAGAAGGTTTAATAACAACAGGTATGTTTAAATGTCTATTTTATGAATTTGTTTGTTTACGAGTACAAAAATTAATATGTTGGTACATGCTTGTTGAAACCCGCCTATTAAATTTATTCTATTTTATTCTAAAGTTTTAAGGTTCGCGCTCTTGGGAGAGACTAACGCTAATTAACACCGACTGAAAAAATGTTAATAGCTAATCTTATTTTATTTTATTGAAAACTTATTTTCTTAAAATTAAAGTATTAGACTTTCTTTTGCTCTAAACTTATTTTATTTTATTTTCGGTTAAGCTTGGGATGTTTCCGTTCTGGGATGTTTCCGTTCTGGGACCCAAAGAATAACTGAAGAATGAATTTCCAACGGTCCCCTCTCCAAATAAAGTTTTCTTTTTGTTTGAAAAGGCTCAGCCAATCATTTGCTTTCTTTGGGGATAGAGAGAACGCTAGCAACGGACAGTAGGTCAGGAATTTATGGCTCCCTGCTTCAAGGCCATCAAGTGCCAGCGGGCAGTTCAGCGTGGTCAATATTTTAGGATGGTACGAACCGTCCCGAAAGATCGAAAGATAATCCCTGTCGCCGACTGTCCGGCGCCGGCCTTCTCTCCTTACAATGGGTACTTTTGAATTTCAACGGTTTCCCGTGAAATTCTTCTTTTGTTACATTTTATTTCGTAGGCACTATTTCAGATACACTTTTATAAGATATTTTACATTTTGGTTAAATTTATAGTTACTGTTACTTTTATGGTTATTGTTGATTTTATACATGAGCAAGTTTTATTTTATTATTACAAAAGGAATGATTAATTATACAAAAAATTGTTATACTCTATTCTGTGAGTTTTCACACTCCCGGCGAAAATACGTAGTATTTTCCCAAAATACAATTGTTTTTTTGTTTTTTTTTAAACATTTTGAAATCTATTAATTTCCAACGCGTAGAGATGTTGGACTGGTCGCCTTATTCTAGCATTTTTCCCTAATTTCATCAAACAAGATCTGATCTTGCCATCCCGCCCTATATTAACTTCTTCCACCACCCCTAACTTCCACATGTGCTTTGGGATCTTATCCTCGTGTATTATCATTACGTCCCCCACTTGAATATTAGTCTTTCGCTTTTCTAATTGTATGTGGTGGGCCGTCCTCAATTCTAAGAGGTATTCCTCCCTCCATCTTTTCCATAGTCTTTGCATCAACGCTTCCCTGTGTCTAACTCTTTCGGCAAACTCAACCTGTGTTTTAGGAAGCGCCGCGACATTTATTTTTTGGGGTGGAAGACAGGTTAACCGCCTACCAGTTAAGAAGTACGCGGGTGACAATGGTTCAGGTTCATTTGCATCATTGTATAAATACGTGATGGGCCTTGAGTTTATAACAGCTTCGGTTTCTTGGAGGACCGTTTCCATTTCTTGATAACTTAGAGACGCCTTTCCTATTATTTTTCTTAAAATGTTTTTGGTTGTTTTTACCATGCGCTCGTAGTACCCGCCAACCCACGGGGCCTTCTCTACGATAAATTTCCACCTTATTCCCTTGTTTCCGAAAAATTGGCGCACTTGCTCTTCATTAATATTCTCCCACATAGAGTTCAAGTCTTCTTTTGCCCGCTTAAAACTTTTGGCATTGTGCAATACACGACGGAAGGGCACCCCCGCCGCGCAATCAGACGCCGAAATGCCAAGAGAAACTCAAATGTGGTCAGAGACGAAACGAGTTCCAAATGACAAGCTCGCGTTACATTACACGTAAATAGGCAGACGTAGACCTTCCCTTCCTCCTTCCCTATTGTTGCAAAAAGAGGGCCCGCGAAATCCACCCCCACGGCAGAGAAAGCATCAGCTTCCGTGATTCTATCTAAAGGTAGTAGCCCGGTTGGGGCGTCGCAAGGCTGGGCATTGTGCCTCTTGCAGTGATAACAATGGCGGACGATATTTCGCGCTAGCTGCCTTCCCGCGGTTATCCAGTACCTTTCTCGAGATTGACTAGCCGTTGCTTGAATTCCACAGTGCTTAACCTCTTCATGACTTCGTGTCATTAAATGTTTCGCTAATTCTTGTTTCCTGTTTACAATTATGGGGTGTTTTCGCTCATAACTAAAACTCCCTTCGTCTAATCTTCCACCCAAACAGAGAATCCCTTCGTCATTTAGTTGTGGCTTTAAAGTCGCTATACTAGAGTCTTTTGATATCTCTTTCTTTTCAATTAATGTTTTTATTTCTCGTTCGTAATCTTCTGATTGTATATCTTTTATTAATTTGATCTCCGCTTGGGTTAATTCATCAGCGCTAATTGCCCCTTCTTCTACTTTTATTTTCCTTGTTTTGTTAATAAACCGATAGACGTAGGCTATGGTTCTCAAGACTTTATTAAATTTGCCAAATCTGTTCAAATCGATTACTCTATGAATACCGATCCGTTCTTTTATTTTTACGGCGAGGACTACTTTTCTTTTCTCGCGCTGGACTTCGACGAGCTCGGAGATTTCGTGTTCACTTATTTTTTCGTGGGGCCATTGTTCTTTTTCCCCCGTCAACCATGTAGGTCCTTGGAACCATAGACGATTATTCTTCAAATTTATCGCGGTGACCCCCCGCGATGGCAAATCTGCGGGATTTTTGAAGCCCGGACAGTGCGACCAGTTTTCGGGGTCGACTAGTTTATTTATTTCCGCTGCTCTGTTCTGAACAAATGGTTTATTTTCTTTGGGAGGATTTGTTACCCAATAAATTGCAATTTTCGAATCTGACCACATTTTGATTGACAGATTTTCTTTTTTGAATATTTCTTTCACTTTTGCGACTAATCGAGCCCCGAGGAGACACCCCATTAGTTCCAATCTTGGGAGCGAGAGCTCTTTTGTAGGGCACACCCTTGTTTTTGAAGTGACGAATACGACCTTAACTTCTTCGTCGTTGGTGACGTAGCGTAGATATACTACTGCCGAGAATGCCCTTTGACTTGCATCAGTGAAACAATGTAACTCCCTTTCGACTATTTCTTCTTTCGGATTTTGATAAATACTTCTCGGAATTTTTATTTCTTGTATTTCATCCATTTCTTCACACCAGGATTTAAATTCTTTACTAATGTCTTCTGGTAGCGAATCGTCCCACGCTAGGCTCTTCTTTTCCTTTCTTAAATCTTCCTGGCACTTCCACAGCTTTTGAAACATGATTTTTGCCCTTATCGTAAACGGTGTAAGGATTCCTACCGGGTCAAATATTTGGGCCAGAGTGCTCAGTGAGAACCTTTTGGTATTTTGGTTGGCTTTAACGACGATTAGTAAGTTTGAAAAGTCTACTGATAACTCATCCGTTACCGGATTCCAAATTAATCCTAGAACCTTTTGTTCGGTGTGTTCGGCTGCACCGTCGAACTTGATAATGGAGTTTTCCTCCGATGACTTTTCTGCCCATAACCTTCTCAATTTCTGTGAATTTGTTTGTAATTTTTGTAAGCGCATATTCGCTTCTCCGAATATTATTGCACAATGTTGAATAAGATCGTACGCTCCTTGAACGTCGTCCTTTCCTCCGAGTAGATCATCCACGTAAAGCTGCTCATTTATTACTTCATAGGCTTCCGGATATTTTGTTTTATATTTTTCGATATGAGTTTTTACCACAGCGGCTAATAGGCATGGCGATGCCTTGGCTCCAAAAGGTATTCGGGCCATTCTCAAAACTTGATATAATCCTTCTATTATTTTTCCTTCCTTATCTTCAATGGTCCAGAGGAACCGCGCTGAATTTCTATCGTCGGGCTCCAGCCCCACTTGTAAAAAAGCCTTTTGGATGTCAGCAGCTACCGCTACTCTATGACCTCGGAATTTTAAGAGTAAAATTAGCAGGTTGGGGTTCAATTTTGGTCCGCTCGACATGCAGTCATTTAGCGACGGACTTCCTTTTACACTGGAACTAGCGTCGAATACAACTCTTAACTTCGTAGTAGAGCTGGACTCTCGAACCACCGCCTGGTGAGGGATATAATAGGTTCCTTCTGGCGCTACTTCGGGATGATCGACCCTTTCGACGACCCCGTCCACGAGCTGCCCTTCAATTACCGCTTTATAATCTTGGTAGAGTTCTGGCTCTCTTTGAAATCTTCGGACTAATCCGTCCATCCGGTTCTTGGCTACTACGTGGTTGTTTGGGAGGTTTCTTTTATCTGTAATCCACGGGAATCCGACGCTGTATCTGTCGTCGATTATTTTTATTTCTTTTTTAAACTTGTTCAGAAAATCTTCCGGTGTGGGATCGTTTTCTGCTTCCTCGTGAATACCCATTCCTTCGAGGGTGAAGAATGATTCTAATCTTTTGTTTATTGTAAGCATGTCAACGTTAACTCGTGAAACGCTAATGGCGTAGGTTCTAACGGTCCTTTCACCGATCTGTGCCGGCCCTTGTACCACCCAACCTAGCGTGGTCTCTACGGCGGTTAAAGATTTTGATAGCCGATCCAAATTTCCTGTAGTGAAATCATAATATGGAACGCCCCCTATGAGAACTCCAATGCCTTGGTCAGCTGGGTCCCCCAAAATGGCCTTGTCCGCTATCTGAAATCCCCTGTTGCTCATTAAATTTTCGATATCCTTACATTGTGAAATTGTTACAGCTTCGCATAAATAGGGAACCTCGACTGCCGTAATCTCAATTATTTTGCTTGGTTTGGCTGCGTTTTCTAAAGTTATCTTCACTAATTTTCTTACGGCTTTAGACGGCATTTGATTTCCAAAATTGGTTATTTCGACGGGGCACACTCCCACGATGGGTAAATCTAATCTTTTCGAGATATCTTCTCTTACGAAACTCGCCTGACTTCCTGTATCTAGCAAGCATCTAATTTCTTCGCCCTTGTCACTATTTGGATTTTTAGCTAAAGCTCGAGCTGTCTGTAGTAAAACGGTTTCTCCGCAGCTTACTAAATTATTTCCGACCTTTAATTTATCGTCTTTTGAGTTTTCTTTTGGGGTACCTTGATTTTCCTTTTGATTAGTTTTATTAGGCTTATACTTGTTTGCTTCGTTGTCTGGGCATAAAGCTATATTATGTTTTTTAGTACATATCTTACAAAGATAATAAGGCGATGGACAGTCCTTAATTTCGTGTCCGAACCGCGTGCAAATGTAGCACCTGTTGGCGTCATTTACCATCCGTTTCTTTTCTTCTAAACTAAAGCTTCTGCAGTTATAAGTGGGATGCGATGTATTTTTACAAAAAATACAAAATATATTTTTTCCCTTATTAACATTGGCGTTTGCTTGAAATACTGACGCGCTGGGCGTTTTGTCCTTATTATCATTAAAACTAGAATTGGACTTCGATTTCGATTTTGAATCATTCCGATGAGCTTGCTTTTCTTGGGCACGCTCTGTTTCGGGTTGTTTCACGGGTTTTTTACCCATAAACTCGCAGGTTTCCCTGTACTCTAATTCCTTTCGTAAAAACTCAATAAAGGCATCGATATCCAAGTCACCCGCGATACCCTTTTGTTTTGCATAATCTAACCTTATGTCTCTCGGAAGACATTCGACTAATTTTGGGCAAAGAAATGCGCCATTTTTTGCCGTGTCATAGCCTAAATTTTTAAGACTTCTGATATTGATCTGACATTCGTCATGCAATTTTCGGAGAGCGACCAGCTCCCTCGAATTCGTCATAGGTTGTAACGCTATCTCATGCAATCTCCTAAGATGCTCCTGCGCAATTAAATCATCGCGATCAAATCTTAATTTTAAAATTCTGACGGCTTCGTCATAATTACTATCCGACGGATGCAAACCAGAAATTACATTTAGCGCTTCGCCTTTCAAATACGACTTTAAATAGAAAAATAATTGTGTTTTACTCAAACCTTTTTTAGATGCAACCATTGTTTCAAACTGATTCCAAAATCCCTTAAATTCTGTATATTCACCACTAAATTTCGGAATAACTAAAGTTGGTAGTTTTGAGTCTGAATTCGCCGCGTTTAACAAGTTAAGAATGTCACCGTTTGATGCCGTTGATCCTCTCGTGCGACTGTTATCATCCGCGACGACCCCAGCCTCTCGAAGTTGTCTTGTAGCTTTCACCCTCACGGCTTAGATTTCTTGTCGGTACTTCTCCACTGATTCGCACTCCTTGTTTAGTTCCGCGTCATCGCCGGTCATCATCTCGTATATTTGGTTGTCTAACTCCAGTAGACTTGCTTCTTTTAGTTGGAGAATGGATAGTTGGTCTTCGACATCGTCTGTCCTCAAATCTGCCGGTCCGGCCTTCAACAAGTTCGTCAACGCCGTAACGGCATATGTTGTATTTGTTCTTACAGGTGTCCTCAACGCCTTCAATTTTTTAATTTTACTTTCTAGGGCGCGTGCTTGTTCTTCGGCCATGATGAGAATTGAATTTCTTTTGTTTTTACGCCTACGAGTATTGTTCTAACTATTCTTTTACTCCGCTATTGGCTCCCGGGTTTCGGCACCATGTTGAAACCCGCCTATTAAATTTATTCTATTTTATTCTAAAGTTTTAAGGTTCGCGCTCTTGGGAGAGACTAACGCTAATTAACACCGACTGAAAAAATGTTAATAGCTAATCTTATTTTATTTTATTGAAAACTTATTTTCTAAAAATTAAAGTATTAGACTTTCTTTTGCTCTAAACTTATTTTATTTTATTTTCGGTTAAGCTTGGGATGTTTCCGTTCTGGGACCCAAAGAATAACTGAAGAGTGAATTTCCAACGGTCCCCTCTCCAAATAAAGTTTTCTTTTTGTTTGAAAAGGCTCAGCCAATCATTTGCTTTCTTTGGGGATAGAGAGAACGCTAGCAACGGACAGTAGGTCAGGAATTTATGGCTCCCTGCTTCAAGGCCATCAAGTGCCAGCGGGCAGTTCAGCGTGGTCAATATTTTAGGATGGTACGAACCGTCCCGAAAGATCGAAAGATAATCCCTGTCGCCGACTGTCCGGCGCCGGCTTTCTCTCCTTACAATGGGTACTTTTGAATTTCAACGGTTTCCCGTGAAATTCTTCTTTTGTTACATTTTATTTCGTAGGCACTATTTCAGATACACTTTTATAAGATATTTTACATTTTGGTTAAATTTATAGTTACTGTTACTTTTATGGTTATTGTTGATTTTATACATGAGCAAGTTTTATTTTATTATTACAAAAGGAATGATTAATTATACAAAAAATTGTTATACTCTATTCTGTGAGTTTTCACAATGCTTGGTCATTTATTAGCAAGATCAGTACCTGAAGTTGTGAGATTTTTACTGCCCAGGAAAGGCGCTTCATTCGTTATGACCAATCGTCTTAACCAAGACACTTTCGAGCAAGAATTTGGAAAACAGCGAAGATCCTTTGGCAACAACGATGCACCAAATGCCTATCAGTTTGGTTTGGGAGTTGACAAAAATAAAAGATTTGATGTCATCAAGGCACCCAAAACTGGAAACACATTAGTAAATTAAACTAAGACCTTTTTAAAATAGGAACTGTTTTAATTTCACTAATTGTCTATGAAATACATTTTAAATTGTAGGAACATTTGTACTTGGTGAAACAAAATATACCACTTTAATCACTTGGATTTTTCCTTATATTTTTTTAAGCCTTTTCTTAGTCCCGGCTGAGATTTTTGTGCCTTTTCACCAAAATGTTTCCCCGTTAAATATAATTTAAGGCCTTTGCCTCTAGTTTTTAGAAAACTCTCTATTAATCTGCCAAATATTTTCTGTCTGAAATTTTTATCATTGGTTACCTCAGATTCTTCATCTAAAATCTTTACCCATAAACTACCTATTTGATCATTACTAGAAATTTGATTTAAAACTAGTTCTTTACGATTAGCATTTTCGTCTTGAGTGGTAAATGGTTTTTTTTTATTGTAAAACATTTCTACGACTGCATCAATAAGTTTAAATAGTTTAAAACATTTAATTTTAACAAAAGTTAATCCACCCCTGTTTTGTTTTATAATCCAGCTAACAACATCTGGTATAATAACTCCAATGTAAGGTCCAATATCCTTGGAACTAACCCCTGTAACAGCGAGAGCTTTTAATATCGAAGCTTCTTTTACGCCATTTTTTTTTTATTCCGCAGACAGAATGTACAGCTGCTCCCACTATGTAGTAAAAAATTGCTTCTTCTTTTTTGTCAGGTACCGAGGTTGTGATCTCTTGGTTAGGTGGTGCTTTTTTGTCATTATAAATCACAGTTTCAGCTTGTTTCCAAAAATAATTTAAAATGTTCCTCAAGAATTCGCTAGCCACCGACTTCTTTCGGAAATCAGTCAGACTTAGATATATCTGAAAAAAAGCACATTTATCGTGTTATTGATAATAAATGAATAGTTGTTGCGATATTGAAACTTACAGGTGGGGCAAGACCTGACAGATAATTAACGGCTTCTTGAATAAATAACTCGGAATCTAGCAGCGGCTGTGCATAGAACCAAAAGTTATTGGATATTGTAGCATTTGATAGATCATTTAAATTTTCTTGGGCTTTCTGCCAAATAGGAGCTTTTGATTCAACACCGATCTTTCCTAGCTCTTCAAAAATTGCAGATAAATCTTCAGGTACACATTTTGAGAGTGTCAAAAATTTCTTGAGTGAATAATGAATTGATGTCTGAACATTAACACTACAAATTTCTGGGAAGAAAATAGTTAAAATCAAATCCAAAATGTTTCATACTCTTATTA
Source organism: Leiobunum rupestre (assembly GCF_980474605.1). Classification (NCBI taxonomy): domain Eukaryota; kingdom Metazoa; phylum Arthropoda; class Arachnida; order Opiliones; family Sclerosomatidae; genus Leiobunum; species Leiobunum rupestre. The sequence continues at coordinate 85,663,299 of NC_143384.1, forward strand.
AATTACCAACCTCTTAACCTAACTTTAAGCGTCGCTGGCATTGGTTTTGCAGTTGTAACTACCAGTACTTCTTCATTATCACAGTTTTCTTCAATTTGTACAATCAAAGTTTTCGCTTTTGAGTGTGAATTATTCAAATCATCATTGGGTAGCTCTACATGTAGATCAAAGCCTTCTTCTACTTCTAAAATTTGTTCCTTCAGGGAAATTTCATCGTCATTTTCAATTATCTGTCTGTTAAAAAGGGGATATTCTATTTAGTCTAGTCCTAAACAATTATTAACTTCATTCATATTTGAATATAATGAATGTTTTTTACCTGAAAAAAGTGTGATCAAAATGAATGCTGTTTTTCTGACGTTTAATACTTTTCGTATTATTATCGTTGAAAACGCGAGTCATTGTTGTGAAATTTAATTATTAATATCATAGAAGGTTATGATTAAACAAACGTTTCCACCAGTACTACTGTTAGGCCTTGACAAAGCAGACGACAAATGATTATCAACTATGGATGAACTAGTATTTTTCTACAGGTTCCGTGTAGTTATCCTCCTTGGTTCGACCTTGGCTGGGTTATTTTAGAGAGAGGTAACTGCGCATGCGCACTTTATATTCCCGGCGCCTGAAACGAGCCACTTCCTATCCTTTTACTTCAGTTTCCTTGCCATAATGTAGTACCGCGATGGTGGGGTTTTCCCGCACGAAATCCCTGAGACACCTGTAATTTCCGCCAAAGAAGAGTCAATTTTAACAGGGCGGTAAATTTTAAATAAAATAATTTTTAGTCTCTTTTTGGTCACTTTCGAGTGTTTTCTGTACAAATACCGTGCGATTTATTATAATTATTCAAAAACAGCTTTTTTCAAAGCTTTAATTAACTTGTTAGCCGTTACGCAACAACTGCTGTTTACAAGTCTTTGGATCAATGTAAGTACCCGTATTGAACAATTTTGTGTCCGTATCGTTATTGTTTTAATGTATAAGATATTTTTAATCAAAACTTTAATGTAGTTTAAGATATTGTATCAGTGGCATAGCCGAAACGTATGGTTGTACGTACAAATATTTTTATTTTTTTACTTTTTTTTCAATGGTGTCCCCCCCCCCCCGAAATAAAATCCTGGCTACGCCACTGAATTGTATACCTCGATTTTCGTTCGTATTGTTTGGGAAGATTTTGGTTACGATTTTATTCGCACACTTTTTTAGGGAAATAAACATCAAAATTGGTTCCGTGTTGACTACCGCTAAAGTGGTGGACGACATCAATGGAAATGTAACCACATTGGGAGTCTGGAGAGCGCCGGGGGAAAGTAAACTTTCTCCAAAGGCTCTAACCGGAAATGTCGGTCATCTTGGATGGGCACAGTTTACGGTGACCAGTCCAACCGGAGGGGTTTGAAAAACGTTTTAAGGAAGAACGGTGTTGGAAAAACGCATATAACCCTCTAACGCCGTTGTTAAAAGCGCTAAAAACGTTCTTAAGAAAACTACCTCGGACCATCGTTTTAAGGGCTTACGCCATTCTTCGCTCAGCATGTAACCTCTCTGATACGTTGTTCGCAAACAACGGGGTTTGTTTTCCGGCCATTGCTCCTACCAAATGGGCATTTCCAAAACTTTCCGATATCTTGGGTTTTTTGGCGCATATTTACTTGTAGATGGGTATATTGAAGAAACAAAATTTCCAAGCACACATAACTAGTTTAAATTTAGAAGGTGAAAAATGTCGCAAAAAAGGACTTCGTGGACAGTATCGGACACGGTTCAGTTAATTGATTTAATTGAAGAGTTAAATGTAATGAGCTTATTTGATGGAAAAAGATATAGGGATTCCATAATATTTGAACAAGTTAGAGAAAAGTTAGAGAAAAAAGGCGTTGAAAAAACCGTGGGGCAAATAAAATGTAGGTGGAAGTTCCTTAGATTAAAATACCAGGAGGCTAAAAAAATAATAAAACTTCCGGGAGAGCGCCTGCCATCGCCCCCTATTACGAGTAATTAGATAGCTTTTTACCGTGCCGTCCAATCAACAAAACCAGCGAAGGAGGCGTGGATAGTCTATTTCAAGTAGGTGACGTATTATTTTAAGTTTCTTTCATTAGTAATTAAGGATATAGTTTGCCATTATAATAACGGAAGATTTAAAATGGTTTACCAGATTCCGAAAGCGAAAACGAGTCTCCCGCCCCCAGAAAAAGAAGCGGAAAATCTAATGAAGATTGTCAGGATGAACCGAGGGATGAACTATGTAATTAAACTCCTTTATCTAAATTCAATAAATTACAAAACTAGGTAGCGTTTAACGATCCGATAGTTAAGCGAAGTAAGATAATCAAAATAATTCGTGTTCATACTTTTACTAATATTTTAAAAACATGGTTACAAATACGTCGATTTTAGTTTCATATTTAGACGGACAATTGATATTAGGCCTTAACGTTAATTGAAATTATTTTGACGAACAGATGACGAAATAACAGACATTTGCGAATCTTCTCAAACCGGGCAAGAAACTGATGGTGAAAATAATACCACCACCAATAATAATAATAAACGCAGCAGGACTAACATGAAAGACAAAAGATCTAAGCAAGAGTTGGCTTTACTTAGTTACGCTGAAGAACATTCCAAACAATCGAGAATCAACCAGAAATTTCAACAAGAATGGGCAGAAAATCTTTTAAAAAAACAGCGAAAATGGGAGAAGAAACAAATGAAAAAGATTAATAAACAAATAGATCAATCGCAAGCTGAATAAGGGTCGAAAATCACCGATTTTCAGAAAATGCTGATAACGGTTTATAATTTACAGCAAGGTGCAGGTGAAGAGGGTTAACAGCAGTTTGTCGTAAAATTTACTTTCTGCTGTATTTTGAAGAAAACAGTAGCGACTGTAAAAATTCATATTCGTACTGTTTTTAAAATGACAGTTATATTAAAATTAACAATATGAAACCGTGGTTGACGTTTTACTTCAAAAATGCGTAAAATTTACCTCACGTTGCTGTTTTTTTCTGTTATAAACGGCAAGCGCTAGTATATAAAACAACTAATTATTATTTAGTTGTCAAAACATTTTTTAAATCGCACAAGTTTCATTTTAATTTTAAATATAATAATATCCGATAAAAATATTTTTATATACTCTTTTGTATAAGTAGCACCCCACGCAAAATGCTATATTAATTACAACCCTTGTTCATCGTGTGCTCAATAATTTGAAACCAAGTTAACAGTTTACTTTCCTTTGGTTTTCCCTATAACTCTAAAGTACAAAGGCTCGAGCTTAACATGATCAACTAGAGTTGTAGTAATTTTTGATATTTTCAATTAAATTTTTCTATTAGATAATGAAAATATTTAGTCAAAGTTTTTGTTATAATAACTTTAATAATTGATGAAATCATAGACAATAAACAGAAGGACTAGAAGGTAGAATTCTCCATGCCACGATTTTGCGGGGGGGGGGGGGCAAACTTCTGCAGCCGACTTCCGCTTGAATACTTGCGACGATTGGCTTAAAAATTGTTTAAGTTTCGAAGCCAAACGGTCTGCTCTTTTACATTCGTACTGAGGCTTAATGTTCAGAGTGCAAGGAGAGCGTTAGGGAGTTATGAAATGGCTTTAAAAGATTTAACAACATTCGAGAACGGACGAACCCTCGAGAACAGTTTGAATTCTGATAAATTAGGATGTTTTCTTTTAAATATCGACTCAAATCGTTTTTTTGCGAGCGATCGCGATGGTCTAGCCTTATTCAAGGAAACAGAAATTAAAGGTAAATATAGTAAATGTAGCCCTTGTCCAAAATAATGAATGTTGTTGCAAAATTTCTAAAAATGTTTATTTCTTAATCAGAAATCGTAGAAAAAACCGTTCTTTTCACGATGGTCAAAATGAGTGATGGCAGTAACGAGTTTATTATAAATCGAGCTATGGTCAATGAGTTTGTGATGGATTTAAAGGCACCACAAAATGTAATGTTAAGAAAGAATGTTACGGATCATCTTTTGAAAGTAGTAACCTTTTCGAATCTAGAAAAATATCCATCCCAGGTGGATTACTGCGATGCAGTAAACAAGTTATTGTTCGCTGAAAGAAAAAATTATATAATATCAGCACTCTTTGAAACCTCCGGGAAGTTTTTAGATCTACTAATTCCAGTCAGGAAAACTGTAATACAAACTATTCTACAAATCGTTTTTGGTCGTTTGATGGCAATGTTCCCAATCGGAATAAAAAAAGTATTAGATAAATTTTAAAAATTAAAAAAAAAAGAAGGTTGATACTGATATTGATGGAAATGAGGTTCCGGCATTTCCAGTGCGATGAAGAGTCAATAATGATGTACTACGATATGTTGGTGGGTTTGTGGTGAGAAGTTTGATTAGAAAAAAATGCCCTAAATCAACAGTAGATAAACTAACCAAGGAAAGTAAACTAGCTATGGATGAGACAGAATCTTGGATACATAAGATATCACGCGGAGGTTTAATAAACATTTCTGATGAATTTTTCGAGTTGGTGCTCAAAATTAAACAACTATCAGATTAGCTTTACTGTGTTAATTATGAATTGCTTTGAAATGAAAAATTCAAAGAGAATGCGACAAAAGAAGCCATAGCAGATGCACAAATTTCCAAAGAATGGGCAAAGCTTCACAAGGGAGATGATTCGGAGAAATGGTTAAACAAAATACTTGACACTTTTCTAAATACTAGAGGAAAATGTCTGACTAGATATATAACATAATTATTTCAACACATAACAAAATCAAGTATACGAGCTAAAAAGGCACTTAGAAAAAAGCTCAAAGAAAAGGAGAAACTTGAAAAAGGAGAAATCAAAATCACAAGTTTGGAAAAGACAGTGAAAATGCCTAAAAATAAAAAACAGTAAATCAAAACATGATGAAGAACAAACGAGCCCCGCCAAATTACAGGTACAGTCTAAAACCCAGGTTTTAACTCTATCACCAGCTAGGAAAATCCCTAAGTGTGATACGTCAAAGGAGAAGGACAGTATCACAAATAAGTTTCAAAGTGTGCAATTTTTGGAACGACCAAAATCTGACTTCATAATTCAATCAAAAGCTAAACAATTCCAAAAGTTAAACTTGTTAAATATTGAAAATAAATCTAGTCAAATTAGAAGCAATTGTGAAAAAAGGCCTGAACATTTGTACAAATTTATACCATTCCAAAGAGTCTGAGAAGAAACATCCAAAGTACAATAACTATGAAACCCATGAAATTGTAAAGCAACGTGCTATCGAAAATAATGATCTAAGTTTTTTGCAAAATGATCCAGACACAGATTTATATTTACAATTTGTGTAACACTGATATATAAGACTGTGATATTATCTGACGAATAAAATGCAAAAGTTTTGTTAAAAAGAGAACCTTTTTTTGAGTGCGCGATAAGTTTTAATTTTAAAAACAAATTAAAAACCAACTCGACTAGTTTCAGCATTGCGTCTTACGCTGTCATCATCAGGATTCCTGATGATGACAGCGTAAGACGCAACGCTGAAACTAGTCGAGTTGGTTTTTAAAATTAAAACTTATAGTGCACTCAAAAACGTTTTTATTTTAATTATAGAGAAGGTTTAATTGAAATATTGACAGACATCAACACTGTAGATCTTCAACATTGTCGATATCCATCCCAGTAATCAGGGGCGGCTCAAGGGCCGGGCAACCCGGGCAACTGCCCGGGGCGCCGGTTTGAGAGGGGCGCCGAAATTGAGTTGTGAGCCTTTTTGGTTTACCAAGAATCGGATTTGTTTATAAAAATTTTAATGAAAGCATAACATAATTTGAAAAATCTTTAGCTAATTGGAAATACAAACTGTTTTACCAACCAAAATGTCCAACATCGTCGATGAACGTTTTTTGTGACTATTTTTTTAAATAGTAAATAAACCATAAAATTACGGTGCATAGTTTTGACGGATAAAGCATTTTCCTGGTATTTTCATTATAAACCAGGGTATATAATATGAAGAAGAAGAAATGGTTGGGCGATAGTCAAGAATAGAAGGGTGTCAGAATTTTTAGCCCGGTGTACCTAGCAACAGGGGCCATACCACCGGAAGCCTATCATCATAGTGCCCTACGCCAGCGTCCCCAATCCCGGACAGGTGACAAATCCAGCGAGGGGCTAGCCAGTAAGAATTTGCCTGTACACCAATTACGTAATCAATAATGAGTACAGATGAGTACACATGATTACGATGAGTACAGAATGATTAGGATGAGAACATAATGATTACGATGAGTAAACAGGCAACCCAAATCTTTAAAATTGTTACAGATGAGTAATTAAGTACGGGGCAATTCCAATTAATACGCGTGATTACAGATGAGTACGAAAATTACAAATGATTACGGGATTACAAATGAGTTCAAAAGATTACCGAAGATTACAGTTAGGGTGAACACCGATTACGGGAAGTGGTTAGCCCCTCGGGTAGTAGTACCCTACTACTGATGGTTGCACCTTTGACGCAAACCACTCAACCCAGCAGAAGGTGCAGCAATGGGTGGACCAATCCTCACTTCGCACACAGCCGTGGGATTAAGAGTGGATGCTATAGCAACTCCAGCCGACAACCTACCTACGTAGGTAAAGAGTCATACCCTTTGGAGAGAGCTCCTAAAGGGGAACGACGGGAACACAGCGGTCCACATAAAACGGGCACAGCTGGCACCGGAGATCCCGGTGCGACTCCAAAAGGCCGAGAAACAGGAACAGAATTATCAAAATTATTTTAAGCACTAGAGGAAGGTTCAGCCTAATAATAAAAATATAATTCAATTATGTAATTGTTAAACGTTGAACGAAAAAGAGGCTTTTACTGTATTCTTCCCCCTTAATCTGTCGTGTGTCCGTGGTTAGCGTTAGTCACTTCTATTTTAAGCGCACGCGCAGAAAGCCATTTATTAGTTTCAGTTAAATAGTTTTAGTTAGATAGATATTAATTAGAGACACGTTGAATTGAAATAAGATTATAAAAAAAGGAAATTAAGAGAAGCCGTTGAAGCAGAAAAGAAAGCGACAGCTTAAAAAAAGTTCTTAAGTGTAGGCCTTAAAAAATCCCGCCAAATACTGTTTTAATTAAGTTGTTAAAGCAATAAAGCGTTCTATCAAATAGGCCCAAAACCGGCCAAACGTTTCATACAGACTATAGAGCTAGTTCATCAGGACTAACAAAGTTTGTTATTCTTTGGTTTAAGAGAATTTGGCTTATATCCTGTCTTTATATGAATATTTTAGAGACGTACCTTTAAGCATATGTAACATAATTGCTCAGTAGTATGCCACTGTACCTTTATTCCATTCAAAAATCTTCACTAACGGTTTGTTTCACCACGAACCAGTAAAAAGGTGGACTACGTTAGATTTTAACCTTTTTATTCATCCTAGTAATTTTGGGAATCACACTATTGGCTACTAACATATTTATTTAAGCCAATGGAAAACCTCTAAATTGAGAAGGAATTTTTTGCGTCGGAATTTTAGTCAGCCCAATGTAGCTTTATTGAAATTTATAAACTCGCTCGGTTTGTGCGGATGAAGTTAAATACTGAGTAGTTTAGAAAAATAAAAGGAAAATGACCAATACGGTTCGGTTCAGAGATCACTTTCCGAAAATGAAATAAGTAGTCGAAGTGGGATATTCCACCAGCGTTATTAAATCCCATACCAAGCCTAGAAGAGTTAGGCCTAGGCTCAAAAGAATCTGCAAAAACTCCAACCTTATAGATGCGCCAGAAAAGATCAACCTGAATTTCAACTATTTTTTCCAATAAACCTGCTTCTTTTATTTGACAATGCAAATTTATTTTAGAACGTGAGTCTCCGAGAACTTAATTAATTGGCAAAATAATTACATTAGCAGAACTTGACACTATATTTTAGCTCCCAAGCCTTGGTTGTTCAAACCGGTTTGTTTACTAAAATAATGGCCGTCGGTTTATCAGACGTAAAGCTATTTGGGCGACGGTATTATCGGCATTTGAGATTCGATGACGTCAAATATGACATAAAATATGATATCAAATATTACGAAGGGTATGTAGGACGCAATATCTGTGAAACAAACCGTTAGTGAAGAAATAATGCTAGTGGCATACTTATGAGTAATTATGTTACATATGCTTTTAGGAGTGGTAGCCTGTAGGAGGGACCCTAGGTATTGAAGTACGTTTGGGGTTAAGAATATTTTCATGATCTAAGTTTCTTTTTAAACCCATGGATTTGAGACTAGTATTTTGCTTATTTACACAAAGTATTGAGAAAGTGATTAAAGGGATTATTTATTGTTATGAAAACGGTAAATTTATAACATGGACATGGTTATGTTTTTTACCGGGGGGGGGGGTAGTTTAATTTAGTCTCAAAATAAAAGGGGCGCCAAAAATCCCCCTTGCCCGGGTGTATAAAATTTCTTGAGCCGGCCCTGCCAGTAATATACTTTACAATTTCTTTCGTGGGATCTTGAGTATTACCCCCAACCGCATCCAAAACTACTCCTTTCAAAGTTTTAAATGTATCTTTATTTGCACCATAATGCCACACTGTTGGGTTACTACTTCTTCCCCCAGCTGCACGATGCCTTCCAAAGTATTGTTCCAAAGCATCCTGGTTCAGGTGTTGGGTTAATACATAGTCTGCTCCTTTATTTATCATGAATTTGACAATTTCCACAGTTGAAAGAGCTATGAAACAGAAATATCAGATTATTTATTCCATTTGAGAATTTGTTACCAAAAATTACCTGTTATTTTAAGCCCTTCTATTGTTTGCTTGCTCAGCATCATGGAATCCCTTTGTGTTTTAGTAAATTTACCAGGCCTATTTATTACTTGGCTTTCCCAGTCATCTAGATAGTTTATGAATTCGTACTGCAACCACTAAGAGAAAATTTAAATCAATTACACGCCAAGAATGGTAATTATCAGATTAACTTACTTTTAATCTTTCATCATTTACATTAGTGTAAGGCAGCTTATTTTTATTGCGTTGATGAATCCCTTCCACACGGTTCTTCACGTTGCAAAGGTCGAAAAATTTATTGAAAACTCTAATAAACTCAACGGTTTCTTTGTACGTATTAATATTTGTTGACATAAGGTTTTCAATAGCACTAGCCACAGTTTCGCTCATAACCTGGGCTGCGAGATTTACTTTCATCTTGGAATAACTGTTCAAAAATACGTGAGAATAAGTCAATTAGTTTAGATGCTTAAATTTTCCTTGGGATCTTAGTTGAAAATAATACAGTCTTATTATAATTTTCCAAGTTATTTCTTCGCCATTCTTCCAAAGTAAACGAGATTTAGGATTTGTTCCACTATTTGCAAATCCATTCCGTACGGTTTTTATTAAATGTGGAGCATCTGATAAAAAGTATATAAATCTTTCTTTATCCATAGAAAAGAGATTTAGAGTCTTGTGCGGGATATTTTTTGCTTCATTTGATTCATAAGTTTGAGACACATGGAAAAATTTTCTATTTGTTGAAGCTCCGTCTCCTACAATAGCTATTATCCGAAATCCACTAGTTTCTAATCTTCTGACTGCTTCCCAAATAACACTATTTAATTCGGAAGCTGAAGCGCCTTTAGTTGGGAAATGCGCAAATGGTAGTTTTATATTGCTAGTGATTCCTCTGATCATTAACTGCAGTATATGCGTAGCTAAAGGAGGTTTCTAGGAATTAGTAACATTGCGTTCCAAGTCATCCAAAAGATTATGGTTCTCATTTACGTCAATTGAGCCAATTACAAGGCCAGTACCCTTGTTTAGTTGTAGATCCTCCTTTATACTCATTTCATCTAGGGATAAAACAAAATATTTCTGATGATCTGGAAGATTTTCAAGGTCACATACTTTGGCCATCTCAGCAAACATTTCAGTGGTAAATCCAGATTGACTATTAATAGTGTGATTATGGTTGTACAGCGTTCTGGTGGTGGGAAGCGCTAGTAGTTTTGATTTTCTAAGAGCTTCGTAAGTAGATTTCGATTTGTTTTTAAGATAAAGGCACCATTTGATAAACATTGGATCCCACCTCTGGTAGTATTTCGATCTCTGCATGGCTTGTTATTGTTGTCTTAAGAACACTGACATCAAGGAACCAGTTGGTTCACCTTTAAGTCTAGCTTTGAGTATCAATATCAAGCTACTAATTTCCCTTTTTAGACTTCCTGTTTCAACAATACACTTCTTATTTTGTTTGGATGTGCAAGATCCATAAACACAAGCCCTTGGCGAATAAACCATGGTCGATAGAACAGGCCTAAGAAAAAAAATATTAAAATCTTTGGATCTAAATAAACAAAAGAAAAAATTTACTTACTATTGCAAATAATACACGTTTCCGAATTTAGATAACTTTATTTTCTGAGACCTCAATAAAATTATGAAAGAACAAATTTTTCTTTAGCCTCGGAGAAAACTGTAGCAGCCGCCATAGACAAATATACTGTCTATGCAGCCATGATGCAACCGCCGTTTCGATTTGAAATCTGAACCAATCATCGATAAGCGGAAGTCAACTGCAGAAGTTTCGATTGCGATCCCCCCCCGCCAAAGCGCGACTTCGGGCAATGCTCTACCAAAGCTGTACCTTCTAGTCCTTCTGTTTATTGTCTATGATGAAATTTATTATATATATCTATCATGAATTGATTAATAACATATTTGAAATTTTTTAATTAAACCAATATGATAATGCTTTGATCCGTAAAATGTTTGATGACATTTTAAGGTTGTGAATAGATTCTGTACTAAATACGTTTGATAACTAAAACTACGGCAAACACTGAAATTTTACAAACATTTTGTTTTACTGTAAAAACTGCATGCATTTACCATATTAAATACGTCAGGAATGAAGGTTAAATAAACAGCAATACTCTGTAAATATAACTATATCTTGCTGTATTTTTAAACAGCAGAGTGTCCAGTAAATTTAACAGGAAGCATGACAATAAAAAAAAAAACAGTCAGACTTGGTTGTGAAATTAACAGCATTCTGCTGGCATCTATGCTGACCGCAGCTTACTGTAAAATTTACAATAATATTTTTCTGTGTGCAGCACTTCTCCTGACCTACCCTCACAGAACGTAACCGGCCACACCGGATTACCTCTTCATAAAGCACCAGAACACATCGTCACCACCTTTCAAAACTCACCAAGCCATATCAGAACACCATTTCAAAACTCACCAGGCCACAGAGAAACGCCCTTGAGAAACGAGCCATGCCTCAGTGGAACACCATTCCCAAATATAGGGGTTCCTTTTTCACTTCTAAACCAATCAATTCATTTTATTTGGTATGGGATCAATTAAATTTCCTTCGTAATTTGAGGCAGTTTCTAAAATTGTTTGACCGTTTTTTTTTTTTCGAAAATTCATCATTCGCGATAATAGTTGAATTCTAAGCATTTGTAAATTATTATACTGGCTAATTAACGATAGTAAAACTTGAATTAATACAGATATTAAAACATTATCAAATTCTTCCATTTTTTTAACCTTTTTTTTCGCGAAATCTAGATCTAAATAATCCGGCCGGTCACTGCGCGGGTGTGTGGGTCAGTTAGGATGAATTGTAGGATGGAATTTAGGTGGAAAAATACATCGGTCTCTCCCCAAAACCGGTAATGTAACCCCTTCGCTTTTTCAACGCCGTTGTTCGTGAACAACGCTTCTACTAAAAACGTTTTTCAAACCCCCCATGTAACCGGTGACAACTGATTTGATTAATTTGTCACCGAACTTCATAAGTAAGACCCATTCCATTTTAAAAAGACAGGTTAAAATAGCGCTTCAAAACATGCGGGGGAAATTGTAGTAGTGTAGCCGTAGTTTCATTGTGTAGAACCTACACTTAGCTACAAGTTATTATCCTACAACTAATTATTAGGCTAAATAGCTTCTAAAATCCAATAAGGTATAATTTAATATTATTAGCAATTAAATATTAAAAATAAGTTCTTTAATGTATTAGGCAAAACTTTGTATATGAAGCTATTCCCACATGAAAAACGAGGATTTGAGCAGAAAGATATGAACGTGCCCAAGAAAGAAATACATCATCAACGTAAGTATAAATATATATATACTATATATATTTCCTACAAAAACGGGTCGTTATCTGGTTTTGAGATCTGTGAGAATACCTTAGTAATAATCACGAGCACAGGCTCGAGCCAGCATCTAAGGTTTTACCGAAACACAACTCAGGGACGTCATTTTCGGATTTTTCAGGGAGGAATAACACTTTAGTGTCCGGGGGTCTGGGAAAACGGGTTTTTTAAAGGGAAAAAACGCGTCAAATTCAATGTTTTTGAAATTGTTATCGAAACAGGTCTTGAATAATTGCTAGTTATTGTCATAAAAAGAGACAATTAATACATGACATTAAACAGAACGTTTATAATGCAGTTAAATGCAAATTAATACGTAAAGTAGTTTATTTAAATTCAAGGGGGCAATGGCCGCCTTGCCCCACCGAAATGACGTCCCTGACACTACTGATAATAAAAGTAAAAATATTATAATGATTATAATTTCGTTATATTTAACAGGAAAGATACGGATGAAAAGTGTGTTTTAGATTCATTGAATATCAGAAAATCCTTCAGCTTAAAAATACAACCAAATATCTTTCAAGACGAAAATTTAGCACGGTCCTACTATCGTCTTCTTGACAGTTCATTTGCCGAAGAACTTTTTATTTTCCTAGAGAAAGAGATAATATACTTTAGCGGACGTATGTCGCGAGTCAGAATACGTGGCGAATGGATAAATATCCCACGCCAACAAGTTACGTTTGGAAATGACGGACTTGAATATAGTTTATCCGGTAACACGTTTCCAGCCAAGCCATGGCCTTCCGTACTTCGAGAACTATGTCGAATAATTTCCACAATTGTCGGGGCTGATTACAACTTTGTGTTGGTAAATCGATACAAAGATGGGAATAGTTACATAGGGGAGCATCGAGATAACGAACCAGATCTGGATCCGAAAGTACCAATCTCGCCTGTTTAATAAATACTAGAACAATTCTGTAGAAACTTTGCAAATTTTTAAACAATTATATAATTTTAAAATTACGCCCGAAATATGTTTTGGATAAATAAACACTTCTAAATACTCCTGTAAAAATAATGTTTTTATTTTCCAAGAGATAAAATTACGATGGGGAAACAACGACATAATTAAAATGTCGGACGTGGTCCGCGGCCCGCCTTAAACGCCGTCATCCCGATATTTTAGCGTGGGTTTCAACCTTAATATCCCTTCTGCTGTAGGAGGTGCATTTCTAAATTTTAAAGCAATCGATGGAACACATTGTTGTATCATTGAAGTTAATTTGAATCAGATTGACCGCGTCATAATTTAATTAATTCAAATTAAAATGTCGGACGCGGTCCGCTTTAAACGCGGTCAACGTTTGGTTTATATAGGAGTTGCATATTTACATTTCTAAAATTTGACTGTCATTATACAATGAGAACCAATGAGATTGCAGTATTATTTGATTTTATTAAAGCGGAGGAGCATACCGGGGGGCCCAACGGGTGGAATTGGAGAAACGCAAAAAATAATCTCAACATATTCATTCTCCCTGAGAATAAATAAATACATTCTTGGTATTTATCTACCCATCTTTTAATTTGGTAAATGGTAATATTCGGTTTGCTATTATTACCCCCCCCCCCAATTAATTGATCATTACCCTTATAATATTAAAATAATATTAATTTCAATCACGTTTCCTATTCATATTTGATTTCAAATTTTAGTCAATTAATGTAAACTTCAAAAAAACGCGGTCGAAAAATATGTTTTAGTTTTCTTTGTAGTTTATGTTTTTCTCCGTATTTTTAGATAACTTTGGCTTTTTTGGTTATTATTAATATTAATTTTTCCGTAATATTATTAGAGCTTAAAAGCAGTTTCTAATGTTTTACGTCGTAGTTACAACCGTAGGTTAATTCAGTTTCGTCGGGTACTCCACCGCACCGTAAATATTATATTTTCCAACTTTTAGAATTCTGGCAGATTGACGTCGGTGAAGCAAACGCATAGACGCTAGTATTTAGATTATTCTTCATTCTTTAAAAAGTCTACTAATATAAAATGTTTTAGCTTATTTAAATAAAGGTAGGTAAAATTCTTTTAGTCATTTTGTTTTGTTCAATGAGGAGGTGTATGAAACTAACCTAGGCCACTAAATAATACGTCGCCATTGGAAACTTAGATGATGCCATAATGTCGGAAATAGGCTAGCGACCTAGCGTTAATAGTTTGGGTGAAGTAGAGTACCCGACAAAACAGAATTAAGCTATGGGCGTTACTACGCCGTGAAACATTAGAAATGCTTTTAAACTATTATGAAATTACTAAAAACAAATTCCTAACGAAAGGAGCATCGGAATGCTTATAGTTTGAATATTGATTATGGCGCCCCCCTTAAATGTAATAAAATTTAAGAAAGATAATATATAGTATATTTTACTTTTCATCAGGTGTCTAAAGACTATACACTTTCAAATTACGGAAATTCTTTACTTCTGCCTCCATTATATTCGAGGGGTTGGTCCCTCCGCGAACTCGGTGTACACTGTTGTACCTCTGACTGTGCTAATAAGAGTTCGTGAACTCTTTAAAATCGTACCTTTAACACTACTAAGTACGCGAACTCGGTGTACAGGTCATCCGAGAGTGACTTAACCCTCGATTATATTACAGTCTATATTAGGAATATCTTGACAATTTTGCATTTGAAGCTGATCTTGATAAAATAGTGTATTGTCCTTATCGGGGACTGCCGCTCGAATTATCGCTAATCATAGTGGAAATTTTGATTATGTACCTTCTTTACTATATTAACTTAAGTGTGCAGTCGTGTAACCGACTACACCAAAAAAATGTTTTTCCAAATACTGGAGTATAATAGTTGTTATGAAGACATTGATTTATGCAGAAAGAAAGGGACACTAAAGCATAGCTCCCCATCGAAACAGTGTTTCTTTCAGGTATATCTCCGAGGGGTCGAAGCCCCCCCGGAAAAAGTCCATCGCCCCCCCGGCGCTTCCCCTTTTTCCGACGCCACAGCCAGGCGTGCATGGAGTGCTACGCTCTCCACTGGATACCGGCACCCCCGGATGTCTGGGAAATCCCCCCGAAGAAAATTTTCTGAAAGAAACACTGCATCGAAAACACTTTTATTGTTTAGACAAATATATAAGCGTCATTATTGTTTAAGCAATATTTCAACAAAGGCTAGGGTAAATTAGGTTATGATACGCTGCCGCCGGACCGGCGGCCTTTCCATATCGGTGTGGCACCATTCAATTGAAGGCCAATGCTATAAGGCCTACCAACCTACTGGGCCTACTTAGATTTCCTTTAGCCAAGGATAGTGCGAACTTAGCTAACTGATTGTGATAGTTTCTAAAGCATTTCTACGCGAGGTTTATAGAGTTTAACAGAGACCTACCGTAGGCCCTACCAGTGGCCTACTTGACTTAAATAGATTGCATTCCCATTTTAAACGAATTTACCGGTTTTTTTCTCGAAAAAGGCCTATCTGACGTAAATCGATTATTTTAAGATTTTAAGGTGATTTACGCTTTTTAAGAAAAAGCCTAACTTCGGTTAATCGAATGATTTTCATTTTTAGGCGGATTAACGAAATTGTAGAAAGGGCCTACCGTCGTTTAAGGTTTTTGTATAAGAAACACCAATTAATAAATCCAAAGAGCAGCCGAGAAGAGATGTACAACTGCTCAGAATGCGTCTACGCCACGAACCATAAGAGTCATTTCATACGCCACCGAAGAACTCACACGGGCGAAAAACCCTTCCAGTGTGACCAATGTAGCTACGCGTCTGCTCATAAGGGGCATTTGATTTCCCACAGAAGAACTCACACGGGGGAAAAACCCTTCCAGTGTGATCAGTGTAACTACGCGTCTACAAATAACGGTAGTTTGATTCGCCACATAAGAACCCACACGGGCGAAAAACCCTTCCAGTGTGATCAGTGTAACTACACAACTGCATTTAAGGGTTGTTTGATTAGCCACAGAAGAACTCACACGGGCGAAAAACCCTTCCATTGTGATCAGTGTAACTACACAACTGCATATATGAGTTGTTTGATTCGCCACAGAAAAACCCACACGGACGAAAAACCCTTCCAGTGTGACCAGTGCAACTACGCGTCTGCAAATAAGGGGAGTTTGATTTGCCACAGAAGAACTCACACGGCCGAGAAGCCATTTGGATGTACAAAGTGTGGATATCGGGCCAAACATAAGTACCATTTACTTCGCCACGAAAGAGCACGTCACTCTCATGGGACAAAGGCCCACAAAAACTTCATTGGTGACCGGAATTTTCCAACCAATAAATCCTTCCAAGTGCACCGTAGAATTCATGGTCCTCCTGGAATCGAAATTGGCGCTTCGAACAGTCACCACTCAGAACCAGTGCCCCAAACACAGCCTCGTGAATTTGACCGCTCTGGTCATCAAACGGGAGTTAGGTATTGTTTGGTGCAACTACGACGTTTAACGACGGAACAGATTGAATCTCTCACTGAAAAGCCCCACTGCGCCCACGCCGTGAAAACGGAAGTTGCCCAACCTGACGCAGACACTTCAGCCATCGAGAGAGAAAGGGTGTTTGGCTCCGATTGCGTCAAACTCGATGTCAGCTGCGTCAAACAAGAGCCATTTTATGACTGCTTCGATCAAGTGGCGATTTCAAGAGTCTTAACGAGAGAAGAATTGGAATATCGCGGAGTTGGAGAGAGTAGCGATGGGGTCCCAAGGAACCCAGACACACCGATCAAGATCGAGTTCCCTCACGAATTAGAAAACTTGTGAGAGCCTGAGAGGTTGAGGAAGCAAATTTTTCTAAACTGAACACAAGTAGTGAAAGTAGCTTGTACGGTTAGCTACTCATTACGTAGACGTCTTTAAAGATGTATTTCCATATTTAAACGTTTTTCGGATAGTGTCGTAATAACGACATTTTATTTCATTAGAGATATTTCAGTTTCTTTATTTTCATTAGCAATATTTCTTCTGGGCACTTAAGTGGTATTTACAGGTTTAACTCATTCAGAAATTGTTTTTGCGGGTGGAAATTTTCCCAGTAGGTGTTCGCCTATATAATGGAATTTACTCCTAACTCGAAATCATCAAAGTGGGCCTTTATGAAGTTCTGCCAAGAGACAACCTGTAAAAATAACAAAGCCACCCTACCATTTCCGGCCGCGACGCACTACTGAAAGCCTGAATCTGTAAAGTGAACTGATGATGAATTGGGGTAACGGTGCACCAATTATAATTATGATGAAAACTCAATTATGACAGCGTGTATCTTACTCAAATGTTGAAATAAAACTTAAGGCTTCAAAGTTAAGTGCAAAATGTCTTTCCATGGAAATTATTTTATTTAACCTAATAAATTTAATTAAACCGTTGGTCGCACTAGCGAGAAGCGCCTTGTCTCTACATTGACCAAGATTTTTATTGAGGAAGATGTTTACTCCGACTAATCCGAAGATGGCGCTACACAACACTGAGGGCTCACCTGACTGATCACATTCTCCGTGGCAGGTGTCAACTGTATGGGCTACGGAGCAGGCGTTGCGCGCCTTTATTGAGAAGAAGAGTTAAAGCACCCTAGTGTTGCGAGGCACCATCTTCAACATGGTCGGAGTAGAATTCTTCCACATCGGTGCTGACGCTCAGTAATTCCTCATCTCTTTGGAAAACGAAAATCAAGCGGTTTATGAACTTCTCGTGTGGGCAGCTACGTGGATTATATGTAAACTGAAAAAGCTAATTAGCCCATAGAAATCCCACAGGATAGAATGCTGCCGCCAAGGTCACCTTTTTCCGTATTATCGCCTTTGAAGACTACTAAAAGACGGCAGGTAATTTCAACTGAAAAATTTAATGGTCTTACTGGAGAACGTGGTGCCATCTATTAACGGCAAAGGAAGCTAAAATCTAATGAACTATTGTAGTGTATTAAATTTTGGCGCCTTAAGATTTACTAAATTATGTATCCCAAATCCTAATTCCTAATTAAGATATTTAATGCCATGGTTGCTAAAATGGAGCAGCTTACGCCGATAACGTTGGATTGAGCGTTGATGTCTGCGAGGTAAGTGGTCGGAATTTTTAGTAGATCTTGAATTTTGTAAATCCGAAACGCGTTACGTTTGAATTAAGAAGCACTATGAAGTCGTTCTCACTTTGTCAAATAAATATAAACTTAACCAGTGGAAGTTAATTGTGATATGTATTCCCGAGTTTGCTTAGATCAATTTTTTAAATAGCCCTTTGTAATGTACGTTGGAGATTAATTAACGTTTATAAACAAAACAAGCTATTTATTAAGCATTATTTACAAGTAGAATTCTACACCCTTTAGTTATTAAAAATTAAAACATAAGGAATGCGCTCAAAATCATACATTTGGACAATTTTAAATCCAGTTCTTTTAGAAATGGTGAAATATAATTGGATTTGATTGGCTTCATTTTGTTAAATTAGAAAGTTCATAAAATATGCTTTGAGCACATGTCTAATTTAGACCATTAATTTAATTAAAATTTGGCCATAATTATAGCGCCTAATATATCTGATTTTATTCTTGGAAGTTTCAACATTTCTACAATTGTTATTTTACAATTAGCTATTTTTACGCCTTAAATATTAATTACTTCAAACATGTTTGGAAGCGAGTATTATCTTACTCGACTCTGGTAAGAGCAGGGAGTACAGAACGGGAGATGAAAAGAGGGGTTTTTTTTGGTTCTGCTGCAATGAGCTACACTTCAGCAGGCGCCTCTGCAAAATACGGGACACCTCGACTATTTAACGCCATCTATTATCAGCGGCCAAGCGGTTTTTGTTGAGTAATTCAAATTTTACACGCGTGGTGAAAATAAGCATGGACCATTATTACATAAATCGACTTTCAAAAGTCAAAAGAAAATAAAATTGTAATTATTTTAACATATCTTATAATTATTTTATACAATTTATTTTTCTATTTTAGGGAATGTGTTTAAAAAGGCCACGTTAAAGGCAAAAATAGGAAATATATTAGCCAATCATTGCAAAGGCTTAAGGTTGGAAATATGATACAAAATTATATTTAAATTTATTTCAGTTGTATTATATCCTAAAAATGATACGCTTTACTCTAGAAACTTGGAATATTGCCAGTCGTAAGATAATTTAAATATTAACAATTAGGATCTACGTTATCTAATGAAAGACGGCAGCATCCACTTCCTCCATTAACAACATAGCCACAAAAATTACGTAGCTGGCGCAAAAAGCCGTATCTTGTCCCGTATTTTGCCAACCTTTCCACCCACCCCACCTCGATTCTCTGGCTTCTTGGTTGAGAACCCTAAAAGATCTGGCAAAACGACTCCCGTTATGTACTCCCTGGTAAGAGAGTAGAGACAATTCATTTGGACCTTTTTCACTCAAGGCAGCGTGAGTCTGAGGGAATCTATACCCATCTAGTGGTAGAAAACTTTACTAAGGATTCAGATGGTTTCCCCTTGAAAAGGTTTGCCACACATCAGGGAAAAGTCAGGGAATTTTAAAATTGGCTTAAAAATTCAGGGAAATATAAGAATTTTTAAAAATTCAGGGAAACGTCAAGGAATTCATTTTGCTCGTAACCCTTTTTGAAGGTAATTTCAGTCTCGATCTATGACAAATTCTATGATTATCATTTATTTCCTTACAAGTTTGGCTAATTTGTCAACATTGCAATAACCATTTTACTGAAATATAAATCAATTTTTAAATTTACTAATTTCTGATAAAATAAAAATATTTTGGCCTTAAAAAGTCGGGGAAAATTTCTTTAAGTGGTCAGGGAATTTGAATGTGAAATTTTTGTGGCAACCTTGTTAAAATATCAACGGAACATTGAGATAAATTAGTTAAATTACTGCAATCAGATAATGTTTTTTTTTCGAAAATCATTAACCAGGTGTACAAAAATATAACTAATTCGGCCAGTGTCAAAAGGAAGACTAAAATTAGTAAGACTTATTTTGTTGCTATTGTCAACTATTGTCAACTATCTTCAAATCAACATTTGTTACTCTTTGCATAGATTTCAGTCAGAGATTCAGGCTATGTTCCAAATTTATACTGTAAAACAGTGGTTACGACATCTAAAGTCAGGCCCCCCATAACGTTTTAATAAGGGCCCTCCAAAGTCAAAATGTAGCACCCGTGAGCTAACCAAACTTGACATTTTGAACCAGGTGTTTAGTTTAAAGTAAAATATTTTCCTGTTGCCCGCTTTAGAAGAGATCTCGGCCTAATAATTTATATGAATCAGCTGCTGAGCCACTGGTCATGTTGACCAATAAACTTTTTAATAAAAGTGTAGTAGTACGAAATAATAAAATTAGTAAATATTTGCTACATGTAAAAGCATTAGACTGCGTGGTCACTCTGGCAAAGTGACTGTCGACGTCTGGCTTATATTTCCCCTTTTAACGGAGCATCGGGCTATCAGTAATATAAATTATATAGGTTGAATAGGAAAGGTGAAATAGCCCAGCCCTGGGGTAGTGCTCGGAATTGTTTATTCATTATTCACAAATTTTCCGATTTATTTAACAAACGTTGGTAAAAAAGATATCATTTTGACTTATTTAATTATGTTTTTTTACGCAACCAAGCATTTATTTGGAAAAAAGTAGCATTTATTTAAATAATTGTTTGTTTTATTTAAATAATAGGCTTATTCACTCGCGATTATTCAAACTTTTTATCATTTTTATTCAACTATTGGTTATTTAAATAAATATTAATTAAATAACCCTGGGCTTATTTTATTCATGGATAAAAATCAATCGAAATCCGAGCACTACCCTGGGGTACTACAATTTGGATAAATCTAAAATCGCAGAGCTTGTATTTATTTTTTGTTGCTTTTCCTCCATTTTCCAGCTACCCTCTGAAACGCAAAGGGTACCATGATTATAAGATTCTTGTGTGGGATCGATCCCTTATAAAAAGTATTCTTAGGAATGGTTAAGAAAATGGAATGGACAAATCGCTTACAAAATCTAATGGGATTTTCTTGAGAATCTTTAGGAAATTGGGCACCTTTTACTGAAAATGATACTAAAGATTATTTAGGAAACTTTCCTTAAGAGTTTCCCTTACGCAAACCTATAAATATCATTAAGGATTTTCCCTCGGCCATATCAGGGTATACCCTTAAAAGGTTTCGTCTTAATTATTATCATAGAAGGTGTTTGGACGTTGACCAGAATGGGCAGCTTATCAATTTTACGTTATCGCACTTATATTTCTTATACTGTTCTGTTTTTTATATATTATTATAATTTATATATGTAACATTTCATTGTTGTGTTGTAGTTTGGATCACGATGACTTTAATCTAATTTAAACAATAAATAATTCAGTAGTCCAGTTATTTTAGCGCTTGAATGCTCACGATCATTTTGGTCCGTCGAGCCGGATTCGCATCTCCTGAACTTACAAATCAGTGCGGATGTCTCCCGCTTTCTTTCGTGAGGAGCATCAAGCCTGACCAGACAACTGCGTCTCCTGACGTCCATCATCAATAGCATCGTGAGGTTGCCACTCGCACCATGACCTCCTATGACTATGGATGCGCTATTTTCCAATCATAGTCATCAAGGGACAAGTTACCCGCATAGATTCCAACGTATTCGACCCATCGAATCCGCAAAGGCTGCTGCCATTGTCCGACGGAGCCATCACTCTATACCTCGAGAAAGCTCAAAGGCAAGCAGTTGACGTCAACAGCGTTCACGAATCACTTCTGTCGAAATGCCGGGCCGAAGATTTCGATAGCCATCTAGAGGAGTACGTCGCTTTCATCAATAGGCTAGAGTCCTTGTTCATTCTTCTTCAAAATGCCAAGAGCAGCTTGTACGCCGCATAGGCGTTGCTTCTACAGCCGGCACATTTAGCATCTAACATCCGCCTTCCACCTATTTGGAGGAAAGGCCACAGACTGGTTGCCGTTGCACGATCTATACCTAGCCACGGTGCACAATAACAAGCAACTTTCCAGGTCTCTAAAGCTACATTACCTGAAGCACGCAATTTCCGGTGATGCAACCCGGCTCTTGCAATCAATGAAACTCACAGATGCCAACTACAAAGAGGCAAGGGACACCTTGAAGAACCGTTTCCACAACACTGGAGAGATCGATGATGCTCTAATGAAAAAACTTCTTATCAACCGTCAGTTAAGGAAGGATAAGCATCACCCCTACGGCCGCTGATCGATACCACAATGAAGTGCGTCAGGTCTCTCAAGGTTCAGCAGGAACCAGTCTAGCACTGGGACTCGATCCTGACTCAGATCTTCAAGGATAAGCTCGACTAAAAATCGTGCCGTTCATGGAGCTCCCTTACAAAAACTTTCTTAAGGATTCTTAATAATTTGTAAAGGGAAATTCTATGGGATTTCGTAAGAGATTTTTTTGGGAAATATTGGGAAGTTTGGCACTTTTTTCCCAAGCACTTCGTTAGATATTCTTAAGACAAATACCCAAGAAAATCCCAAAGTTATTCCCCAGGTTTTCTAAAGATATTCCCACGGTTTCACACAGAAATTCTCAAGAAATTACCAAGGTTTTCCAAAGGTATTTGCAAGGTTTCGCAAAGACATTCCCAAAGTACTCTCAAGAAATGCCCTAGGTGTTCCCATGGTTTTTCCAAGAAATTCCCAGAGTATTCCCAAGAAATCCCCTAGGTATTCCAATGGTTTTCTAAATAAAATCATACGGTTTTCCCAAGAAATCCCCAAGGTTTTCCAAATACAATCCTACGATATTCCCAAGAAATTCCCAAGTTTTTCCTAAGAAAGTCCCAAACTATAACCAAGTCATTCCCATGAAATTCCCAAGATGTTTACACGTTTTCCCAAAGAAATACCTAAGACATATCCACATTTTCCCAACGTATTCCCAAGAAATTTCCCAAAGATTACCAAGACATTTCCAAAATAACTCTTAAAGTATTCCCACGTTTTCCCAAGGATTTCTATAAATGCCAAAGGATTTTCAAAAAGTTTTCAAATTAAATTCCACAACGTTCGGCGCATGCGCACGCGAAAAATTATATATAATTTTAAAATATTTATATCTCCTTAACTATTCATTTCTTTTACTAGTTTAGCTATTCATTTCTGACAATTAATTTTAACGACAATAGATTCCTTGCACAATCAAAACAAATATATAGTAGAGGGACCTATTTTTCAAAATAGCCCTAATTCCGTATTTTTTGTAGACATAGCTTCCGCCAATTAATTTTAATAATTTCTAACTAACGTTTTCGGTACCAAAACCAATATTACATCACTGTATAACAATAAGTCTCAACGCGCTCAACTCGTTCTAACTAGCAGCGACTGCTTCGATTTCAGGTTTTCTTTTATCGTATTGTCCGTTAGTTTGGGTTTAGCCACTGTAAAAGGTTAATTGTTAACGTTCTAAAAGTATAAGTAAATGCGAACCACCAACGTGCGTTTTTCATATTTCTTCTAAGCGGCGGTTTGGAAGAAGCAGACGATAATGTAACAGGGCTACCCGATATGTTTAGTTGTTTTACACATAGAAATCAGAAGGTAACTAGAACGATTTTTCTTATGGCGGAATGCCCGCCGTTTAGAACCGTAGCTTTGGCGAATGGTGAATTTTGGTATTTAAAGGTAATACACAATTTCTAATTAAATTAAATGTGGTTTTGGATGGAAATTAAAGTTTCGTGATATGACATAAATTTATTTAAAGTTTCAAAAAATTTTATATTGTCAAACAATGTCCGTATACGATTATCTCATAAGATACCTTGGATTTTATTAATGATTATTTAGAAACATTTTCTCCAAAATAATTGTTTCCTTTACACACAGATCTTATTAACGATTCATTATAACTACCTAACAGGTTTTTGTTAAAAGTTCCCTTAGCTTTTCCAAAAAATCCTTAAGAAAATGTTTCCCTACAATTACCTAACAGATTTTAATCACAAATTCCATTGGTTTTCCCAAAGAGTTCTTAAGAAATTGTTTCCAAATAACTAATTAACAGACTTTATCAAATATTCCCTCCGTTTTTCCAAAGAGACTTTGAGAAGACTTGTCCCAACAAACACCTAACAGGTTTTTCTCAAAAATTCCATTGGTGTCCCCAAAGAGTTCGTAAGAAATTGTTTCCAAATAACTACTTAAGAGACTTTATCAAACATTACCTTAGTTATTCCAAAGATACCTTAAGAAATCTTTTCCCAACAATTACCTTACAGGTTTTTCCCACAAATTCCATTGGTTCCCCCTAAGAGTTCCTAGTAAAATTTTTCCCAACAATTACTTAACAGGTTTTTTTAAAAAAATCCATTGGTTTCCCCAAAGAGTTCTTGAGAAAAATTTTCCAATAGTTAAAACTCTCAAAAACTACTTCAAGCTCGTTAGGTTTTTCTAAAGAATTCGTGAGAAAGTTTTTGTAAGGGTGACAGGATCAACACGGCCGAAGTTCGAGGACCTAACAGTTTTCCTGGAGCAACGAGCCAGAGCATTGGTGGCTTAGCAGTGGTCGTGGGCCTCCACAAGGGCTCGTTCCGACGAGATGCGTTATTTGTTCCGAAAAACATCCGTTGTTTCGATGCGCCACAGGTCGTCGATCGAAGAACGATGGGCCCTAGTGAAGAGACACTCTCTTTGCATCAAGACTACAAGCTATGTTTCTGTCGACGTTGCGGCGAGAAGCACAATACCTTTATTCACCGAGTAGAGAGGAAGGACGTCCGACCGGCGAAGACGGGAGGGTCCAAACTCATCTTTCTCAAGATGAACCCTCCACCAAGGCAGGCCAAGTGATTATTCGGACTGCCCTCATCGAGGTCAAACACGTAACTGGGCAATTTCGGCCACTGTGAGCTCTTGTGGATTCAGCATCCCAAGCAACTGTCATAACCGAACATAGGGTAGGAGAGCTGCAGATGAAACGCAACCGGTAACCCAAATAAACACACCACCATGCCTATTACCTGCCTCATCACGCCATGATCAGAGAAGTCAGTACCACGACGAAGTTACCGGTAGTCTTCGACGCGCCAGTCAAGGCAGAGAACGGACTATCTCACAAGATCCAAGACGATTTCATCAACCTACTTATTCGCTTCCGCTGGTTCCCAATTGTCGTGACAGCCGACAAAGCGAAAATGTACCTGTAAGTTCTGGTACATCTGATTGACAAAGGATTGTTTGGCGGGCAAACCCATCCAAGCCATTGGGGAATACCGGCTCCTAACGGTCACCAACGGCACCGCAGCGGCTCCCTATCTTGCCACGAAAACGCTTCATTAACTCGCCCTCAGCGTGATGAAAGACTTCCCTCTGGCGTTCGCCGCGTTGGCCAATGATTTCTATATGGACGAACTCCTGACGGATATGATAACTATGGCAGAAGGACTACAGCTTCTGACGGAGATTGATAAACCAACATATGGAGCTGGGTTCCAACTGCGTAAATTGGCTTCTAACGAGTCAGCATTGCTGGAATTCTTGCCGCCTGAACTTCGAGGAAGCCAGATTCCGCTTGGAATGGACCATTACGAGACTGTTGAAACGCCTGGTCGGTTTTGGGCTTCAGCTCTGGATCATTTCTCGTTTTCGGTGTCGTCACTGCCACAGAGAGGTTCGACCACGAAAAGAACAATCTTGTCAGACACGGCTAAGGTCTTCGACCCTCTTGGGCTACTAACCCCGATCACGATTATTGCCAAGACGTTGCTCCAGGCCATGTGGCGGCTCAGACTCGATTGGGACGAGCCATTGCCGTTTCGTCTCGCCGCCGAATGGACGTCCTTCAGGGATAACCTACCACTGATCGAAAAGCTTGCCATACCACGCAACGTATCACAGCCAGACGTCCATGAGTCGTCGGTCCATGGGTATTGCGACTCCTCGGAAAGGCATTCTCAGCCACTATCTACCTAATGTCAATATCATCCACCGGTCAAATCCACGTCCAGCTCATCGCACACAAGACAAGGGTCGCTCCTCTAAGCCAAACTAATCTGCTTAGGCAGCAGCTCCCCCAACATTTCTGGAAACGCTGGAGCAGCGAGAATCTTCCCATTAAACAAAAATACGGGTCAGAGGCCTTTACTAAAATATTGGGACCCCTCCTTGCCATAACGGATATTTTACGGAATTTGCTTCAACAGAGCGTGAAGTTAAACTATTTTCACACAATCCCTTTGGGAGTTGTGTGTTCTAAGATCACGTATTTTGTAACCGCCATCGGAGCCCCGCTGGCTAACAAGGCGCGCTAGTTTTTTTTTCTTCACTCGACATAGTTCTATTTATTGTTAATACCGCTCCAACAAATTAATTTAACCGCACGTTCGACTCACCACTCAGTTTCTTGATCACCGTGGGAGAGCAATTAGTTAAAAGATCCGCGCGAAGTCATTCGCCGACTGAAAAACGAGAGACTAGTTACTTGATGATCAAGAAATCCCATTGATAAACAACGCCAATTTAAAGCAACACAAAGCATTTATTTGCAATACCGAAAACCAAAACCAACTACCTAACAAAGCGCACAAAATAAAGGTAGCTAAGAAATTTTTAAACCGCCGCTTCTTACACTTTCTAAAATACAACTGCCTCAACAAAAGTCATAAGCGCGAGGCTAATTTTTAGCACAAAACGGAATTTTGGGCAGCGAGGCTACTCCGCGCTCAAATAGAAATTTTTCCCAACATTCCGAAACCGTGACGTCGAAAGTGGATTGGGACCCCAACAATAGCTTGACGCGATGGAAAATACGAGGTTTTCCGAAAGGGATTTCCAACGGGTAAGAAAACACTGAGCCAAAATACATAATACAACAATTAAATGAAACTTGAAAAATATAAAACTAAAAATACAATTACAAGATTTAAATACAAATGACAAAATTTACACAACGACAATTATATACACTTAAACGTAATGCAATTAAACAATGGGTTAATTAATTTTTACCTCTCCGAGGGGACTTTGTACCCTAGGAGGGGTTATACAACCACCGTGTCTTTCTGTCTGTGGGTCTGTCTGTCAGGCCTGCGAACGCGTTCGCATTTTCGGGGCAAAGGGTAATCATTGCGTACGCAGTTTCTTAGAATCAGGGAAAAGGTTTTTCCAAAAGCGACCTTTTTTTGTCATTGGGTGTAGTATAATTTTTTAAACGGCCGGGATTAGAACCCGAGCCCTTTCGCACGACAGGTGAGCGTTCTACCGCAGAACCACGGGTACAGTCAAAAACTCTTCCGAGGAGAGGTATATTTTGGCTTGCCAACTTGTTATATACAAGAAAGGGGGCAAGAATTTAATTTTTAACAGTCTCATTGATTTTTATTTCATCAGATTTCAGAAAATTAAAGGGAAAGACATTTTGTAGGTCAAGAGGACCATTTTTAAAGGTTGATATTTTCATTTTCAACGCCGAAATATCTATTTACTTATAATCACTAAATTGATTAAACCTGATTTATATTAATAAAGAAAATTGAGAGTGAAATATTTTTTCATTTACTTTTATTTTAGGTAACTTAAAAAACCAAGACAGATAGCTGACGAAAACCGCCGAAGGAAATAATTTAGGTGTGAAAGTATTGAAAATTAGCTTATTTTATAATTATCGGCCCATTACAAAATCTCGCATACTTAAGTTTCTGTGATAGAAGTTCTGTACATCTTTTATGTAAAGGAATTTTCATGTGGAATTAAGTAAATTAAATAACAAACATGTTTTGAGCCTATTAGATACACAGACGGTCGTCTGTGTGTATATGTACGTAGTCTCGAGTTTAACATTAAAACCTCTTCCTTCCCCCACCGTAACGCTATGCAAAAATTAACCCGTTTTTCCACCGAATGCTATGGCAAAATCAATATGCATTTTTAACTTAAGAACGTTTTATACGATTGTTATAATTTTTTTAAAGGAATCTTCGTTTAAGAGTCGGACCAAATAAGTCTTTGAAAATTAAATTAAACAGATTTTTGTTTGTCTAGCCTCTATTGATTATGTCTCTACTCTATCATTAAAATAAAATGGCGTATCGCCACGCCCTCAATGCACTAGCTCGTGTTTTTTACACTTCGATTACCTTCCCTCAATTAACGACTAGGGAAAATAATTTCCACTAGAGGAAGCTAGAGTTTCCATGCTTGGGATGTATATTCTTTGGCCGGTACGCAAAGAGCTCGGGAAATAAATACACAAGTAAACGCTTTTTACCTACTTTGAAAAGGTAAATAATATAACGCGATAGGTCAGTTCTTTTAAATTATTTTAATTGGAGTTTCTAGCTCATCATCGCTTTCCAAAAAATGTTTTTGTCAAAATATTGTCAGAGCCAAGGCCTAACCACAATCAATTACGAAAAACTAAAATAAGCCCGCCACTCATAGCAACTTTACAGGTAAGAATAAATTAAAATAGGGAATCTTATACATTACTACTTTTGGTGTATTCTGAATTTCTAAGCATTGGTTTATTTATAGATCTTTATTTGCTGGTAGTGTATGCAGTGGGTTTTAACTAATCAGTCAGTAATGACATAGTGAATTGGTTCAGTGTATCAAAGATCTTTAGCTATCAACCAGCGTTTATACCGATTCAAACAGTTTTCATCTACCGAGAAGTAACCATTCCTCAGGTAGACTAGGAGTTGCGATGAAAGATGTATTGGAATATTTAGTCTATCTGGCATCCATCAAGAGTTTACCGAGCCAATTTGATGTATTAAACTTAAAATTTTTGTCAATTAATTGTACACGCTTATAGTATTTGTGTAAATGCCAGGAAATTAGGTAGAAGAACAATTTATATCAAATAGCTAATGATGTAATCACAGGACCATTGTTATACGTGTGATCAATATTTAGCTAGAAATTGCTTTAGACAATTAAAAAAAAATTGTACACTCGTGAAATTACAATGTCTTTCTCAATTTATTTACCTACTTATTTTATTCCTAGATTAATTTTAATTGCTATCAGCTTAGTTTTGAAATAAATATTTTCCTTAAAACAAAATGATATGGTTCATTTTCAAAAAGACAATTATTTGGGAAAATGTGGGCTTACAATAGTAATGAAACTACTTTTAATTCTATATTTTATTGCTGTACAACCATACGATAATAGTATATTTTTAAGATAACAAAACTGTATAATAAATGCATCAAATCTAATAAATAATAAGAGTAAGAAAATTATATAATCAGAAGAAACTAATTTTCATGCACTGTTTTAATGCTGTAAAAATGTTTTGGATAACCTCTCATTCTTCAAAAACTGATGTGCTGCCTTACGTGGCTATATTATAAAAATATATTTTATTAAAAAAATAACGGATTAAACTATAAAATTTTAAAACTTAATAAAACGAGTGAGAAAATAAGTAATCGGAAGAGGCAGGCTTTCACCACCAAAACGCAAGCCAACAATAACCACGTGATAGCTTTTTGCGTCGAAAATCGAGCTCTCCCATTGGTCCGTGACTTAAGGATAGAAATTAGAAAAAATAACAGCGTCGCCGATTAACAGGAATCGCTTTTACGTCTCTGCACACCCATTTCGGGTCCATTAACTTGACCCCCCAGTAACGGGAATTTTGAATTATTACTTATAAACGAATTGCACTCACCTTGCACCACAAAAACTCAAGCTTACACCACTACGAGGCGGACGGTACTGGTAAAACTAAATGGGGGGCCAACTTAATGACCAGCCCCCCAGATTTAGCATACACTTCGAATTTCAGCTTTAATAAATTGCACCCCTCTTGCACCATGTTGCACCACCAAAATTGGACCTTGCACCGTTATAGTTACGGAGTTACAAGAGAAACAAACTGGGGGGCTAACTTAATGGTCAGCCCCCCAGGTAACCAAAAACGAAACCAAACACGCGTTTCTATACGCACTCGGCTTGCACCACCTTGCACCGTCAAAATTAGAGCTTGCACCGCTTTCATTTAAAAATTATAATATTTTAGTAAATTAAGGGCTAACTTAATGGTCAGCCCCCCAGGTAACCAAAAACGAAACAAACACGCGTTTCTATACGCACTCGGCTTGCACCACCTTGCACCGTCAAAATTAGAGCTTGCACCGCTTTCATTTAAAAATTATAATATTTTAGTAAATTAAGGGCTAACTTAATGGTCAGCCCCCCAGGTAACCAAAAACGAAACAAACACGCGTTTCTATACGCACTCGGCTTGCACCACCTTGCACCGTCAAAATTAGAGCTTGCACCGCTTTCATTTAAAAATTATAATATTTTAATAAATCGGGGGATAATTTAAAGGTCAGCCCCCCGATCTTAAAATATGATCTTAACATTTATGAAAGAAAAGTGCCATTTTTTGTGTTCATAACTTTATTATAATGTAATAGAAAATATTTTTTAGAAATGTAGATATATATCTTATATTTAAAAGTCAACCGAAAAGGTTTTTTGTTTTAAAATTTAACATTAAAATAATACTTTAGGGAAAAAACTTTAAATTTAAGGAAAATGAGTTTAAATTGAATAGTAAAGTGCGTGCACGCAGACCATTTCGCTATTTACACAATCCTCTCTCTACTTTGCTAAATCGTCATATTTTTCCCACTTTCCTCTTAATCCGTCTTCGCGACAGGCGTACGAAATGTAATGCCCCATTTGCGCCATTGTGATGGTAATTTTTGCTCCTCCGTAACCCATTACTTCTCGAAGCTTCATTTCATAGTCTTTGATTTTCAATTTCGTGGGAATGTCGTTCAACTTCACATTGTACACGCCTTCATAATCAAGTCTTTCGTCTAAGTTAGTCAATTCGACAAATGTGTAAAATTGAATATTGCTCGTTGTTATATTTCTTTCTCGTCCACATTTAAAGCATTCAATCTGATGCCCATCGATGTGTCTACTCACAAGATTTTGTAGAAGTGAAATATTTTGTGGTGGGCATTCAATGGATAAAATACCGCGATATTTTTCAATTTTTTGTGCTCGGCAAACAGCGTTACTGCAAACATTATGATAGGTGTACAGAGGATAGTCGCGGAAAAGTTTCCTTAGCAACACAGGAACCGATTCGTTGCAATTGAAGAATTTCAATTTGTTTCGTAATATTGTAAAATCTGTCACCTGTGACAAAATAAGTCCTCGTTTTTGGTATGTTGTTGCCTTTATGCCTTCGCTGCCTAGTGAATTTGCCAAATCAAACAAGGGAATTTCTTTAAGAATATCTAATTTGTTTTTCATTTCCTCGCTATCGCAAATCGATGTTGCTAATAAATGAATTATTGAGTCGAAGGCGCAACTATTCGAAAAACTACAGCTATCTCCTTTAATTTTTGTTGGGCGCAGGTCTGCGCGATTGGCGTTTTTTAATAAACCTATCGGCATAATTTTCTTTTGGGATGAATAGTTGGCGGTTCGCATTTCACTTAATGGGTTTACATATGATCCGCGTCTCCTTTTCTTCAAAGGTTCCTCGCCAAACCCCTTCCAATTTTCCTTAGCGGTCATTTCTTGCGTTAGCCGCTTTTCATTATCTGCACTATTACTGCACTTGAAGCAGAAACGACCTTTCCCGTAGCCTTCTTCCTCTCCAGCCGGGAATGAACATTCGGCAATGGCGTGGACATAAAGCTTTAGGGAAATCAAAATAGCAGTGTTTAGTAAAAAGATAGACAAGATCAGAGGAGGAAATTGTGGCTCCTGAATGTAGACTCTACACTTCCCTCGAGTCAATAAAGGCCTAGTTTCACTAGCTAGTACATACTAGCTTTCGAAATGAAACTAATCCTTAAAACGATACAAATTATCAGCGTAGACAAGAGAATCTCACGTAACTCTCACGATCATAAATATATAACTTATATAAGGGGAAAAAATTAATAGCAACACGCGGGCCAAACCAGACTATATAAAGAACGAATAAAGTATGTCGGTTTTTAGTATTGTTCAAAGCGATCTTTACATCGTCACGTACCCATTTTATCAAAATATTTCAAATGTAGCGACATCTATCATACGAAAATCGAGCTACAATAGAGTTGCGTGTTGCTTTAAGATAAATTAATCTGTCCGAAGAAAATAATTTGCCAGCAATTTCTGTTAACTTGTTTTTTAGTTTCAGACAATTGAAATTTTACGTTCACGTCGGGCCACTGTTTAGACATAACAAGGGAAACGTTAAATATTCAGGAGTGTCGATTAAAGTTTGATTATTTGATATTCAAAAAACTTTATGGCCAAAACTTCCCTTACTTAAAGTGGCTGCCAACCGCGTTGACAGGCTAAATCCGGCGGATACGGCATTTGTTTACAAAAATTACAAAATTACTTTTCAAAACCGGTACGAGTGTCTTCCCCTCCTACAACAAATCGGGGAAGAGACTCGTGTTGAAAAGTGTGATTTTTAGACCCGACTCGTTCGTAATTTTTGTAAGCAAATGTCTTCTCCCCGGGATACGGACCTAGCCTGTCAACGCGGTTGCCAACCCTTTTAAAAGCCTTATCTGGATGCGACCGACGCAAACGTAAACTTTTCAGGAAGTCTGAACTCAGTCTGGAAGATTTAATTTTTTAAAGCTGAAATCCGAAGTGTATGTTAAATCTGGGGTGCTTGTCATTAAGTTGGCCCCCATTTAGTTTTACCAGTACTGTCCGCCTTGTAGTGGTGCAAGCTATAATTTTGACGGTGCAAGGTGGTGCAAGCCGAGTGCGTATAGAAACGCGTGTTTGTTTCGTTTTAGGTTACCTGGGGGGCTGACCATTAAGTTAGCCCCCCATTTACTAAAATACTATAATTTTTAAATGAAAGCGGTGCAAGCTCTAATTTTGACGGTGCAAGGTGGTGCAAGCCGAGTGCGTATAGAAACGCGTGTTTGTTTCGTTTTAGGTTACCTGGGGGGCTGACCATTAAGTTAGCCCCCCATTTACTAAAATATTATAATTTTTAAATGAAAGCGATGCAAGCTCTAATTTTGACGGTGCAATATGGTGCAAGCCGAGTGCGTATAGAAACGCGTGTTTGTTTCGTTTTAGGTTACCTGGGGGGCTGACCATTAAGTTAGCCCCCCATTTACTAAAATATTATAATTTTTAAATGAAAGCGGTGCAAGCTCTAATTTTGACGGTGCAAGGTGGTGCAAGCCGAGTGCGTATAGAAACGCGTGTTTGTTTCGTTTTAGGTTACCTGGGGGGCTGACCATTAAGTTAGCCCCCCATTTACTAAAATATTATAATTTTTAAATGAAAGCGGTGCAAGCTCTAATTTTGACGGTGCAAGGTGGTGCAAGCCGAGTGCGTATAGAAACGCGTGTTTGTTTCGTTTTAGGTTACCTGGGGGGCTGACCATTAAGTTAGCCCCCCATTTACTAAAATATTATAATTTTTAAATGAAAGCGGTGCAAGCTCTAATTTTGACGGTGCAAGGTGGTGCATGCCGAGTGCGTATAGAAACGCGTGTTTGTTTCGTTTTTGGTTACCTGGGGGGCTGACCATTAAGTTAGCCCCCCATTTACTAAAATATTATAATTTTTAAATGAAAGCGGTGCAAGCTCTAATTTTGACGGTGCAACGTGGTGCAAGCCGAGTGCGTATAGAAACGCGTGTTTGTTTCGTTTTAGGTTACCTGGGGGGCTGACCATTAAGTTAGCCCCCCATTTACTAAAATATTATAATTTTTAAATGAAAGCGGTGCAAGCTCTAATTTTGACGGTGCAAGGTGGTGCATGCCGAGTGCGTATAGAAACGCGTGTTTGTTTCGTTTTTGGTTACCTGGGGGGCTGACCATTAAGTTAGCCCCCCATTTACTAAAATATTATAATTTTTAAATGAAAGCGGTGCAAGCTCTAATTTTGACGGTGCAAGATGGTGCAAGCCGAGTGCGTATCGAAACGCGTGTTTGTTTCGTTTTTGTTACCTGGGGGGGCTGACCATTAAGTTGGCCCCCCATTTAGTTTTACCAGTACCGTCCGCCTCGTAGTGGTGCAAGCTTGAGTTTTTGTGGTGCAAGGTGGTGCAAGGTGAGTGCAATTCGTTTATAAGTAATAATTTAAAATTCCCGTTACTGGGGGGTCAAGTTAATGGACCCCGCGAGTTCGATTGATAGGAACGAGAAATAAACAGCTCGCTAAATTTGAATCGCTAAATAGAGAACTTGTTAAAATAAAAGGAATCGCCAAGTTTTACGTCTCCGCACCAGGCCCTAAGACCTTTATGACGTAACAATATGAATAATACACACCTCAACTAAAGTTATTCGACATATTTCAGAGTAGGCCCGGTTTTTTTTTAAGAAAATATGTTCTCTTAAAAATCTGTACACTTCTGTACACTCTAAAAAATAGCATTCAATTTCCTTTAAAAATTGAATAACACTTTTCAATTTTGAATGCCGCTTCAAATAGGCATTCAAATTTAACCGCTACCATTCAATTTTAAAAAAGCTTTCAAATTGAAGATCTAATTTTACTAATTCCTTTCAATTTTGAATAAACAGTCACCTTGGCGTTCAAATTTAATAAAAAGCCTTTCAAGTTCGATTCACCAGTCATCCTGGCGTTCAATTTTGACTACAAGTTCTACATCCATTCAATTTAACAGTTGTTTGCACGGAAGATCGTTGGCCACATGATCTCGTGAACTACGGCAAAAATAAAATATTTTCGAGTGAGCTCTCGGCTGCTGTAAAAAAAGTGACGAAGCTTACGTGAACTTACAACGTTATAGTGTATCCAAGCGCGTAACATGCGGATCTCGGTACGACTTTGTGAGCAACCGAATTTTAGCAAACGACGGTTTGCTCAACCATAACGAACTCCCATAAGCCTCTGCATGCAAAAATCTTTGGCGATGCTTTGGACGTCTAAACGTTCATATGGCAAGGTTTCCAACAAACGTTCATGGTATACGTTTTTTCAACTGACCAAAAACTTGGAGGGTGCAATAACATTAGTAGCCCCTCCCAGCAAAATTCTGGGGAGGGCCATTGCCCCCTGGTCCCCCCCCCGGTTCCTACGCCCCTGTTTCTCTGCCATTCTTTATGCTTTTTAATTATGGAAGTGCCAATTGTTTCTTTAATAGTTTTTATACATTATTTATATTTATATTTATATAATTAATAATAGAATTTAAGCTGAGCTTTTTTAAAGAAAATTAAGTGCAATTTTTTTATTTTAATTAGCAATATTTAAACGGTCTGGAATCGAACCCGGATCACTAGATTTTGGCGGATAATGCCTAAAGAATTAACAAACTCTGACTCTTGGCTAAGATCAATGTGGAGTAACTTGTATATAGCGGATATACCTTATTATTAAATTAATTAAATTTTTTTTGCCGACCGACGGCGACCGTAACCGTCGAAAACCACAGTCAGGGTACCTTAATATTGTATACAAAACGTGATCGACCTGAGCTATTTAAAATGCGAAACGATTAATTAATCTAAAATGGATATTACTTTAACCCTATAGTAGCACAAATTTACACGATTTAAATCATTTACAAAATTTGAAATTCATTTTATAATTTAAAACCATTTTTCGGAAGGAGGCGCTGACCAACAAGTAGAGGATAGGAGATTCAAAAGAAGAAGGCCAGGTTTTCTCCCCCCCCCTTTCTGTTGTCGAGACCAAAGAATTTAGACCCCAGGAATGGAAACTGCAGCTCTATCTAGTATAATTTGCTTGTCTCTAGCCTCCAAAGGCAAACCTAGGTTGACGGGCTTATTTCCGGTTCTATTGATTCGCCTAGCCGGTAGCTCTCCCGTCAACTCGAGAGGCGAGGCATTAACGGTTTTTCTTTCGTTTCCTGGGGTCTATATTCTTTGTCGAGACTTACTCCAAACTACGGTCTTTGGTCCGGATGCCGAAATTTTTTGAAGGGCAGTCGTCGCTACAGTGCTGCCAGACGTACCATAATTGTAATACAAATCAATAATTTTAGGAATTAATTTGGGCTGCACCATAATTGGTGCGATGTGGGCTTATTTACAATAATTCAGCCCAGCTTTCTAGTAACGGCTGCGGTAGCGCTCCGGCCTGGCATCATTTGCGTTTTAAAACCTGGCAGCGATGCGTCGCTACCCACTCCAAAAAGACCCTGCTTTTACTTTAGAGCATGCCATCGTGGGAACTAGGCCATTACCCCCCAGTCTTATTAAGCCTTGGCCTACTTTTCAACTAGTAACTACCACCACTCCACGAGGGGACCTTTTAACAAGCAGGTAAATATCAATTGGTTTTGCTATTCTAATTTTATATTATTCTTGACTTAAAATTAAGCAACGAAATTATTTCTTCTTAAAGAAAATATAGGTTTCATCGCTTCTGGCAAACAATGGTTACGTTAAGCTTATGGAACGAGATTTTTTAAACACTAGTAAACGTTTAGTGTTGAAATAAAAACTATTGACTCTACAGATTTTAAACAGAAATACACCTGATAGAAATTTAAATTGGGAATTTAGGTTTCATTATATTTCGCTACCTGATCTCCAAAACCTGGTAACTCGAAATTAATTGTTGGCGTTTTTTGAAAGAGCTTTTTAGCCTTCACTAAATAAAAATCAAGATAATTCACCACTTCGGTAACACGATCTGCGCAAACGCAGTGACTGACGCGCCATCTACTATTAAAGAAGAGAACTGCTTAGTATTCAATTTCCTTCTTCTGTTTCTACAAAATTTAAATAGTAATAGAAAACTGCCGTAAATGGCACAATAAATACTGAAGTGGTGAATTACCACATAGTTTCATGGTTCACGTTTAAAGTTAGAATATTTTTTTTAAAGCATGCGGTTTTATATTTCATAAAATTTATATTTTTATATTTCATACAGGATCCAATTATGAATACACCAACAATAATATTCCAAAATGAAAACATTAGAGAAATATTCAATTCTACCTTGTACGTTAAAATTGACGGGGTGTCATTTCAAACACTTATAGAGTTGACGTCAAATGACTCATTTGACGTCAACTCTATAAGAATGGCAGTCGCATCCTTGTTTTCTGGATACTATACGTTTCAACTTGAGTATCCGACTTCCTTGAGAAAAACAATGGTCAAGAATTTCCCGAAAGTGGTTTTTAAAATTGTAACAACGGATGCTTCGTCGCTGGTTGTAAGCATTGTCGATAGACTTACAAAATAACTATGAGTTTATTGATCATGCTTTAGAATACACTTTAATTTACTTTAAAGAATAAAGTTTAAATTTCAATAAAAACGTATTTTCTAAACTATGAACTTATTAATGCTGTAAGCTTACTTGTTCCCTTTCTAAATACTTAAATTTGAACGCCGGAACGCTTAAATATGATCGACCCAAAGACTTAAATTTGAACGCCAAAAGACTTAAATTTGAACGCCAAAAGACTTATATTTGAACGCCAAAAGACTTATATTTGAACGCCAAAAGACTTATATTTGAACGCCAAATACTTATATTTGAACGCTAAAAGACTTATATTTGAACGCCAAAAGACTTTTATTTGAACGGCAAAAGACTTAAATTTGAACGCCAAAAGACTTATATTTGAACGCTAAAAGACTTATATTTGAACGCCAAATACTTTTATTTGAACGGCAAAAGACTTATATTTGAACGTCAAAAGACTTTTATTTGAACGGCAAAAGACAGAACGCCAAAAGACTTAAATTTCAACGCCGGAACGCTTAAATTTGAACGCCAAAAGACTTTTATTTGAACGGCAAAAGACTTTTATTTGAACGGCAAAAGACTTTTATTTGAACGGCAAAAGACTTTTATTTGAACGGCAAAAGACTTTTATTTGAACGGCAAAAGACTTATATTTGAACGGCAAAAGACTTTTATTTGAACGGCAAAAGACAGAACGCCAAAAGACTTAAATTTCAACGCCGGAACGCTTAAATTTGAACGCCAAAAGACTTTTATTTGAACGGCAAAAGACTTTTATTTGAACGGCAAAAGACTTTTATTTGAACGGCAAAAGACTTTTATTTGAACGGCAAAAGACTTTTATTTGAACGGCAAAAGACTTATTTGAACGCCAAAAGACAGAACGCCAAAAGACTTAAATTTCAACGCCGGAACGCTTAAATTTGAGCGCCTAAAAACTTACATTTGAATGATAAATCAAAAGTCACGCATATTTGAACGCCATTTCAGGTAAATATGATCGACCCAACACTTAAAAATATGAACTCTAAAACCTACATTTGAACGCCGGAACACTTAAATTTGATCGTCAAAAGACTTTAATTTGAATATTAAATCACGCACACTTGAACGCCATTTCAGGTAAATATGATCGCCAAAAGAGTTAAATTTGAACGCCGGATCGCTTAAATTGGAACTTCAGCAATCAAAGATGAACTGTGCGACTATCGGCTTTGAATGCTTTACCCATTCAGGATTGAATCGTCGCTTTCAATATTGAATGTTAACCTAGCAGTCCAAGTTGAACGTCCCCGTGAGCATTTACATTTGAATGGTAAAGCATTCCACCACAGTGGCAAGGCATTGAATGCCGATGCATTCAATTTCGAGTGTTGTGTTTTTAGAGTGTACATATTCAGTCATAGTCATAGAAAATTGTGTGTCGGGGTATGCTAGTGTTTTTATTATTATAATTATTTTTTCTAATTGATTAAATAAGATTATGAAACCGGGAGAAAACCTAGAGTCGATTGCATCAGAAGCGTCTGTCTTTTAAACCATTTTGTTTAAGGAGGTCCATTAACTATTTCATTGATTCAATTCTCTTCTTTTTTCTTTGCAGCGTTTGTTGCAGTTTCTGAGAAGCCTACTCAGCTTTTGAATTTTATTTTCTGCTTCAATACTTCGTCGTCAAAATACATCTGGTGTTCTTGCGTAAGTGTGATCAGACATCTGTTTTAAAATATAACTTTAATTTAAGTCATAATTATCATAAACAAATCATGGAGGTCACACGAGGGTGTTTTTCATAGCCACCAACTGTGAAGTCGCGGAAAATGGAATTGTCAATCACAAATTGAGGAACGCTGTTTGCGATAGTTATTTATACAAACATTTATCAGAAGGACGTGCTATAAATAAATCCAATCATTTTATACTTTATTTTAAGGGAAAAATAGTTAAATTGGGTCGGAACTAGGAAATTTATATTTGGATGGAAACGAACGGGATTATTTCGCTGCACAGTTCGATCACTGGAATAAAATTAAATTTAACTTTTAAAGTGAATACTAGAATCAAGACGTCGAAATTTCGTTTTTAGATTCTGGTATTCACCAAAAAGTTTTGTTTTTTAAAGTTTTCATCAATCAAAATCTGATGATTATTTCATCTTTAATTATGATAATTCTATAATGAATATTTCATACTTGTTGTGAGAGAGTGGAATTCTAAATATCACCAACGATTTTGCCCATGTCTGCAACTTCGTAATTTATTTTACGCGTCTTCTTCTCCGCTTTAAATGCGCGATACATTTTCATTAATGTGGTTACGTTAGTTTACGTTTAGGCTTCACTATTCGGTTAAGGTTTTTTAGTGCGCGTTAAAAAATGTAAACTATTTACTTAAAATTAGGAAGGGAAATAAAAAGAAATTGAATGAAGTAAAAATGCACTTTAAAACTCTATCGGACTCGCAATATCCCGCACTACTAACCTTCTCACACGAAGGTTTTGTTACTACTCACAATATTTCGAAATTATTGGTTTTGTCAGTGATGTCAAACAATTTCCCTAAGAAGCGTGGAAACTGCTTGAGTCACTGCCTGGCTTTCTACAACAGCAATTGAAAAGGATTAGGGTTTTTGCCCCAAATCCCCGCACTAAGAACATTATTATCATACAAACGGAAAATAATTTTAGAATACAAAACAGCTTTAAACCTTTACAGGATATTGAGTTGGAATATTAAAAAGTTGAAAATACTAAAAACATAAAACTTATGAAAACTAAATTAAGAAATTAACATACTCAAGAAAACACCATACCCCAAAAATTAAACAAAAAAGTAAAACACTAAAACAAATTTTAAAAAATTAATTAAAAAAACTAATTTCAATCCAAAACTTCATACTTCGTTAATTTAATAACGTTTTTGGTCTAAAGTTGGTTTTTGGTTCTATAAGTGCAATTTTTTTAAGGCTATAACATTTGTAATACTTATTTTAATTATAATAAAAATATTATATCGGTCGGGATAGGACCGGGATTACGTTTTTAGGAGGAAGCTCGGAATATGGTGAAATATCGTTCAGTGCCGTGTCCAGTAGTTAATACGCTCAAGGCGAGGGGGTAGTCACTTAAGAAATATTGTTTCCACAGAGCGAGAAATCCAAACAATTATTTCCGGAAATCTAGAAATCGACAAGAAATATAGGAAATATTAG
Source organism: Leiobunum rupestre (assembly GCF_980474605.1). Lineage (NCBI taxonomy): Eukaryota > Metazoa > Arthropoda > Arachnida > Opiliones > Sclerosomatidae > Leiobunum > Leiobunum rupestre. The sequence continues at coordinate 85,703,850 of NC_143384.1, forward strand.
AAATCCACAAGAAAATTAGAAATCTCGAGAAATCCAAAGAAATATCGGAAATATTTGAGAAATATCGGAAATATTTGAGAAATATCGGAAATATTTGAAAAATATCGGAAATATTTGAAAAATATCGGAAATATTTGAGAAATATCGGAAATATATGAAAAATATCGGAAATATATGAAAAATATCGGAAATATTTGAGAAATATCCTAAATTTGAGAAATATCCTAAATTTAAGAAATATCGGAAATTTAAGAAATATCGGAAATTTAAGAAATATCGGAAATTTAAGAAATATCGGAAATTTAAGAAATATCGGAAATTTATGAAATATCGGAAATATTTATGAAATATCGCAAATATTTATGAAATATCGGAAATATTTATGAAATATCGGAAATATTTATGAAATATCGGAAATATTTAAGAAATATCGAAAATATTTAAGAAATATCGAAAATATTTAAGAAATATCGAAAATATTTAAGAAATATCGAAAATATTTAAGAAATATCGAAAATATTTGGAAATCAGATATCTATTGTACAATTTTTTTTGCAAGTCGCTACCCCCTCGGCCCAAGGGCAAACTCTTCCGAGGAGAGGTATATTTTGACTTTCCAACTTGTTAAGAAATATAAACGCAAATGGCTTGTAAATTCATATACTATTCATATTCTACATCGCGATATTTTGTACTCTTTTGAAGCAACGAGCTCTGTAGATCTTCAACCAAGAAGATAGAAGTGCTAGTTGGTGTTATTTATGTATGAATGTTTCTTGGTTTTCTAAAATATTCTAAGAAATAAGTAGGGCAGGCGGAGTTGAAGATCTGAGACATCATGATACATAGATTAAACGTATGTTGTTATTTCAAAGTCTTCCAGTTAAGTTTTTGACGAGTGTTTGTTGAAGAGGCATAATACTCCTTTCAGCGACGAATCCACATCCATTATTATGGGCAGTTTGAAAATTATTTCAATACGCCAAGTTTGCGGAGTTGTAGAAAATAACTCTATAGTTGTAGAGTGGTAAAATTATTGAATTACAGAGTAGTTGAACAGTTTTTGCCTCTAAAGCACTATATGGAGTTATAATTTCACCCTTTTGTTGATTTGAAATTTAGATTAACGTTTCTATATGTTCACTACAGGTCAATAGTTGAGTTCATAAATATCTTGTGGTCTTAAGCGACTTGTTCGAATGTTGCTTATTCTCGGGAGTTCACGTTACTTCAAAGCTTTAATGGAGAGTCGTTTCCGGATTTGTAGGGGCGACGCGTTTTAATCCTTGTTAAACCTTTTCAGTCATAGAAGCGTATTGGAAACCAAGAGTCCACAAATAACAAGTATGTTATAATTTTAAATAATATTCTATTACTCTAATTTTATCTAATACCACAACTTTCTTAAGATTATTTCAACAATGAAGGCGTCCAAAGGAATAGCTGTTAATAACAAAATATTACTTAAAGGAAACCGGACAAAAAAAGATTATATACCACTGAATTTTAAAGAACGTGCTATAACAAAACATCATAACAACTTAAAGGCCAAACAATCCCTAACTCTAGGCTACAGAATGTTTAAGGTCCGCAAAGTTTCCGAAGTATTTTCAATCTCTTCCATTAACTGAAGATTCTGAACCATCTAGTCTAAATGATTTCGCTTAACTCGAAGTACAATGTTGCTATATCGCTAATCACCGTGAAGGGCATGTTGGAATCTGCTTGGTGTAGATGCAAGACAGGCGAAGATGACGCCTGCAAACCTGTTGAAGCAGTTCTGTGGTAAAAATTTTTTGTCTGATGATCAACCATGCGCACAAAAGACTAGTATGTAAAGTGCACCAAATCAAAAAGCTTTATTGAAAAGAACTTTTAATGAACTAGATTTTATCCGACACATTCCAGGAAATTGAAGTAAAGCTCTTCGGGGTAGAAAGTAAAAATTAAAAAGAATTCTGCTCACTGCAGAGCATTGGACGTGACAGTGATGTACAAAAATGCTGGAGAGGATCAAAAATCGATTGAGAGGTAAAAAAGGGGAAAAAAGATGTCAATGCTATGGACAATACAAGACGAATACTATTCGCTAATCGACTGGGACTGATAATGTAATAGACAGGAGCACAACTGTTTTTTCTGCGTCAACTGAGACACGAATTGAGCAGATATCCCTTATTTTAAGTTATTGGAAATCGATAAAAGTAACAAACTTCTTTTAGGCAGAACTCTTATCTATATGCGAAAATAAACCTGGAAAAAGACACGCGTGAACAATCTAACCATTTACTTCGGAAAACCGAAAGAATATCCCACAGAACAGCAACTAAATTTGGCTTAAAGTTGGAACGTAAGAAAGAAGTTAACAGTGTTTTTCTCAAAACTATATTCAATGGGGCGGATCTTGCAGAAAACAATTACGTTCAAGTAGGTGTTCAAAACGAAAGCATTGCGACCAACGAGTATAAGCAGATACTCAAGAACACGTCAATTTCACTGTTCGTATGTTTGGGGCTACACCGATTAAACTAGTTCATGAAGAAAATTAAGCTTTCAGTCTAATTTGAAAAAAAAGAACATTAGCTTAATGCAAAGAATTGGGTATTGGTAATGACGAAGCTTGTTATCTAAGGGAACAAATTATAAAATAAAAATTAAGAAAATGTTAAATTAGCACTGGATTTAAACCATAATTTCTTTTATCAAATCCAAAGTAAGTTAGTTTTGACAGATCTAACCTGGTGTAATCTCTTAGTTGATTGTGGGAATAGTTAACCTTTTTGTGAAAGGATTTTGTTTGACAAAGATTTTGGTAATATCAAATTAGTTTCTTAACTTCTGACCTTAATGCAGATTTTGGTTTGTCATATTTAGAAAAATATCTAAAAAAAATGAAAAAGTGAGATGAGTACAAATTTTCATTCAAAATAAAGTTTAGATTTTACAAAAGCTGAATACATTCATTTTTTATATCTAGAAGAGGTTAATAACAAAAGTTGACCAAATACGCTCATATCTTCGAAACTTTATTAAGTTGATTATTCATAGAGTTCGGAAATACGATATTCAAAATGTGGAATTTATCGTGTACCTCTTTCCTCTTTGAGGTTTTCCATTTAAGAATGGGGGCATATAGAGTGCCACTCTCTTTTGCTTCAGTAAATCCTCAATGAGAAATCTCCTATCACCCATTACGGAATCCCCGGATCTAACAGATCCAGTATCCCACATTCTTCTCCCAATTCTTTATCCGACCAGGAACTAAATCGGATATAAAGCTTATGAACCCTTTTGGTGTAATGCCTATCAAGCCTTTAGCCGTATTGTGAGTTTTATAGGTTTTGTGTTTAAAAGTCATCAGGTTTTTGAATAAAAAGTACCTAAGCGTCTATAATTACCCTAGTTTTAGGACATTTCAACTTACTCTTGTGGAATGTATTCATCAAACACTGCGAGAGAAGGAACCAATTGTAGATTTGATAACCTGTGGTATCATAAATCAAACCAAGTAATACATAACCAACAGTTGATCGTGAAATACCAAAACGGTAAGTTAATCTTCTTCCAAAAGACCTACTTTAATGTGGCAAAGTACCAGAGATAACTGGTCTTTCAAAGATAGCATCATTGACCAACCTTTATTATTATTATTATTGTCATTTCTTTCAAATTTGCATTTCGCGCCTTTTTACCCATTAATAAGTTGACAAGTATTCAAATCTGGTTCGATATATTCAATTAAAGTAGTAATAGCCTCAACTGAAAAATCCTGGCTACGGGCCTGGATTTAAATATCTTTCAAGGGTGGATGAATAATTTTGTAAGAATTTCATTTCATATGGCAGCTATTGTACCTGGTGTTATATAATCTTGAGTGTTAACTCTCAAATTTACCCAGACAGATTTGGGTTTCTTTTTAAGGAAAAGTTTTAAGAGTTTCCAAACATTTTTTAGATTTTTCTCAAAGTAGGTTATATTATTCATAAAAAGATCATGGCGGTAGCTGTATTCCTAAACGATTTGTAGTGTTGTCTATAGTTCAGATTCGAGTAGTTTCTACTCCTCTGAATGGCCAACCCCCAAAGGTGCGTATAATGTTTAATTTCGGTGGGTTATTAATACTAATCCGCCTTGTTACAAGTGGATCTTGTTTATTTAAATAATTTAATATTGTCCATGTTTAATAGGTAACGTCTGTGTCAATATCAGTAATTTCGTCAGAACTTGAGGATCTTTTATCGGATATATTTACGTTTTCTTGGATATCTCTAACAAAAAGATCAGTATTCATTGTCGGGTACAATCTGATTTAACTCAAGGGAATGTTTGCAGTCATAATTCATTTTGGTGAGTTTGTATAAATATTTTCCATTACTGTTCGTGTGTCTAAAGTAACTATTGTTGGGTTGGTGATGAGTTGAGTAAAGTGATAATTTGAATTATTCATATTTCTTGCCTTTCGACTCAGTGGCGGTTGTAGATTTGCATTATAATCACCGAATATTAATATTTACATCTAATTTTGATCAGAGCGTTTTTTTATTTATTTGAAACTTAAGATCCGAATATGAATTCTTATTGTTTGGAATTGGGGGAAATATAACAAATCCCATTGGCCACTCCTTTGCAATTTGGTTCCCATAGAATACACCAGAGGGAATCTAAATGTAATCGGATATTTCACAATTAGATGGTGGCATATTACGTTGCGTAACGATAAAATGGTGTTTTACGAAAATAACTAGTCCGCCACCACCATTATTTTTTCAGTTCAGTCTTGGGACAGAATGAATTTACTTAAATTATGGTATAAAATAAACTCATCTATATCAGTAAACATTTTGCATGAGAAATGATAACTTATATTACAATGGCGTAGTCAGAAACCATTAAAAGGGGGAGGGCTCGGACAGTCAAAGCTATGGACACTGAAAACCCTCTGTCTATGCCACTGATATACAGGGTGTCTTTATTTGATCGGCCCAGGCATTTTTCTCAAACACTATACCTTCTAGAAATTGCAATCTCTCGGTGGAGATCGTTGTTATTTGTGAATTTCAGAAAAATTGTGAAATTTTTCACGGTTTTAGAATTTGTAGATTTTGAACGCTATGTGGTAGACGAAAAGTTTCCATGAGTAAGTTTTAAAGCATTTTCGAAAACCTTTAATGGAAATGGTAAGGACAAAATCGTACATTTTGTCACTGAAATAATAGGTCATGAAAAATAACAAGTTGGTACTACCCAAATGTTTTTACAAGAATCACCCCTGCAAAATATTTTGCATTTAAATTTGAAGCCTAAATTTTTATTTCAACATTTGAGTACGATACGCCCTGTCATAATTGTGTTTTCATAATTATTTTCATTGGTGCACCGTTAACCCAATTCATCATCAGTTCACTTTACCCGCCAAAAGAATTCAGAATGAGTTACACCTGTAAATACCACTTACGTTACCAAAAGAAATAATGTTAATGAAAATAAAGAAATATCTCAAATTTAATTTGACTGTACGCTATAGAACACTATATTTTTAAAAACAAAATGTAAACTTTATAATTTTGGTGTTCTATAGTGTTAAGTCAATCGTTGAAAATTACTTTATATCAAGTTAATTATATTTACACTGGTCAGAGTGATAAAATTACAATATTAATAAAGTGTCAATCAATTTACGAACACTATCTGAAAAAGTTTAAAAATGAAAAATACATCGTTAAAGACGAAATAAGTCTTTTCAAGGCTTTTGCTAACAGTACAAGCTACTTTTACTGCTTGTGTTAAGTTTATAAATATTTGCTTCCTCAACCTCTCTAAAATTAAAACATGACATTAAAATGAACAACGTCATTCTTCACATGTTTTCAACTTCGTGAGGGAACTCGATCTTGATCGGGGTGTCTGGGTTCCTTGGGATACCCTCTTTATTGTCCCAAACTGGACGATATTCCAACTCTTCTCTCGTTACGACTGTCGCAATCGGAACTTGGTCGATGAAGTCATAAAATGGCTCTTGTTTGACGCAGCTGGCATCGACGTTGACGCAATTGTAGCCAAACACCATTCCTCTCTCGACGGCTGAAGTGTCTGCGTCAGGTTGGGCAACTTCCGCTTTCACGGCGTGGGCGCAGTGGCGCTTTTCAGTGAGGGATTCAATCTGTTCCGCCGTTAAACGTCGCAGTTGCACCAAACAATACCTACCTCTAGTTTGAGGACCAGAGAGGTGAAATTCACGAGGCTGTGATTGGCGCACTGGTTCTGTGTGGTGACTGTTCGAAGTGCCAAATTGGATTCCAGCTAGACCATGAATTCGATGGTGCACTTGAAGGGTTTTATTGGTAGATAAGTTCTGATCGCTACTGTGGAATTTTGGGGCCTTTGTCCCCTGAGAGTGACGTGTTCTTTCGTGGCGAAGTAAATAGTTCTTATGTTTGGTCTGATATCCACACTTCGTACATCCAAAGGGCTTCTCGGCCGTATGAGTTCTTCGGTGGCGAATCAAACTACCCTTATCTGCAGACGCGTAGTTACACTGGTCACACTGAAAGGGTTTTTCGCCCGTGTGCTTTCTTCTGTGGCGAATCAAACAACTATTATTTGCAGCCGCGTAATTACACTGGTCACACTGGAAGGGTTTTTCGCCCGTGTGAGTTCTTCTGTGGCTAATCAAACAACCCTTAAATGCAGTTGTGTAGTTACACTGATCACACTGGAATGGTTTTTCGCCCGTGTGGGTTCTTATGTGGCGAATCAAACTACCGTTATTTGTAGACGCGTAGTTACACTGGTCACACTGGAAGGGTTTTTCCCCCGTGTGAGTTCTTCTGTGGGAAATCAAATGCCCCTTATGAGCAGACGCGTAGCTACATTGGTCACACTGGAAGGGTTTTTCGCCCGTGTGAGTTCTTCGGTGGCGTATGAAATGACTCTTATGGTTCGTGGCGTAGACGCATTCTGAGCAGTTGTACATCTCTTCTCGGCTGCTCTTTGGATTTATTAATTGGTGTTTCTTATACAAAAACCTTAAACGACGGTAGGCCCTTTCTACAATTTCGTTAATCCGCCTAAAAATGAAAATCATTCGATTAACCGAAGTTAGGCTTTTTCTTAAAAAGCGTAAATCACCTTAAAATCTTAAAATAATCGATTTACGTCAGGTAGGCCTTTTTCGAGAAAAAAAAACGGTAAATTCGTTTAAAATGGGAATGCAATCTATTCAAGTCAAGTAGGCCACTGGTAGGGCCTACGGTCGGTCTCTGTTAAACTCTATAAACCTCGCGTAGAAATGCTTTAGAAACTATCACAATCAGTTAGCTAAGTTCGCACTATCCTTGGCTAAAGGAAATCTAAGTAGGCTCAGTAGGTTGAATGGTGCCACTTTAGTTAAGCTCTACACCGATATGGAAAGGCCGCCGGTCCGGCGGCAGCGTATCATAACCTAATTTACCCTAGCCTTTGTTGAAATATTGCTTAAACAATAATGAAGCTTATATATTTGTCTAAACAATAAAAGTGTTTTCGATGCAGTGTTTCTTTCAGAAAATTTTCTTCGGGGGGATTTCCCAGACATCCGGGGGTGCCGGTATCCAGTGGAGAGCGTAGCACTCCATGCACGCCTGGCTGTGGCGTCGGAAAAAGGGGAAGCGCCGGGGGGGCGATGGACTTTTTCCGGGGGGGCTTCGACCCCTCGGAGATATACCTGAAAGAAACACTGTTTCGATGGGGAGCTATGCTTTAGTGTCCCTTTCTTTCTGCATAAATCAATGTCTTCATAACAACTATTATACTCCAGTATTTGGAAAAACATTTTTTTGGTGTAGTCGGTTACACGACTGCACACTTAAGTTAATATAGTAAAGAAGGTACATAATCAAAATATCCACTATGATTAGCGATAATTCGAGCGGCAGTCCCCGATAAGGACAATACACTATTTTATCAAGATCAGCTTCAAATGCAAAATTGTCAAGATATTCCTAATATAGACTGTAATATAATCGAGGGTTAAGTCACTCTCGGATGACCTGTACAACGAGTTCGCGTACTTAGTAGTGTTAAAGGTACGATTTTAAAGAGTTCACGAACTCTTATTAGCACAGTCAGAGGTACAACAGTGTACACCGAGTTCGCGGAGGGACCAACCCCTCGAATATAATGGAGGCTTAAGTAAAGAATTTCCGTAATTTGAAAGTGTATAGTCTTTAGACACCTGATGAAAAGTAAAATATACTATATATTATCTTTTTTAAATTTTATTACATTTAAGGGGGGCGCCATAATCAATATTCAAACTATAAGCATTCCGATGCACCTTTCGTTAGGAATTTGTTTTTAGTAATTTCATAATAGTTTAAAAGCATTTCTAATGTTTCACGGCGTAGTAACGCCCATAGCTTAATTCTCTTTTGTCGGGTACTCTACTTCACCCAAACTATTAACGCTAGGTCGCTAGCCTATTTCCGACATTATGGCATCATCTAAGTTTCCAATGGCGACGTATTATTTAGTGGCCTAGGTTAGTTTCATACACCTCCTCATTGAACAAAACAAAATGACTAAAAGAATTTTACCTACCTTTATTTAAATAAGCTAAAACATTTTATATTAGTAGACTTTTTAAAGAATGAAGAATAATCTAAATACTAGCGTCTATGCGTTTGCTTCACCGACGTCAATCTGCCGGAATTCTAAAAGATGGAAAATATAATATTTACGGTGCGGTGGAGTACCCGACGAAACTGAATTAACCTACGGTTGTAACTACGACGTAAAACATTAGAAACTGCTTTTAAGCTCTAATAATATTACGGAAAAATTAATATTAATATAACCAAAAAAGCCAAAGTTATCTAAAAATACGGAGAAAAACATAAACTACAAAGAAAACTAAAACATATTTTTCGACCGCGTTTTTTTGAAGTTTACATTAATTGACTAAAATTTGAAATCAAATATGAATAGGAAACGTGATTGAAATTAATATTATTTTAATATTATAAGGGTAATGATTAATTAATTGGGGGGGGGGTAATAATAGCAAACCGAATATTACCGTTTACCAAATTAAAAGATGGGTAGATAAATACCAAGAATGTATTTATTTATTCTCAGGGATAATGAATATGTTGAGATTATTTTTAGCGTTTCTCCAATTCCACCCGTTGGGCCCCCCGGTATGCTCCTCCGCTTTAATAAAATCAAATAATACTGCAATCTCATTGGTTCTCATTGTATAATGACAGTCAAATTTTAGAAATGTAAATATGCAACTCCTATATAAACCAAACGTTGACCGCGTTTAAAGCGGACCGCGTCCGACATTTTAATTTGAATTAATTAAATTATGACGCGGTCAATCTGATTCAAATTAACTTCAATGATACAACAATGTGTTCCATCGATTGCTTTAAAATTTAGAAATGCACCTCCTACAGCAGAAGGGATATTAATTTTGAAACCCACGCTAAAATATCGGGATGACGGCGTTTAAGGCGGGCCGCGGACCACGTCCGACATTTTACTTATGTCGTTGTTTCCCCATCGTAATTTTATCTCTTGGAAAATAAAAACATTATTTTTACAGGAGTATTTAGAAGTGTTTATTTATCCAAAACATATTTCGGGCGTAATTTTAAAATTATATAATTGTTTAAAAATTTGCAAAGTTTCTACAGAATTGTTCTAGTATTTATTAAACAGGCGAGATTGGTACTTTCGGATCCAGATCTGGTTCGTTATCTCGATGCTCCCCTATGTAACTATTCGCATCTTTGTATCGATTTACCAATACAGAGTTGAAATCAGCCCCGACAATTGTAGAAATTATTCGACATAGTTCTCGAAGTACGGAAGGCCATGGCTTGGCTGGAAACGTGTTACCGGAGAAACTATATTCAAGTCCGTCATTTCCAAACGCCACTTGTTGGCGTGGGATATTTATCCATTCGCCACGTATTCTGACTCGCGACATACGTCCGCTAAAGTATGTTATCTTTCTCTAGGGAAATAAAAAGTTCTTCGGCAAATGAACTGTCAAGAAGACGATAGTAGGACAGTGCTAAATTTTCGTCTTGAAAGAAATTTGGTTGTATTTTTAAGATGAAGGATTTTCTGATATTCAATGAATCTAAAACACACTTTTCATCCGTATATTTCCTGTTAAATATAACGAAATTATTATCATTATAATATTTTTACTTTTATTATCAGTAGTGTCAGGGACGTCATTTCGGTGGGGCATGGCGGCCATTGCCCCCTTGAATTTAAATAAACTACTTTACGTATTAATTACCATTTAACTGCATTATAAACGTTCTGTTTAATGTCATATATTAATTGTCTCTTCTTATGAAAATAACTAGCAATTATTCAAGACCTATTTCGATAAAAATTTCAAAAACATTGAATTTGACGCGTTTTTGCCCTTTAAAAAACCCGTTTTTGTAGGAAATATATATAGTATATATATATATATTTATACGTACGTTGATGATGTATTTCTTTCTTGGGCACGTTCATATCTTTCTGCTCCAATCCTCGTTTTTCATGTGGGAATAGCTTCATATACAAAGTTTTGCCTAACACATTAAATAAATTATTTTTAATTTTTAATTGCTAATAATATTAAATTATACCTAATTGGATTTTAGAAGCTATTTAGCCTAATAATTAGTTGTAGGATAATAACTTGTAGCTAAGTGTAGGTTCTACACAATGAAACTACGGCTACACTACAAAAATTTCCCCCGCATGTTTTGAAGCGCTATTTTAACCTGTCTTTTTAAAATGGAATGGGTCTTACTTATGAAGTTCGGTAACATTACGTCCGGTTGGACTGGTCACCGTAAACTGTGCCCATCCAAGATGACCGAGATTTCCGGTTAGAGCCTTTGGAGAAAGTTTACTTTCCCCCGGCGCTCTCCAGACTACCAATGTGGTTTCATTTCCATTGATGTCGTCCACCACTTTAGCGGTAGTCCACACGGAACCAATTTTGATGTTTATTTCTCTAAAAAAAAACAAAATCTTCCCAAACAAAAAATAAAAATATTTGTACGTACAACCATACGTTTCGGGGAGGGGGCATGTGCCCCCCCTGGCTATGCCACTGATGCAATATCTTAAACTACATTAAAGTTTTGATTAGAAATATCTTATACATTAAAACAATAACGATACGGACACAAAATTGTTCAATACAGGTACTTACATTGATCCCAAGGCTTGTAAACAGCAGTTGTTGCGTAACGGCTAACAAGTTAATTAAAGCTATGAAAATAGCTGTTTTTGAATAATTTATAAAAGTTGCACGGTATTTGGACAGAAAACACTCGAAAGTGACCAAAAAGAGACGAAAAATTATTTTATTTAAAATTTACCGCCCTGCTAAAATTGACTCTTCTTTAGCGGAAATTACAGGTGTCTCAGGGATTTCGTGCGGGAAAGCCCCACCATCGCGGTACTACATTATGGTCAGAGAACACCGATATTTGTTTTGGCCAGAGCCGAGGAGAATGTATTATAATGGAAATTGGGCGAAAATCGCACTATTCTTTCGCTCCTTTTTAAAGAAGTTCCATGAAAGGGCTTATATATAAACTTCGCATACGATCTTATTGGACATTATTCTTTTAGAAGAGTTCCTAAACCACCGCCATTTTCTAATGGTGGTCCTCGACTAATTTGAGTTTTTGGACTGAGTTTTTATTTTTATTTGATATTTAGTGTGATTTTTTTTTAAGTGTACTTTTCGAGTTAGAAAACTAAAAATTATCTCTCAACATTACTCGGATTTAAATCATCAATCAAAGAACTGACGGCTAATTTTCAAAGTAAGAATTTTAATTTATTTACTTATGTATTTAAATTTATTTGTTAAATACTAACATGTTCATGGAGGAAAGCAGTTCAAACTGAAATTAAATTAGTCTAGACGCTCCAGCTTAGGAATTAAAATATGTTAAAATGGGTTTTCACATAATCCGTTAATCAAAAGGCAGCTTTTTTTTGATATCTTGATTGTTATAAGATGATTTGTAAATTTGCCCCGCGTAATATTTTTAAAAGGCAGATACACTATTAGATACCAAATTTTAAATACCCGAACCGTAGAAATCGAATAATATAATTTTTTTCGTGTTAGTTTTTATGCCGAAAAAAATTCTGTTTATAAATTGTACATCTCTTAAAATAGTGTTATTACAATAAAACAGTAAGTAATTATTCCTTTGGTCCTAAAAAGTTTAAATTAGTGACATCTTGAATAAATACAAGAATTAAAATATAATCTCTAAGGCATTAACTTTTAATGTGCTTATTTCTTTGTAAGTTATTTGTGAATCGGTCGACACTAACTCCCAACGTAGCGTACCCATTATATTCGTTTTTACTGTGCGCTTACGTCATAGCTTCGCCAGTTCCGTCGTCTTCCCTCTTGGGCTTAGGGGAAGACGTTGTGCCGTAGCTAGAGTTTTGTCACTGCCGGGGCGGTCCCTATGTTGGCGGTTTATTTTTGCGTAACCTTTCATCTAGCAAAATCGGCCGGAAAGATCGCCCCTTTGCTACGCCACTGCACTGCGAGGTTATTGGAGCTTTTCACTGGGGAAGTGAGCCTTCGCGAGATAGTTAAAATTTTCCCACTGACTTGGTACTCTGTGTGAAAATCCTTTTCAAAGGGCACACCTAAAAGTAGTAGACCAGTTTCTTCTTCTAATATGCGAACTTTGAAAGCCTCAGCGTACATTGGACCACCCCAAAAGACATTATACTCAAATGCGTCAACATTTCTGGTCCATTTTCCGGATCGTCAGATATGGATCGTACTGTCTCTTTCTCTACTACTAAATTCTGGTGTGGACATTCCATGCGTATTGCCATTTCAGCTTTAAATTTAGTTGAATTTTGATTTGAAGATTCTAGTGCCGTTGAATTATCATTTGTACAGTCCTAAGTAAAAATATTGTAAAGATATATTTCTAACAAAACAGTTTAACATATGAAACACTACCATCAAACTATTAATTCTTTGGATATTTGGCTCAGTTACTTCATCATTTGACTTGTGGTTTTAAAATTGACCCATATTCCTGAGGAAATAACATTTACATATTTAATATACAAACGGAAACAGAAGGCTGCCTATTAGCTGACTGTTTGATTATGTACTGGATCTGGGAAAAGCTCTGAAGGCCCATTTCACACCAACAAAGTGCTTCGAGCATAAATAGGTGGCGGGATTAACACGTTCAATTTGGTAATCATCCCTTCCAAGCCACTTGCTCCATCTTTGACATTTCTCACAATTTCGTGTACGCTTTGGAAATGCTATAAAATGTACATTTTGCAAATATTTTTTGTGAGCATTGCGCGAATCGCTTTTGCAACCCTTATATATGCAGTACTTTTTTACCATGTTCTATAATTCTATAATGTAAAGCATGTATTAACTATAAATAATAAATTGAAAATCCTCTTTGACACTTACCCCAGAACGTAACTTTTAATTGTAATTTTAATAAGTCACCTCTTAAATTTATTTAAAATGAAATTTCGTTGAAGGAGCTGGTAAAACCGTTACTTTGTTTAAACCCAGTTCATCAAGAAGTATCCCATTGTAACGAAAAAACTGTTTGCGAATTTTTAGCAGACTACGGAAATTCTTAACTCTAGCACGTGACGCAAACAGCCTATTACGAAGTTGCCCCGTTTTTCCTGCGCGCCGCCAATCGATAAAAAGAGTAACCAAGCGGTCGCATCAAAGCTCGTAGCGAAATATCGTTAGTGTGAGCCGTCCCGTATTTATTCGTCTAAGTGTACACAAACTGCCAGGCGTAAGTACCATGATTCGTTGACAATGAAAGGAGAAAGATTGTTTTAGCTGTAGAAAGGGAGGATAATTGGGGAATTCAAAAATTTGTAAATTTTAAAGACCATAGCGATCTAACTAAACCTCTCAGAAAAACAGCTTTCATATAGCGCTTTGCCAAAAGAAAAATAGTAATAAAACAAAAGGTCCTTTAAACCTATAAAATTGAGAGAAGTCGAATTAAAAGAATACAAAAATAAGATTCCTATAGCGAATTAGTAGCTTTAGAAAACCATAAGCCAACTCCTAATCAATCAAAAATTAAAACTCTAAAACCATTTCTTAACGATAACGATATATTAAGCGTTGGTGGGCGCCCACAGGATTCAGAATTTAACCAGAAACATTCTGCCGTATTAAGCTCTTGATAGAAAGATGCCACAATAGCGTCATGTACGCTGGTCTGCAAACCACCGTGACCGAGCTAAGAGAACGATACTGGGTTATTTCCGGTTACCAAAAAGTGAAATCAGTGTAAAGCAACGCGAGACCTGGACATATGGGTGAAGCGCCTTTGCCCAGCGATCGACTAGTAGAAAGGGATCCGTATTAAGCCGTAGGGATCGATTTCGCTGGATCACTGCACTTAAAGAAATCGTCGAAAAAACGAGAAAAGGCATAGGGTGGTGGCTTGTAATTCCGGACACTTTTTAAAAATCGATAGAAACATAACCCAATAACTAATTTGATATGAATTACTTTATAGCGTATTCCATAGTTTGAACTTTCACGCGTCTTTTAAACCTATTTCGAGTGAAAAGCATCTTTTATTTATATTTCTATGACCTTTTTCCTGAAGCTCGTACTCGCTTCTAATTCCGGACACTCGCTTCTAATTCCGACCTAGAGGGTTTTAATTCCGACCACTGGCTTCTAATTTCCGACCATCGGCTTCTAATTGTCCGACCGCCCTCTTCAAATTCTGGACACGCTCTATAATATTATAATTTACATATTTAAAAATTACCTAGACTATAATAAAAATTTAAAATTATAATAAAAAATATAACACAAATTAAATAATTAAATTAAAAATATATAATACAAATGAAAAAATTATAACACAAATTAAAATATAATACACGATATAAATATAAATATAAAAGATATTTAAATATATTAATAATTACCAATTAAAAAATATATTATAAATTATAAATAAAGTTACAAATTAAAAATTATAATGCAAAAATTTATAAAAATTCCAATTTAAAAAATAAATTAAATATTAGCATGCAAATTAAAAAATATAAAGGTACCTAATAATATATATAAATATTTTAATAAATATATAAAAAAATATAATATAAATTAAAAATTTGTAATGATAAATAAAAACTAGTAATTAAAATTATTGATAACTTTACCAAAATAACTTTTTTAATTAACAAATAAAATTAATTAGGTAGGTAGGGCCTATAAAAAATAAACAAACATTTTTAGATTATTTTGATCGTGAAATTCTTTTTTTTTATTAATGATCGTGAATAGAGAGATTGAATCGTAGAACGAACGACAAATTTCCAACTTCGCGCGTTGCTTGGGAGGCGACGTCTTAGGGTTAAGGAGAGGCTTATTTCTAGCCGTGTTTGGGAAAAAATGAGGGGGCAAAAGGGAGGTGAAATAACGCGTCGTCCGCTCTTAAAGTGCGGAACAATTGTGGTTGTATTATTGCGGATATAATAACGTTCTAAACAGTCTTGATTAAAATCGTTTAATTTAATTTTATTCTCTATAAATTACGAATGAACGAGTGACCTTTCAAGGTGTCAAGAATTAGCTGCTACATAAAGTTTTTTATAATTACTTGTAAATAACTAAATTTTTGGACAAAATGACCCCACAAATGTTAGTTTTGTAAGAAAAAAGTTGAATTTTTAGCAGAAATAAAGGTTTTTATCACCCGTTCACTGTGGACGAGATGAGAGCTTATTTCGAGAGGCACATGGGGCGGCATTCCCACAAATTGGTATTAACTTAATCGGGCGTTTTAGGACTGTCGTTTAATCACAATAATATAATATCAGGAACGTTTTACACGATTTTGAAATTGTGTTCTACGTATAGCCCGGTTCTCGGGGCTTAAAATACATCCTTTTAAGAAGGCCTACAGCCATGAAAATTAAATATAATATATGTCCACCCTACATCTGCTTCTTTACGTGCGCCGTTACGCGAGCAATTCATCTGAAGCTTTGATTTTATCATAGCATTTCGCCCCCTGATAGCCAGAAGAGGTCTTCCGCGGGTGGAATATAACGATAACGGGGCCACATTTCGAAGATTCAACCAATAGATCAAAGAGATATGGAGCCATCTAAAATCTGAGGAAGTACAAAACTACCTAGGAAGGCAGGGGGTTCTTTGGAAATTCATCACGGATTGAAGTCCCTGAACTGGCGGGTGCTATGAACGGCAGGTTCAAAGCACCAAGCGCGCGCTTAAAAAAGGGTTGGGTAACGCGCTACTTATTCAAAGTGAATGGACCACAATCTTAGCGTAAACGGAAGGAATGATAAACAATAACTTTCGTAAACAACGGCGCTACGGATCCAAGCCCGGTAACGCCGTCGAATTTCCTTAAATTATCTAGTCTCCCAAATCAAAAGGTTTCGGACGAACCCGTAATCGCTTATCGAGAACAACTTACATTTCCAATATACAAGCAATATGGCCATACCCCGATTACACCCCCCCTCCTCGCCTTTTAGTACTCGATGACGCCGAACAATTTAATTCATTCCCTTCACAAGGGATGAGGGACAAAAAAATCACCACGTGATATTGGAATTCCCACATGTTTCCGGCGCCTGCTTGCCGAAGTTGAATTCTAGCGGTCTTTAGGTTATGGGAAATTAGTTTATTTTAAATTATTTTAGATATTTATTATTTTTTTCTGTGATAATGGATTTGCCATTGGATCTTACGATTAACTCTCGACAATTTGACAATTTATTGAGTGGTGAGTATTTCAAAAAATATTTTTTAAACAATAATTATGCTTATGAATTGTTGGCTTATCACACAAATGACCAAGGTTTAAGTTGCTATAGATATTTCTTAACTGAAACGTCTGTAGCCTATAAATATATTTGACAAATTCAATTTCAGTAAGTCTATTTAAGTATAATTATCGTTAAAAATGTCAACGTACGAATTATAATTTTATTTATAATTGGTGATATCGGCGCTGTGGCGGGAACACGGGATTTGTTACTTATCGGTGATAGAGCGCAGCACCGATTTGTGAGTGACGTATAAGATCACGTGTTGCCCCTGAAAAGTTAGGTAGATCTTGTCTTCCCCCTCCTCCGGCGCGAGTTTGAAAATTACCTCGGTACAGGAAAAACACTTTAGAGATAGAGTAGTATAAGGCTGTAGAGAAAAGTCCTCTTATAATTCGTCCATGGGCACACAGTGGTCGCAATCCCTTTCATGTCCGCGACCGTTAGTTTACTGTTTAGGAGACAGTCGCGATACTCCGCGTGCCGGAACCGCTTCCGCACAACGCGCTTGTACGTCTTTCTCTCGCCTTTGAATGAAAAAAAAGAATATTCTAAACATTCCTTTTTATTCATTCTCCAATTGATATTTGTATATAACCACTCAATAATAACAAGGCAGGCCAAGTCGTTAAACGACTTTTAGGCTGCATCGCTTATTTCAGTAGATAACAAAGAAAAAAGGGAAATCATTTCTTTGAGCTATACATAATACTCACCGATAAAATTTTAAAACATAGTTAGCCTAGCTGATTATATACTTATTTATTTTATTAGAAGGGCGGTTTATCTCATTATACAATTTTTCAGATCTACATAATATAGAATTGGATTTTAGTTCGGTACGAGGAAAACAGACTTTTAATGACAGGTTTTCGAGTAAAGTACTCTGCCAGTGTACTAAATTCAAACGGAATTTAATTTGAACCATGCAGCAGACATATAAATATGAAAATAAGACCAAAGTAATCATAAACTTTAAAAACTTTCAGAATATTGAGATGGTGATATGCATTGCCCCAGGTTGCAATAGAGAAGGGTTATCGGGAAGCTTTCAAAGAAGATAAACAGTTATTAATATCAACACAAGTTGTAGAAACAAAAGCTCTCCTTACATCCTATCTTTGGAAACTGCTTCATTCTATGGAAAACATTTCTGAAAATGCTAATATTTTAGATAATGTGTATTAAAATGTTCACACAAATTTTTACCCTTTTTCAATTTCAGATACTTATTATCCTACAAAACGAAACTGCGCAATTGCATTAATTGCCGGTGATATTGTAAAGGTTGCCGAGGAACATTCTGAATGTTAGGATTGTTTGGAAAAGCATAGTCAACCAACTTCGAATGCACCATTGATGAAATTAATAAAAGCGCGAGACAATTACGATAAAGTACCCCAGCAAGCTGTTAATAGCACTCCTGGTTGTTGTAACCGATTTCGCTGAAAATTCCATCAACATTTTTTCAAAAACTCTTGCGCTTGCAACCTATATGGAAATTATTTTGCCACATTTTAGACAACCACTAAAATGCCATTGTTCTGAAAATTTAGATCTTCCTAAACAATTACCCGATAAATATTTAAGACCATTGTTGTACAATCATGCTCGTGATACATCAGATGTTCTTCAAATAAAAAAGACTATTAATTATAAACCATTGTCGCGAAAGGTTTTAATAGTGGAAATATTTTTGAAGGATGAAAAATAAACGAATTTTTAATATAATTTTATATTTATTCAATATTAAATTATTTGACTATAAGTAATCATATAGAATTATCCTTTTCTAAATTGTCTGAATTATAATTTGCGACATGTTCTGTGTTAAATTTATTTTCACTAGAAAAATATTCATATTTATGCATGCCCCCTTTGAATTTAGCACTGTAACGAATTCAAATAAATCGATGATCCCATAAATGGGGCTGGGCAAGAGAGCCATTTCACGTCAAACTAGCGCAAAAAACAAGAAGTCGCATTTCTGAAAAGTATTTTCAAGCTAACAACAGACTCTATATCTGAAGATTCAGGAGCATCTAGTCCAAATGGGCCAACTGTGTACGTTAAAAGATCAGAAGAAGGGAAATTTCGCTTAACTCGAAGTACAATGTTGCTATATCGCTAATCACCGTGACCACGGGCATGATGGAATCTGCTTGGTGTGGTTGCAAGACAGGCGAAGATGGCGCTTGCAAGAATGTTGAAGCGGTTCTGTAGTAAACGGCAGGTTAATAATTTTTGTCTGATGATCAACCATGCACACAAAAGACTAGTATGTAGAGTGCACCAACTACTCAAAAAGCTAAATTGAAAAGACCTTTTAATGAACTAGATTTTATCCGACACACTCAAGAGAAATGAAGTAAAGCTCTTCTAGTGAGAGCTCATGGTTACAAAATATACCCGAATTGTTCGAAATTGGTATACAGCTCTGAAAATTGATATACACGTGCCTTGAACTATACTCTCGACTACCTTAATTTTTCAAAAAAAAAAACGACTGTAAAAACTTTTATAAGTAAAAAATACCCTTGTTGCCGAGGACGCGCGTATCTTAGTTTAGAAGTGTTTTTAAAGTTATGTTCTAAGTTGCACCGCATTTTCGCAACTTTAGGAATAAAATATGATAAATCACGTGTAGCTCACGTGGTAATGGTGGTGAAGTTATGAATTTTTTTATGGTAATACGTGTCACAGTGCTTCTTAAAACCTGATATGGAACCACATCGAGGTATTTTTTTACTTGACGTTTTTTACCATTTTTCATTTTTCTCCATAGGGAAAAATGGTAAATCGTGTGTAACTCGGGTGGTAAAGGTGGTAAAGTTATGAAATTTTTTATGATGATACGTGTAATAGTACTACTTAAAACCTGATATGGAACCACATCGAGGTATTTTTTTACTTGACGTTTTTTACCATTTTTCATTTTTCTCCATAGGGAAAAAGGGTAAATCGTGTGTAACTCGGGTGGTAAAGGTGGTAAAGTTATGAATTTTTTTATGATGATACGTGCAATAATACTACTTAAAACCTGATATGGAACCACATCGAGGTATTTTTTTACTTGACGTTTTTGACCATTTTTCATTTTTCTCCATAGGGAAAAAGGGTAAATCGTGTGTAACTCGGGTGGTAAAGGTGGTAAAGTTATGAATTTTTTTATGATGATACGTGTAATAATACTACTTAAAACCTGATATGGAACCACATCGAGGTATTTTTTTACTTGACGTTTTTGACCATTTTTCATTTTTCTCCATAGGGAAAAAGGGTAAATCGTGTGTAACTCGGGTGGTAAAGGTGGTAAACTTATGAATTTTTTTATGATGATACGTGTAATAATACTACTTAAAACCTGATATGGAACCACATCGAGGTATTTTTTTACTTGACGTTTTTTACCATTTTTCATTTTTCTCCATAGGGAAAAAGGGTAAATCGTGTGTAACTCGGGTGGTAAAGGTGGTAAAGTTATGAATTTTTTTATGATGATACGTGTAATAATACTACTTAAAACCTGATATGGAACCACATCGAGGTATTTTTTTACTTGACGTTTTTTACCATTTTTCATTTTTCTCCATAGGGAAAAAGGGTAAATCGTGTGTAACTCGGGTGGTAAAGGTGGTAAAGTTATGAAATTTTTTATGTTGATACGTGTAATAGTACTACTTAAAACCTGATATGGAACCACATCGAGGTTTTTTTTAAATAAATCTCTTTCAAGAGACTTGTATCCGGCTCCCACGTTTAACCACTTTGTCTCAGAAGGGCACTGCAATCTTTCTTTCGTCCCTTTCTGACAAAGAATACATAGTAACCAATCTATATTTTTAGTTTGAGAACTCATTGCACAGCGTACGTAATTAGAAAAACAGAAGTCGTCAGTTTAAAAGCATAAAAAAATACGAGTAGGTCTAACTGCAATTTTTGTATAAATCAATCTCGCAACAGCCTTTTGAAAACCGCGAAATTAGGCTTAGTTGTGGTTGCCATGGAAATTCTATATAAAAAAGATAAAAGCTGGGAAAAAAATGTCTCGATGTAGTTCCATATCAGCTTTTAAGTAATACTATGTCACGTATCACCATAAAAAAAAAACAATATTTTAACCACCTTTACGACCCGAGCTAAACTCGATTTACCATTTTTTCCTATAGAGAAAAACGAAAAATGGTAAAAAACGCCAAGTAAAAAAAATATCTCGATGTGGTTCCATTTCAGGTTTTAAGTAGCACGGTGACACGTATTATCATAAAAAAATTCATAACTTTACCACCTTTACCACGTGATTTACCATTTTTCATTCCTAAAGTTGCGAAAATGCGTTGCAACTTAGAACAGATATTTTAAAAACACTATAAACTAAGATGCGCGCGGCCTCGGCAACAAGGGCGTTTTTTGCTTATAAACGTTTTTACAGTCGGTGTTTTTGATAAATAAAATTTAGGTAGTCGAGAGTATAGTTCAAGGCACGTGTATAATAATTTTCAGAGCTGTATACCAATTTCGAACAATTTATCACCATGCACTCTCACTATTCGGGGTAGAAAGTAAAAATTAAATAGAATTCTGCTCACTGCAGAGCATTGGCAGGGACAGCGATGTACAACAATTGCAGGAGGATCAAAAATCGATTAAGAGGTAAAAAAGGGAAAAAAATATATCAATGTTATATGCAGAATACAAGAAGAATACTATTCGCTCATCGACTGGGACTGATAATGTAATAGACATGAGCTCTACTGTTTTTTCTGCGACCACTGAGACACGAATTGAGCAGATATCCCTTATTTTAAGTTATTGGAAATCGATAAAAGTAACAAACTTCTTTTAGGCAGAACTCTTATCTATATGCGAAAATAAACCTGGAAAAAGACACGCGTGAACAATCTAACCATTTACTTCGGAAAACCGAAAGAATATCCCACAGAACAGCAACTAAATTTGGCTTAAAGTTGGAACGTAAGAAAGAAGTTAACAGTGTTTTTCTCAAAACTATATTCAATGGGGCGGATCTTGCAGAAAACAATTACGTTCAAGTAGGTGTTCAAAACGAAAGCATTGCGACCAACGAATATAAGCAGATACTCAAGAACACGTCAATTTCACTGTTCGTATGTTTGGGGCTACACCGATTAAACTAGTTCATGAAGAAAATTAAGCTTTCAGTCTACTTGGAAAAAGATAACATTAGCTTAGAATTGGGTATTGGTATTGAAGAAGCTTGTTATCTACGGGAACAACTTATAAAATAAAAATTAAGAAAATGTTAAATTAGCACTGGATTTAAACCATAATTTATTTACTCAAATCCAAAGTAAGTTAGTTTTGACAGATCTAACCTGGTGTAATCTCTTAGTTGATTGTGGAAATAGTCAACCTTTTTTTGAAAGGATTTTGTTTGACAAAGATTTTGGCAATATCAAATTAGTTTCTTAACTTCTGACCTTAATGCAGATTTTGGTCTGTCATATTTAGAAAAATATCTTTAAAAAATGAAACAGTGAGATGAGTACAAATTTTCATTCAAAATAAAGTTTCGATTTTACAAAAGCTAAATACATTCATTTTTTATTTCTAGAAGAGGTTAATAACAAAAGTTGACCAAATACGCCCATATCTTCGAAACTTTATTAAGTTTATTATTCATATAGTTCGGAAAAACGAGATTCAAAATGTGGTATTTTTTCCGAATTCTTATGATCCTTTCTACGTGTAAACGTAAACTAGCTATTTCTCGTGTACCTCTTCCACCTTTGAGGTTTTCCATTTAAGAATGAGGGCATATTGAGTTTTACTCTCTTTTGCTCAATGATAAATCCCCTATCACCCATTACGGAATCCCCGGATCTAACAGATCCAGTATCCCACATTCTTCTCCCAATTCTTTATCCGATATCCAACCAGGAACTAAATCGGATATAAAGCTAATGAACCCATTTGGTGTAATGCCTATTAAGCCTTTAGCCGTATTGTGAGTTTTATAGGTTTTGTGTTTAAAAGTCATCAGGTTTTTGAATAAAAAGTTCCTAAGCGTCTATAATCACCCTAGTTTTAGGACATTTTAACTTACTCTTGTGGAACGTATTCATCAAACATTTGATAACCTGTGGTATTATAAATCAAACCAAGTAATACATTACAAACAGTTGACCGTGAAATACCAAAACGGTAAGTTAATCTTCTTCCAAAAGACCTACTTTAATGTGGCAAAGTACCAGAGATAACTGGTCTTTCAAAGATAGATAGATCCTTGGCCAACCTTTATTCTTATTATTATTGTCATTTCTTTCAAATTTGCGTTTAGCGCCTTTTTACCCATTAATAAGTTGACAAGTTTTCAAATCTGGTTCGATATATTCAATTAAAGTAGTAATAGCCTCAACTGAAAATTCCTGGCTACGGGCCTGGATTTAAATATCTTTCAAGGGTGGATGAATAATTTAGTAAGAATTTCTTTTCCTATGGCAGCTATTGTACCTGGTGTTATATAATCTTGAGTGTTAACTCTCAAATTTACCCAGACAGATTTGGGTTTCTCTTTAAGGAAAAGTTTTAAGAGTTTCCAAACATTTTTTAGATTTTTCTCAAAGTAGGTTATATTAATTCTTTATCTTAAATTCTTAAGATATTATTAATATTATTCACAAAGATCATGGCGGTAGCTGTATTCCCAAACGATTTGTAGTGTTGTCTATAGTTCAGATTCGAGTAGTTTCAACTCCTCTGAAGGGCCAACCCCCAAAGGCGCGTATAATGTTTAATTTCGGTTGGTTATTAATACTAATCCGCCTTGTTACAAGTGGATCTTATTTATTTAAATAATTTAATATTGTCCATGTTTAAAAGGTAACGTGTGTGTCAATATCAGTAATTTCGTCAGAACTTGAGGATCTTTTATCGGATATATTTACGTTTTCTTGGATATCTCTAACAAAAAGGTCAGTATTCATAGTCGGGTACAATCTGATTTAACTCAAGGGAATGTTTGTAGTCATAATTCATTTTGGTGAGTTTGTATAAATATTTTTCATTACTGTTCGTGTGTCTAAAGTAACTATTGTTGGGTTGGTGATGAGTTGAGTAAAGTGATAATTTGAATTATTCATATTTCTTGCCTTTCGACTCAGTGGCGGTTGTAGATTTGCATTATAATCACCGAATATTAATATTTACATCTAATTTTGATCAGAGCGTTTTTTTATTTAATTGAAACTTAAGATCCGAACATGAATTCTTATTGTTTGGAATTGGGGGAAATATAACAAATCCCATTGGCAACTCCTTTGAAATTTGGTTCCCATAGAATACACCAGAGGGAATCCAAATGAGGATCAGATATTTCACAATTAGATGGTGGCATATTACGTTGCGTAACGATAAAATGTTGTTTTACGAAAATAACTAGTCCGCCACCACCATTATTTGTTCAGTTCAGTCTTGCGACCGAATGAATTTTTTTAAATTATGGTATCAAATAAACTCATCTATATAGGTAAACATTTTGCATGAGAACTGATAACTTATATTACAATGGCGTAGTCAGAAACCAATAAAAGGGGGAGTGCTCGGACTAAGTAAAATATCTAAGGGGTCATAAAACTGATGAAACTTTAATACAGTCAAAGCTATGGACACTTAAAACCCTCTGTCTATGCCACTGATATACAGGGCGTCTTTATTTGATCGGCCCAGGCATTTTTCTCAAACACTATATCTTCTAGAAATTGCAATATCTCAGTGGACATCGTTGTTATTTGTGAATTTCAGAAAAATCGTGAAATTTTTCACGGTTTTAGAATTTGTAGATTTTGAACGCTATGTGGTAGACGAAACGTTTCCATGAGTAAGTTTTAAAGCATTTTCGAAAACCTTTAATGGAAATGGTAAGGGCAAAATCGTACATTTTGTCACTGAAATAATAGGTCATGAAAAATAACAAGTTGGTACTACCCAAATGTTTGTACAAGAATCACCCCTGCAAAATATTTTGCATTTAAATTTGAAGCCTAAATTTTTATTTCAACATTTGAGTACGATACGCCCTGTCATAATTGTGTTTTCATAATTATTTTCATTGGTGCACCGTTAACCCAATTCATCATAAGTTCACTTTACCCGCCAAAAGAATTCAGAATGAGTTACACCTGTAAATATCTCAAATTTATTTTAACTGTACGCTATAGAACACTTTATTTTTAAAAACAAAATGTAAACTTTATAATTTTGGTGTTCTATAGAGTTAAGTCAATCGTTGAAAATTACTTTATTTCAAGTTAATTATATTTACACTGGTCAGAGTGATAAAATTACAATATTAATAAAATGTCGTTCAATTTACGAACACTATCTGAAAATTAAAAAATGAAAAATACATCGTTAAAGACAAAATAAGTCTTTTCAAGGCTTTTGCTAACAGTACAAGCTACTTTCACTGCTTGTGTTAAGTTTATAAATATTTGCTTCCTCAACCTCTCTAAAATTAAAACATGACATTAAAATGAACAACGTCATTCTTCACATGTTTTAAACTTAGTGAGGGAACTCGATCTTGATAGGTGTGTCTGGGTTCCTTGGGATACCCTCTTTATTGTCCCCAACTGGACGATATTCCAACTCTTCTCTCGTTACGACTGTCGCAATCGGAACTTGGTCGATGAAGTCATAAAATGGCTCTTGTTTGACGCAGCTGGCATCGATGTTGACGCAATTGTAGCCAAACACCATTCCTCTCTCGACGGCTGAAGTGTCTGCGTCAGGTTGGGCAACTTCCGCTTTCACGGCGTGGGCGCAGTGGGGCTTTTCAGTGAGGGATCCAATCTGTTCCGCCGTTAAACGTCGCAGTTGCACCAAACAATATCTACCTCTCGTTTGAGGACCAGAGAGGTGAAATTCACGAGGCTGTGATTGGCGCACTGGTTCTGTGTGGTGACTGTTCGAAGTGCCAAATTGAATTCCAGCTATACCATGAATTCGATGGTGCACTTGAAGGGTTTTATTGGTAGTTAAGTTCTGATCGCTACTGTGGCATTTTGGGGCCTTTATCCTCTGAGAGTGACGTGTTTTTTCGTGGCGAATCAAACTACTATTATTTGCAGACGCGTAATTACACTGGTCACACTGGAAGGGTTTTTCGCCCGTGTGCTTTCTTCTGTGAACAATCAAACTACCTTTATTTGCAGACGCGTAGTTACACTGGTCACACTGGAAGGGTTTTTCGCCCGTGTGCTTTCTTCTGTGGCGAATCAAACTACTATTATATGCAGACGCGTAATTACACTGGTCACACTGGAAGGGTTTTTCGCCCGTGTGCTTTCTTCTGTGAACAATCAAACTAACTTTATTTGCAGACGCGTAGTTACACTGGTCACACTGGAAGGGTTTTTCGCCCGTGTGCTTTCTTCTGTGGCAAATCAAACTACTATTATTTGCAGACGCGTAATTACACTGGTCACACTGGAAGGGTTTTTCGCCCGTGTGCTTTCTTCTGTGAACAATCAAACTAACTTTATTTGCAGCCGCGTAATTACACTGGTCACACTGGAAGGGATTTTCACCGGTGTGCTTTCTTCTGTGAACAATCAAACTACCTTTATTTGAAGACGCGTAATTACATTGGTCACACTTAAAGGGTTTTTCGCCCGTGTGAGTTCTTATGTGGCAAATCAAATACCCCTTCTGAGCAGATGCGTAGTTACACTGGTCACACTGGAAGGGTTTTTCACCCGTGTGAGTTCTTCGGTGGCAAATCAAACCCCCCTTATTTATAGACGCGTAGTTACACTGATCGCACTGGAAGGGTTTTTCGCCCGTGTGAGTTCTTTTATGGCAAATCAAACTACCCTTATGTGTAGGCGCGTAGTTACACTGGTCACACTGGAAGCGGTTTTCGCCCGGGTGAGTTCTTCGGTGGTGAATCAACAGCCGCTTTTGGGCAGACGCGTAGGTACACTGGTCACACTGGAATGGTCTTTCGCCCGTGTGAGTTCTTCTGTGGCGAATGAAATTATTCTTATTGTTCGTTGCGTAGACGCATTCTGAGCACGTGTGGATTTTATCTCCTCGGCTGCTCATTTTTCACTCTGAATCAAAGGCTCTTTTGGATTTATGAACTAGTGTTGCTTATACAAAAGCCTAAAACAAATTAAAATATTAGCGAAAATCAATCAGCACGGACAACAACAACGCAATGATGACACTATCAAAATCTATATCTCCTATTTCATTAGTTTTAGCATCAGGTAAAAATTATTTATATTTTATCTGATCGCGAATGCACGATATTATCTTAAGGGGGAGGAACTTTGGCAGTGGCGTAGGAAGGGGGGCACAGGGGGGCACAGGGAGGCAACAAATTGGTTTCAAAGAGGCAGCAAAGGTTTGGCGGTGAGGTGCCAAAATGATCTATGGAAAACTATAATTTTGAACGTAAATGATAGAAGATTTACCATTTGGTTTCGAGACTAGAAGTGTTTAGTTACTGGTTTGCCAAAACAACTTACTTAACGCGGTTTATTTTTTTTAAATACACGTAAATAAAAAATGTAATAAAAATTCAATTCAATTACAGTGAAATTTCAAAGTGAAAAACTAATTATTATAGCGGCGTGGATATTTTATAAGTTATCGTTTAAAATCTATTTTGTCTCAACGCCGGGAGCTAATAAAAGACCTACCTTTAAAGAAGGTGAGTGCGAGTTTAGGCAACTTTTTATGATAGTTTCTACTGCATTTTTACGCGATGTTTTTACAGTTCAGAATTATTTAAATAAAATTGAATGCATTATTATTTGAGTTTTAGGTAATAAAAATAATATACAACGATTTTTAAACCATATTTGGTTCAAAATTCTTAAAAATTTCGTACTTTTTTCCAATTCATTAGTATTTACAGCCAACATGATATAAGTGCTATCAACTTATTACTTAAAAATCCGCGGGTACAAATAGAAAACGCAAACCCAGCGCCATCTATAGTACAAAATGAATAAAATCTCAAGGCCACCAGAAAGGTCAACTTAAAAGATAAATTTATGTTTTTATTGAAAAAACATTCCTCCTATATTGTGTAAAAAACTCAGGATGGAAGTATATGAACTGTTGAACAAATGGCGAAATATTATTAATTTTAAAAGACCGACTCGAGAGAGTCAACGCACGGCCGCGCGGGGGGCTAGGAATGAAAACCGCATTACTTCAGACCTTTGGTATATAATTACCAAAATATTCCAAGGCGAGTTTTACTGGTAAGCCAAAAAACCTACCTAAACGTTGTTCAATTTTCAAGAAAAACACGTCAAAATTAAATTATTTTTTTCAGATGACAGATTATTGGCCCTTTCTTTAAGACAATGCAACGTGGTGCTTTACATTAATGAAGGATCGGCGGCAAAAAACTATTACGAGTTATGCAAAATATGCCTTGTATTAGCGAGAAAAGGGGTAGAATTTTCATAACGTACAAACTAGAGCAGGGATAAACAATCGTAAACAATAGTAGGCCCTTCCAACGATACACAAAATATACCTAAGATTTTAAATCAATCAATTACGTGCTCCTCGGTGCGCCCCTATCTGCTGAGGTTATTTCCTCTTGCTTAGCTAGTAAGACTGAGGCTTTAAAGGTGATGGCGAGAAACCTCGAGCACATCTCAGCCCATCACGGCTTCTTCCTGCTTAAAAACTCCTTGGTCATTCCGAGGTTGTCGTATCTTCTCCGCAGCGCTCCGGTGTGGCTTTGTGAAGATGGCCCCAGGTCTTTCGATGGAACTCTTCGAAAATCACTTCAAGACGTCACCAATACTCTTATGGATGAGGCTCCTTGGGAACAATCGTCACTTCCCGTGGCTAAAGGCGGCCTTGGAATTCGTCATGCCTCAAAACTCGCGCTTCCGGGGTTTTTGTCGTCGGCCTCCAGCGTCGCTGATTTAGTGCAAAATATTCTTCCGCCCTATTTTGCTTCTTCTCCGGACCCGGTTTTCAGCGATGCTCTTCGCCATTGGGAACTTTTGACGGCGGCTGTTTTACCTTCTCAAGACGATTGGAGTCATCAAAGAGTATGGGAAGCACCGGTTATTGACAGTACCGCGAAGCTACTTTTCAATGGCGCAGTCAATGATCGCGATAAAGCTCGTCTTCTCTCGGTTAGCTCGAAGGAATCCGGTTCTTGGCTGAACGCGCGTCCGTCGCCTTATCCCGGAACCGACCTCGACGATGACTCCTTTCGGATTGCGGTCGGTCTGCGTTTGGGGGCCCGCATCTGCGTGCCTCACACGTGTAATTGTGGTGCCCAGGTCGACTCTTACGGGACACACGGCCTGAGCTGTAAGAAGAGTTCCGGACGGCTTTCCAGGCACGGCGCCGTTAATGATATTCTTAAACGTGCTCTGGTTGCCGCGGGTGTTCCATCCATTCTGGAACCTCCGGGTCTCTCCCGCGACGACGGGAAGCGGCCTGATGGAATGTCCCTTGTTCCATGGACCGGCGGAAAATCGTTGGTGTGGGACTTTACCTGCACTCAGCGGCGGCGATCGGAAAATATTTCTGTGGGGGCACGGGCCATAATTTTTTTCATCCAAAAATGCATATACTTAAAACTTAAGGACGAAAATGTGCAGCTCTAAATTTTTATTACTATACATATTTTTTTAAAGCGTTTTTTTAATATCTCATCCGTCTATGAATACATTGATAATATCGAAATTAATTTCACGGTTATATCATCTTAACGCTACTCGCATCTGCAATCTCAAAATAGATTCTGTAAAAAGACTGAATTCGGACCCAAATAAAGGCAGTGAGATAGTAAATATTTCCCTGGTTGCTATTTTTCCTCAATTTTATTTCTGTGGGGGCTCAGCCCTCGTTGGTTTTTTCCTGTGGGGGCTCGAGCCCCAGAGCCCCAGAGCCCCCACGGGATCGCCGTCACTGCCTGCACTGACTCTTTGGCTCCGTCATATTTGGCGTCTTCAAAAACACGACGTTCTATTTACATGCGAAGTTTCCATTATTTCAACAGTAAGTTGCAGGTCCTGGCTCCAGAGGTGGGCAAAACTTGTGAGCGAATTCTTAAAACAATGAACGCTCAGACCTTCTTAATTTGAGTGATCAAGTAAGCTAGTGCTCAATACTGGCGATGCTATTTTCTCTCTCTTAAACTGAACCAGTTCAGGCCGTGAAATTCTCGCAGTCACTGATCATTCACGATGCGTTGAACGAAATCGGCGCCACGTCCTCCAGCGGCGGGATAATTCGTTCACTAGAAAGCGCTGACGGCAGGCTAAGTGAGATCGCGCCGAAAGAAGTGGTAGTTTTTTAACATAGGAATTACTCAACCCACTGAGCGACGGGATAGTCTTTCTTCTGGAATTCGCTCACAGCGCGGTGAGAAAACATTATACAAATAACATTTTATTGTCGATTTTTTTATTGAATTCACTTTTTTATGAAATAATTTATAAGAAATGAAACTTTTTTCTCATAGCGCTTTGATCGAAATTCCGGGAAACAGTCTACCACGTCGTTCAGTGCGATGAGTAATTCCAATGTCAAACAAGTGGGTCACGTGACCCAAATAATAGTCTTACACGAGCTTACTGTATCGAGTTTGTGAGTTAAACTAAGCCAAAAATAAATAAGCACGACGATTTATTTAAGTGTACACTCTGTTAAAAAAGTCTTTGCCTCTTGAAATGTTTGCGCTTTTTTGCTAATTTCTCGAAATGCATTATAGATAGAAAGATGAAACCAATTTCATTCTTAATATTTTTTCATCATCTTTCAGATGCTTCTGAGGGCTACGTTAAACAAAAGAAAATGAAGAACCTGCATGCAAAATAGAAATACTCGGGTTTCTTTTTCTCTCGCGGATCAACGCGAAAATTATTATGCGCAGTGGTTTGTTTTTCTTTTGTTTAAGCTAAATTTGCACGGCGTTTTGAAATGCTGTGGAATTTAGTAGGGTTTGATGAAAAGTCCGGTTAAGCATTTGATACAAAACTGATTCCCGTCTTAAAGTTTGAAAGCCTATAACTCGTCACCTATTGGTCTTAGAGACATAAAAGTAACACTTCGTAAATATAAATCGACCACCCTCAATCCATTAAAGGCGTTTTCAGAGGCGTAACTCTATTATTTTAAAAGTTGTCAAAAATGATATTTGTCATTTCCGGGCAAGATTTAAATTTTTCGACGGAACTGATAGTTGCATCTGAAAGAGGATGAAAAAATATTAAGCATGAAATTGGTTTCATCCTTCTATCTATAATACATTTAGAGAAATTAGCAAAAAAGCGCAAACATTTCAAGAGGCAAAGACTTTTTTAACAGAGTGTACATATATTTATTAAACTACTATTCCCCAGCGCCAGTCTAAACGTAGTGACGATTCCCGCGTCCTCTCCCCAGCCATTTCGCGGTACAGCTCTACCCCAGCGCCAGTCTAGACGTAGTGACGATTCCCGCGTCCTCTACCCAGCCATTTCGCGGTACAGCTCTACCCCAGCGCCAGTCTAGACGTAGTGCAGTGTTGCCAATGTGTGGGATAAATCCCACATTGTGGGATTTTTGGCGATTTTTTGGGCTGTGTGGGATAAAGGGATTTTTAAGCGAAAATCATTGATTTGGTGGGATTTTTGGCCTGAATTTTTGAAAAAGCACTATTTCCAGAAATTCATAAGCCGAAAATATCAGACTTTTATTTCTCTAACGCTATAAAAATTATTAGTAATTTTTATTTAATTGTTTTCCCGCGCTGGCCTTCGAAACTTGAAAATATTTGGCATGTTTTCCGCTGAGTTTTGGGAGGGGGCGTGGCTAAAAACGTGTAGAGGGTTTGGCTGGAAATTTTGGAACTGGACTGTGGGATTTTCGGTCGTCAAACATTGGCAACATTGACGTAGTGACGATTCCCGAGTCCTCTCTTGTGTGTCACGTGACTCCCCCGTGTCTCTTTCTCTAACAGTTGTAGGAAGATTATTCTAGCTTTTGATTGTTACTTCTAGAGGCTGATTTCCTCGTGTGGCTGTTATTCGCAATCGCGTGCGAGGATTCTTCTAAGTTTAGTATGATTTCTACCGTGCCGTGTCATGCCTGCGGCGGACGCCGGACAACGGAGCGAGACCAGGAGTCTTACTAAGAGCCTATACGGCTCGTGTAAGAATAAAAACTACTGTTTCTCTCGGCGCGAACTCATTCAGTCCGCTGTCAGCGCTTTCTAGTGAACGAATTAACCCGCCGCTAGGGGAAGAGGCGCCGTGAAAAATCACTGACTGAGCGAACTAATCGGCGATCACCCTGAGCGGGCTCAATTTCTCTTTCTCGCTTAACAAGACCAACCGACCTTCGTATTTGAAGTGCTCACTCGTTTCGAGAGGATTTTCGAAAATGAACGCTCACAATGTTTGCCCACCTCTGCCTGGCTCTCGGATAAATCACTTCATGGCGATTTCGTTAAAGCGGTTTTCTTGAAGCGCCTATTGTTAAGGTACTTTCCTACGGGCAAAGGTCATAATAAATTCACACAGACTTTATTCGAGGCTGCGAGGCAAGGCATTCCTATGTATATTCTACGTATATTTTTTAAATACAAATTTCTATTTTCTAACAATCATGAAACGTAAATTGTGGACTAGACTTAGATATCCAAAAACAAACTTCGTCTTTTCTAAACTTGATATCATATATTATTAAAAAAATTAAAAAAACGCAGTTGACTATAGTCAGTCTAAAAACAGCTGTTACTGTTACGGTAACTGGACGCGTAAACACACTCGAGTGACGAGGTTTAAATGAAGGCTGGCAGTAAAATAGGAAACTAGTACGCAGGTCGCAGTGCCTATGATTTACTACATAGAAGCAAGGCAAGCCCTCGCAAGTGGGGGAAAAAAGAGGCAGGGTGGGAAAACGAAAAAAAAACCATGGAGGGGTGGGGCCCGGCCTTTCAAAAAAGAACCGGCCCTGGCCCGACTACATCACTGAATATAGTCGATTTAAGTCAAGTTGGTCATTTATTAAATTGCGTAATTCCACTTAAAATTAAAAAAACGATTAAGGGGACGTATGCCCTTTCTAAAATACCGTGAATGGCCCTCAAATTGAAAAATTTAAGATTAATGGACGGTAAGGTCTCTGTTAATCTCTAAAAATGCTTTAGAAACTAACTCAAACAGTTGGCTTAGTTGGCACTAACCTTGGCTAAAGGTATGCCAAATAGGCCTGTTGGTCTTTTTAGTATTTGCGTTCAATTGAATGGGGCCTTTTAAGTTAATGCTCTAAGCCGAAATGGAAATGTCGGCGGTCCTGCGACAGCTTATCATACCCTAGCCTATGTTGTAATATTTACCAAACAAAAATGTAGCTTCTTCATTTGTCCAAACAATAAAGCTCTTATTGCTTGTGTATACGTTTAAGTTTCCGTTTGTTTCTGCGTAAATCAATACGTATTCATAACAACTATCATACTACAGTATTTGGAAATACATCATTTAGGTGTAGTGGGTTACAAGAGTGTACAATTCTACATTGAAATGTATGTGAATATAGTAATTTAGGAACCTTATCAAAATTTCTACTATGATTAGCGAGATATTAAGGGGTACGGGGAGCGTAAGCCCCCGATAAGGAAAATACACTAATTTATCAAAATTAGCTTCAAATTGGAATATAGTACTGTCCATACCATTTTTGTATTGGTGTATCGTAATATAGACTGTAATTTTATGGGGGCAGAAGTGAAGAACTTAGTATAGTATTTAATCACCCTATGAAAAGTATTATATACTATAAATTACTTTGCTTTAGTGTTCGTACGGGGACCCCGACCCCGACTGTCGCAAACCAAGTCGGGGTTATGTTTTCGTAGTGTAATTTTAAATTTTCACGCCGACGCATCCCGCTAAAATCCTAAAAATATAAAATAGATAGGTTCCTTCTCTCCCTTTTTTCGTGGGCGAGAATAGAATGATCCGAATGACCTACGGCTGATGCCGCTGACGTAGCTCTCGCTTGACGCTTGCCTCCCACTTGAGTTTTAGTTTCATAATTGCCGTTGTTTCGGGCTCTCTCAGTCTCAGCTAAGGAGTGTGGAGTTACAACGTTTGGAAATAAGTTGTAAATTTATAAAACAACTTATTTAAACAATTACAATGCCTACGCTATAGACCTCTATTTTAATATCTACCTATCTTATCTATTTTTACTATAGTCTTAGTCGATAATGCAAAATAACGGTCAAAAATGCCGCCGATCGGTTTTGTAAAATATTTGCGGCGGCGTAATCGTCGGCCTTTTTCGGAATGGAGATACAGGCCGGAAGGCAGGCAAGGCTGCCAGATTTCGATAGACCGAAATCAGCCAACTCTCTGAAATGTTTTCGTTTTCAAAACGAAAATTTTGCGGCGTAGCTATCGACTAAGACTATTACTAATAGTCCCTAGGCTCAGAGGCTGGCTTACACAAGATACACTATCTAATCTTAACCAGAAAAATTGGGGTATTTTTATAATTTTTCTATTCTTAATAAATACAAAGAACTTTCCAACCCTGACCCCGACCCCGACTTGTTTTTCGCGGGGTTAGACCCACCCCGACCCCAACTTTATTTTGACCCCGTACGAACACTACTTTCCTTATATTTTATTACGTCTATGGGGGGGGCGTCATATTCAATCTGTGCCCCCCTTAATCGAAAACGTTCCCATGCGCCTTTCTATTGGGTAATTGTTTCCGTAATTTTATAAAAATTTAAAAGCATTTCTAATGTTTCTCGCCGTAGTTACGCCCATAGCTTAATTCTGTTAAGTCGGCTACTCTACTTCATAATACCTATTTTATTTTTCAACTTTAAGAATTTTAGCAGATGCCAGATGGACGCTAGGCTATTCCCGCCATGGCATTTATTCCAGGCTTGCAACAGCGAAGTTTTTAAGGAGTTTATTTAGTTTCCTAGGTTAGTTTCATACACCTCCTTCTCATTGAACAAAACAAAATGAATATAAGAATTTTGCCTACCTTTATTAAAATAAGTTCCAATATTTGGTATTAGTAGACGTTTTTAAAGAATGAAGAATAATCTAAGCATTTGCTTCTTCGACGAGAAAGCCGTTAATATATCAAAACGTATAAGAATAATTTCTTGGATAAGGTAGGAATCGCGACGTAAAAAAGTGATGCCAGGCGTAAGTAAACGACATCATTTTGTTAAAGTTCATATGCACTAAAAAATAAAACTTCCTGTGTGGGTACATATACCACAAATAAAGTTTAAAAAAATATTTAAAAAAAAATATATAATTTTAGGGGTAAATATAGCGAAATTAAAATGCTAAAAAAAGCAGACGATTATTTTTAAGATTCGCGGCGAAATCGGGAAACGGAAGTACGGGCGCGAAATCGGTGACGTGACGTCATCCTGGCGGGAGAAAACGCTAGACAGACGGAGTACAACTGCTTGGAAAACGTAAGTCTGACCACGGATCTTCTTTCCTTTTTATGATTTATATTAATATATTAATTTTTTTCGTTTTAAATAAATATGGCTAATAATGTGGTGGAGCCCTATCAGTTTCAGCCAGAAGAATCGTCAGAAAGTGATGAAAATGATGAACGTATATCTAATAGTTCATCAGATGATAGTTTAAACCTTGTTGACAATTCTTGGTATATATTTACTTTTAATTATTGATTTATACTGTATTAATATTAATTTTTATTAGGTGTAGATGTAATAATTGCCATATCATGCCAAGTGCTTTAGAATGCATTTGTTGCTTGGAGCAAGCTACCGTTGCTGCTAGAGCAGCAGAATCTAACCATGGCTGTATCATTGAGCACAGAGGATATCTGTTAAATTGCTTGGAAGAGGAGGTCTTAAGAACTGCATACACAGCGTATGTCAGCCGGGAAATGCGAAGACTTGGGGTTAATGCTAGACATTTAAACCAACTTGAGTAAGTATGCTCATTAAATATGAATTTTAATAAACTGCAACCAATATAGCTTAACTAAATAAAAATTGTTGAAATTCTTGAATATTTTAGGCGATACCGATATACTGCATATCGTCAATTTATTAGATGGATATATATACCACCACTGGTTTTGGCAATAGAGTCGTAATTCCATCTTGTGTAATACTGAAAATTCGTGCGAAATTTCCATCTCCAAATTTAGTTTATACTAATTTCATGTATGCCTAGATTTAAATTTGATACTAGCTTCTATTAGCCCTATTTGTAATTTTAAATTTAGTCAATAGTTTTAAATTTAATTATCTCATTTTGAAGGACCATTTGTGATAAAACTAGTCCTTTAAGGGGAAGCATTTTGAACTATTAGTAGCAAAATAAATCAGCAGATGGCGCTGACCGTTGCACTTTTCGCAGGTACTTCCAATCTTACAGCGCCATCTACAAAATAATTATATTGAAGCTAGCAAAATGTAGAAAAAAATTACAAAATTCATGAATTCTTCGTGAGATTCGTATTTATAAAATATATTAACTTAATAATAAAATAATTATTTCGTTTTATTATTGCAATATTTTTAAACGTTTAGTAGCATTTTATATAGCGAAATAGAATGGTTGTGGGAACCGTTTTCCCCCTAAATAAATTCTATGGGGTGAGGTCTTGTTGCAGCTCACCTGGTAAGGCGTGAAAAGGGAAGATTGTACGACGTATCGAACGTTACCTAGAATATCGCTTCTAGGTGACCCGTTGCCAGACTGAATCGGACGAACTTTATTGTTTGGCCCGTGGTGGAGGATAGCGTGGTAGGGGGGGGGGGGGTATTGGCTCCATGGGAGATCTCCACTCAGGTCAATTTTCACCGTCAATAGACGACAGTAATTCTTCGAAAAAGTGTTGGCACCGCTTTCATTACATTTTGTGGGTAGTAAGAGGTTTTATACAGGTATATGACGTTTTTGGTTCAACTATATTTTTCTCTATTTTGGGACCGGTATATGCAACAAATAACTTCCAAATTTGGATATGAATTAAATTGTCACCGCTATATTCAATTATTTGGTCCGGAATTTTTGGTGACTGTTAATATATACAAACAAGAATGTAACTATATAATAAGGGAGAGATTTTCCTTCGTTCGTAGTCTTCATTGGACGAACTTTTTTCGTCATTTTCGATTCGTCGCGTTGGACATTGGAGACTTGATATAGTAGATTTGATTTTGGTATATCAAATTACGATACCCGTTCTCCAACTTAGCCGTCTCAAATTTTAAATGACCCTTTTAGTTATTTAATTAAAAAAAATCGTAAACGTGTCAGTTCAAATTCGGTTTTTGCGAGAAATATCCTTTTCAAAAGCGGGGGGGGGGGGGGGGCAGCTACACTCGAAAACAGGAGAAAAATTTCCCTTCCAGATTATCCCCCCCCCCCCTTTGCGTGGCCTGCGTGAATTGAAACCCCCCTCTCAACGCGTTGATTCTCTAGCCTTTCGCAATACGTCTTTTTGCTCTGCACTATCAGTACGGTCTGTATACCGTTGACCCTCAGGTTTAATTTTACTTTTGTAGAAGGCCCCGTGTTTTTTTTTTCGAGATATAATTTCCCCGTTCAAGATGATGTCTCTAACTGTTACCCTCCCGCTGAAAGTTCAAGGGACGTTTTGGTCACTCTAGAATGACATTGTGCTCTTATATTTTTTGAAGAAATAAATCATCTTAGGTATCGTAAATAAATGCCCTTTCCGAAATTTGGTACCGATTTGGCCCCGCGCTCGCCATGTTGGGTGGAAATTTTTTATCTATAGGTTTTAGCATAAGTTAATGATCATTAATGAACTTCTCAGAGTGGTACACAGTTAGTTTTTAACATACCAGTTATTATAGGGAGCTAACAGTGCGACATGTTGTGACGTCATCCATGCTTTTCCCTATTAAAAAAAAAATTCCAACCAAGATGGCCGCCATGGCTAATGCTAGGACTGCCCACCGGGAGTGTTATCTCCCTATTTCTAAGCCAGAATAAAATTCATTTATTAAATTGTGCCATTTCGATCCCACAGATCGTTGTCAGCACTGCGCGATACTGTGAAGTAACTTTGCCGCGATCAGAGCCGTCAGCCTTACGATAATTATCGTCGTATCATAGATGATAAAATATGTGGATATACAAAATCTTTAATATATCAATGATGAAATCTAAATAAAAGAAAACGCTTATTTATTCAATCCTGCCAATTTGACCCTACAAACCGTTGTCAGGAAACTATTTAATCCATATCTCACTCATTATTTTAAGGTGCAGTATCTAATCACGTGTATTATGGGGCCGGGGGTGCAACAGTCAGTCTTGCCATCCGTAGGATAGTTATCGTCGTAGATATACAAAATCTTTACTCTTTAATATATCAGTAAATGATTTTACGAATTATACAGTATACGATCAATTCAACTAGCTGGGGCTTGCCAGCTAGTGTATTTATATAGTATGAACAACAATAATAATTAAGATCAATGATGAAACAATGATTATATGGCGACAATCAACGCTTTTTTTCCCGTTTCACGGGGGGGGGGGGGGGGAAGGGCAAGACAAAATTTCACCTACGTTTAATTTCATTGCGTCGGGAGCCAATGAAATACCCGGATGATTTTATTTATTTTAAGCGGAAAAAAAGTACCGGGGGGGCTGGGGGGGAGACAACGGGTAAACTGAGAGAAACGCTAAAGAACGCTAACCTGGCAGTTTAAAACATGAAATTACTTTATATTTCCAGATATTTCAGTAATAATTTGATTAAATCGGTAAATCGGTAACTTAAGCTAAAATTAAATTTAATGAATTAGGTATTTAGTGTTTACTTTTTCGATTTCGAATAAATTTGCATTTCCCTTTATACTGCAAAAAGTAATTGTCAATTTAATAATTTGAAAAAAATGGCTTGAATAAATGAAAAAACCATTCAGAGCGAGATAAACTTTACAGCCACTTTATTTCGGGAAACAAAACGAGGGCGGGGGGCGCTTTTTAGCAACCAGTGCTTCAAGGGGTATAATCCTAAGCTTGACCGAGATGTTTCATTTCTGTAATACCCCTAAAACCCTGATACCTTGCAGCAGAGAGTTGGCGCCTACAAGACACGACTCTTGTTGGCACAGAGGTTTTCACATCTAAATGGCGTCGCCAATGACGGCTTAAAAATAATGGGCTACTACTTTATGCACACTCATATCTGTTCGGACCCCTTCCAAAACTTTCTATTCCTCCCCGTAAAGGCCGTAAGGCAAGACGAGTAGTCGCCTAACAGTAGACTAAGGACCTGAACAAAAGCACTAATACTCTATAAGCCCCCAAATATTTCCAAGAAAAAGGGGATTTCCCAATTTTAGCTTGAGGTCCCTCATATTTCGGTTTACTTCGACGCATAAAACCGATAACGTATCACACGTACCATTTTCTCGCGTTCTCGTAATAGTACAGAGTAGAGCTCACGTAAAAGAGTCGTCATGGAAAGACAACGAAAGAAAAAAACAATGTCAAATCGCACCAAGAAGAAAGCCTTTCGCGACAAATGGGAAACAAATCTCTCAAAGTAAGTGTCTTTGCGCATTAATAATTTCATGTTAGTTATATAACATACAGGGTGTTTCCAAAATGGTGGTAAGACCGACCGTCTACGGCAGCGGTTCCCAATTTTGTTTTGCTATGGAACCCTAAATTATCCAGCTAATTCTGCCCAGAGATGGGCGAAACTCTGAGGGAAAATGGAAAGAGTGAATGAGACGTCCCTCTTTCACTCTCCCTCTCGCTTCTAACACTCACTCTGCAGAGTAGATTTCTCCCCTCTTTCGACACTCGGAAGAATGTAGTTTCCCCCTCTTTGGCCACTCTTCTCGATTCCCTTCGGCGAAAGAGGGACACTCTCGAAACTCTCAAGATTCCCCTCACATTGTTATTCCAGCGCGCTTAAGAAGGCGGGAAATTCGAATTTCAATAGTTTTTTAACTCTTTAATGGGCGGGAAATTCGAATTTCTATTTATTTTTCCGCCTTTAAGAAAGACGTTAATTCAATCATGGACTAATTAATGTATACACAGGGACGGTCCGCATAGGAAATTTAGCGGCTAGCGATTGCTAAATGTGCCCTCGAGCGGCGATTGTGCGAACTAACGACAAACTGAGTCAAGGGGGATGGAAACGGGAGGAAAGGTTTAAGGGAACAAAAAAAAGCAGTCGCCTTGCCGGCGATGTTGTAAGCTCCACGTGCGTTTGGTAAATGAATTCATTTATATTAACAATTAAATTGATTGATATTAATTTTTCGGCCCATACATTCGAGATGTTATTCTCAATTTCTCCAGACAAAAAGAAGATTAAAAAAGTGGATTTAAGTGATTCCGATAATGGTAAATCAAAGATATTTTTGGACAAGGCTTAGAAAAAGATGAACAGGAAAGGTATAAAGAAATCTTTCGTGTGTTCTTTATGACAATACTTCGAATCACTTTTACACGAAGGGTAAACACACAGCTTTTTTCTCATAATTAATTTATAAAACTACTTAAATAAATTAAAGCTCTTAAATCATATTCAAATGAACGAAAAAAACCGTTTGTTTTTCAAATCATAAGCAGACGCCAACTCGATAGACTCCAAGACTTGCAGATAGAGGGCAGCATCGTTTTTCCGTTTGATGACGTTTTGACTCGGCTAACTTTGCTTAAGGGGGGAGGAAAAGAGGGAACAGCATTAACAAGACTTAGTCGCCGATTTTATGAGAGAGTAGCGTTGTGCGGACCGTCCCTGTGTATACATTAATTAGTCCATGATTCAATTATTGTGTTAATATGTAATCGAACAGATCATTATTATAATTATTTATAATTTTTTATTTATTTCACTTAATTGTATACAAATCAGTTTAATAATTGATATTAAAGCAAATTAATCAATGCTGAACTAACATTTCATAAATAAAAAATAGTGTTTTCGGATTCAGTCGCCGTTATGATTATGATTATAGTAAATTAAATTAATACCAAAAAGTTTTACTATAAAACGTTTATATTAAGATTAAAATGTTTTGTGAAAACTGTTCCAGTTTTAGTTTCAGACATTCAGTAGAACTGCTATTTGCTTTTAGGATTAAAATCTCTTAACTAAGCGAAGCGGCACCTAATGGGCTGCAGTCCTTTCAGCAATAAGACAGCTCTTTTCTTATCCCCGTCGTCGAAAAAGGGTCCTAACATCTTTATCGCTTCCCCCTCGTAAGCCCCAATTGTACGCGTCGGCGAGCGGACTGGGGTTATTTCAAGTGCCTTGTACCTCCTGCCGTTTTTGACAGTGCTATTTCAATGCTGGATTTAATCCTTCGTCGTGGCGAGGGAGGGAGAGCGAGCTGACCGGTCGCTATCAATAGAGGGGTTACCAATGGGGAAGTCAAAAATAATAACCAATACAAAACCGATTAAAAAGAGTCCATGACGACTTGAAATTGATACATTAATTTCTTTAAAAAAAATTGACACCTTAATTAACGTAGTAACATACGATCTGCGCTAAAAATTTAATTATGTAATTTCCCCAAATCCACCAAATCTTTGGTCCGTTAAATATATATATATATATGAAGTTTTTTGTTGTTTTATCAAAAGTAACATAAAACATAAGAAAGTAAAATACTAGCAACTCTGTAACCCGTAAGTTTGATACTCTTTGTGATTTGAATTTTTATTCGATTAGGCCGTCGCGCGAGTCTAAAAATGTGTGTTTTTTTTTGTATATTGGAGCGCGCTTCTTAATATTTCAGTTAAGAGATCGCGTGATTTGATGCGCGCTGTCTGAAAAAACTACACGCTCCTAACTTAAACAGTACAATGAATCATTTCATGTTGTTTTTAATGCAAATTCTTGAAAGAATAATTACAAGTTAATACTTGTTTTTAAATTAAAATGACTATTAGTTTCAAACAATGTGTAAGCCTGTGGTTATAATTAAGGGGGGCATAAAACGAGAATGAAGGCGCAGAAATACATAATATTGCTTGTTTAAATCCGCATTGCTTAATCAGGATGAGAAAGTACATAGGAAAACGGGGTAAGTTATATTTTT
Source organism: Leiobunum rupestre (assembly GCF_980474605.1). Taxonomy (NCBI): domain Eukaryota; kingdom Metazoa; phylum Arthropoda; class Arachnida; order Opiliones; family Sclerosomatidae; genus Leiobunum; species Leiobunum rupestre. Next base: position 85,745,812 of record NC_143384.1, read on the forward strand.
GTATACTATTCCATGTGTCTGGCTCTTGAATTCCTACTTTAAAGTGGCTTGACGAAAACGCAACGGTTAAAATACGTGGTTCTGTTTATGGAATTCGCCGCTCACCGAATACGCGTTTTCCACCACGTGTTCAAACCACGTGGTTTTGTTGACATTCTTTTTTCGTCACGAGGGAGATGACGTTTAGGTTAGGAAACTGAGGATTACGGGACATTTGCTTGAGTAGTTCGTTTAAATAATCGAGCTAGTCGGCGCTTTCATATTTAACGTAAGCCAATAATAATAATAATAATAATAATTTAATTTAAGTTATTCCAAAAATAAATAGCCACTGAATACGTGTTTGGTTGTGTAATATATTTCGTAGTAGGATCGTCCTGTTATAAGGGTTTTGTATACAGTGCGGTGGCCCGTCGCGTTCCCCTTATTGAATAATTTTGAGCTGACTGAACTCAAATAGATCGTTCAAGATACGTAGGTGTTTTTTTAATAATGACGCCTAGAAATGTGTACGAACGATTACGGTTTATAATAAACATGAAATGTAGAAACAATTATTTGATTTTATTTCGAACTATATACACAATTTTATTTTTATTATTTTGAAACACCTAAAATTGGTTTCTACTTTCCAACGCCGTTAAGTCCATCTTGCATCGCTTTTCCGGGGGACTTTAAAGAGTAAGTGTTATAGATTAAAACAAAATCTTTTCAAGCGCTTCACTTTCGATTTCATCATACTTTTGTCGTCCTCAAGGTTCAGCCGTCTCATTTGGAGAGGTCGTCGCCTTCTCGAAACGAGGGGACCGACACTGATTGCCGGAGGGCTGGGACTATCCAAGCCACCGAGCTCCCAATACTTTTCCGGGGTTTGGGGGGGAAGTGCGTGGCTAGCCCGGTGCTTGGAAACGTTGTCTAACGCTGCACGCCTCTCGTTGACGGGCAAATCTTCGTAATACTGCGGGGAAAAATATTTCGCTTAATACGGTCATTAGTTAATTTTGTATATGTTATCTGAAACAGTGTAAAGTTACAAATAGAAAATAAGTTATACTTTCTCGCACTTCTCGCAAGATTGCCCCTTGAGGGCTGCCTTCTCTGTTTTGCTCCTTGGAGCGCGTTCCTTATATTTGAACGGCGGAGTCGGGGACCGTTTCTCATCTTTCGAAGGGCAACTTTATTGCAAACAAGTTCATTAATATCTAGTGGCGGGTTATTTACTACCAGAAAACATACCGATCGAAATCAGAAACGTTTGACCTGATTAAAGGCCGTTTCATATTTGGGGGTCACCCAAATCCACAAAGAGCTACTGACGATCCGACTCCCCAATACTTAATTGGAGAGTTTCTTGGCGGTCGCTGGGGTGACGACATTCTGTTCCGGCGCGTCTTTTTCTTCAGCGGGATCATTCAAAAGCGGTATCTCCTCTCCATCTACCGGAATTAGTATTAAATTAAACGTTTATCATTTCTTGACGGATAAAGATATTACTACTTTTAGCTTGTTTCAGTGCTTCAATTTAATCGTCAAGAAGCTTAATATTTGAAAGAAGCTCCTTCTCTCGTTCCTCCGAAGCTAAAATATGTTCCAGAAAATATAGCTTTTAAAAACTACTTCCTAAAATTTATAAATTTGCTAATAATTACCTTTAATTTTGAAACGATGGTATTCCATAAATAAAGAAAATAGCTCTATCATTCTATTTTAGGAAATTAGAAGCGTTTAGATTCTACCACGTTCCCTTGATAAACTAAAATTTTAAAATATTTACCCGTCTTCCCAGCGATAAAAATTGTGTCTTTCTCAAAACACATGAAAGTAGAAAGTGGCAAACGACAACGAGTATAACCGTATATATAGGCGTGGGGGCATAAATGACCTTGGTACCTTTTATAGTTAAATGAAGGGCGAGTAAAACCCGGGCAAGTGTTCTCCAGACTTTCAGGCACCTAAATCATTTCGACCAAAGAAAGACAAGTTCGTCGATTGACCAATAAATATTTGGTGTCAAAGAGAGAGGGGGAAAGAACCTCAACCCCTTTTAGGTTGAGATTGGCTGATGGAGTCCAGACATGGAGGCACCTAATTGCGCATCTTAACAAAAAGTAGCGGGGAATTTTAAGTGAAAGCTGTATATTTTGGGATTTGGAAGGAGACTGGAGGCTACTCCCGTTCTCTCCGAATCGTTTCATTTTGGAAGGTATGATCCTCGTGACGTATTTTCGTCCCCGCGACAGATTGTCGGTTGTTGGGTTTTGGAAACATTCCAAATATGAAGTTGGTCAAGTGAGGGGGTTAGCCGTTTACACATCAGCTCACACTAGCGTCCTAATATTTGGCGGATTCAGTAAATTGGGGGGATTAAAATCCAAGAACGTTGGTACTATACTGTCCGCCAAAGAGATGAAACGCTAGTAAAAACCAGGCCTACAGATTGAAACACGTTTTTTCTATTTATCATAAAAGAATCGCGATAAAATCTAATTAACTGGTGTTCGACTTGAGTACAACAAGCCTAACAAATTAATGAAAAATTATTTTCGAAAAGTAGCTACCTTTATGATCGGGGAAATAATGTGAAAAATATTTGTTACATGTTCTGAAACAATTCGGTACAAACAAGTCGCATCTTCAGAAATTTGATTTCTCCGTAATCCTAGTTGATCCAAATAAGGCTAGTTCTACAGGTGAAAGCTACTCCTGAGATATTAAAATTATTTTAAAAACGTCACGTTAAATTTTTTAAAATTGAAAAATATTTTGTAATTCTTCTATTTGTAAATAATTTGTTTTAAACTTTATTTATATAACCATGGACAATAATAACTTTTACATTTATAATCGTTACTTAAATTAATATTAAAGTTAATCAAGTTTTTAAATAAAAATTGAGAATATCGAGTATTTCGAATGATAATTATTTCTTAGGGTTTTTGTTTGACTTAAATAATTCTTATACATTTTTTTAGGGTTTTGAGGTTTAAACCAATACATGGTGACGAATTTTTGAAACTGACGCATTATCAGTAATCATTTCGAAATTTAAAACAAAATCACGGTGTAATATTTGGGTTTTTACACACAATCCTAAGGACTTGTGTATATTAGTTTCACGTGCAGTGTAGCCGATGCCGATGCCGCCGTGTCGCTCATATCTCTTCAAGATTTAGCACCATTTCACCCAAAATCATTTCTCCCAACTTACTTTTCACCCAATCCCATTTGACCCAAGTCCATTTCACCCAAATCTATTTATCCCAAAAAGATATAAAAACGACATCATACGATTCTTCGAACTTCTAACCCATTTCATGTTAACCGAAACACCGACTGCGATAAACCTACTAATTTAACATCTTAATATATGAAACTTAAAAGAACTTGTTTTTTTAAAAAGATTAAACATGCAATACAAATGTATTCAAATTTAATTTAATTTTTAATCTATTTTAACTTGTTTTTTTAAGAGTAAACATACAATACAAATGTATTCAAATTTAATTTAATTTTTAATCTATTTTAACTTGTTTTTTTTAAGAGTAAACATACAATACAAATGTATTCAAATTTAATTTAATGCCATAAATAAATAACTTTATGAATTTTGGGTGAAGTGGCTCTGGGTCAAACGGTACCACTCTTATCTTTTGGGTAAAGTGGGAATTGGGAGAAGTGGGTTTGGGTCAAATGGGAACATACCCTCTTCAACAGTTCGGTCTAAAAAGTCTCGTTCGAATGTACATACCTCGGCATCGATAGCCTTTAATAAATTTTTGAAATCGGAGCCGTAGAAGTTGGGCAAATGCCCAATTTACTATTTTTGGTGGTTTCGCTTTGTGTGGTAGATTTTTTTATTCAAAATTAAGTCCGATAACGTTAAAAAAATATATTTGGTTAGTTTAGGATTCGGCGGATCTACAAACTCGGTTATATCAGTAAATATTAAATTTAAGTATAGTTTTCGGGGTTATTTACGGGACCCCAATTTTCGCGGATTTTCATTTTCGCCTGAAAGTCGACATAACGTTCCTTAATTTAAGTCCGATTTTCATGTAATTTTTATTTTTGAATAGCTGAGGTTTCCATATAACCTAGTTTGCGCAGAAGTAAAAATAAGTGTGACACTCAACGTGTGAGCAGAAGTAACCAGTGAGAGTGACACTCAATGTGTGACCATAAGTAACAAATAAAGGTGTTACTCAACGTCTGGCCAGAATTAACAAATAATGACCAGAGAAGTTTGCTGAATAGCTCAAACAAACTTAACACATCAGGAGGATTGTGTGTATTCTAACCGTCGTACGTCTGTTTAATTTCTGATCTACGTTGGGTAGAAGCGCAAAGCAAACATGTTTTTGTAAAATGTGATATTATTTACACCCAAAAATCAAGACAATATAGTTCGGAAATTAATAAACGAGGGTATTAATCTCCTTTATTCTTTGTTGGTAATCGCATCGTGCATTCCATATATAAAGAAGCCTCTTTGCGCTCCTAGAGAAAAAGGAACATCAAACTAACCTATAGTAGAAATTTGACAAACGAAGAGAGTTGTACTTATGTTAATTACGTAACTTTTGACATTCGCGGACTCAGGTTGACGCCATGTAAAAAAACTGACAATGGGCCAGCTTTTTGTGTGTAGAAAAATTATTTTGAACAAAGTCTTCGTGTCTTTGCGCAACTAGATGCGGCTTAGTTTTTTCATATATTAGCATTTAATAAGCTTATTTAAACAAAATATGATTACCAACATTTCGCGGTGGAAAATATTGACATATCAATTTAAGGTAATCGTATTTCAATTAAATACCAATACTATCGCGCTCACATTTATTTTATATTTTAGGGTATTTTGTATTTAGGTTTTAGATTTAATAATTGTTAGGATCTATCTAATTTAAAATGAATTTGATTGAGATGTTAATACTAATTATAATTACGGGGGACACAAAAAATGTGTAAGTTTGTATTTCTGTGTATTAAATTTTTGCAGGACCCAATGCACGGCAATATCAGGGCTTATATTTTCCTTCAATTCTGACACGGTCGTAAAAATCCTCCTCCATTTATTATCTTATATTTCCTATATTTTTATCATAGTCTATGATGTAATACAATATAATAGTTATCAATATGATAACTATTATATTGTATTATAATATATAATATTATTATTGTTGTTATAAAAATTGAAAATTTATTTTGCCCTTTTACGCAGTTTGTATTTTTGGTTCGCCTTAGGATTTGATAAAAAAATAGCTAATAGTTTCAGAAATATTTCGATTTAAATTTTTCCCGTGTTCTTTCCGTTTAGAAAGTGCTTTCTGAAAGTTGAGACGCGTAGGCACCAAGATCATGGTATTTCCCATCGCTTCATTGTATCTTGTCGCCTTAGTGGCTTGACCATCTACGCCTTGGAATTGTCGACCTTCCGCGGGCGGGTCAAATATTGGGAGCTGGAGACAATCCGTCGGCTTCGATTTGCACCAATTTAAAGGGAATATAACCTCAGGTATTTGGTGTGGAACACCAACGTTTGCAGCTCTGGCCGCTCTTGCCTTTGGCTTTAGAAATGTTTGGCGCCACTGTACGGGAAATTTGAAAAATTGAAGGGGTCTTCCATAAAGATTGCTTTGCGGGTTATATTCCCTTTAAGCATCGAAACTTATCGGAAGGGGGTGGTGATGAAGGGCCCAGATCTTGGTATAAAAAGGCAACGTAAACAGGAATGGGCCACAGTTTCTTGTCGATTCTCGAGTCTTCAGAGATATTTTTACGCCGTTTTTCTTAGTCTTAACTAATTTTTTGTCAGTTTCTCTTAGATTTTACTATATGTTTAGAGATTTTAGTCTTAGATTTTCTAAGATATAGTCATTGCTTCGGAGACCAAGATGTAAATATTTCAATTTTATCCTGTAATTTCATTTCTCTTCCTAAGGTTATTCCAAAGACAGCTTTTTTTATTCTATCAACAGCATAAATATTCCTTCTCTGTTTTATTTTTATTTTTAATGGTAAAAAAAATATATATATAAGAATCTATTTCGCAATTTTTTCTGTATGTCGACAAAACGCGTGCTACAATTTTAATTTGCGTATATTTTTAAATGTTTTATAGGTCTTTGAGTAATAGTGAGTTATGTGGGGATTTAGCGTCTTCGACGCCAGTCTCCTCCAGGAAGAGGGGCCAGAAGCGACCCGCGGCAGCCTTGTTCGAAGGGCGTCGGAAAATGGTGCAAGACCAAGAAATGGTCGTCACATTCTCGAATGGGTCCTACGGGGGGAAAAAAGTCAATGACTATTTTTCATACGTGGGGAATTATTCGGGGGCCGATGGGGTGACGTCGTCCAGCTCCGTCGTGGCTTGCTGTAACGTATGCAGCCGCGAAATTGTAGGAAAGATCTCTTGCTCCTGGAATCTAGAACGCCACCTTGTAAGTTTATATGGTTGTCGCTCATCAATTTCCTTTGTTTTTAATATTTTCATTGAGATCCATACTTCCACTTTTATTAGGAACTAGTACACCAGATATCTTTGGAAACGAAGTCACCCGACCACTGCTACCGTATTGACCTGTTGGGGGAAGCGTCTAATTCTTCGGCGAAGAAATCCAAATTAGATCCGGCCGCGAAGAAAGCTAAGCAGGAGGCTTTCAAGCGCCTACTCGTTTACATGGTGGCTGTGGACGGCTTGCCGTTTACCGCGGTTGATGGGAAGGGCTTTAGAAAGGTTTTAGAGTTTGCCAACCCAGACTTGCACGTCTTTAGCCGGAGGTGCGTAGTCGCGGAGTTGGTGAAAATTGTTGATAAAGAAATTAAGCCGAAAATTAAGGTATCTATAAATACCTTTTTAATATATTATAATTTAATAATCTTTGACTATTTTTTCAATTGTGGCATTTGTAATATTTTTATTTGTTTCAGACCATTCTAAGCAAGGTGGCGCCCGGAAACTTGCATTTAACGTTGGATATCTGGTCCAGCCGACGCCAGCAATCGGTAATTGGAGTACGTGTTCAATTTATTGACGAGGACTTCAATTTTCGAAACCTATTGCTGGCGTTTGCCCATTTTCCAGGAGCGCACACCGACGCTGCGATTTTGGCCAAACTCAAGGCTATTTTAGCCGAATTTGATCTATCATCGTCTTCCGTAAGAGATTCTATTACTATTCTATTACTGTGGCGAGAATTTAATTATAATTTTCTGTTTTGTAGATATCCTTAGTTTGCGCGGACAACGCGTCCAACATCACAAAAGCGGTGAATTTGTTGGACGTCGTTTCGGAGCCCTGGGAGTTTGGTTCGCCTCCAAGTCCATCGACGTCCTCCACTAGCTCGGACTCCATCAATTATAGTGATTTGGAATCATCACTTTCCGAAGACGAAGGCAGTATCGTTCTGGACGACGGCAAGTTTGATTTCCAACTCGCTAACCAAAGGAAATTTTTCTCTTGTATATATGTTTTACTTCATTTATAGGATGGGATACGCTTAATCAAATGTTAATTCCTTCAACTTTGCCCGCGTCTCCAACGTCATCCCCGGAGCCCGAGAACCTCCCAATTTTCGGGATGTTTCATGACACGTGGATCCGGGTCCGCTGCATTTGCCACTCGTTGCAGCTGGTGGTTAATAATTCCCTCAAAACCATAGTAAGAGCGGAAGTGATGGTCAAGCGCGTCAACGACTGGGTGACGTTCTTCCATCGCTCCTCCAATTGGAGCGAAGCGTTTCGGAGGAGGTCACCCGGGGGCCTGGACGTCAAGGCCATCGTCGTTACTCGATGGAATTCCATCTTTATGGCTATGGAGCAACTCGTTCAAGTAAGTGACATTTTGAAACCAATGTCGTGACAGGGTTTCACTAATACTATGTTTTTTTTCCCCTTTTTTACCCTGTTACTGTAGGATGCAATGCTTGCGGCTCTGAAGAGTACCTTCATCGAGGCCGAAGCGTTTCTCGAAAACCTGCCAAGCGAAGATCATCTCTTCTAGATGAAGGAGATACTGAGGTTGCTAAGGCCCATAAAAATCGCCACAGACAACTTCCAGAAGCGAGAGCCCGTTGCTCATCTGGTAATTGGAACGCATCTGGATGTTTTTGATCAGATCTCGGCGGCGAATGCTCCTTACTTTTTTGATTTTCGGGAGGAGCTGCTGTGCAGATTAAAAACGCGATTCTTTGAGGAAGTGGTAGACCCGCAATATGTAGTTGCGGCGTTGTTAGACCCTCGAGGGAAAACTGCATTATTTCCCGGTAAGATTAAGCAAATCATATTTTTATCCCACTCCCAGAAGCTAAATGAATGATAAAATTCTACAGCATCGAATGCCATGGACGATGGTTCAAACATTTTCCGGTCACTTGGAGAGAACGACGCGATTCGTCATTTGTCGGAGTTTGCCGCTCGCATAATGCCCGAGGAACAGCATCAGCAGCAGGAGGAGCAGCCTAACAGATCAGGGGGACTCTGGTCCAGGGTTCGAGCGGCCCGTACTTCAGAGCAGCCAGCCATCACGCAACAGCAGTCATTCAAGAGTGAAATCACTAATTATTTGGAGGAGCCCTTGCAGCCGGAGGATTGCCAAGTGCTCTTATTTTGGAAGACTTACCGAAAAAAGTACCCTGTGCTATCAGAATTGGCTAAGAGGGTGTTGAGTATTCCTGCGGCAAGTGCCGACGTTGAAAGAACGTTCTCGGTAGCGGGTTCCATCACCCGCTTCCGAAGAAACAGAATTTCGATGTCCAACGTTGAGTACCTCCTTTTATTCAAGGAGTGGGGCGTTTTTGAGTGAATTTCTGTAAGTGATGGTGATTTAGTACATCAGGTGTTATCATCGTATTAAGATTATCTTACCTTTATAGGTGAGGTGAGGTCGCCATAAAATGTATTGGTCAATGGAGTTGAAATAAGCCTACGTTATATAGATATATCAAAATTTGTCGTGCGCCATTTATGGTGGATTTAATGAGCGAAGGCATGGAGACGTCACTCTCCACAAAAACATTCCTTTCATTACGACAACAATCCGTTGCATTTCAAATTTTGTTATAGGTGTACAGGTCCGTATTCAACGGGGCGTATGAGAATGCTGATCATTCGCAAATCAACAGTGCGCCCCCCCCCCTCAACCCTAAGAACTGCACTATTTTTAAATTTAGGGTAAGGTCATTGTCGCCTCTTAAAAACACTGAGAGCGCCCCCGGTTTCGGGCGCTGTATGGGATGCATATTTGGCCAATCTAATTTATTTTAATTAATTAATTAATTAATGGAAGTTGTTATTTCACTTCTCCATTTCGTTCAATTCCCAAAAATGGGAAACATTTATTTTGAAATCATTTCTACACCATTAGGCCTAAAAATAAGCGTTTTTGATCACACGAAATTTTGCAAGCAGATATTAAGATGGTTTATTGGTCTCTGGATAAAAACAGTGAACGGAAAAGAAGGGAAGTGCACGTGTATTCAATTTTCTCTTAGACGCATCAACTTTTGGGCTCAACATTAATAAAATTTAAGTAAGAAGTTACGGAAAAGGTAAGTATTAACTTATGTAATTACTGGAAAATAAAAAGTATTTAAATTATTTATGTTTATTAGTGTCTCTTAATTCCATAAACAATAAGCATATGCTTCATCAAAATAATTTCACATGTACTCCAACAATTTACATGTATACATGTAAATTGTTGGAGTAGAAGCTCCTGCGCCGGGTGCGCCTACAATATATCTTCACGATGCCTATTTGTTTAACCCCTCAAAGTTATTTGTTCCGTAGGTATTATATTTCTTGGTTTAACGATGCTTTGATTTCAAGTAACTAGGTAGAAAACCTAATATCATAAGAAACATACTAACAATAAGTATGACAATTAACGAGGTTTACAACAAAACTTATTTTCATAGTTATTGCGCAATCAAGATGTTTTCTCAGCACAGAGCCCTCTAGTGTCTAAAATACCAGAAACTTCCGCTAAGCCGAAATTTCTGGTTTCCGATAGATAGGCGGAATTTAAAACATGAAATAATAGTAAATAACAAAATATAACTCACCCAGTTTTCCTATGTACATGTACTTCCTAGCCCTGATTACGCGACGCAGATTCAAGGCGCTTTGATTAAAACCATTACTGGGTGTAATTTTTCTTTTATAGTCTGATGTTTTCTTCTATTAGTCTTTTTATACCTTTAACTCGATAATTGGAAGTTTTCAACGGACCAAAGATTTGGTGGATTTGGGGAAATTACATAATTAAACTTTTTAGCGCAGATCGTATGTTACTACGTTAATTATGGTGTCAATTTTTTTTAAAGAAATTAATGTATCAATTTCGAGTCGGCATGGACTCTTTTTAATCGGTTTTGTATTGGTTATTATTTTTGACTTCCCCATTGGTAACCCCTCTATTGATAGCGACCGGTCAGCTCGCTCTCCCTCCCTCGCCACGACGAAGGATTAAATCCAGCATTGAAATAGCACTGTCAAAAACGGCAGGAGGTACAAGGCACTTGAAATATCCCCAGTCCGCTCGCCGACGCGTACAATTGGGGCTTACGAGGGGGATTAATTTATTTTACTATAATCATAATCATAACGGCGACTGAATCCGAAAATACTATTTTTTATTTATGAAATGTTAGTTCAGCATTGATTAATTTGCTTTAATATCAATTATTAAACTGATTTGTATACAATTCAGTGAAATAAATAAAAAATTATAAATAATTATAATAATGATCTGTTCGATTACATATTAACACAATAATTGAATTAACGTCTTTCTTAAAGGCGGAAAAATAAATAGAAATTCGAATTTCCCGCCCATTAAAGAGTTAAAAAACTATTGAAATTCGAATTTCCCGCCTTCTTAAGCGCGCTGGAATAACAATGCGAGGGGAATCTTGAGAGTTTCGAGAGTGTCCCTCTTTCACCGGAGGGAATCGAGAAGAGTGGCCAAGGAGGGGAGAAATGCACTCTTCAGTTTACGCCCTCAACAGCGAGAGGGAGAGGGACATAAAATTCTAGCTCTTTCCTCTCCCAATTTCCCTCTTGAGGGAGAGTTCGATAGTCGAGAGAGATCGCGATTTCCCCCATCTCTCATTGCACGGTCAACGGTTCGAGGCTTTGTTTGTCTGTTATTTAGGTAAGTTTTATATTGTAAATTCATCTTTTAATTTTATTGGATAGGCGTTTTATGATTAGAACGGTTTAGAGTTGTTTTAGTGTCGAGTGTTAAGTATGGTTTCGTATGAATCGTATCTGAAATTTTTGAGATTTTGGGCCGTTGCCAACGGGGGCACATCTCTGGAACCGGAACGGGACCTACTTAAAAGCATACCGGACATACCAGTTAGCCAAGGCACGGCACACTGTGCATGCGCTCGCGTTCTCTCGCCCCATAGCGGCCCGCTCAAAGAATTTCAAATCAATGCATTGGCGCGAAACTAAAGTTTAGCGATTAGTGTCATCGTCGTCCGCCGAGAGCGCTTCGTCCCAACCCTAAAAACGCGTCTTTTTACAACCGATTTAACATCATACTCTAGGGTGGGAAACTCAACAACTGATGAGTACGTGCTGCTAAAAAGTACCTAAATATTCTTAAAGCAAATATTTTTCATTTTTAAATTGTAATTGAAAGTTACGTTTCCGTTTATATCTTAAAAAATTAGGTTTCAATTCAGTTTTTTTCAAATTGTTTAGCTAGAAAGTTAACCCTAGATAGTTTTAGTTACAACTTTTACCTTGTCTTGTAGCCATTTTTCCATGCATATAACCAGAAATACATTAATTTCTGATATAACTATATAATCTTCATTATCTTCTAAAGAAAATAAAATGTTTATTTAGGTGGAATTTGTTCATTTTGATTATAAACATTTTCTAAGATTTACATTGTTTGAAACCATTTTAAGAATAAGTTCCAACATATATTTATATGGTTTTGAATTTCATTTATCAATAAGTCAATGGATTCACTACATTATACAAACTATTGAAGCGTTATAATACAGTTTACAGGTTATTAGAAATTAAATTATTTTTATTCAACAATTTAGTTACCCTTAACTAGATTAAAATGCTTTGGTGTTGCGTTCCTTATTGCAAATATAAAAAAAGTGATGAAACTCTGCGAGAAAGATGGCTGAAAATCATATCACATGATAATTACAAAATAAATGACCCATCAGCATCAAGTTTAGTATGCAGTTTACACTTTAATGACACAGATTATCATAAAAGTATGAATTCATCTTTAAAAGACAATTGTGGGGCTTGACATTTTCAAAGAACCTGTAAACAATTTGGTTATAAATGCACTGGCGTCTCTAGACCCTTGGGGGTGGGATATACTGACCTGAGATTAAAAATTAACCCACCCTAAAAATCTCATAGTAGCCCCTCAAAAATGTAAATAATGTTTAGTCATTTTCTTGCCTCTTAAAAATCAAGTAACCAAATTCAAACAAATATTAGATTTATTGATTAAACGAATCAAATTTCGTATTGGGATTTACTATTCTCCGCTCCTTGATTTAATTTAACTATCAGACAGAGGTGGTTTAAAATATCCAAAGCAGAAGTTTGTCATGATTATCTCAATTGTTTTGACCTTCATAGAAGGAGCGATTCCATATTTACGAGAAACTCCTGGAACTTGTAACAAAATTGAATATTACCTATTGCCGAAGCTTTCTAAATGTCCTCTTTTACAGTGTGATTGCAATGACACTCATGCTTCAACTTCTGCAAAATTTATCTGTGACAAAATAATTCTACCTTTAGTTGATAATATAACACGGTTAAATTTCAGCTTGTTACGAGAAACTTAAAGAACTTGGTTTTAAGCCTCAAACGAGAAAGTTTCTCAAAATGTGAAACGTCCAATACAACATTTACGGCAGTCATTCCTGGAAAATGATAAATAATAACTTTGTTTAAACTTCTCCATATTATAGATTGTAAATATTTAAATAATAACTTACTTTCAATTTATCAGTTATTAAAATATTTGCTATTGGCTTAGCTGCAAGCGTAAATTGTGATTATCCAAGCAGTCTCTTTGCATCGACGTGTTGTCATTTGTAACAGCTGACTCAGTACCCAGAGCTTCTGACATCTTGGATTTTAAAATATTATTTTCGGCGGGAAAAACAAAAGTACAAATTTTGAAAAGTAATTAAAACGTATAAAAGAGTTGATTTACCTTTCATTTCCTTGAAAATGCCGATTAATTCTCAATCTTTTTCATAATGAATCAAAAACCAACATATCTCCGTAGGATTCAATGTTTAAGAGGGGTCAGATTATAGCGCCACAGCCGACGTAGCGGCCACAAATGGAATTAACTATTTTGGACTGATTGAGCGGGCCGCTATGGGGCGAAAGAACGCCAACGCATGCGCAGTGGGCCGCGGTCTATCTATCTCAATTATTGATATTGAAACTAGCAGACGGAGAGGATAATATCACAGACCAGGAAACACAGGACATTTCAAATCGAGTTCTAAGCACTTCGCGAGAGAAACAACCGAACTTGTGGCGCCACCAAACGTTTTTTTTAAACAGCGGATGTGTAACAAACACGAGACACAAAGAGAAAGCAATTTTTGCAGAACACCGGGCATTTTTAAATACCCTAAAAATTGGTCTTCCGGCAGGCGTTTTATGAATTTACACCTCTAACCAGTAAGTTTATTATTATTATTATTAAAGGAACTATATTGCGGTAATATAATTTGTTTTTATTTACATAGTAATTTATAATGCGTAAATCTGGATTAAGAAGTCAAACTAATTACTCTGTGGGAAAATGTTCAGAGAAGAGTTCAACTGGAATTCTTTTATCTGACGATAATGAGCAACCCAAGTCTTCATTTCAATGGTAATAAAATTATATAGTAATGGCAGTTTTCAGTTTAAAAGGGGTTTTTAGTCTTTAAGATAGTGTTAAAATTCCAGTGAAAACACTCCACCCAAGAACAAGGCTAAAAGGATAAAAAATGACCAGTCTGTAGAGAAGGAGAAACCACAGACCAGGAAAACCAGAAATACTAAACCTAAAAAAATATAACTGATCCACCAAAGACAGATCCCAATGAAGCCAAACCAATACCATCACCTGCATCACCACCACCTAAAGCCAAGAATGAGAAACCGAAAGAACGAATTGTGGATTTAAAAGATTATGACCGAATGTTTCATAATGTTTTCAATTTTGCTTTGGGATCGTTACAAGTTGCAATTGAAAGTATGGAACTAGGAACAGAAATTGTTCATGCACTTTCATGGGCCTTAAAATTAAAAAATGATGTAAGTGAGCCAGTCCTAAAATATGCTCTTCAGAAGCTCCTTACAAACACAAGTATAGACAAATTTGTGGCTAGAACAAATGCCATAAAATTCTCAACCAATTTTATCGATAACATAATAGCAACTATGGGTCATGTTAAGGAGCCAGAACTAACCAATCAGCAGAAGCGTGCTGCAATCCAGTATTTATTAGGGGAAATATTTGTAAAAAGCTTAAGATATGATGGACCCCCTGAATTGGTGACAAATGAAAAAAAAACCTGATGAGGAAAAAAGCCTTGACGCTTTTTATTACGTTGTTGGAAGTCTCCTTAGATCCCTACGAGCAACTCCCGAAGGTCTGCTAATTTTTAATGAAATGTCATGTGATAAAGATGACAAAGATTGCGTTGGAATTAAAATTAGGAAATGGACGGAAATGCAGGATCGGGGCGGTTTAATTTATGCTAAGCAAGAAACCTACAATTTTTTTCTAAAAATGCACATGATAGTTTCCAACTTATTTTCTAAGACCAACAAGCAAAAACTTGACCGAAAATCTTTAGCTAAAAAAGTTTGGATCAAAATGATGAAATTCAAAATCACTGGGAAAATGTTTGCAAAATGTATGGGGTGCCAGAAGAGAAGCGAAAGGAAAAAATATTTTAGAGAAGATCATTGACAAATTAATAAATACAGATGCAAATGGGCATGTAAAACATGAAAGAGATGATTTGAAAGAGAAACAGAGAGTAAAAAATACAAAAGCAAGAGCAAAGAAAGTTTACTTTCAGGATTAGCTGATGTTAGCAATTGTGGTATAGTAAAAAAATAGTGATAACAAAGTTCCTAAAATGAAAGTTCCAAGTCATATTATTCTGTGATATATTTACAGTGGCAATAAATGACAACAAAGCAATGTTTTTAAATCAAAGTCTTTTATTCAATGTTTTCCTATTTCTTATTTTTAACTTTTCATTTGCAGTTTCTCCCTAATGCTTTTATTTTAATATTTCCCATTTTAATTGCTGATAGTTTAGGCCCATTATTGCAAAATTGTTAATTAGCAGTCAGTATAAATTTAGCTCCTTTTGAAAGCAAAAAGGGTATAATTTCCACCATTGCTTTAGCTGTAAATTTTTTTTTTAATTTCTTTATGACATTTTAAAGTCAGAAGTATATTATATCACAAACCTTTTTGTTTCAATCCAGAAAGTGTTTCCTGACTTAGTAGCATTTTCTTTCTCTGTTCATTGGTGTAATAATTTAATTGGTAAAAACACATACCGTGATGATTTTTTTTTAATATCACATGAAACATTATAATGACTCATAAGTATGCTTTTATTCAACATTTTCATAGAAATTTCAGGAATTTTGTATATTTCTTCATGATACTTTTTCTATAATTTTGACAAATCTTCTGGGCGTAATAGTTTTGTAGGTATCTCTGGTAATAGGACATGTTCTTTTATGGTATGATTCAATATTCGGAGAGATAAATTATATTTATTAAAACTAGCACAGATCCTAACTCGTAATTAATTTTTGACATCTTTAAACCTCCGGCATCAAAGACAATAGCCCAATTCTTTGGGAACTCGTACGACTTAAATGTATCTTCAAGAACAGTTGTACTTGGAACTATTTCTTCGTGATCAATAAAATCCATAGGGTTTAGGGTGCCCATCACTAACCTGGAGGTGGAAGCTTGTTTAACTTGGTGGGCATCTGTATTTGTCCCAAAATAGTTATGGTCTAAAATAAATGATGGGGTTACGATTGACGAAGATTCATTTTGGGAGTTTAAAATATCCATTGGTGATGTTTCGTGGCAAAGATAATTTTGTGGCATATTATCTTGGTTCAACACAGTGTTTCCTTCTTGAAAAATTGATCCAACAGGAGTGATCTTCCGTAGAATTGACATGGGCTTGATATTTTTGCTCACAATCGTAACTTCAGGTGGTAAGACAGAGAGCACTTAAAAAATGAATAGGGATTAGCATATACTTTTAAGAAATTTTTTTTAGATTAACTATATAAAACTTACAATTTGATTTCTGAAGCCATAGCTGTGATTGAAAGAATTCGTCATTCAGGTGTTTAGAACAAAGATACGTATTCGTGCCAACGTTATCTACATTAAATCCTTTCTTATATTTAGAAAGCCACTTTACCCATTGAATACAATACAGTTGTTTTGTTTTGTATTTAGGAAATGGTACAAACCACACTCCATCCATATGGGGCTTGGTGGAATAACGATTATCACTGTTGCAATTAGGAAATACACAGTGTTTAACACCCATTTTTAAATAAACTTTTCTAATAGAAATACCATGGATTAAACACTAAACGAAATACTAAGCCTTAACCTCAACCCAGGGGCGTAGGAACCGGGAGGGGCAGGGGGGGCAATGCCCCTCCCTAGAATTATGTTGGGAGGGGCAACTAATGTTATTGCCCCCTCCAACCTTTGGTCAGTTGAAATCTTCAAAAGGCTCAAATTATCATTTTTAAAGCATATACAGTTTATAGAACCTCAACTGTGTTTAAATTTCAGTCTTTTCCCGCCAATTTACAAAGTAGTAAAAAGTACACATGCATTCGGAGAAGCTACACCCCATTAAAAATTCAAAACCATTCTCCAGACCACTTTTCGTTTCTCTTTGCCCCCTCCAACTTCTAGAACGTTCCTACGCCCCTGCCTCAACCGCGCTTTTTAAATCACGACCATTGAGTTGGGAATATTAATCTAGAGGTCCAATCAAAACGTCGGATTTCAGTATTTCGCGAAACAAGTTTTTAAAAATAAGAATACTGTCGTCTGCTCTCATCGGCGTCCCAAATGACGAGAAAACGTTATCATTCTACCCGTGGCGCCGTCTATCTCTCAATGGTTCGTTCAAATAAGACGCGTTTTCAAGCAAAAAGATTTTTTTTCTTCAAAATAATGGATGGCGCCACGGGTCATATGATAACGTTTGCTCGTCATTTTAGAGCAGACGGCACATTCGTATTTTTCAAAAACTTGTTTCGCGGGGAGCAGATTTGATTGGATCTCTAGATTAATATTCCCAACTCAATGATTACGACAGCCGACGAAATTCACAGAAAACAGGGTTAAAGTTCACGTATTTTTTTATTTGAACGCTAGGTGGCGCTGCGGCACTTCTTACGCTTTCCCGTTCAACCCCCCTACCCCCTCTAACTCAGAGAGGCAGCCGTTTCTTTGAGAGCCGAAGCATTTCTTCGCGTTTTCTAGGAGGTGAAATGTCCTGTGTTTCCTGGTCTGTGATAATATAGAGTGGCTCGAAATAGGTCTAGAAATAAGGACTTACGAGTTTGTTTGCGCCAAGTGTCGATTGCAAGTAGCAAGTAATGAGGTACGAGAATCCTTTTAATTTTAATTCTATAAACAGAAAATAAGTAAGAAAATTATATTAAAAGTCGCGAAACGTTTCTCATTGTTCAGCACAATGGAGCTCATTTCAATGGGTCGAAATGGAGACCCTAAAGATCGCGGTCCTTGGTGCTCCCCACGGTCCGAGCTTTTAATTTGAAATATAGGGAGTATGATAAAAATCAGGAGGGGTCCCCAAAGCCTGGGACATCTCGGCCAATGGTCGATCGGGCCCTATGGTCAGTCCGCCCCTGGGGGCTATCATGTTTTTACCACCTCCCCAAAAAACGTGAAATATAATCCTAAATACGCCCTTGGTATACAGAGATTTCTCCCACCTGACCCCATTTCCGTTTTCATAAAGAATTGCTTGTTACAGAAAATACTACACTTACTATATTTGAATTCATTCATTTACTCAACTAAATACGATTCTAAAATTCCTGTGTTAGAGGCCAATGTTTTAATCTAAAATTAATTTTATTACTTCGTTTTATAGTTATTTTCCTTTATTCCTCATTTTCTATACAATTTCGTGCACTAAACGAGCTTTCTCTGGAAGCCCTGTCAAAATATAGGTGGAGATTATTAAATATTCAATCAGAGACGCCAAAATATGAGCTTCAGCGCCTCCTGCGGAATGGCCTCAATAATAGAAAAGACCAAAAATAAATATACTATAAAATAATTAAAATAAATATAATTTGAAATAATTAAAATTAATATAATTTAAAATAATTAAAATAAATATAATTTAAAATAATTAAAATAAATATAATTTAAAATAATTAAAATAAATAAAATTTAAAATAATTAAAATAAATATAATTAAAAATAATTAAAATAAATATAATTTAAAGTAATTAAAATAAATATAATTTAAAATAATTAAAATAAATATAATTTAAAATAATTAAAATAAATATAATTTAAAATAATTAAAATAAATATAATTTAAAATAATTAAAATAAATATAATTTAAAATAATTAAAATAAATATAATTTAAAATAATTAAAATAAATATATTTTAAAATAATTAAAATAAATATACTTTAAAATAATTAAAATAAATACTTTAAAATAATTAAAATTAATGAACTTTAAAATAATTAAAATTAATGAACTTTAAAATAAGTAAAATAAATACTTTAAAATAATTAAAATAAATGAACTTTAAAATAATTAAAATAAATAAACTTTGAAATAATTAAAATAAATATAATTAAAATAAATATAATTTAAAATAATTAAAATAAATATACTTTAAAATACTTAAAATAAATAAACTTTAAAATAGTTTAAATAAATAAACTTTAAAATAATTAAAATAAATAAACTTTAAAATAGTTAAAATAAATAAACTTTAAAATAATTAAAATAAATATAATTTAAAATAATTAAAATAAATATATTTTAAAATTATTAAAATAAATATACTTTAAAATAATTAAAATAAATACTTTAAAATAATTAAAATTAATGAACTTTAAAATAATTAAAATTAATGAACTTTAAAATAATTAAAATTAATGAACTTTAAAATAAGTAAAATAAATACTTTAAAATAATTAAAATAAATGAACTTTAAAATAATTAAAATAAATAAACTTTGAAATAATTAAAATAAATATAATTAAAATAAATATAATTTAAAATAATTAAAATAAATATACTTTAAAATAATTAAAATAAATAAACTTTAAAATAATTAAAATAAATATAATTAAAATAATTAAAATAAATAAACTTAAAATAATTAAAATAAATATAATTAAAATAATTAAAATAAATATAATTAAAATAATTAAAATAAATATAATTAAAATAATTAAAATAAATATAATTAAAATTATTAAAATAAATATAATTTAAAGTAATTAAAATGAATATAATTTAAAGTAATTAAAATAAATATAATTTAAAATAATTAAAATAAATATAATTTAAAATAATTAAAATAACTATAATTTAAAATAATTAAAATAAATATAATTTAAAATAATTAAAATAAATTTAATTTAAAATAATTAAAATAAATATAATTTAAAATAATTAAAATAAATATAATTTAAATAATTAAAATAAATATACTATAAATTAATTAAAATAAATATACTTTAAAATAATTAAAATTAATGAACTTTAAAATAATTAAAATAAATACTTTAAAATAATTAAAATAAATATAATTAAAATAAATAAACTTTAAAATAATTAAAATAAATAAACTTTAAAATAATTAAAATAAATATAATTTAAAATACTTAAAATAAATATACTATAAATTAATTAAAATAAATATACTTTAAAATAATTAAAATAAATCTAGATTATAACAAGACGGCCCAGGCCGTAATATTAGTTCCACATCGGTGTTATCGGGTGGGCAAACCCTTAGTAGACACAGGTAGGCAAACTAATACCAAAGTTGTTGAGGCTACGTGATTTCCTATCGTTAGATATATAAAATACCATCCTAAGTTGAAGGATTAAAACTTGTGCGCCACCCACTCTCAGGAGACCCGGGTGTAAATCATAATAAGAGCCAAAAGCGGATGCGATGAACGATATATCTTTGCATTAATTTTACAATTTTACCCTTTTTATCTCGAGAGCTTGATCTCAAATGATAAGATTACGATTATGGACTTCCCTATGATGAAACAACTCTCTCCCCACGGAAAGTCGAATAAGTGTCAAAGAATTGCTTTATAGGAATAACAATCGCAATAACAGAACTCGCTTTGTCTCATTGTTCAGCCCCAGAAGAGTTTCGCTTTTTAAGAAGTTAAATTTATATGATCTTTCACAACCTGACTTCAATTAACAATTTTTTCTATTAAAAATAAAGAATTTAACATAAACTATATTAAGTTGAAATAGCTCATTATTGAAAATGGAGATCAAAGAAGTGAAACTGTCAATTGTTTTCGCTCCAACTTACGTGTTAAGGAAATGTGTGGTAAGTTTAACTACCATTTCACTTGAAAGAAATTTAATCAATATCTAATAAAGCTATTTTGTACCTCGAAAGAAATTAAAAGAAACTGAAAGAGTGTGTCATGGAATTCGGTCTAGTGTTTACCAAAAAAATTTAACAAAAAATAGTTTAATTTATGTAAAACAAATTGTATGTTTCTTAAATGTTTTTATTATTAGGAAAAAATTTGTGTACGATTTACAGTTTGGACTTTATTATCAATGAAAGTTATCTCCTAGTAATATAATTTCACTATCTACCCTTTCTTATCTTGATAAGTTTACTTTTCAGGGTATTTAAAAATTCCATATGTCAAGACCAATATATTGGTTTGATTTAGTAATATTTTATATTTAAATTTAGAATTGATTAGAAATGATAATTTTTTCATTATATTAGCATATGGCTCTTATTTTACTTATGGTTTTAATTTTTGAAAAAAAAAATATTTTTAAATATTCAATTCCGTAACTAAGGATTTTGTATATTACAACATTTAAAAAAATATATTATTTAAATGAATTGAATTATTCATTGTGGTAACAGAGAATTTTGGATACGAAAATATTTTACACATTAATTATATAATTAGCTTTGAAATATAACTAATGATATCTTTCAAACAGTATGAAATGAAGTAAATAATTTAAAATTATATATTTATTTCAGACCCCGAATTGTTGCATTTAATTTGAAAAATGGCGAAATATTTACACCTAGAAAACAAAGTGAAATGGTGCTGCCATCTGTAATACGGATGTCAAAAAAATGATAAAATAGAATCACTGTCGCCATCCCTTAGTAAATATACAAAATTGATAGAAAAGAAAAATTATGTGCAACACTGAGTTACTCAAAAAGGATTCGTTAAATACCATAAATGTACAACATCAAGAGTTCAAACCCAAAACATTTTCCGTAAATACTTTTAATGGTAAGAAATACCTTTCCCGTATCTCTTAATACCTGTGCCGATTGAACAACGCAAGAGTACCTTTAAGGTACTATTAAATACCACGATATAGTTGTAAATACCTTTCCGGGTAATAAAACGCACGAGTACTTTTCAAGGTACTATTAAATACCATGGGGTCTTTTTAGGTACCTTAACAATACCTTTATTTTTTACAGTGTACAATATATTTTACACGTAGCTTCTCTTAGTAACCAAAATTATCGATCTGGGTAACCATAGTGACGTTACAACGTGTCTTTGGTTTTAGTGTTCTAATTACAATAAGCTATAAACTTGGTTTATCTTTGATAAAAAACGTCTCTTAATCGAAAGAAATAGCTTATTTATCGAGAATGTACTAGCGCGATTAGATCTTTTGGGGGTTGGAAAATATTCCATTTCACTTCTTTTTCGATAAGGATAATGTAGTACAAACATCGACCATAAACGCTATCCTTAAACAACCATCAAATATTATCGCCGTAGTGATAATATTATTTACAGTTTTCTTAGATTTTTTTGGGCATTTTGCAAATATATCTAGGTCAAAGTTGTTATTTATATTTGTGTATTTTTTTGCACCATAACGTTAGCATTTGGATAATACAAGTTGGCAAGCCAAAATATACCTCTCCTCGGAAGAATTGTCCCTAGTGGTATTAATCTTTCGAGATAACCCTTAAAGATATATCTCCGCAATTCAGAGTTATTTACTAAAAACGTAATCCCGGTTCAATCCCGCACGGTATACAATTTAATTATAATTAAAATAATTGAGACGAAACAACCGAGTTTAATTTATTCAGAATATTATAAATTAAGTAGTTACAACAGTGAGTTAGACAAACTAGAACAATGCACAATCGAATTTAACCCTATTTACAGAACAAGTTTATCAGTTAAATGTAATACGAAGCAAAATTTAATGAAAGAAACATCTACAGAGGGTATTTGTATTTTTCTCGCTTACGAAATAACAACACAAAAAACCTTCTTTAAACCACTTCACACCAAAAAATTATAATTAAAAGCCAACAATACCGCCCAAAAGCTCAACACAATCAAAAAATTAAAATACAAAAACCCAATCGACCAAACTTTGGAGCCAAAATGACCAATAGAAAAATATATAATAACATCCCAATCAATCAGACCAGAGCAGAGCAAAAATAATTCATAGAAAAATATATAATAACAAACCAATCGATCAGGCTCAGAGCAAAAATAACGAATAGAATTTTTTTTAATAATATCCCAAATTATCAGGCTTCAGAGCAAAAATAACGAATAGAAAAAATTTATAATAATATCCCAATCAATCAGACTTCAGGATCAAAATAGCTCATAGAAAAATATGATTACGCAGTCGAGTAATAAATTAATTCAAAATCAAGCAATAGAAAATAGAAAATCAAGAAGCGCAACACCTTACCATTCACATATAAGAATTTTCGACGTTATTCTAATGAAACCGGATAAGCTTTAAGCCACGATGTAACCACTTTAAAGGTTCCACTAAAACTGAACGATTTCGTAAAATAAGCTTAAAAAACCAACAATACCCAAGAATAGACAAAAAAAAACAACGTTATCTCGATCAGTAAAAATAACATAAAAAAACTTACTTTGCCCGAAACCCAGATACTTTTTATATTTTAAAACAAGATTTGACCTTTAAAATTTCATACGTAAACAAAGTTCATAAACAGATATCTACAGAAATATTGTACTCTTCCGTACTAAATCCATATGGACTCATCGGTAAGGCGTCTGGGTGCTAACAAAGCGACTCGGGTTCCATTTCCGCCCACGATTTAAAATAATTTATTTTACATAATTTATATGAGTAGGATAAATTGACGTGAATATCTTTATAACAGCGGCAAGGACTTTTGTCAAGGCAGTTTTCTAAAAACAGTGCGTATTATTAAAAAGCATCGGTGGCTCGTTGGTAGAGCACTCATCTGCTATGCAGATGGGTCCGGGTTCAAAACCCGTCCGATGCGATCGCAAATTGGTAATAGGATTTAAACCGTGAGCCCCACCTTATGGACGTTGTGACGTTTATCGTAACCCTCAGCATGCCGTCCGTCCGAAAAGTCAATAGATAGACGTTGGAGAGTAGAATACACACATATACGAAACACAAACGTTATACAAACATTACAAAAACACAACACGTCACAAATGCACAATATACATTAACATTACAACAGCAACATAACGAAAATGACTGCTAAGTCACAACTGTCGCGACAGTGAGCGTTGACGAACAAAATACCAAAACACCCCAAACGCAAATGTTATCCGTTAACGCTCACCGTTACGGCAGATTTGCCACAATTTACTTTCAAAGAAACTGCGTACGCAGTGATTACGCTTTGTATCAAAATTTCGAACGCGTTCGCAGGACAGACACACACACAGACAGGCACACCCCCCCCCCCCCCCCACACATACACACAGACACGGTGATTGTATAACCCCTCCTAGGTTACATAGTACCCCCGGAGAGGTAATAAAAATGTTTAATTGATATACTAATTTTATGTACATTTCTATTCATTGCTTTGTTTTCTAGAGAAATGACCTAAAAAAATTGGGTTTTTACACTATAAAACTTGTGAAATGACGTCAGTGTACTCGCCAACCAATGGGAATCAACCTTTACTTGCAGTTTTGATCCCGAGACGGTTTAATCTCAAGTGCGTTGAACTGTTATCTCAGCATAGATGTGCACTTTCTGTTCACTCACGTTCTAAAACCCATATTTTTTCACGATAATATCAGATACAGGGGAAGATATATGTTTCTCGTCAAAACCAAGTGGTACAGTTTTAAATGAATGCCACCAGAGTTTAATTGCACTACTTGGTTTTCGACAATTTGTTCCTAACATGAGCTTCAAGTTTAAATCTTAAAAAGAATGGGATTTATAAGAAGCTTTCTACGGAATCCAATAGGAACAAAAATAATCACGATAGAGTAGATGTTTCTGCCGTGAACTAATATCGCATTAACTCGTGAAAGTCGGAAAATACAGTTGTTATCTGCTAACTAATATTTGCGTAGATAGAAAGATAATAAAATATAGATGACTTTTTATGTATACTAATATTTTTCCCATAAATAATCACCAAATAAATTACGCTTAAAAAATAAAACAATTCACAAAATATTCGTTATCGGTTGATAAATTAGTTCCACTTTCTAAAAAAGAAATGTCTACAATTTTATTTAAATAAGCGTACGATAACCTCACATTCGTAGTATTCCTCGATGGAAATAGAAGACGCGTTAAATCGCCCTAGTACGAGTACGAGCGTGGAAAGCGACATTTCAGTTACCCTACCAGAAGAGATCATAGGTTCATAAAGTACTGAAAATAAACTTAAATTACTTAAATGCCCATCTTTTGAAGCGAAGTTCAATTCTACCCAAAAGGGACATAATTCCCAAAAGTGTGACCCTCCTTGTACTTTCTTATGCTAAAGATTTAATAAATGATGGACTCGAGATCGACAACATGAAAGACTATTTATGATTGCCCTTTGTGGCTCTTTTTTAAGTCTCTGGTATTATATCGTAGGTAGATGGCGATAGCGTCTCCACAGAACGACTAAAAATCAAAACATACACTAGCTTTGACCAGTGCTACATAGTTCTTCGTTCTCCCTCCCCCCTAGATGACTTAGGCCTATAGTGGTGACTTGGTATTAGCCTGGCCGGAGGGGGCCGGGGGGCATTGCCCCTCCGAAAAAATTAACTGGGAGGGGCAACTAATGTAATTGTCCCTACAACGTTTTGGTCGGTTCCAAACTTAAAACTTACAAATTATAAAAAAAATAATAATCAGCTAGCCTAATACCCAAGGCACCACCCTAGGCCTAAGTCATCGAGCGACTTAAAGATACAGTGAAGATAACATTCTCACTATACGAAAATAATGAATTATTTGGGTAATTTTCATAGTAAAGAGAGTTTACTTTAAAAATTAGTCCTTTTGTATCAAATCGTACTTAATTTTTCACAATTTACTGCAAAATAAAGAAATAACTCAAAGAAATTAAAAATATGTGAAATATACGAAATTAGCTTGGGACGTTTTGGCTTCCAAGAACCATTTTTACAACAAGGGAAGCTGCTTTTACCCAGGGACCTCAGGATTTGATTTGTCCTTGCCCCCTCCAACTTTTCAAACGTTCCTACGCCACTGAGTCTAGCTAATTGCTTACATAAAATGATTAGTATGACAATGTACGATGTCGGTTAATGATAGTCTGTCGCGGGGTGGTTGCGTGATCGGAATATTCTAAACCGAAAATTCGTCGAAAAACATCTTTACGGCATTATATACGAATCAAAACGCGTGCGGGTCGAAAATTCAAACAAAACTGCCTTCAGAAACAAAAATAAAGTTTAAAATGTGTTCCGATTGAACCCACGGAGAGTTGTCAGTCGTTAGGAGGTAATGATTTATATGGTCATTGCCAGTAGCGTAGCCAAAAATTCGTCAAGTATGTGAATATTAAGAGGGGGTCTAGAAGGGGGTGGAAATTTAGTACAGTCAAAGGTAGGCCCAAGGGGGGGGGGTGACACGGAACCCCCCTGGCTACGCCACTGGTCATTGCCGAGACAGACTATTATTTAAAGATTTATCATTGCGAGAAAACGAATTGTCCTTCTTACAGTATTATGTTACTTATGCTACAACTCATTGAAAATTAGTGAAGAATACTATCAGCTGAATAACTTTTTTATACGAAACTGATAATTTCCGTGAATAACCTTGAATTCAGAATTTCAAGGTTACTCACGCCATGTATAAGCCGATAAAACCGCTCTTCAATTTGAACGGTGTTTGTTCGTTATATCGTTGTGTTAAATTATCGGTAGTCTATTTTATATAAATTCCGGTATCGAAATAACCTAATGAAATATAAAGATTAAGATATTGTTCAAGTTATGAAATTGAACTGTTTGGGAATGATTGAAAAAACTTCAGAGCCCAAAACACAAAATTAATGTTATCTTATGTATCCGTTCCTTTTTTAAACCAACAGTTTAAATTAATGAGAGATGTTAACCCTTAAATTATGTTTTTTATCGGTATCTCGAAAATTGTGTTAATGAACACGATATATTTGTTTTCTTTTAAAATAGAGCACTAGGTGGTAATTCACTCCTTGACTTCGGTTATTAGATCTACGCGGCTGTCCCATGGTAAAACCTTATAACCACCAATTTTTTGAAAAATTAGATTTTTACGCATCAGTTTTACTAAGGCATGTACAAAAGTACTGTAAAAGTTTCAGGTAAAAGTCATAAATATTTAACTATTTATGAATTAAAAAATTGTTTTGGATTTTATAATTTTCGCATTAAAAACCACGTTAAAATTTTATAACTTAGGTTTTGAAAAAGTCATATATCTCTAAATTTCGTTCGTGTTGGTTAAAAGGTTTTGCCATGGGACAGCCGTACGGGGGAACGGCTCTACTCACGCTAATATCAGTGAAGAACGATCACTCTTACACGCTCGCCGTTATTTTTATAGTGATCATGCTCATTCCAGGAATTATAGAGCTAGTCCAAATTAATTTCTGCTGTGATGTGAGTAATTGGTGTTAGGTGATTTTCACTCAAGCGAAGGAGTGAAACAGATACTGAAAACTCGCGAAACGCCCATCTATGTATTTCAGAGATACAGCCAATATAATTTGAGGGTTAGTTGTTGTTCTGATCACGTGCTGGATTAATCTCGAGAGGGTACAAACTAGCTGATTATTTTTCCACGCGCCATTTTGGTTATCGATACTGTTCTGTGAAGACGTGGGGTGGCTCTGTCTCGTTGTTCGACTGTATATATTTTAACCGCAAAGGCTCAAAGATTTCCAACCGTAAAAAAGTAAGATATTATTCGATATTTTTTATGTATTTTAAACTATAATTTTAGAAATTTAAGAGCGTATATTGAAAAATTTAGGCCTAACTAGTTCAAATAAGTTGGAATTACAGGGTTTAGAATGCTTTTGGGTTGTTAATATTATTTGGTAGTATGTCATGCTATATTTTACACATTTTTGAAAGAATCTGCACATTGTAAATAGCATATATTGAACATCAACCTTCCTCGCTGACAGAACTGTAAACCGTGGTTATTTAGTTCCCTTAAAACGCAAAAACGAAATTCAGGAAGGGCCAGCTAAGATTAAAAAAACTGATTGTCATTTCCATTATTTAACTTCAAAGTTAACACCTAATGGCCGATAGAAAAGAATATCAAATATTCACATTCATCGCAGGGTTGGCAAAATCCTTGTTTTTTCAAAAAGAACAAAAACAATGTTTTTTATTGTTTTAAACAAGATTCATTGTTTTTAACTGTTTTTAAATCAAACCATAAAAAACACATAATAAACAATAAAAAACTATGTTTAAAACACGTTTTAAACTATTCATTATACTTATGAATCAGACTCACGAGTAAACTTATTTAAAGTAATATTACGTATCATTAAACATATTGTCATAAGTGGCATAATTACCCTAAGTGTGTCAATAAGATGAATTTTTCAATGATACCTTGTGTAACGAAAGTGACGTAAATGACGTCATTTTTTCCAGTGACCGGGCGAGCATTAAAAATACCATATAGGGTACTTGAACGGAATTCGCGAGTCCTACGTTTCTTTGGTCCGTTTAGATCAAGCTCAAATTGATGATTTTCTGTGGAAAGGCTCCTATTGGCACACTTAGGGTAATTATGCCACTTATGGTATTATAAATAAACTGACAGGGAGAAGAACCAAAGAGTACACGCTTATTTGTACGAGCCAAGAATTTCGCTAAGCGTTGTTGACCAACCATTGACGGCCTTAGGGTTTTCGACGCCCCATGCAAATACTACCTAACCTGTAGTAGGGTTTTTAATATAGCTTTCAAGCCTTTCATCCTGGAATTTTCGGTCGCATAGTACTAAGAAAAGGGAAAATAGCTTGTTATCCACACATTGTTTTTAGTTTTGGTTTATTGAAATGTGCACGTCTGCAGTCATCAGGAGCGGATCCAGGCCATCAAGTAAGGAGGGACGATCATGGACATTCAAAAGTCGTCTGCTATTTCTTCACAAATTTAGTTGGCAGGTATTAAAGTAGATGGCGCTATAGTTTCTAAGCTCGAAGCCTATATGGAGCGTGATAATGTAACGTGGAGCTCTCATTTTCGTTTGCTTAAACGAAGTACTTTCTACAACTAGAAAGTCTAGTATAGTATACTAGACTTTCACCAAATAAACATATTTCAATAACTTCAAAATGTTTTTCAAGTATTCATCGCCCCCCCTATGGATCCGCCCCTGGCAGTCATAAATCATCACAAATAAACAATGTTATAAAAAATAAGTACTTAGATACCTCTATAATCTTAAAACTTCCATCACGTCATAAAATTTCTAAAAAATCGAGAAAGGGGACCGAAACTCTTTGATTTTTATCTAGGAGTGCCGCCTAGTCGGTTTAAACCCGATCTGTCGTGACCGGACGTGTTTCTGGTTACTTAAAACCTGGCACAACCCGACTAAACAGCAAACCTACTTTTATCTCGTGCATAGGTATATTGGCAGCTATATACATTCTATTTAAACAAAAAGACAAAATTCAATGCGTTCGTAGGATTTTTGCACTGGTAGGAAATTTATGAAATCATATCGAGCCCTTTCATTTGCTCTTTTCAGAGAATCTTAAAATCAAACTACCCGTTATCAATACAATTTACCTTTCTCAGAGCCTTGGAATGGTTTTTTCTACCTTTTCCCTCATATTGAATAACCAAAATCTTACAAAAAACAATGAAAATTTACCTTATAAAAAACATGTTTAAAACAGATAGTTTAAAACGTTTAAAACAAATTGGTGTTTGTTTACAATATTTGTTTTAAACGTGTTTTAAACACTTGTTTTAAACATTTTGTTTAAAACTTGCCAACCCTGATTAATCGTAATAAAATGTGCCGAAGCTTAAAGTTATTGAAAAAAATGACAAAGTAACCATTGAAATAGATGATAACCAATCCAATGAACTGAAAAAGATAATTGATTTAATATCAACTAAATTGCCAGATAAACGTAACGACGTTATAAATATCGGACCCGAAATACCAAGACGAGCTTGGAAGGAAGATAGTGAAGCTCAAATTTTGTATTCTCAATTTTGGTTCTTGCTTGTAGCTTTGAGATTTTGGCACTTTAACTATTTTAACTCTTAATGTTTATCTTTTCCCCTTCTTTTACAATATTGAAATCTGGCTCTTCTTTGTTCTACCTGGGTCTAGCACGTTTCTATTTCTCCGTTTCTATTACTTTATTTTTAATTTGATGATCTAATTCTATCATTATTTCCCCTTAAATTTACGTTGACACCAAACTCCATAAATTACCAACTAACTAGGCCTTTAGAATCCTAGCAGACGCGAGTTGGTATCCGGAAATCAAAACATTTACGTGAGTTCCTCTACCCCCTCCCCTTAGCGCAGTCCCTTGGTCCATGATGCGTCCAAACTGGATGTAGCATGGAGGAAGAAACTACTAACCCGGAGAAGAAAAGCAGGCGCGCGAACAGCGGCACAATTGACCGTTGTGCCTTGTAGAGTGTCGCCACCTATGTATGAACGGAATAACTTTATAAAACATTTCGTAATTTCTGTCGTAAAATATGAGTCGCTAAAAGCCTACGAACCAGATGCCACGCCTGGCGCCTCTAGCAAATTTTCGTGCCTCACTTCGAACAATCGGCCCGTGCTAGAGGTCTCGTATTTACCTCTCCAGAAGTAGTTTCTTCCTCCACGGACGTAGGATGTATGAAACGTTTTAAATTCAAATAAACAAGCTTTACAAACAATTAATGATAATCTTACCTGGATTCACCAGGAATTACTTATTTTGATATAAAAAACCGATGGAACATAGGTTCAATACAATTTTCATTAATTAATTAATTAATGGGATATAATTTAATGAAATTGTATTGGTTAAAAGGGAAACATCATAAACTGTGGCAGTCTCTTCCGAAACAAATTAAATCCAGAGAGTACCATCCGTTCGTTAATCCCTGATTTGATAGTCTGACTTTATTAAATTGTTCAAACCCTAAAACGCGAATGGTTATGGAACAAAGTTAGTGAACAATTTTCTTTTTGTTACGTCTAGCACTTTGTTTAAATTTATTTCGAAAGTCGCCACTCGCGAATCCTTCCGTACCGAAAAAATTATTCGGCTAAAATTTTGAAAAATTAAAGGCAGTTGCCGCGCTGGAGAAACAAATCCTTAGACTGTTAGAGTACTCATTCTTTAAACAACCTCTACAAATACAAGATATTTTAGATTACATAAAAAGCGATACTTTTAGGTTGCCAATAATTGGTCTAATTATAATACTCTACATTAGCTCTCTGGCGACTTAATAATTTAGTTTATTTGAATGTTGGCTTCCTTCGCCATTAATAGATGGCACCACGTTCTCCAGTAAAGTCTTTTTTATTTCGTTCCCCCCTAAAGGGGGAGTGATCGAAATATGGCGTTTACTCAATAGAGACTTGGCACTCCGTAGCTTTGGCCATGGCCGCCATTGTGGTCATATTTTTCTCCCCACGATAAAAACTATTGAAAAAAAACTGTGACGTAGCACTGCCATGTCCCTATAGCGGTACAAGTAGATGGTTCGACATTGCAGAGAGGTCTACGGGAAACCTCTCTGAAAGAGAAGTGGCGGAGAAAACTGGAAATCAGTCACTTCGTAGCAGTCGCAAAGGCGCGCTAACTACTCCAAATCCCGAAGAGCAGTATCGGTTAACCTATAAAAAAGAGAATGGATAGAGAAAAAATTATAGTAATAAAGTTAGCTGATAGTGCTCGTAAAAACGCGCGGAAATAAATTATGTTCTAAATCGTAGATAGTCCGATGAAGTAACCTCTATGAATGAAAAGGCTAAGAGAAGAAGAAAACAGTTACCTAGTAGTAGTGAAAAAGGGGCGCTTCGTACTCTTCCACGTCCAAATCAGCGGCATCGAGAGAGAAGAGAAGAGAGAGCCTTAGCTCTACTGCTGCCGTCGGAAGGGGAAATAGGGAAGTTGTCTTCCCCCTTATTGCTGCAAAACTTACAGCTTTAAGGCTCGTTTATGAAATTTGTACACAACACTACGTTAGCGTGTTTAAAGTAATAAATAATTATGGCACTTACTTATCGAAGCCGCGTAGGGCCAGAAGTAATAAACAAGTGTGACACTTACTTATCGAAGCCGTGTATGGCCAGAAGAAATATTTCACTAAAATTTAAGGTTAATTTCTTATTCATGTTTTAATGGAATGCGGGCACGAAAATATATTATCGCCTTCTTGGCGAACTTGTTTTAAGAATCGGTATAAATCATGGCCGTCTCATAAAACAGGTGGGAATGATAGAGCCGACAGTTGCTTTAAGCTGATTTGCATTAGTGTCCAGACAAAATTTTAGAAGTCTTGTAACCTACTACACCAAATTGATACCAAAATCATGTTTTTCTTAATACTGTAGGTAGAACGATAGGTGTGGTTTGTGGAGACGTATTGTTTTATGCAGGAAAGACCGGGAAAACAAAACGGATACGCTGAAGCGTAACTCCCAATCGTCATGGATATAGAAACTTTATCATTGGTTGCCAGTAAGGCGAAATAATCACGATGATTACACTATCAAAGGCTAGATGACCCTTCTTTTATAGTCAGTTGCAGGCTAAGAAAGACAAAATATATAGTACAGTCGGCGCAAGGATACCTCAGACTATTTCCGGCCAGTCGACCGCGCGAAATTTGAATTTGACCACTTTACGGTCAATTTCAAATTTCGTGATTTTCATCGTCTTTTCGCGCCATCTAGGAACCGAAATTAGAATCTATTTTTTAAATTTATGTTGTCATGAGTTAAATTACTGAATACAGCCGAATTATTTTGCTAAAGACAGTTCGATAATGGAAGCTCCAAATATTTTAAATAGCCCAAGAGGTTACTGTAAAAAGCACGATAAAGGTTTATTGTTAACAAGTAAAGAGATAAAAACAAAATTTTAAACGTTTATAGCTCATTAAGACAACGTTAGCCCCAAGAAAGCGTGGTAACTATTTTAAAAGAAACTGCCAATTTAACTGGTAAGACGTAGAAATACATTTACAAAATTAAATCATTATACATACTATTTTAAATTTAAGAATGATAGAAATGCCTTATCTTTTAAATTTGCTCGCCACCACAATTATGAAATTTAAAAATTAAGATTCCAATTTTGGTTTCTAGATGGCGCTAAAAGACGACGAAAAGAGCAAAATTCGAATTTGACCGTAAAATGGCCAAATTCAAATTTGGCGCGGTGGAAAGACCGGAAGCGATCTGAGGCATCCTTGCGCCGATTGTACTATATATTTTGTCTTTCTTAGCCTGCAACTGACTATAGTTGATATTCTTGTTCGTCCGTCTTCGTTGATTTCCGCTAATTTTTAATTTTTTTAGGCCTTTGTATAAGGAACACCAGTCAATACAACCAATAGGCCTTTAAGTCTGAGTGAAACTGGCAAAATGAGCAGCCGAGAAGAGAAGATGCACAAGTGCTCAGAATGCGTCTACGCAACGAACTATAAGAGTGAACTCATTATCCACAGAAGAACTCACACGGGCGAGAAACCCTTCCGATGTAACCAGTGTAACTATGCATCTTCACGGAAGGGTAATTTGATTACCCACAGAAAAACTCACACGGGCGAGAAACCCTTCCGGTGTAACCAGTGTAACTATGCATCTTCACGGAAGGGTGATTTGATTGTCCACAGAAGAACTCACACCGGCGAGAAACCCTTCCAGTGTGACCAGTGTAACTATGCATCTACAAATAGGAGTGCACTGATTAACCACAAAAGATCTCACACGGGTGAGAAACCCTTCCGGTGTGACCAGGGTATCTACGCATCTGCACAGAAGAGTGCATTGATCTACCACAAAAGATCTCACACGGGCGAGAAACCTTTCCAGTGTGACCAGTGTAACTATGCATGTTCACGGAAGTGTAATTTGATTACCCACAGAAGAATTCACACGGGCGAGAAACCCTTCCACTGTGACCAGTGTAACTATGCATCTACAAATATGGGTGCACTGATTAACCACAGAAGAACCCACTTGGGTGAAAAACCTTTTCAGTGTGACCAGTGTAACTACGCATCTGCACAGAAAGGGAATTTGATCAACCACAGAAGAACGCACACTGGCGAGAAAGCCTTCAAGTGTGGCCAGTGTAACTACGCATCTTCACGGAAGAGTGCATTGATCTACCACAAAAGATCTCACACGGGCGAGAAACCTTTCCAGTGTGACCAGTGTAACTATGCATGTTCACGGAAGTGTAATTTGATTACCCACAGAAGAATTCACACGGGCGAGAAACCCTTCAAGTGTGACCAGTGTAACTATGCATCTACAAATAGGGGTGCACTGATTAACCACAGAAGAACGCACTCGGGCGAAAAACCTTTCCAGTGTGACCAGTGTAACTACGCATCTGCACAGAAGAGTGCATTGATTTACCACAAAAGGTCTCACACGGGTGAGAAACCTTTCCAGTGTAACCAGTGTAACTATGCATCTTCACGGAAGAGTGCATTGATTTACCACAAAAGATCTCACACGGGCGAGAAACCGTTCCAGTGTGATCAGTGTAACTATGCATCTTCGCGGAAGGATATTTTGATTACCCACAGAAGAACTCACACGGGCGAGAAACCCTTCCAGTGTGACCAGTGTAACTATGCATCTACAAATAGGGGTGCCTTGATTTACCACAAAAGATCTCACACGGGCGAGAAACCTTTCCAGTGTGACCAGTGTAACTACGCATCTGCACAGAATAGTTTATTGATATACCACAACACATCTCACACGGGCGAGAAATCCTTCCAGTGTGACCAGTGTAACTCTACTTCTTCGCGAAAGGCGCATTTGATCAGTCACAAAAGGAGACACACGGCCCAAAAGCCCTTTGGATGTACAAAAAGTGGATATCGGGCCGAAGATAAGAAAAATTTACATCGCCACGAAAGAACACGCCACTCTCAGGGGGCAAAGGTTCACAAATGCCCCATTTGCGACCGGAACTTCGCTACCAATAAAACCCTTCAAGCGCATTTTCGAAATCTTGGTCCACCTGGAATCCCAATTTCTGCTTCAAACAGTCACCACACAGAACCAGTGCGCCAATCAAAGCCTCGTGAATTTCACCTCTCTGGTCGTCAAACGGGAGGTAGGTTTTGTTCGATTCAACTGCGACGTTTAACGACGGATCAGATTGAATCTTTTACTGAAAAGCCTCACTGTGCCCACGCCGTAAAAGCGGAAGTTGCCCAACCTGACGCAGACACCACAACCATAGAGAGAGAAAGGGTGTTCGGCTACAATTGCGTCAACTTCGATGTCAGCTGCGTCAAACAAGAGCGTTTTTACGACTTCATCGAGCAAGTTCCGATTGCGACAGTCGTAACGAGAGAAGAGTTGGAATATCACCCAGTTGTGGACTATAAAGAGGGTGTATCAAGGAACCCAGACACCCCGATCAAGATCGATTTCCCTCGAAGTAGAATTTTTTTGTATGAAAGACATGAATCATTTTAATTCAATATTTTCATTTGTTCCCAACTAATTTGAGATGTTAAGCAATTAAAATTATTTTCAAATAATTTTTTTTTACAGTTAACACAAAAACAGTGAAATTATTTTGTATTTTTATCTCCGGGTGTCCAAATTAAAACGTAATAACTGAATTACTTTTAAATATAGAATTGTCAAAATTATTTTAATCACTAAACAAGAGGCTGTTCTACACATAACTTTTAATTTTATAAGTTCAAATACAAAATTAAAAGAGTTGAGCTTGAAATAGCGCGAAAGTTAACAATGCCCATGGTAGTCTTCCCCCTTTAAAATTTGTATTTTGCATTTTAAAACTTTTTTGAAATGTCGTTGTTCGTAAATTAAATTAGTTAAAATAAAAACACTTTCATTTTTTCATATATCGTTTATTACGTAAATTTAATATTAAATTTGAGACGTTTTAGTTTTTTATTAAGTCTGAAGGCCTGACCCTTAATTTCTAGATTTTTGTCCTTCGCTAATTTGTGGAGTCTGAGCTTGCAATATAAATAAATAACTTTCTTAATCAAACTGATGCGATGATGTTCGATTCTAACTTCAGCATCAAACATATGTTCTGGGAAGATGTCTATGCCAACAATATTTCGTAATACAGCAAGCTCTATTTCTTAGACTACATTTCGATTATAGAGAGAGGAATATTGTTAAGAAATTATGAGACGGTGTCTAAGTTTAACTGTGAAGAACCCTGTGCTCTAGTTCCCAACCGCACTCGTACTCGTGAAACTAATCAACAACCCTAGGCATGGACATCAGGCCCTGTCTCTAGGGATTGAATCGTGTGATCACGAAGGCGTCGGTACTCTCCGCCCTATCGCCATTTACACTGGCTATTTATATCGAGTGAGAGCGCAGCGGGAGGGGGGTCGGAACAGGGCACACAATTTATTAAAAAATATATTTAGAAAGGTTATTCATATTTACAGGTAAAAGGTCTAAAATGTTATTTTTATCTTAGCACTTCCCTCTTTTCAAGAAAAAAAAACAAAAAGCGTCTCGTTTTAGTTTATACTTCACGATGCGATGCCATAGCGTTGTACTGGTATTCTCTCACGTCTACTTCGTCGAAGATTTGAACTTGAAGCCGGAGGTGGAACAAGTACCCCCGATGACCAGGATGTCGGTTCTGGGACGGTACTTGAAAGCGGAGGTGGCATAAGTACCCCTGGTGACCAGGACGATGGTTCTGGGATGGTGTGGGTTTGTACGTGCTCGGAGAACCTTACGATCTTGCGTTGTGGTATGATTTCAGGAATCGTTGCCGGTTCGATTTCAAAAACGTCATCGCTCCGGCCATGCAGTCGATTTCTTCCTCACGGGAATTGACATCCTCGGTAGCGTTGTTGTCTAGTCGTTGGATACAAGGTTTCATTCGAGATACGTGAATAACGTCTTTTTTCCCTCGTCGATTTTCAACCTCATAATTGACTGGAGGGATCTCGCGAAGGACTCGAAAAGGTCCATGGTATTGATGAAGGAGCTTCTCAGATTTTCCAATTTTCCGGGTGGGCGTTTTTACGTAAACTAAATCGTTTACTTTGAACGACCTCTCGCTCCTTCCGGAATTATACCGTTCTTTACTCTTCTGTTTAGAGTTGTCTTCGCGTTGCGCGATAATTTCTCGGACTAACGTTAAGTTTTGGTGTAAAGATTTGCTCTCTTCTAACGAGGTGTCGAGCACGATGTCAATAGGAAGAACGGCCTCTCGTCCATAGATCAGGAAAAAAGGGGCATAACTTGTTGTCTCGCGTTTAGAAGTATTGTACGCAAACGTTACAAAAGGAAGGCTTGTGTCCCAATCTTTCTGGTCGGTGGAAACATACTGACTGATCATTGCCACGAGAGTCCTATTAAATCGTTCGCAAAGGCCGTTTGTTTGAGGGTGATATGAAGTTGCGCGAATGTGTTTTGTAGAAACCAATTTCAGTACTTCCTGGGTGAGTTGTGCCAGGAAGTGGCTCCCTCGATCCCTTACGACTTCTTTGGGTGCTCCGTGTCGTAAATTAGTAATTGTAATGGGGCCATTTAAATCGCTTCAGAGTCACTTGGGCATAAAATGCGAGGGCGCACACCTTTCTATTTGGAACTGAGTCTCTTAACCCAATGGTTCTCAAGACAAATTTGGTTTCATCCAATGGTCCCTGCGCGTGCAATGCGATCTAAAAATATCAATTACCCCGGAAAAATAGCTGTTCAATTATTTACTCTGGGTCATTTTAGTGGGCATTCTGTATAAATTATATACATATATGTATATATTATGATGTAAGTAAATATATGCATATATGTAAACATGATATATGTACACATGCGTATATGTATACATAATATTTATATATATGAATATATGTATTTATTATATATGAATATATATATTTTTAAAAACCTATTGTTTTTTAAATAATGTTTCACTATGAACCCATGAACCTCCCCTCTCAGTTCGGCCAATCATTTAACGTTGAAACAAACTATTCACTTAATTTTGATGACACACTTTAAAAAAATCAAATTAAAAAAATAATTTTAAAAATATATTTAAAAACAAATTTATATGGTGTATATCATTGGAAAGGGCATACATAGCTGAGCAAAATGACACCATTAGCAACTCTGTAGCTTAATTAGAACAGCTGCTATGGGGATTAGAGAATATACCAGTCATGTCATTTTTGCCATTTTATGAACATTTTAAACAGCCGTAATTTGAAAACCGTTTGATATAATTCAATAAAACTTGACAATTCCCTTGTTATCCCTAGGCACTATCTAAATCCAAAATTTCATTAAAATCCGAGATGGTGAGGTTTTTGAGTGTGTTGATTTCACATGGAATGCCCCAAATATCAAAAATCGGTATTTATTTTGGAAAATTACGTAAAAATCTAAAAGGTTTATGTTTTTTGGTATCACTGGAAAGCTCCGCATGTAATCTCTCTAGGTATTTCTTAAAATGTTAACTTATCGCATTTCCACATCATCTTATAGCGTTTTGTACGTTACCCCTGAAAACTACAATATTTTCTACTTTTTCGCCTTTAACTCAAACATTTTTCAATCTACAAAAATATTAACACGACTACTGCGTTCTGTACCCCATTTTACCCTGGTAACTAAATTCGCATTGATTTCTAATGGTTAGATAGAAAGATATTCAACTTTTATTCAAGGGGGCGAATTACGTATACGTGTCACATGAAAAACCGGGGCTAATGGTTGTTAGGGCGTATTTCAATAACTACTAAGAATATTTAGCTAAAAACTCAGACTTAGTCGTTTCTAATAATGACAAAACTGTGTGCAAAATTTTACAAAAATCACGTTCCACCACAATGGCGGGGAATCAAAGCCGTTATTCATTCGGAGTAGCGTTATGGATTTCTGCCGTTAACTTCTGGGATCTCGAGGAAGTACTTTCTTGAAATCATGTATCGACGCTCATATCTATTATTAGTCGGTGGCGTCACCTATCTTTCAAAGGATATATATATATATATATATATACATATATAATAATAATTGTTAATCCATGGTTCACGCTAGTGGTAGATAGTGCCAGTGCCTTAAATTATTATCACTGCTGGTTTGCGGTAGATGACGCCACCGACTAATGATAACTGTTTCGGTTCGTAAGTGATTTCAAGAAAGTGCCCTCAGCCATTAAATAAAAATTTGGCTCTATAAGCCATTGGTTTCCAATTCTGAAGTTTTTTAAACCTATATATTTTCTTTAGTTTTAACGGAAAAAAATATCATCTATTAAGTCATATAAATTATAGATTAGAGTTAAATGGGTCTAGGCCAAAAATTAAAGGTTTGAACCTATTTGAAATAAATAAAATAATTTAAAAAGATATTTTTAAGGGCACCGTCGTATTTATGGTCCATCTGGAAACCAAATTGCGGCTTCGAACAGTCACCACCAAGAATAATAATAATAATCAGCTAGGCTAATACCCAAAGCACCACCTTAGGCCTAAGTCATCATGCGACTTTTGAAGCCCTTAATTCAGGTGGCCGGGTTACAATGCGTAGGAGGGTGGTGGCAAGCCCTGCATGCCACGAGATCGAGCCAACAGCTCCCTACACTAACTATTACCGTTAACTCGGGGGAAAACCCCTTAAACCAGTGGGGAGAGAACTTGCAAACTCAACGCAGAAGGAGTTGTTCCGAGTTTTCACCCAGTGCCACAAGCTGGGATCGAACCCGGCTCCTCTTGCTGCGTGGCGAAAGTGCTAACCACTCCGCCACCCCAGTGTGCCAGTCGCAACCACATCAATTTCACCTCTCTGGTAGTCGAACGGGAGGTAGGTATTGTTCGGTGCAACTGCAACATTTGACGAAGGACCAGATTGAATCTCTCACTGAAAATCCCCACTGCGCCCAAGGTTCCTATAAGTACAAACGTTCAATGCGCCCACGCCGTGAAAGCGGAAGCTGCCCAGCCTGTGGCAGGCAAAGCAAAAGTCAATGTGTCAGAATTTATAGCACGGTGTACCTTGTAACAGAGACCATACCACCGGAGGTCTATCATCATAGTGCCCTACGCCAGCGTCCCCAAGCCCGGATAGGTGACAAATCCAGCATGGGTAGCAGAACCCTACTACTGATGGTCGCACCTTTGACGCGAGCCACTCAACCCAGCAGAAGGTGCAGCAATGGGTGGACCATTTCCCACTTCGCACGCAGCAGTGGGAGTAAGAGTGGATGCTATAGCAACTCCAACCGACACCCTACCTACGTA
Source organism: Leiobunum rupestre (assembly GCF_980474605.1). Lineage (NCBI taxonomy): Eukaryota > Metazoa > Arthropoda > Arachnida > Opiliones > Sclerosomatidae > Leiobunum > Leiobunum rupestre. The sequence goes on from NC_143384.1 coordinate 85,785,924, forward strand.
GGTAAGGAGTCAAACCCTTTGGAGAGAGCTCCTAAAGGGGTACGACAAGCACACAGCAGCCCAAGTAACCCGGCACAGCTGGCACCGGAGATACCGGAGGACCCCAAAAGGCCGGGAAACAGGACCACCGAGCCCGCATATGGAGGCCCGCCGCCCCACAGCAGGCTCCCAATCCGCCGAGGCGGCCAGTTTGCCTGGACCCTCTCCGTTAGCCTGAGCCGAAGCTCAATATCCACCCCAAACCTGACCGAAGTCGGAGGTGGAGTGATCAGAGCTAACATCTCCCAGTGCGCCACCGCCCTTATGGATCACAAGAGCCGGTCCTTGATTCCCCGGTAAAGCCACTAGTTATTGCACAAAAGTCGAGAGAGAAATGCTGTTCGGCTCCTATTGTGTCAAAATCGATGTCAGTTGCGTCAGACAAGAGTCTTGGGACAATAACGAGGGTTTCCCAATGAACCCAGACACCCCGATCAAGAACGAGTTCCCTCCCGAAGAAAACTTGTGAATTGTTTGGACGAAACTAACGAAAGCCATTGTTCATTATTAATGTTTTTATTTGTTTCTAACTAGTAAACTTTTCAAAGTATATTTAAAAAAATGCCTTTTGAAAATTTGGAGGAGGCCTTCATAGACATACATTGCATTTATTAACTCTTTCAGATATTATTCGCTAATTGAAGATTGTTTGGTTTTTTCATGCTTAATTTCGGTTTTAACTAACGTCGTAAGTTTGAAAAAATTATTTCCTGTAGCTTTGTCCTTTTTAACGGGTTTACTGTTAAAGAGGGCGAAATTATGTAGTTACTTTACTTATCCAATATTTGGTATTAAGCAAACGCCTGTTTCTTAAATTTCAGTAGTTTGTTGCAAAAAGAAGATTTAATTATTTGCAATCTAAACTTCTTAAGTAACGTAATAAGAATAAAAAATCTTTTGACATGAGTACAAACAACACTGACAAATTAAGAGACATATTATAAAATCCAAAATCTGTAAATTTAGTATTCATGCTAGGAAACGAAAAGTTGATTTTTATGTGAAATTACAAAAAATTTAAGGTTTAAAACGAAGAAAGTGTTTATAATAAAATTTTCGGTTCTGATTAGATAACTCACCATTTGAATAGATTAATTTAATAAAATTACAGGATACCAATGACGACTGAAAAATGTATTAACAATTTTTACAGTTTAAAATTAAGCCATAATACAGGCTCGTCTTGATCTCAAACTAAATTAAAACTCCCTCATATAAAGAGTCGATAATTCCTCGACGACTCGCAAACTACGTTTCAGCATGCTCAAGCCTACGCTCTCCTTCCGTGACGTCATTCTGATATTGGCAAAGAGCCTGAATCTGAAAATATTATAACGGGTAAATCAAAAGAAGTTGATTTGAAATTTAGTTTAGCCACACACATTCTTCAATTTATGGTCAGAGGAATTACCACTAACTTTAAATATGCTGATGCATTTCTCCCTGTGGTAATCTCAAAGCCGAAGATCTGTACTCAATCGTTTGGGAAGGTATTGACAAGCTGCAAGGAGCTGGGTTTAACATACTATGTGTCGTCTGTGATAAAGATACATCGAACCAAAAGCTAATAAAGTTTTGCACGGAAAGTGAACAAAAATTGCATAACCACAGAGTGGGCTACAGAAGCAAAAACCCATTTAGAAATAGTGAACTATTATATTTTATATCCGATGTGTGTCATGCTGTAAAAACTGCAAAGAATGGACTCGGCAATAGTGGACAATTTAAGAAAAATACAAAAAGTGAAACCAGTAAAGCACCTCTACCCGTGCGGCTCTTAAAGCAAAACGGAAATTTTTTGTTATGGAAGCATGTAGAAGGTATGTATCGAATTGATTCCTCATCTATTTTATGGCTTGCACCAAAACTGACATACACCTGGACTACAATCAGTGGCGCCGCCAGCAATAGGCACGAGTAGGCACGAGCCTACGTGGAAAATTAGAGGGGGCCCCAAATTTATTAAAAAAGGGGCCCTATTTTTTCATATTGGTAAATTTTCCGTAGCCGAATTAAAAGAGAAATTGCTGAAAAACTTGTGACTTTCAAAATGCACATATTTTATGGGTTTATATTTACTCCATTTAAAAAGGATAATACCCATTGTATAATAGCAGGGGGTAAGCGCGTAAGCAAAAACGCAACGGGTGCCTTACGCGGCCGTCACTCCTCCTCCTGCTGAGGGGGAGTTACGCGCGTGGCTAGACGGAACACGAAATCGCACAGGTACGACTGAGATAAAATAAACAAACAACAAGCTATCTTGTGACTAGATTTAAGGCTTGTATATAGTTTTCTTCGCTATATTTTGACGACTATTTTGAAATGACCGTCCGTGGCAGAGATAGACATATAGTGTATTTTTTCAAAGAAAAAAGGTTGACTCACTTTCTCTAAAAATTTTGTTAACAGTCTACTACCCCCTGGAAGTAGGCTGCCGTAAGCACGCACCCACGAAGCAGGAAAAAAACTATTTCATGGGCGTGATATTTTAACTATATAAGCCTTGAAATAGTTTTTTCCTGCTTCGTGGGTGTGTGCTTACAGCAGCCTACTCAGGGTCGTAGCTAGTGTAACCCTTCAGGTTCATTTTCCCCGCTTACTTACATTTTTTTTTAATAATTTTTGTGTTTTATTTACTTTTGTTATTACGTTTTCCCCGCACTCTTGACCCTCTAAATTTACAGTTCTTGTTAAATATTCTTAAAGCCCCCTACATCAAATATCTTAGAATTCCGAGCTCTATTTAATGAAACTAATCCCAGTGTTAAAATATAAATTTAATTTAATGATAAACTAAACACTTAAATAACTTTTGAACCATACATACAAATTAATTATTGTTTATAAGCTTTATAGAACTCGATCAAACCCCATGATAAAATATAAAATTAAGATAATTAATTAAACCATTCTCTCAATATAAATTATAAACTAAATCCCTGCCTTCAGCAATACTAAAATTAATCTCTCGCTAATTAAAGTGTTTTTCTCTCGGTCACAAGATCATGGTGCAATACATTCAGCGAACTTTCCCGGCCCAGATTTTCCCTAAAACTTCCGAACTAAACCAATAAAGCTCCCTCAGCTCACAGATATCCCATGAAATCATTTCAAGTCCACAGGCTTCATATTAACTACCAGGTAGTGATAACCCAACAAAAGCGCTCGTTTTCCAAGGCCGTCGCCACAGGGTCAAGCGGGCGCCCGGACGTTTCCGCTTGGAGACAGAAAATCGGGAACATCGAGACTCTCTGGCACCCCCCCCCCCCCCCCCCCCGCAACCCCGAGCGACCTTTCGTAGATCAGACGACGTCATCAGTACCATCATAGGACACGAGTCTTAGGTGCACCAATGACCCACGTAAGAAGGGAGGTCACTAATTACTTTTGTTTCAACTCCGCCTACAATCCTTGGAACAAAACCAAGAGACAGAGCCCCAAAAAGACAGAACTCTGCTTTTGGCAGAACTCGACAGAACTCAACTTGTACCAGGAAGGAAGTTCACCTACATTACCCGGAGAAACCATGTCGAAACAAATATAAAATAATGTGCGATGAAGTCGCGCTTAAATATTACTTAACCCTCAATGCAAACCACATGATCGGAACAACCCTCAATGATTGCCTAGATGACCCACAACCAGGGGTACGTTCATTATGAGCAATCAGACTTGCATCGGCTTGGGAGCGATGCTTTCTAGTTGCAGCGGTACGTCACGAGTTACTGTACGTCTTTTTGGCAGTTCCTAAATCGGTAGCTTTTGGAGCTTTAAAAATGGCGGCTAGTGGTCTTCATTTAATTTTAGGTCCGAATAACAGAATTAAAAGAAAACTATTATTTTGGCTGCTCGATGAATTGTCAAATGACGAAGAAGTGGAAATGGATTTATTGGAAACGAATTTAAATCATCCCAACAAAAGAACACGGTTAATTACTCCCGTTGTAGCTCTAAATCTATTAAAAAAGCCAAGGCTTGTCCCTATTAGAATAGTTGATTATGTCGAAACAATTGTTCCTAACTACAATATGACTGACTTTAAAAGCCATTTTCGTATGTCTCGCAACGCTGTTGAGGTAAGTTCAGAAGAACTAGGGAGTAATGTCGTTAACGGTACCACTATGTCGTATATTTTCTTACAGGAGTTGATCATTATCTGTTCAGCTGCTCTCGCAAGAAAGAAAGAACACATAATAATTCCTGTACAAAAGCGGGTGTTAGTGAGTCTCTGGCTATTAGCCACACCAGACTCTTTCCGCAGTGTTGCAGACCGGTTTGATTTGTCGAAAGGAAATTCCCATTACGTATTTCTAGAGTTCATTAAAATCATCACTGAGGAACGTCATAATTATGTAGTTTGGCCATCAGAAATGGGAATGAGAAACACAATGAATAATTGTAAAGACAGGTATGGGTTTCCTGGCGTAGTGGGAGCCGTTGATGGCTGTCATATAGATATTAAAGAGCCAGTTGAAGGAAAGAATTCATACTACAACCGAAAAAAAAGAACTTCTGTCTTATTACAAGGTATGTATGTATATATCAAGAACTCATAAATATTGGTGGTAATACAAAAAATTAAATTTCTCATTCGCAGGCATTTGCAATGAAAATTTAATGTTTATAGATTTGTGTGTTGGATGGCCAGGCTCCGTGCATGATGCTCGGGTTTGGAAAAATAGTACTATTTATAATGAGCTACGAAACAGAGACAAAACCACATTAGACGGGCATCTACTGGGAGATTCTGCATATCCTCTCGAGTTATTCATAATGGCCCCCTTTAAAAATAACGGAAATCTATCTGAGCAGGAAACAAACTTCAACACGTTATTCAGCTCTGCTAGGCAAATGATTGAGCGTACATTTGCCCACTTGAAGGGTATATTTCGTCGTCTAAAATATTTAGATATGTCACTCATGGAAGAAATATCTGAAGTTATAATGTGTTGTTGTGTTTTAAACAATTTTTTTGTTAATTCATGATGGTGATCAGGATGTAAGAGGTGCTACAGCTGATATTATAGAAGAAGCAAATCCAAGAGAAATCCTAGCAGCGGCAAAAAACAAACGTAATAGAATTTGCCAGGAATTGGGCTTACGACAGCAAAGAGCAAATTAGTATGCATAAAAACACTTGTAATTGAGATTTAACTACTTCAAAATAAAAATGTAATTTTTGACTTTAATGAATGCAGAATTAAAATGATTTATTGTTCATCACAACTTAAGGTATGTTGAATTGTAGGTGTTACTCTACATTTCTAAAAAAGCATCCGCAATTTTCTCTAATGTAGAATTTTTTGTGTCAAGCCTTTTCAAAATTTCGTCATGAAAATTCTTAGCCTGCTTTTGAGCATTTTCTTCAGCTTTTTGATTATCTTCCATCCACTTTAGAAACCAATCTGGAGCTTCATTAGTTTTGACTTTCCTTTTTTTTCGATCGTTGGCACACACTTTCTACATCATCTTTCGGAGTTACATTTAATGCAGATGAGGATGAAGCTTTAGAAATTGGAGAGGTAGGTCTAGTAGTAGGTGCTGAATTTGACGAGGCAGAACTTGTTCCAATATCAGAAATACTTTCATTCGAAGTTGAGCACCCTGGGTTCCTTATGAAAACGACTTTATATTTTAAATTAAATATTCATTTAATATTTATTTACCTGAAGGAGAACGGGATGAAAATAGCAAATTAACTGGATTTATTGAGTGTTCCGAATAGAGAACCTCGTCAGTAGCGGCGCTAAGATTTTTTCACAGGTGGGCTAATTATTTTGTGGCCCCTAAGAATTTTGTGGCCCTTACAACCATGGAGTGTAGCTACACTCCATTTTTCAAATTTAGTGACCCCTTATAAATTTTCCAGGAAGCGAGAAGAGCAAGGTCGTTTTCTTGGTGCGGCTGTCGTCGCGTTTACTGGACCCCCTATGACCTTGTATCCGACCTAGAGGGGATACGTGCACAACGGGGTATTTCCCTAAATTCCCTTTCTTTTCTTTCTATTGTTCATTCAACTGTCTCTCAATTTCCGCTCCCTTTATCCCGAATCTATCTGTTTATGGTCTACTATCTTATTGAGTAAACAAATTGATTTTGAAAGTTTTTTTCCGGAAAACCTTTTCTTGACAATAAAACAAATTTCTAGAGATAAAGAAAATTCATAAATTCAAATATGTGACCGCTTAATTATAAATATGTGGCCCTTTTAATATAAATATGTGGCCCCTCTCAGAAATGCAGGGGGGCTAAAGCCCACTTCAGCCCACCCTTAGCGCCGCTACTGAGCCTCGTTCATTGCATCAAAAAATTCCCAATTTTGCTTCCCTCTACCAGTTTTGTTGCTCTTATCCTTTACTCTTTTATAACTGAAATAACACATAATAATACCCTTAATATTATGATGACCATTTTATCGCTATTGTATTAAGTTAGTAGACTAAAACAACTTTACTTCTTACGTTATTTTTAAATTCCTCCATTTGTTGTCACATTCATCTGCACTATATATATATATTCTTTATCTTTTAATCCTTGACTTATTTTCACCCAAATGTCCTTTTTCCTCCGACTACTCTCATGCTCCTCCTTGTAGGTTTGAAAAAGATCAATAAGCAGTAACACTGCCTTTCGGGACCACCTCTTCCCTAATTGAAACAAAAGGATAATATATACATTAAATGAAATAACAGAAAATAACAACCTGAATCTTCGCTTGAAACCATATTAGTTTCATTTACGCTGGATACAGGACTTTCAGCCTTCAACAGCTGTGATACAGAACCAGTTAATGGCAATGAAGAATTTTCATTATATTTTTCTGGAACTATCCCAATTTCGATAGCTTGATTAAGGCACATTATGGCAAATTCAGGTTCTACAGTATAATATTTTCGTTATTTATTAGCACATGGAAGCAAAGGCTTAATATAGATTTCGGTTTTAAAAACAATAGGCAATGAATATTAAAATAATTAAATATATTTGAACTTACCATTGATAATTATATCGTAATCGGTGGAAGACACTGCAATTTTATATATATTTCCATTTGAATCGCGAAATGAAATATTTTTGTGTCGTCTCCATATTAATCTTCTACAAACGACGTCACGCTGCAAATAAACCAGCTCTTCCAGCCGGTTGATTTGGTTTAAATCGGTTGAGCAGCGCAACGTCATACCGGAAGCTCAAAAAATTGTACAGTAAAAAACCGGTTTATAAATCTTGAACCGTTGCATTTGTTGCAAGCTACTGAACGTACCCCAGGACATTCCGATCGGAAGAACATAAGCCAAGTAGTCAGTGGCGTAGCTGAGATCTCGGAGGCCCCCCCGCAAAAATCCCTATGAGGCTCCACTTTTTAATTTTTTTATGGTTAGCGGGGCCCCCCTCCGAAGCTCGAGGCCCTTTCCGAAGCTCGAGGGCCCCCCGCACCGCGGGCCCTGCGGACCATCAGCTACGCCACAGCAAGCAGTAATAAGTCTGAGAAGCGTAATGCCCTCAACGCCCTCGAATCACCTGTTGATCACCCAATATCTAGCCGCACCGAGAGAAGAAAGCCAGATAACCGAGACCGACTCCCTAGCCTAGCCGGACATTTCAGACCGAAGCTTGAAGTACCTACGCCCCCGTCAGCTTGTGAAGTAAAAGAATATAGGAAGAAACCCACAATCCGGCCGCCAAACCATAGACGAGTAAATAAACAGATTTAAAGAAAAGTGTGAATAAAGAAACGCGTAAACAAGCAATCCCCAAAGATGTCCCGTTCTGTGAAGTGCGTGTGTCGGGCATCTTACGTAAACCGAGGAACGAGAAAACCCGTAAACGGAGAGACGACAACGTAGCGGAGGACACCGAAACCAAGTGATGAGTAGAATTTCCGTCATAACCCCCCCCCCCCCCCCATTGTAGAGTACCCAGGGTCGAAATACAAAGTAGCCAGTGAAACGAAGAGAAAAAGTTTTGAAAAGAAAGCTTAATCCCTCGCTATTGTCCGAGAAAGGGATTTAAGACAGGTCCCCTCGAGGTTGCGAGTTCATTCTGCTTCTTGTATTTATACAGTTCATATTACCTTTTCCGTTCGCGTTGCGCCCTCATTGTTATTATTTTTTGAATTAATTATTGTCATTGTTTAATTGTAGAATCTTTAATTGTAGTGTTTATTATTATTTAGTGTAAGTGTATATTAATTTATGTCCCATCCGTCCTTGAGCCCAAGATGCCTGAGAGTAGGGATACCGGAACCGATCCCATAGAAAATAGTAAGAGATAATTTAATTCACAAATTTAAGGTCAAGAGTGTATTTTTAGATTTAAGTTCCCCCTTGTATGTTTGACAAGCTAAAAGAACCATAGAAGAGATGGCCTAACCATCACTAGAAGCAAAGTAAAATTATCCCCTCAGTCCCCCCGCAATTTTGTTAATTTGTTTTGTATTTTAGTGTTATTTTATAAATTTGAATGTTAAATAAAGGTTTTGTGATTGATTAACGACAAAGGGTTTCCATTCTGAATTCGAATCTCCCCTCCTTTTTTATTTTCTTTTTTTTTCTTTTCCCCTGTATGTAACCCCCTCTCTCAGATTTAATTCACTCCACGATAAGGCCACGACTCGCATTTTGTCGCCATCTTCCCCCGCCTTGGTGAATTAATATCTTTGAGCAAGGGCTAGGAATATTTCTGTGAACAATCAATCATCACGATTCAGTAAATTTCCTTAAAAACCTTACACGTGTGATCTTCTCCAGTTTCATTGTTTTTTTTAGTTAAGGGCTTTCATTTTCCTTATGGATGTTCATAGTTTGATCACAATACACCAGTGATATTTCATTGTTTTCCTGAAGTTTTCCAGGATTCTTTCATATCTACCAGTTTTCATTCATATCTACCAGTTCATTCATGTTTTCGTTCATTATCACTATTATTCCAACTAAATATGTCACTATAATTTAATTTAACTTTTACGTCAAACAAATTATTTCATAAAGATATTAAAAGTATTTTTTATGTTCGTTACACTAAAATTTTAGTTACATCACTTTAAATATCAGTTTAATAGTTTATCTCCTTGCCATCAAATAGTTTAAAATCCAACCCAAAACGTTTGATGAAAAATTCCACGTGTCGGTTTGTTTACATTCCATTCTAAGCAAAGAGTATAAAAACTACGTAACCTAGAGATATAATGACGGTGGAAAGCAGTAAAGGAAATTGTAGCAACCGGGGGGGAAGGCACTCAGTGAATTTGCACTTCAAATTTCGGTACCGCAGCGCCACTACGGCAGTTTTAAGTGGCAATCATTTACCTTTAGGACTTGGCAACGGTAGAGAACAAACGCCTTATTCTTCGCTTTTTGAAAATAAACACCGAAACAACGAATCCACAAATTCTAACTAAAAAAATCACGACACAGTAACCAATTACTGTCACTTTTTTGAATTGACAGATATTAGACAATTAAATATCCAAAATGCCAAATTTAGCACCTCCGCAACACCGTAACTGCCATTTTTCTCCGGTATTATTATTTATTGTACTAAAAACTGCCGTAGTGGCGCTGCGGTACCGAAATTTGAAGTGCAAATTCACTGAGTGCCTTCCCCCCCGGTTGCTACAACTTCCTTTACTGCTTTCGACCGTCATTATATCTCTAGGTTACATAGTTTTTATACTCTTTGTTCTAAGTATGTGATTTTCATTGGCGCCTGAGCGGTGGCACTTTTGGAAATAGTCGATCTCGGCGGGAAAAATGAATTAGAACATTTTGAAAAAGGTTGTAAATCATACAAAAAGGTTTATTCTACCTCTGACATCGACGAATATATGGAATAGCTTTCAATAAATTCCTTAAAGTAACGGAAAACCATAATCGTTCCATTCGATTCAACGCTAATAGTTAGGTCCGGAGGTGGCGCCAGCGCCTCCGTAGCGGCAAAGAGCGAATTTCGCTATTTTTGATCTTTTGGGCAGGCATCCTGGTGCGAGCGTAGAAGAGCGCGCGAAGTTGGCCATGATCCAGCAAATGGAATTTCGACTTCTGAACATAGAGATAGAAAAGAAATAGAGGCACTATTGTATCTGGCGAAGTTGACCGCGAGGGCTGACCCCCTTTTGCCAATGTAGGAAGCCATGAGATGGGCAGATTACGTGGCGCCATCGACGCGCGGTGAAATGAAATACATTATGCCTTTTGGAAAATCAACTGTCATTTGATGTAAACAAAAGAAGGATAGATGTCGATGCAAATTCTGCCCATCTCTGCATTCGTACATCTGGGGGGGGGGGTGGGATGATTTTTCCCGGTGAAAAACAGGGGTGCCTTAACGCGGTAATATTCCCTCTATTTCTTTTCTATTTCTATGCTTCTGAACATTGGCCACAGTTACTCTAGGCTACTCCAGTCAAAGAGTATAAAAACTACGTAACATAGTTTTTATACTCTTTGCTCCAGTCCTATTTCCCTAAGGTCGTTACTTTTGTTAGGAGTGGTACTAGGTGAGTAAGTTATCATTTCTATTAATAATGGTAAAAGAATGAAGAAGGGTATAATTATTACCATATTGAAAGTATTTTAGTTATGCATTAACGCCCAAAGCGAGTAAAATTTATTGTAATTTTTTAAACTACTTAGCATAATTTATAATTTTACACTTGCCAAGGCTTAAAGTTTACATTTGGTATTCTTAAATCTTGGATTAAAAACGTGTTACTGGATATTGCACTCTATCTTCGCCAATGCATTCTCTGGCGCCTTACGAATGGCTCAAAAAAAATCGGGGTGAGGTGAGGTTGTCATGGAAACGGTGATACAAGTAAATCTCGGTGCATGCGCGATTGCGCGTAACGTGCAGTGATTTGAAAAAGTTACTGGTTTCTTCGCCATTTAGATCCTTGATTACCTAAGCCTTATCCTTGTTGGTATGAATATTTTGTGGTAAATATAGAAATTAGCAGAGATTTTAAATATTTGCGCTAACTTGAAATTGAATATTACGAGAAGAACTAAGCACTGTGTTTATCCCACATGTAACAGCGACTCCAGGTATGATAGGAAACCACATATGTTCGGGGTATCCTTTTTCGCTTTCCCAAAACCAAAAAGAACACCAGAAACTTTCCAAAAATGGTTCAATTGGTTAAGGCAAGTTAGGAAAGATTTCCAATGTAAAAACATCACAAGAAATACACATATATGCTCAAAACCCTTTGTTGGGGGTAAAGGACCATCAAAAGAATTTCCGGATCCCTTTCATTTAAAAGTAAGCTCATTTTTCATTACCTATTATCCTCTTTGACTTTCATCAAAAGTTGACTCAGAGGAGTCACAATCCAAAATCTGATCAAGTTTTGAATCATTATGATTTATTCCTAAAAACTGATTCCAGCCATTGAAACTCAAACCTAAAATTATTAAGACTATATGAAATCTTACAGTGCGTTATAAATACGAAAGAATAGAAGTTTGATTACGTTTTAACGTACTGAAAACTGATATAACGTTTTTGATCCAAGCTGTTTAATTCCTTAAACCTAAAACGCCCCCTTGTTTGTATCACCAAAACGCGAAAATCCGATAGATGGCGCGAGCGGCATCTCAGACTTTTGAAAATCACCAAATTCCCGGAGTGCAATATCCAGTAACACGTTTTTAATCCAAGCTTAAATCTTAATATCCAGTTATGTCATGAATGGTTCAAATTGCATTAATAAAATAAATTGAAATAATTGCTTTCTGATATGAAAAAAAATATTATGTATTAAAGACTGAATATTTATGTAAACCTCCTTTGGCATTGCATTCTTTTCCAAAGAATGAGATTGTAACTTTGCAAGACAAAAATGGATTGATGGGATCCAGCCATATGGATCGACATCTAGATAAGATATGCAGTGGTATAATACTGAAAGTAAAAATTAGGGAAGATGAGTGTTTAATATTTTATTTTCTTTCAAGTTTGTTCGGTACATTTTTAACCGTGTGAAAAGATATCCGTGACTCTTAGTGGGCTAGTTATCAATATTCCAATGAATTAATTTTAAAGGTTTTATTTATTTTTAAATACAAGTTTTGAGTACTTTCGTTATTTTGGAATTTATCATCTACTATAAATAACATTTTTGGAAATTCAAAAGACACCTGGTATTACTGGCATAACAATGCTGACACCAAGAAATACTACAATGCAAACACCAAGCTGCATTACAGTTTAAAAGGTAGGTGTGTGCCACTGTCACTAAATTCATAAACAATCAAAGGTACTTCTCTCAGTATCATACACTGACGTTTATCCTTTCTAAGACTTAAATAGCATGTCGTGTTAGCGAGAGGAATGTTACTGGGAAAATATGTTTTCAAGACGAATTACCTGAAGGTATAAGATTTTAAGGGCTACCCTAACCTCAATTACCATAAGTTATTAATTCTAAGTTTAATAAGTGTGCTAGTAAATTTATATGTTAGCCAACACAGTACAGAATTGCATCTTGGCCGCGATCATAATAATTATTAATATCTTTAATAATGTTAAAATTTTGGCAAACCTTGTAATGTTTAATGATTTAATCAAGCTTCGAAGGTATTTTGCAATGTCTCTGAAACTGATTTTAATTTCTTTGAACAAAAAAGGATGTAGTGGCAATTATTAAATCAGGAAACCTTCTGGAGATGCTTTCGTGTTAATTGGAAAAGGTCCTGCCAAGACTATTTACCTAAAGAGCGAAATTTTCTAACCTCCTTAGTACAGATTTGTCTCTGCTACCGTTGTCAGATCAGAACTGAAAGGATTTGTTCTTTTTAACTAATGGGTATATTATTTACAAATAAAGTCTAGGTAAGATACGAAATAAGGGTCGATCTCAAGAAGTAGATAATAATTTAATAAACCAACATGTGTTATAGAAAACATTTCAAAGGAAAATTACAGTTTTTGGGGTAAGGGGGCTGAGTTGGGATCTCATAAGGCTTTGATATGGGACACTATTGGGTTCAAAATATTTAGGATCATTAATGATATTTTGTATCACCTTTTGGAAAACTGATTCGCATATCTTCTCAATAGGGAACTAACACTCCGTAGCTTTGGCTGTGGCCGCCATGTTGGGTAGAATTTTTTTTCATTAGGAAAAAGCATGGGTGACGTCGTGAGACGTAGAACTGTTAGCTCCCTATTGGAAATTATATCTTTTAGAAGGCTTTTCTGAATTTTGAACCTTCAACTCCTATTGTAAATTTAGGACATATTAATTGAAAAAACTTGTGTCACTTATAACTTTTGTTTAAATAATAATCCCATCGTCACGTATCCTGCTGTAGAAGATGACATTAATTGGTTGTTCCTACCAGCATACCACCTTTTTTGCTTTGTCTTTTAGAAAACCCAAGTGGTAGCAAACTAGCGTAAGCTACTCATAAGAATTACATGATGCCTAATAGTTTTAAACTATTAGGCATCATTTAATTCTTATGAGTAACTTACGCTAGAATTCGATAGTGTATTAATTAATACACTATTGAATTCTGCTAATGTAATCTCATTCGCTTACTTGTGTAATATATAAGGCCAATGCTTCGTGAATATGAATATGCCAACGAAATGAAAACTAATGGTTATTTTGAACTAAATTAGGGATGCGCCGATATATCGGCCTATTTTTTCTTATATCGGTATCGGCCAATATCAGCTTAAGCAAAGCCGATATTTTCCGAAACCGCAGGGCTGATACTGGGTTACGTTTTTAACTAAAAGTTACTTGTTTTGAAATCGGTTACTAAAAGTTAATTTGTCTAATTTGGTTACTAAAAGTTAATATTTGTCTAATTCGGTTACTAAAAGTTAATATTTGTCTAATTTGGTTACTAAAAGTTAATATTTGTCTAATTTGGTGGCAAAAGTAAACTACAGCAACCTCATTTTGTTTTATAATTATTTTCGGCGGCTACGATAGAGTTTGAGATTACGATAGTATTTTTTTTGGGCCGCAAATGAAGATTTAATGTTTTAATTGTAAAGTTCCTAGATTTTGGGTTGAAATTCGATTTGTCGTGTGTTCGCCGACACCAGACTTTTAAAAAATTGCTAAAGAACAGTTTTTCGTGTTAGTGTAAGTATTGGCGCCGAACGTTCGCTACGCTCTCGTGCTGGAGGCGCGCAGCGCTGCCCCAGCCCCATACTATAAAAAAGCGATGGTCCTTCTATAACACAACCTAGAGGACAGTACCTAGGCATACCCTAACAAGTATTGTCGGGCGTGGAAAAATTTGAGCGTATATCGCAAGACCAAGGGCAAAGTGGGGTACGCGACTGGAAAAATTCTAGTTGGATTACACTGTACTCATTTTCGTGTTGGAGATTATGCGAATCAACAACGCAAATAACAACAAGAAAGTAGCACAATATCACGTGGAAATTATTCGGAGTGAACAACACGTGGTTTGGGCTACCGAATCTTCAAGTGTCGGCGAACACACGAAAATAATAACAAAAATCGTAAAAAGGCCCAAAAAAGTGAAATTTTTAAAAAAATTAATAAGCGTTTGCGGCCAAAAAAAGAAAAAAACACCTGGAAATTTCCCAAAATTCCGAAAATTAAGAATTTGGATTTTGTTTTTTCAAGCTACCGGAATACCACGTGGACATTATTAGGACTGATAAACACGTGGTGTCGGCGAACAAACGACGAAAATAATAACAAAAACGTTAGAATACCCTAAGAAGTTCAATTTTTTTAATTAAATGAAAAAATTAAATAATAATTTCGGCCAAAATAAAAAATACTCACGCTATCTACGTGACAAGGTCTATCACAAGACGAAAATAATAACAAAAAACGTGAAAATACCCAAAAATGTTCAATTTTTTAAATTAATTTAAAAAATTAAATAATCATTTGGGGCCAAAAAGTCTTATCAGGCGCAAACAATAAAATCAATGTGGTTGCTGTAGTTAACTTCACCCGAAATATATTGGGTTATCTCTACGGTAAAATATTTCACCATGTTTAATTTTAGTACTCTGACCATAGAGATCCAAAACGCCGTCTTTTAACAGGTAGGTAGGCTTTTTTAGTTACAAAAATAGCTTGAGAGACCGCCACCGGCGGATTCCGTAGAAATGTAACGGCCGTTTCCGAAACCAACTTATGTCTATTTATATTTGACAGCCAGAATTGTTTTTAAGTTATTTCTTAGTTACTTTTAGCTTACTTTTTGGTTACTATTATGGAAGAGGTTAGTTACTATTTCCACTAAAATTAGTTACGAATTTGAGTATCAACCCTGGATACCGGTATAAGGAAAATATTTACAGTGAAACATAAAAAAAAAAGAAAATTCCCGATGTACTTAATGATAGTATTTGATTTGATTGGCCGCGTCACGTACGCCAGACTTCAGAGGCTAGATCATGCCTTTTTTTATACAGGGGGTTACGAGTTTAAACACGACATTCGATTTGTGATAGGAAATATGTATCAAATAAAATAAAAAGAAACGTATTCAAATTTGCAAATTCTTTTACAATGATTTTATCATATACACAACTGTTATGATGGATAACTAGGTTAATATCGGCTGATATTACCGCCCATATATCGGCCTCGAATAACCGATATGTACCCATATCAGTGCATCCCTAAACAAAATACTGATGAATCATCTATTCGGAACAAAAATTCTGATTATAAAAAGCTTTCTTCGTTTTAAAGCAAGTGTCGGCTTTACTGTAGTTGCGTTATCGCTCGACAGTAGTCGCCACCGTGCAAGTTGATTAGGCACATTACCCAGCACAATTTACCTATATGGCGTGGCCCAAAAGCATGCTTTTAGGTCATTGGGTATTCGTAATCACGTATCAGTGAAGACTATTTGTAATCACATGCTCAGTCGACCTCGTTTGGATTGGCTTTTCGGCAAACACGTAATTGTCGACTTGAAAATAAACGATAAAACGTTATTGAAAGTCGATACCAGGTGGAAGCACCTTCCCAGCGATCTGAGCAATCATAGCCATCTTCGATACATAGACCCAATCAAAAATAACGTAGGCAATGATAGAGCCGACGCATGCTTTAAATCTTCGGAATTTTTCTAATTTCAGATGTAAACCAACTCTTCTCTCGTTACGACTGTCGCAATCGGAACTTGGTCGATGAAGTCATTAAAGGCTCTTGTTTGTCGGAGCTGACATCGCTGTTGAGGCAATCGGAACCAAACACCCTTTCTCTCTCGATGGTTGTGATGTCTGCGTCCGGCTTCCGCAACTTCCGCTTTCACGGCGTGGGCGCAGTTGGGATTTCCAGCCAAATTGACGTAGCGCACTGGTTCTTGGTCACTTGGTGGTGACTGTTAGAGACCCAATTTGGTTTCCAGATGAGCCATGAATTTGATGTTGTGCTTAGAGGGTTTTTTGTTATAGAAGTTCTTTGAGTGAAGTGCTATTTCGTGGCGAAGTAAACAGTTCTGATATTGTGTACATCCAAAGGGCTTCTCGTCCAAGTGTCTTCATTTGTGACTGGTCATTTCACTCTTACGTGCAGACGCGTAGCTACACTGATCACACTTTAATGGTTTATCACCCGAGTTACTTCATCTGCTCGTTGCGTAAACGCACTTGCTGCACTTCAACTTCTTTTCTTCTCGCCAGGACTGTTGCTGAGTCACTTTCTCACTTAAAATAAGTTTTAAATTCTGTCACTATTCATCACTTTTTGTGATTTTTGCGTAATATTTTTTTTTAAATATTTTTAACTTTAGATACATTGGTTTTTCTTTTTTACTCACTTTTCAGCCACTATTTTCGGCTGTGTGACTTAGCAACAGGCCTGTCCCGGCCGCTCATTTTGCCAGAATCACGCTTTACAAGCTTATCCCGCCAAATCTTGTATTGTTCGTTATCGATAATACCACTTCTAGAAATAAAGCAAAATTTAAAAATAAGGATTACTGAAATATTTTGTTTAAAACGTATTCGGTGGCCAACTCTTATAGGAATAAACTTAGAATTAAAATATTTGTTTCACTCAAGCGAGCCAACATTTTTAACAAACAATGTTTGTTTAGACGTTTCTGTTCGATAGCAGAAGGTTAAAAATGTGTTACTCAACTAGGCAACATAATTTTGCTAATATTATTATCACAAATCGTCGACCAATAAAATTTCGCGTTCAGGCATTAAAATCTGCCAAGTTTCAAAACTTTGCCCATCAAAATCGTTTTGAGATGCCGCTCATAACCGACGTTATAAGGACGAAACCTTCCGTTTATCTCGCTCTGAAGGCAAACTACCAATACCCGAAATAACTTTTAGTAACTTTTACCCACGATCAGTAAGAAAGCCAGGATGGCGGGACTAGTGGCTGTGTGAGGACGACCACCAATCCAGTGGCGTAGCGGGGGGGGGGGCGGGGGGCAGACCGCCCCGGGCGCCACCATTAGGAGGGCGGCAGAATTGCCCCTTTTTACAAGTATGATTTTGGCGCGTTCATCCCTTCTATTTCGCCTCTCTTCCTATCGTCTTTGGAATTACGACAATGGCCCACGCTACGCCACTGCACCAATCCCCGAAACGGGTGTCCCGCCCTATCCGAAAATTTCCCGCCGTTGGCGTGGCGTTGACACATATCTCAACAGGGCCGTTCTTAGAGCCCTGGGCGAAATGTATGGGCGAAACTGACAAGGAGACGACCCGAGGTGATAATCACCGATTTTGTTCAAACTCGGGTATAATGTACACCTCTATGTAACTTGAAAAACCTGCAAATTAAAACTTGCGACAGGCTTTTGTTTTGCTATGGCAACCGAAAACGTTTTTGACAACATCATTTGGAAATTTTTTCATTGGATTTAAAATTTCAAAAATCGGAGAAATACATAAAAATTGATTAAAAAAATTAAATTTAATCAATTTTAAATGCATTTTTGGTCAATTTAATGAAAATGAGTTACATAGAGTTGTACATTATACCCGAGTTTGAACAAAATCGGTGATTATCACCTCGGGTCGTCTCCTTGGGAGTGTAGCGGCCCACCGGTATATACATCCACATGGTAATATTTTAGAGGCCCTGGGCCTACGCTCGGCTCGCCCCCCATAAGTCCTGTATCTCACCCCTTATTAATCGGATAGACGAGCGGACCGAATTTCCCACACGTCACAATCGTTAAAAAATAAAGCCAGAATCTCCTGGAATGAGCCAGAATCATAGCTGCACGGGCTGCTCACATGTTAATTTTCCATAGAAAGGGGTCGTCTCTGTTTCGCGTTACATTACGTTCTATGGAAAGGACTCACGAGCCCATGCAGCTATGCCCAAAATCACCCTGAAGTAATATTAGGATAAATATACGGTTTAAGCTAAAAATTGTTCAATTTTAATTTTTTTAAAAGCCTTAAAAATATAATTATTATTATTAAAATTCCAAGTATCTAACGACTAAGGTTATATTTGGTCATTGGTCCTTTTAAAAATACCCTTCTCGTGAACATCTAATGAAGTTCCGCGGATATATGTTACATGCAGAACGTTTGTAAATGTGGTGAGAGGTAACATTTTTGTGTATAGTACAGTATTTAATACACATAATGTGTTAGCTTATGAATTGGAATAAAGAACGTTGGCGTTAAAAATGCAAACTAGAGAAAACCTTTTAAAGCAAGTGTCAGCTCAACGTGTAGTAACTCTTCCTTACAAAAGATGTCGCTAGCGTCGAAATCAAAAGGCACCACTCTTTTCCGCGCCTTTTGCTCCTCTTTTAAATTTCCCCGCGCGTTCACCATTACCTCCAACCTCGGTGGGGATTTCAGGCTTGGGTCTTTGGGCAGAGGGTTAAAGGGTATGGGGAATGGGGGTTAAAGGGAGAAACTAAAGTTAGATGCGCCCAGCGAAGTTCCGGGAAAAAGAGTTCCCCTCGCATTCATTAATCGTTTGTAAATTAGTCAATAAAATAAATTACAGTAATTTTTAAAATTAGACTGGACACTAGCTAGGGAGGGAACACCGGAGTGGTAGGTAATTGAGCATGTGCAGACACTGATTTTTGACTCTTCGTGTATAAATTTAACAAATCATGATTCCTCGTGGAGCACGTGGCGCCATCTAAGTAAACTGACCGTTATACTTCGGAAAAAAAAGCTTGATAAAATGGTTTCCTAACTAAAAATGTACCTATAACTTGGAATTCGAAACTGCAAGAGATAGAATTGCGAACAGGGCGGTCGCCCAGAGTCGCTAAAATTTTAAAATAGGGATGTATACAGGGTGTCTCAATTTGCTCGATCAGGCCATTTTTCTCAAATTGTAGTTATGCTAGGGTTCTGAAATTTTCAGGGTTTATTTGTTAGGTATGGAAGGCTTTGGTTACTAAATTTCAGAAAAATCGAACGATTTTGTGCCGTTTTGGAAAATTTATTTTTCCACCGGTAGGTGTCACGCAAAATGTTTCAATAGAAAAGTTGTAGGGCATAGTCGAAAGTGTTAAAAATAATTTTGGTTCGGTTGAAAAAGACCTATTTTCACTGAGTTTGGAGGTCGGGGGAAAAACAAGTTGTACTAGCAGGCAATAGCCTTTAACGAATTGTAGGTAACATGCATTTCAGTTATAAGATTTCGAAAAATAAACAAATAATAATTAGCCCAAGTGACAAATGTTTTTTAATGACTTCTACAAAAGGTTTTCAAAAATGCCACCTTCTGATGCAATGCACAAATATGCACGATGTTGCATATTGCAAAATGCTCCCCGAACCATTTCTGGAGTCACCCGGCGACATGCTTTGATGATTCTTTGTCGTAAATCTTCAACGCTCGTCACAGGTGTTTGGTATACGTAGTCCTTTACGAATCCCCAAAGAAAAAAGTCGAGTGGTGTTAGATCAGGGGATCTTGCAGGCCAACGAACAGGACCAGTTCTTCCGATCCATCTTCCAGGAAACTCGTCGTTTAGATATGCAACCACGTCACGATATTGGTGAGGTGGCGCCCCATCTTGCTGGAACCAGATGCGTCTGTACTCGGCCAGAGGAGTGTCGTCCAACACGTTGGATATTTCATTTTGAAGGAACTCCAAGTAGTTTTGACCGTTCAGACGATTTGGCACATTTAAGCGAAACTGCACTTGGTGGCGGTGAGGAAATCCCCAGTGTGGATTCTCGTAGTCCCACAAATGTTGGTTTTGACGGTTGAAAGGCCCATCTCTTCCGAATGAACATTCGTCGGACATCAGTAGTTGATCGTGAAAATCCTGGTGTGCGTCAGCCATGAGGCAAAACCAATTGCAGAAGTCGAGTCGGCGCTGTCTATCACCGTCATGCAGTCCTTGGTGAAGTGTCGCTCGATAAGGATGAAAATGGTGTCTTTTGAGTGTTCTCCAAACGTCGTTTCGATCCAACCCTAAGTCAAAGCTGACAGTCCTGACGCTCGCTCGAGGATAGGCGACGAAGTATGCAAGTATGGTGTTTTCCATGTCGATGTCCTGGAGACCACGACCACGAAACCTCGGATTGATATTACCCCAGTTGTCGAAGTCGCGGACCACTCTAAGAACCGTCGTATGACTTGGTCTGCAATTGGGAAATCTTCGTCTAAATAACTGACTTACTAGATTAGCATTACGACGACCTTCTCCGTAAAATAATTCTAGCATATGAGCGCGCTGATCTCGAGTGTAAAGAGGCATACTGGACAACAATCGGCCAAGCAGAGATAATGTTTTAACTTCGAAATGTAAACGCTTTAAATACTACTCGGACAATTGATATTCGTGGTTCTGTGGTAGAATGCTCACCTGACGTGCAGGAGGGCTCGGGTTCGAATCCCACCCGGATATAACGCTACTTGAAAAATATTTATAATACACCCCCGTTCTCCAAACTCAGTGAAAAATAGGTCTTTTTCAACCGAACCAAAATTATTTTTACACTTTCGACTATGCCCTACAACTTTTCTATTGAAACATTTTGCGTGACACCTACCGGTGAAAAAATAAACTTTCCAAAACGGTACAAAATCGTTCGATTTTTCTGAAATTTAGCAACCAAAGCCTTCCATACCTAACAAATAAACCCTGAAAAGTTCAGAACCCTAGCATAAATACATTTTGAGAAAAATGGCCTGATCGAGCAAATTGAGACACCCGGTATACTTCCTTTTCATTTAAAATAAAACGCATATTTATTCATACAAAATGTTAGTAAAATTTACCATTAATAAAAACGAATAGTAACAATCTGAAATATTTTTTCAATCAGATCTAAAGGTGACATTTTAATGGTGTCCATTTCCTCGCCAACGCTACAGTAGCGGGCAGATATTGCGTCTTAACTAAGACTCTTAGGAATCGACCAATTGAATGCTTAAACAACGTTATCTTACAGGTAAACATTTAAAATTAAAGAAAAAAGTTTTAGCATGCCATGAAAAGTTATCAACGCGAACCTATACGTCGAATTCAAAGACTTTTAGACGTCTAAACTTTGGCATAAGAGGCATTTGAAATTGATAATTATGTTACTGAAACTTACATTTTATATACGAAATAATTTTTTTTATCTTATTTATGAACAAAACTCCGTGGAAGAAGTGAGTTGCTCCGTGGCGTAATTTGTGCAATTCCAAATATTCATGGCCGAATTTGACGCCATTTGCGTTGTCGCCCGTAAGGAAGCACGCTTCGAAAACTACATCAAGCATGCGAAAACGCCAGATGTTGTTTTTGCCAACGACGCCGTTTTGCATTTCCAAAATTTCAATGCATTTTTCGTTGAGGGAAACCGGTCTACGAATTTCTCGACGCAGTTTATAATATTTTAGAGATAAGTCGAGAACTTTGGTTGAAGTAGCCTTTTCCTGATCCAGGACTTCAAACCACGACTCTTCCTTTCCGCCATCATCGATACAGTAACGGCATTCGAATTTAAATCCAAACACCCTTTCGAATAGTAGCTGCCTATCAGCCTTGGGAATTTCGTGAACGTCGTGAAAGTAAGCAAACGTGATTCGCTTGACGTCATCGTGGTCCACATCCTTAGCCGACCTGACCTGCCGTTAAATGTCAAATAGGCATCGGGATTGCAGCTGTGATTAAATATGCTAAAACCCAAGTACAATCCAAAACCGATCACGTCGAATTTCCAATCGATAATTTCAATACCGTTTATCATCAGTTTTGCAAATCACTTCAACCAGCAGATTCAGGTCACCTTCGTTGTTTTCATCGAAGAGGTCGGGACAGAACCGAGATAATAGTACTTTTTGTCTACAAATAAAGCGATTCTAGAAGGGTGAACATCAAACTTCCCTCTATGGTCAACTAAATCGGCAAACGAACGATTAAAGCCGCCAACGTTTTCCGTCATATTCTGCCCAGAAATTTTAATTTTCACGTACAGCCTGGCAATAGTTAGGTCCTTGCCTGGATTTAACGCGTACTTCTTAAGTCTTCGGCTTTCCAATTTGTGGTAGCTAGTCCACGCTTTCGTTTGGCAGTTAACGTCGCAGAAACAGAGTAGGTTGCAACGACTGCAACGTTTTGGGCTGGCCCTTTTCTTCCGAAGTCTAGCAATATCGTCCGGGTCATAAACAGGCTCGTCTTCACTCCTGAAGCAGAAGTCGCAACACGATCCACTTTTGAAACCGAGCAAAGAATGGTCGATAGGCTCTCCTTTGTAAACAATGTCTCCACATGTAATGGCCATGATTTCTATTCGTCCTTACTTCAGATTATCTGTCATTAAGTTCTTCAATTACTTTTCCCTAAAGAAAAATGTTAACTTTAATTAATGCTGCTATTCACATGAGCCAGCATTTTTGCGAAACATTTGTTTATTATTTGGAAAATAAATTGGGTGCAAAAAAGAAGCTTAGCTCTAATTATTTCAATGTAATATTTTCATTTTTAATACACAAATTAAAATACTAATATCAATAAAAAGAAATTATTGGTGTTAATTGACAATTTTGTAGTAGAAGAGGTATTTTAAAATCTTTACGAGTCATTTTCATTACCGGTTATCGTTTGAATTTTGAAACAGATTCACGAGTCTTGGAAAACGGAAAGATATGCCTGAGGAGGAGCTACTAGAAATTTGACCTGAATTTTGCTAACGATACTGTGCTCCTTTAAGGCGCGAAATCGCGACATATTTTTATGGAGCGAGTGAACGAAACGCCACATGTTTGGGGAACACAAGCTGAAAAATCTGCTCATAAACAAAGTTCAGCAAAAACTTTGGATAGGGCGATGAGGTCTTTGCTGTGTCAGTATAAATTTCATGATCTTAGGTGACGGCATGAGTAACGTAAGAATTAAAGCAAGTGTCGGCTCGACGTCAAGAAACTCTTTTTTCAAAACAATATAGATAAGTTATCGTCGTAATCAAAACAAGTTAGTTAAGGCACATTTTGACCCAAAAGGGGGTACTTATAGGTACCCTTCGCGTTGATTGGCTCGTCTGTAAATTTTACTAAAACTTAAATTATAGCAATTTTTAATTTTCTATGGGATATATAATTATGGTTAAAGTCTACTAAAGTCGTAAGTAGAGTATAAGCTGTCTAATTATTATACTCTACAAGGGCTCTGACGACGTTATTGTTTCGCTATTTTGGATTTTAGTTTACTTTGCCATTAATAGATGGCACCACGCTCTCAACTAAAATCGCTTTTTCGAAGAAACGGATAGATTCATGGCCATCTCTAATAACAGGGGCCTTTTCATAATAAAGGTGGCAATGATAGAGCCGACGCGCTACGTTCAGTAAATTGTAGCGTCCAAAACACCATCTGTTGCAATAATTGTCAAGCTAAAACATAATTTAAATCCAGCCTTTACCATGACGCCACCTATCATGCATTTGCGACACTAAATTAAGATATACTTCAAAAACAAAAAAGTAAAGAGTGTTTTTTAGGCTCTTAATATATTATCAGTGACCTTAAAACATGATCCACAAACCAACGGGAGAGAAAGGAATCACGTTTGTTGCCAGCCAAAAGTCTGAACCCCTTTAATTCCTTCCAATATATTTTTAAAAGGCGATGACGTGTAGCGTCAGCTTAGGCGAATCCCGTTCACGCTCTTCAAAGTTGATGAACTCCCGCGCTTATTAATAGTTTTATTGGAGATTTAAATCCAATGTTAATCAGCAGAGCTACCCTACAGTAACTAACTAATGAAACTAGTAAGAAATCATAACGTAGTAATTTAAAATGACAAACGTTTATTAAGAATTAATACTTTACAAGATGAACGACATATTAGGAGTGACGGTAATAATAAACGCTGTAAGCGAATATATATACACATAAGGTTAAAAAATAGTAAGATAAGATTAGTGATTAAAAATATATCTTATTTACAATAAACATTTTTTAACCTATCGGTACGAGTTATTAGTAAGTTTTTTAATTCCTTCAAATTTGTTTAGGATTTAGATATATTATCCCTTTTAATTATGGACTAATCTACTTTTTCGCGTATTTTATTAACCTATTAAAAACAACTAAACGAGAAAAGCCGATAACGCTTTTTAACTTCAACAAGTTTCTTAAGGGCGACTGTGGAAGTTTTGAAACCTGAAATTTGTCACTCGTAAAGGCAAACGCATAGCCAATGCCGTACGATAGAAAAGATCAATTCCGAAAGTCGGTAGGTAATACGTATGTCCCCTCATCGTGTCCAGACATGCCTGCCTCTTGTAGACCAAAACCGATGACTTTTTTATTTTGTTCAAGAAAACATTCCCTCCTGTGCGCTGATAAATGATTAATTTCTTTTACTGATAAAAGTGATTTTAAATCACTGTATATTTACTGTAAAATTTACAATTGGTCCACTCAGAGACGCTAAAGGCATTTAACATTAGGACAAGTTCGCCATGCCCCTATGAGGTCCTGGCCGGGTGTGGCTGTACCACCTGAAATCACGGTTTGCACACTAGTGGCTGCGCCCTTTATATGGAATTTGATCAAAATGAAAAAAAAACAAGAAATATTTATTTTGCAGTTTTTCATTAAAAAGCAATTCCTACGCTAAAAGCTAGCATTTTAAGCACAACCTTATACATTATATTTATAAATGAAATTTGTGAGATCAGTCATTACGGTATCCCTGAAGGACAGCCCATTTAAATTTTCTCGAGCGTGAAATAATAATTATAACCAGCTCGTTCTAATCACGCACAATTGTAATCATTCCAATCAACAATATAATCATTCTGATTTTCGTTCCAATTTCTAATCGCGATTTAATCGTTTCAATCATTTAATCATGATTAAATCAGATTTAAAAATTATAATTATTGATTATTAAATTGGGTTTAATCTTTCGAGGGGTGCGTCGCTTTTAAAGGAAGTGACCTGCCCCTCGCTAAAAACCGTTTTGGGTTAACTTTGTAAGTACTTAACTTTCTGTTGAAATGTATTACATGAAGCATAGAAATTGATATTTTAAAGCAAGTGTGGGCTCGACGAGAAGTAGCTCCAATTTCAACAGATGTCGCTAGCGTCGAAATCAAAACAAGATACTCAAGCTACATTTTGGCCCGAATCATGGACACTGTATCTCTAACCGGACGGGAAAAGCTGTAGCTTCCACCATACAAAATCACCTGCCGCCGCCACCGTCTCTCTGTAAAGGGGGGGAGGTTCAAGAATTTTGAAAGTTTCGGGCTGTCAAGGCCATATAATTCGTCACGTGGTCGATAAAAAGTTCTTTATCGTTTGAATACGACACCTGGTGAAATAAATTCAAATTATTCTGAGAATTATGGGAAATCGAATTTTCCCAAGAGTTCTTTGAAATTTTTCCAGAAAGTTCGTCTGCATTATCTTCGTAATTTAAAGGGATCCCTCACTCACAACGGGGGAAGGCATAGGGGTCACAAACAAACTGGTTTTGAAGCACACTGCAAGTCTGGATTTTATGTTACCCCTATGCCTCCCCCTGTTGTGAGTGATGGATCCCTTTAATGATAATGAAAAAGTTGAATACTTTAAAAAGGTAAGCAATTTATTCCTAAACTATTCTTTATAGTTTTCGTACATAAAATTATACAAAATATTAAATTTTTATAACAAGTAAGTTGCATTTACAGTGTAAACAGAGTCTATAGTGGATAGACTCTGGTGTAAATATAGTTACCGTTGCTATTGCTATGTAGGTTTTAATATGACAATGTTTTTATTTGTAGATTAGTGGTTACGCTGAATGACTTATTAGTTGCGTTGGAAACCTCAAATTGCATCTCAAGAGTTATGAATTGTTTACATTTATTTGTTAATTCATTTAAGGTGTCTTCGTTATTTTTTTCTAGGGTTGAAACCTTCTCTTTAAGCTCCTTATTTTCAAATATCAACTGGTTAATCAGGGCATCCTTTTCATTGATAATTGATGAGTAATGGTCTTTTATTATACACGAATGTTCACAGTGGCTGATGGTAAACTCATTCTTCATGCTCATTTGTGGTACTGGTAACGTACTTTCCTCGTTGTTAATAACAACATCTGCTCAGACTGCTCTTAGTGACAATGTTTTATCCGGAGGAAGAACCAGATAGTTATAACCTAACCGTTCTGTGAATAAAAACAATGTAAAAATGTTATAAATTATTATAAATAAATAATTATAAGTTAATTTCCAACCTTTGAAAGGCTTTAAAACAACATGTTCAAATGATTTCCAAGGAAAGTAACGAGGGAGAAAGTCATTGTAATGTTTTACTCCAGCTGCGTTGAAATGGTATCCGCAGATTTTGCTAGTTGCTGAAGGAATCCAGTTTCAAAATTTGCTTTTGAACTAGTGCATGGTTTTGAAATCATGAGGAGCTGATTGAATCCTACTAATCCATTCCTCTTTCAAAGTCTTGTCCCTTGGAAACAAATGAAAGCTAGCTTTACTCTTGTAGCTGTTTTTTCCACAACCGGTAACACAACATCTTGTTCCTCCCCTTTTATGAGTTTCTGAAGAACTGTAAATAATATACTATCTTTAAAAATTGAACATTCAATAAAATAAGCGAAATTATTTATTATAAATTACCTGTTTTGTCTCTCCATCTCGTTTGAAAATCGTATTTTACACCTAAACTGATTAAGCCTTTCCGATAACTTAAGTAGCCGATGATTTATACAGTCCTAGCTAAGCAGACAGAAATCGCTTAAATGTTGATACCCATAATACCAGAGATCCTGGCAGTTATAGAGATGCGAAACTCCCTATACCCTAAGCAAACCAGTTTTTTTCAAATTTTTGCCGATCGCAGCGACGCCTGTACGTGGGGAGTAATCGCAGAGATCCTAGGATTGTTACCGTTGTTTACAATTTTTGCGTCTCTCGGCTTGAAACGGGCGCTTCTTTCCGGCCGAAGGGCGGCGCTGATGCTTGCATTTTTTTTGTCAGGTTTTCGGCGGAGTTTCGCATCTCTATAACTGGCAGGATCTCGGATAATACCTAGCGAATCCCCAGTAGATGGCGCATTTCAAACGATAAAGAAGGTTTACATTCTTTCGAATGACCTTGACGGCCCTGCAAATCGAGAACGGTCGTCTATTTCAGCTAATACGAAGTAGGCCGCAAACGGACAGTGAGGGGGTACCTCTTTTAGGCTGCTTTTCCCGTCCGGTTAGAGATACAGTCTCCATGCCCTAATGGCGGGACATAAAAGTATCCCTCGCGTTGATTGACTCGTGTATGTAAATTGGAAAAAACTTAAATAATCGTAATTTTTAACAATATATTTTATGTGGGATATATAATATAGGTTAAGGTTCACTAATTAAAGTTTAAGTTATCTAATTAAAATACTCTACAATGGTTCTCTGACGACGTTATTGCAGTGGCGTCGCCAGGGATTTCATTTTGGTTGGCCAATCTGGGCCAACTATTTCTAGTAGAACTTAGATAGGATCAAATGCCGAATATATATTTTCCCCTTCGGTTTTACAAAACACAGTTATGCAACCTGATTTCCTAAGATAAGCAGTGGCGTACCTAGAGGGGCGGTCCGCCGGGGTGGAATTTTCTATGGGTGGCATTGTTCATTCAATTACAAAACATTGTGATTTTAGTAATGGGTACGTTGCACAATAAAACGTTTCTTTAGATACGCTACAGCTGCAGCGCGTCATCCCGAAACATCTGAAGCGTTTTTAGATAAAGGTATTATTGTGCAACAGTGGTGTTATTATTTGTTAATTGAATACTATGCACAAGTTGGCCAGTAAATAGTTTTAAATATAATCATAGGTTTTACTGCTTTTAACTGTTAAACGATTGCTCTTTTGGAAATTCGGAGGGGTGGCAAATTCGTGATCCGCCCCGAGCTGGTAGATAGATACTAAAGTATTATCTTAGTAGTCTATACATTCTTTTGCAGTTGGGTGAGCTACGGCATACGTTTTTTTTTGGGGGGGGGGGGAGCTTTTGCAAACATTTTGGGCGGGGGGGGGGGGAATTTTGAATTTGCGTTATTGTTTCGCTATTTTGCATTTTAGCTTCCTTTGCCTTTAATAGATGGCACCACGCTCCCCAGTAAAGTCGTTTTTTCGAAGAATGAAATGGATTAATTGCCATCTCTAATAACAAGGGACTTATCATAATGCGGGTGACAATGATAAAGCTGACAGTTGCTTTAAGGTTAAATTATAATATTTTGTCAACTAAAGGAAATAAAAAAGGAGGTCCAACATCCATAAGGGGTTCAAAAATAAATATTTCGGACCCCACTCACTACGTCCTCCTGTTCGAAAAACCCCAGGGAAGTCACGGTATAGTAGTGGCGGCGTAAGGGGGGGGGCGAGGGGGCCGGTCCGCCCCGGGTACCAGGGTAGCCAGGGGTGCCAATCAGAACGATTAAACTTGAAGAAGGACCCGTGAAAACTTCTGCACGGTTCTGAGGGGTGTCACAAAACACTACCGCCGCCCCGGGGACCCAGCCTTCTTAAGCCGGCACTGCGGTATATTAGTTTAAATAGCTGAGCAATATCTAGAGAATGAGCACTGGATTGGAAATTTAAAAAGGTCCAAATCAGGGGAATCACATTTTTGGTTAATTTACAAAAAGAAAATTTAGAACTAAATTTGCACTACTACCATTTATAAAGCTACATGAACATGGCCAGCGAATTCTGTCAATAAACCCATTACATACTTTGATAGTTACGTATTCACTTTAATCAGGCTAAGCAGTGGTACCCATTTGCATAGAAAATGTACTGTTCAATGCGAACCTGAAGTAAGAAAGTAATTCTTTAATTTAAAAGTAAAGCCAAATTCTTACGAAGTCAAGATTTCTTACCAAATTGACGGGCTCAAAAACTTTTAAGAAAGAAATACAAAACGTCAAAGCTGCTTACAGAACATTCATTATTGGAAAAATTGCTTCGATTCAATTATACATTTCACGTATACAAAATGAATGTTTAATTATAGAAATAATTCATACTATTTAAATTTCAAGAAGACGCGTTAATTAATGGCGCTTAATCGGGCAACAACGGCAGACCGAAATAAAACTAAAACTAAAGACGCGTCTATTTATAAATCAAGGTCCGATGAGATCATCGCGTACGTGTAAGTATGAAGCCTTCACATTCAGTGTTGCCAGATCGCGGATATGAAATTTTCCTTTCAAAGCGTTGAAAATTTTCTTGTTTTCGAAAACCAATCATATTAACTTGAACATTTACTTTGGTAACCCCGCGAAAAAGGGTATAAGTGGTTTTTAAAATATTAAACTTGTTTAATAAACCGTGGTATAAAACAGAGGCCCATTTATCTTTAATATTTCGTTTACTCACCGATTTAAAATGATCCCGACCAATTGTTGTATTGAGTTAATAATAACACAATGCGGTACCTTATAAATGAATTCTATTTTTAATTTGAATAACGTGGGACAGTAAAATAAAACATGCTGAGGTTCTTCCCT
This sequence comes from Leiobunum rupestre, assembly GCF_980474605.1. Taxonomy (NCBI): domain Eukaryota; kingdom Metazoa; phylum Arthropoda; class Arachnida; order Opiliones; family Sclerosomatidae; genus Leiobunum; species Leiobunum rupestre. Next base: position 85,815,893 of record NC_143384.1, read on the forward strand.
GGCCCCACAGTCAGGGCAAGAGTCTGTAAAGCTTAAACGAAGTCGACTGAGCCGTCCACACCCGAGCCGCGCCAGTAGAGTGTCGTCACGCCGCGAGTTAAAGCAAGGGGGGGGTCGGAATAAAGTTTTAAAAGATTTTGGTGTATATAGCGGGGGCCTTCACACCAGGCGCGCAATTTAAAAACAAACAAAACTAAAAATAAGAACAATAAAAAGCCCGAAGAACACTGTACAAATGGTAGAATTACACCAAAAGCAAGGGAAAACAAAATAAGGAAACCGATCAGAATGTCAATGCACCGCACGTCGCAGAATAGCACAGGTGGCAATAATAATGTCCATATGACCACCATGTACTGCTTTAAGAACCCCCACGAGAGTGTTCGGAAGATTGCGCTTCTGTAGCGCTGAAACCAGCGCTGGGCGACGCCCAGTGTGATAGGGGCAGGTGAATAAGATGTGGTAAGCATCGTCGATAGCTCCGCAGTGAGTGCAAGCGGCCGTCACACTGAGGTTGAACCGGTGTAGGGTCGCTTTTGTGGGAAGGCGACCACAACCTAGTCGCGAGAGAAGGGTATCGTCCTTGCGCGAGAGTTTCAAGTTAAGTATAGCCCTAGAGCCGGGAAAGGGTTTAGCCTCACGAAGAGGCCGCACTACCCTACTGGTCTGCCAGTCCGTACTCCACTCAGCTGAGAGAGCCCGACGACACGCACTCTTTATTTCTACAAGAGTAGACGGGAGGAGGAAGTCCACTCTAGAAGGGCGCTGGAGCCCAGTGACCGAGGCGAGACGATCGGCCGTCTCGTTTCCGGGAACTTCCACGTGTGCTGGACACCAGATTAGAGAAACCGGATACGGGTACTTATCGCAAAGAAAGCAAGGGGCGGCTTGACGTGACGTAGCTCTTTTTCCAATAGATGTCGTTAGCGTCCAAATAAAAAAGGCGGTACTTATAGGTACCCCTCGCGTTTATTGGAACGTTTGTAAATTGGTCAATTACATAAATTATAGAAATTATAAACAATTTTTTTTAAACGTGATGTATAATTTAGGTTAAAGTCCAGTAAATAGAGTATAAGTTGTCTATTATTATTATTAATACTCTACAATGGCTTTCCAGAGCACTCTGTTAAATTCATTCAAAACTGATGACGAATGTCGTTGGAAACATCCAATCCAAGATACGGCGGGATACACCGTTCTTTCGGGAATCATACAATTGAACAATTCTGCTTACAAAGCTTAAAGATATGAGGGACCTTGTTTTCTACTCTTGTATCTTCAATGAAGCTAATGAGTTCGGCAAATGCAATTTTGTCAGTGCTTTCCGTATCCTTAGCAACTTCTTGGGTATTTAAAGTGATTTTGAGCTTTAAGCAATACCTGCCTTGCGTTTAACGGACAGAGGAGTCAAATTGATGTGGTTGTGATTGGCACACTAGTTCTTGGTGGTGACTGTTCGAAGACCCAATTTGCTTTTCAGCTGGACCATGAATTCGACGGTGAACTTGAAAAGTTTTATTTATAGATAATTTCTCATCCTTTGAACCCTGAGAATGACATGCACTTTCGTGGGGAAGTAAACACATCTTTTGTTTGGCCCGATTTCGGGTTTGTGGTTTCTCAAATTTTGCTTTCGTGTTGAGGTGTAGGTGCACTGGTCACACTGGAATTGTTTTTCACTGTTGTGAGTTCTTCCGTGGTAAATCAAATGCCCCTTTTGTGCAGACGACTAACTTCACTGGTCGAAACGGTTTCTCAACAGAGTTCTTTTGTGGACATTAAAATGACCCTTTTGGTTCGTTACGTAAACGCACTCTGTGCACTTGAACTTCTTTTCTTCTCGGCCACTCATTTCGTGGCCGAGGGTTAGTTTCGTACACCTTCTTTTCATAAAACCAAACAAAACGAACAAATGAATCTTACCTACCTTAATTGATGTAGATAAAATATTTTGTAGGAATGATGAGTAATCTTAAGCATTTTTTCCCAAACGACTCCGGACTATGGTAAGGCAAGCCGCGTTTTGCGGGAGATTTCACCATGGAATAACCAGAGATTCAAGGTTTAGCAATAACGATTTCACGGATGGGATATTTTTTCTACCTTTTCCAAAACTATATAGCAAAATTTTTACAACGAAAACATTTGAGAGAGTTGGCCGTTTTCGATCTATCTAAATCTGGCAGCCTTGCCTGCCTTCCGGCCTGTATCTCCATACCGAAAATGGCCGACGATTACGACGCCGAAAATATTTTACTAAATTATGAATTATCGACTAAGACTATAAAACCGATGTAAACAAATTAAACCTTTGTTGAGAGTACGGAAATGTTTACAGTTTACAAGTGATGCGCGCCGAATATGCCCAATAAGCTTCAGAGGTTACTACCCGAAAGAGGGGAGGAATGGGGGAAGAAATTTTTACCTTGAACGATTTTGGTACAGGCATAGCATCCATTTCCATGATTTCACTTATTTCTCACCCACGGTTTCAGCACCTACGATCCCTTAACGTCTAAAGCGTACAAGTCATTGTGATACTGCCCCGAGATAGCGATCACAGCGCCATCGTCGGTAAGGCAAGAAACTAAAGGAGTTTTTGTTTGGGCTGTTCCGACTGCACCCGGAGCGCCTCAAAGCGCATTGTGGAAGTTGGATTAGGAGCACTTCCGGAACAGTCGGACCATCCAAAAGAAAAACGCCATAAAATGTAAAGTTTGTAAACAATGCCATGTGACATTCTCTCCAACTGCAGAACTACGATATGTTCTTGGTTAGTGATAGTGGTGAACAGGGTGATTGTGATATTCTTGGGCAGGGTAAGTGTGATAATGTTGGACAGGGTAAATGTAATACTCAGAGGTGGGCGCGCTCTGAGCTCCAAAGAGTCCATGGGCTATTTTTGAGCGCGAGCTGCACTATCCTGCAGAGAGACGGGCGCGAGCGCGAGCTCCACTCTCGGGCCAAAAAAGAGAAGAGATCATTAAATAATGTTTAATCAATATTAAAAAACTGAAACGTCTCAAATTTAATATTTAATTTACGAACAATATTGCAAAAACTTCAAAAATGCAAAATACGTCTTTGAAGACGCCTGCAAAATCAGTCTTTCTTAAGGCATTTGCTAAAATTACAAAATAATTTCACTGCTTGCGTTAAGTTTTGAAAAATATGCTTTGAGAAGTATTTTCCTTGCTCAACCTCTCTCAAATTAGCTGGGAACAAATGAAAATATGAAATTAAAATGATCAATGTCTTTCAGCCAAAAGAAAATTCTTCTTCAAGAGGGAACTCGATCTTGAAAGCTGTGTCTGGGTTCCTTGGGACAACGTCGTTATTGTCCCCAAATGCGCGATATTCCAACTCTTCTCTCGTGACGACTGTCGCAATTGGAACTTGGTCGATGAAGGCATAAAAAGGTTCTAGTTTGACGCAGCTGACATCGAGTTTGTCGCCATCGGAACCAAACACCCTTTCTCTGTCGACGGCTGCGGTGTCTGCGTCAGGTTCAGCAGCTTCGGCTTTTAAGGCGTGGGCGCAGTGGGGCTTTTCAATGAAGGATCCAATCTGTTCCGCCGTTAAACTTCGCAGTCGCACAAAACAATACCTACCTCCCGTTTGACGACCAGAGAGGTCAAATTCACGAGGCTGAGATTGGCGCTCTGGTTCTGTGTGGTGACTGTTCGAATCGGCAATTTGGTTTTCAAACGGACCATGAATTCGACAATGCGCTTGAGAGGTTTCAGCGAAGTTCCGGTCGCAAGTGGGGCATTTGTGGGACTTTGCCGACTGAGAGTGACGTGGTTTCTCACCCGTGTGGGATCTTTTGTGGCAAATCAATGCACCCTTCTGTAAAGATGAGTAGTTACACTGGTCACACTGGAAGGGTTTCTCACCCGTGTGAGTTCTTTTGTGGTTGATCAACCCCCTCTTATATGCAGATGCGTAGTTACACTGGTCACACTGGAAGGGTTTCTCGCCCGTGTGAGTTCTTCTGTGGCAAATGAATGCACTCTTGTGTGTAGATGCGAAGTTACATTGCTCACACTGGAAGGGTTTCTCGCCAGTGTGAGTTCTTCTGTGGCGTATGAAATTACACTTAGAGTTCGTTGCATAAACGCATTCTGAGCACTTGTGTATCTTCTCTTCCCTGTTGCTTATTTTTGCCAGTTTCACTCTGAATTAAAAGCTATTTTGGATTTATGAAGTATTGTTGCTTATACCGAGGCCTAAAACAAATTAAAAATTAAATATTAGCGAAAATCTACCAAGACGGCCGAACAACTTTATCAATGGGCACCAATAAGTTGAAATAATCACAATGATTACACTATCAAAGGCTAGATAACCCTTAAGTTTCGATAGGTGGCGCGACCGTTACGTTAAAAATAGTGAATGTGGGGGAAATGAAACGGCAGCTCCATAAAATATAAAACGGAAAACCACGTTCTGGACATTCTTCTATAAATATTTACTGTTAAATCTATTTCCTTATACCCTATTCAGACGAGGCTAATAAAACTGGATTCAGTAAACCAAAGTTAAATTTTTATAGCACATTTCAGTATAGCTAAATAAGCTCTGGTTTCAAAAACGGGATCTAAACCCGGGTTTATAAGCCTCGTCTGTAAAGAGTATTATTGGTTTTTAATTATTTTACAGTATATTTATTTAAAATATATTATGGTATATTTATTTAAAATATATTATGGTATATTTATTTAAAATATATTATGGTATATTTATTTAAAATATATTATGGTATATTTATTTAAAATATATTATGGTATATTTATTTAAAATATATTATGGTATATTTATTTAAAATATATTATGGTATATTTATTTAAAATATATTATGGTATATTTATTTAAAATATATTATGGTATATTTATTTAAAATATATTATGGTATATTTATTTTAAATATTTTATAGTATATTGATTTAAATTATTTTATACTATATTTATTGTATTAATTGGATAGTATATTTAATTTAATTATTTTATAGCATATTTATTTCAATTATTTTATAGCATATTTATTTTAATTATTTTATAGTACATTAATTTTAATTATATTATGGTTTATTTATTTTAATTATTTTATAGTAATTTATTTTAATTATTTTTAAGTAATTTATTTAAATTATTTTATAGTAATTTATTTTGAAGTAATTTATCTTATAATTTATTTTCAAGTAATTTATATTATAATTTATTTTGAAGTAATTTATCTAATAATTTATTTTTTAGAAATTTATCTTGAAGTTATTTATTTTATAGTCATTTATTTTATTATAATTTATTTTATAGTCATTTATTTTATTATAATTTATTTTATAGTCATTTATTTTATTATAATTTATTTTTTAGTAATTTATTTTATAGTAATTTATTTTATTTATTTTATAGTTCTTTATTTTGAAGTAATTTATATTATAATAATTTATTTTAGAGTAATTTATTTTGAAGTAATTTATATTATAATAATTTATTTTAGAGTAATTTATTTAATAGTTATTTATTTTAAAGGAATTTATAAGGGTGTGCCAAATATTTGGTTACCCCAAATAAATTATCGAATATGAAATCGAGTATTCGATTCGTCAAATCGAATAGAGCCTGAAAATATTCGTGAATATTTGATTTTCCTGATCAAATAGTCCAATATTCGAAAAGGGGGTTGAAATATTTTGTATTTAGAATAGTTTGAAAAGTGGTTGAATAACCACCGGGTTTTTCGTTATGATTGAGGTTCAAGGTCATTAAAGGAGAGCCCGATGTAATTGTCCAAACTATGACGCGGGGTGTGGCGATGCAATCGCTAAAAATAGGGTACCTGCATTCAGTTCCCTTTTTCAAGCTGATGGCTGTACCTGTACGCAATAAGCTGTTGGATCTCTTATTAACTTGATTATAAATATGTTTAACCTTGGTGTGCTTTGGAAGTTTCTAGAAGCGTAAAATAAAACTAAAACTAAAACCAACTCAAACCAAAGTTGCTAGATTGTGGGGTACATTTTTGCTCTGTGGGAAAAAAGGAATCTTTTCCAAAAACATTTGAGGGAATTTTCATGTCTGCGTTAATTTGCCTTCCTAATATACTTCAATCAAACAATAAATAGGCCTAACAAACAAAATGTTTAAAAATTGTAATTTCAGTCTAATTTAATTTTTAAAAGTTAATTTTCCGAACATTTTTAATTGAAAAAAATTAGTATAAAATAAATTCCTATAAAATAATTAAAATAAATATACAATAAAATAATTAAAATAAATATGCTATAAAATAATTAAAATAAATATACAATAAAATAATTAAAATAAATATACTATAAAATAATTAAAATAAATTTACTATAAAATAATTAAAATAAATATACTATAAAATAATTAAAATAAATATACAATAAAATAAAATAATTAAAATAAATATACAATAAAATAATTAAAATAAATATACTATACGCGACCGAAAAGAGACTAGGTGGCGCAACCGCTCTAGCTTCAAGGATGTAGCGCATATGATCTATCGTCTGCTACAGACAAATTAATAAGTCATAAGAAAGTTTTTTCTTAAATAAATTTTACATGGGATATACACTGAAGGTTATAGTTCACTAAATAGAGTAATATAGTATTCGCTACCGAATCAAGTCTAGGTGGCGTTACGGCGCTAGCTTCTCCGAGGTTGCACCTATGATCTAGCGTCTGCTACAGACAAAAAGTTATGAGAACGGTTTTTCTGAAATAAACTTATTCAAATATAATCAAACGATGCAAAAATTATATTAAAATACAAGTATCATTATTTATATAGTCAAATTATGAATAACGATGAGGAAAAACTTGTAGCGTCTGCTCTAGCCGCTACCTATCTAGGTTTCAACGGCGAAATAAAGGGGGCGTAGCGATAGATATAGGTCGCGAATAAAATAATGAAAATAAATATACTAAAAAATAATTAAAATATATATATTATAAAATAATTAAAACAAATATACTATCAAAATTAATTAATTCAAAAAAATTTAATATATGGCATATATAACACCGCGAAAAAGCGATGAGGAACACCATTTTAATATTTTATAATTTCAAACACCATTGTTTCCTCGCCAAAAACACTTACAATTTCTATTCCACCTGCTGTTTTCAACACGTAATAATAATAATCAGCTAGGCTAATACCCAAGGCACCACCTTAGGCCTAAAACGAAGCTAAGCTATCCAATATCAGTATGACTTAAGCCAAAAGTGTGTCAATTCTTAAAGAATGTTACGAGCGAAATACAAGTTGGGAGTGGAGAAGGGAAAGTATGCCTTGGGGAGGGAAGGAAGTTAAAACCAACAAATAACGCCTCGTAGTGAGGAACGGAGGAACTAAGTAGCACTGGTCAAAGTTGGTGTAACTTTTTGATTTTTCGTCGTTCTGTGGAGATGCTATCGCCATCTACCTACGCTATAATACCATAGAGTAAAAAGAGATCCAGAAAGGCGACAATAAATAGTCTTTATGTGGTCAATCTCGAGTCGAGCATACGAAAATACACACTTATGGTAATTATGTCACTTTTGCTTAAACGTAAGGAGAGCGTAGGCATGTTGAAACTAGGGTTAAAGAGTACATAAAGTCACGCCTCCCGCTAAAACGCACTTTGCCATTGGACGAGACGAGTCTGGAGATAAAATAATGACCACCAAGAAACTTATTATTATTTACAACCTATTAAAATATTTTTTATTTCGTGCCCCCGGGCAAGAAATATTGAAAGGGATTGGGACGCCGCCGGAAGTGTTGCCAGGTGGGCGGTTTCCCGCCAAAATTTGATTACTTTGGGAACGCTGTTGCGGAAAAAAAGCGTTGGGCAATGTATGACGATGTCAAATTTATGGTTCATAATACGCTATTATGTACGACGATAAATATTCTTTAATTATTTTATTCGAATTATCGTTCAAAAGGCTATATATCTTCCCTGATACCATTACCAAAGGCTTAAGTGCTTTCGTAGTTCCTTGCTTTATTCATTAGGTAACAGCGATTTCCTTGAACTAGAATTGGGCTGTATCTAAGTGAGAACATTTTTTATTTGGGCGCGATTTTGGGCTAGTTTTTCAATTTTGAGTGTGCGGGATCCTAAATTAATCTGGCAATTCCTCCCCCCCCCCCCATTTCAATTTTATGTTGTCAAAAACATTTTTCGTTGCCATGGCAAAACCATTACCCATTGAATAAATTCCCTTGTTAGTGAACTTTAACCTAAATTATATATACTATATAAAATATATTATACACAATTACTATAATTGAAGTTATTGACAAACTAGCCAATCAACGTGAAGCATAATTTTATCACCCGCCTTAGGGTTCGGCAAACGGGTAAAAGTTATTTACCGTATAAAGTGTATTTAATTTTTCCAAATTAATTTACTCAACACCAGAATGTAGTATCGTTAATTTATGAACTATTAACTTTTTTGGCTAAGTTATCAGTTAACGGCTACTTTTGACAACAGGGTAGATAAACTGTGTTTAAATACATTTTCATTAACCATGCATTAATGTTAATAATTTGAACTTTATCCTTGAAGATTAAATAAAAATGATAAATTGTTTTTTTCATAATAATTTAATATTTTATGCTAAGCAAAATGTTATCAGATATAAACTACCACTTAACTTTTAAAGTAAAAAACCAACCGAGTATTTTTACAATCGTTAAAATGCAGAGATGTATAAGTAAGCAAATAATTTGTTATCGGTTTTTTTTTGTTGGTTTGTAATATACAAATTTAGACTTTAAGAAATTGTTTAAGAAACGTTAATGGTTTGTACATAATAATTACAAAAAATTTAAACTAATGAACGTTAACCGACTTTATCGATTCCATAAGTCAGTTAGTAGAGATTGGTCAAACGGTCCGCTACGCGCTAGCGTTAACATTTCTTGATCTAAAGACTAATATCATGGCAGAAGGTCCAGGTCCAGGACGAGTTAACAGAAAAATCCGTAGTTTTGTGTGGGGGCATTTTAAATTTCTTCAAATTCGTTGTCACGGCGAGCCTATCATTCTACTATCGGCCCTTTACCGCCTCAAAACTCGAGGTCTGACGAGAGAAAGGGGAACCCCATTCAAATTCCCGGGGCCCATGCAGCCTGTGGAGCACGGATTTGTATATTTTCCCAAGTTTTACCTCTCTTATATACAGGGTGTTACGGTTAGAGTACCGAAACTTTCTATATGCATTCTATGGGTCTCTATGAGTAGAAATATCCAATTAACAGTGGTCCTAAAGTGCTTCGTCTCAGAGATATGGGCTCCCAAAAAACTACCCCAAAAAACGGAAACAGCCATAAATCTGGCAAACAATATTCTTCCTTGAACCAAATTGTTTTATTAAACTATCAATTGTTTTTTATCCGTGAGGCGAGAAACTTAAATAACAAGTGGCAAATGTTCATTAATGCCCTTTTAGAAGTAAAATGAGTTTGAAGACAAATAGAGGCCATTTTAATTTATTTATACGATTTTAATTATTAAATATAAAGATACAAATTTCTTGTATTTCTTTTATTCGATCTGACACCAGTCTTTTGGGAATCTACTGCTGGTTGAATCTTTGAGCTCCTCACCCATTTTTCTTGAGCCCGTCCGTGCATTAAGCGTTCCTGGACCAATGTGCCATATTAGCTATAATATTAGACAATTTTAAAACCATTCCTTTAGAATTTTTATGACATTTGTATCTTTAGATTAAATAATTAAAATCGTATCAATAATTTAAAATGGCTTGTATTTGTCTTCAAACTCATTTTACTTCTCAAAGGACATTAATGAACTTTTGCCACTTGTTATTGAAGTTTCTCGCCTCACGGATAAAAATACAATTGATAGTTTAATGAAAACAATTTGGTTCAAGGAAGAATATTGTTTGCCAGATTAAAGGCTGTGTCCGGTTTTTTGGGGTAGTTTTTTGGGAGCCCATATCTCTGAAACGAAGCACTTTAGGACCCCTGTTTATTGGACATCTTTTACTCATAGAGACCCATAGAATGCATATAGCAAGTTTCGGTACTCTTATCCGTAACACCCTGTATAGGATGTTTCGGGAACCTATGTCACAAATTATTGAGCGTATATTTTGAGCCATTCCGAGTCGAAAATGTCTAATGAACAGGGAGGGGTCCTAAAGTGCTTCGTTTCAGAGATATGGGCTCCCAAAAAACTACCCCAAAAACCCGGACAGCATTAAATCTGGAAAACGATATTCTGCCATGAACCAAATGGTTTTCATTAAATGATCACTTGTTTTTTTGTCAGGCGATAAAACTTGTAACAAGTGACAAAAGTTCATTATTGTACATAAGGAAGTGAAATGAGTTCCAAGGCAAATTCAAGCAATTTTAAAGGTTTGATACTGTTCCAAATATACTTCAAATAATATTTTGTCTTGACGAATACTTTTAATTATAAAAGAAAACATGTAAATGCCAAAAAATTTCAAAAGGAATTGGTTTGAAATTTTCTAATACGATCTGTAGCTAATTGGGCACATTTATCCAATAACGCATACGCCGATACGCGCTTATTGTACGGTCAAGCTCAAGAAAACGAACTATAAGGTCAAAGATTGTACCAGAAGTAGATAATTCAAAAAAGGGGGCCAGATCGACGGACGTTTGATTACGTCATGGGTAAAAAATTACCTCATCCGATGTTACCAGAATATTGGAACATGAAGGTCAACGCCTACCAAGCGCGGCTCCAAGGGGGGGGGGGGAAACCTGTTGCTATGTAACAAGCGGGATTCTAGGTTTTTATTTTTTACCGATTATAAACAATACTAAATGGGAACTCCAATGATATTTAATATGTTGTACTGGGGACATGGTGAACGTCCTACATTCCGTCGAATCCTATCTCCACTCATGGCCCCTGAACCTGTTGATGTTTTTAATTATTTTTTTTAATATAAAGATCCAGAAAGTTGGACTGGAGCCACGTCTGACGCCTACTCTGTTACATACCACTGACAAAAGTCTATTCTCCAAGATTAGTCAGCTTAAATGATTGCTTTTACGTTTTGAAGGTGATATGGGTGGAATTGCTGTTCATATTGCCTGAAAGTGTTAATTATTTGCAAATCGTTTAGACACAACCGTTTTCGGAAGTGATACGCAAAAACCAGTAATATACATTGTGTTAACTCAAAAACGATACAGAGCCAATTACTTAAAATATGTTTTAGTTCAGAATTTGAAATTTTCAGGTTACGTAGAGCATGCAGGGGGACAAATGTCAATTAAAATTTCAATGACCTTAAACCAGGTTTCCAAGGTCATTCAAAATGTATCTCGAGAACCATTAGGATTAGACGAATGGTTCCAATAATAAATGTGTTCCACGTCTTATTTTAAGTCTAAAAAGCTTTGATCTGATTTGATTTGGCCAATGAGAAGCCTTGGGTACAGATTCGGTGCTGTAACTCAGGTTACTGACATTTAAGGAGGTAAGGGTGGAGACCATTGGGTCCCACTGCTTGATTGAAGTTGAGGGCTCGAAGCTACCTAAAACATCCTGAGTTGTATAGCTGAAACCAGTAAGGCTGTTTCTGCCAGCAAAGTTTAACGAAGGGGGATAAGCTGAAGGGCCAGATTGGGTGCAATGCAATGAGACGGCACTGAAATGAGCATTGAGGGCATCAGCCATTTTGTCGGGATCAGATGAGACACTGCCATTGGGAAGTTTCATTTCCTTGATTCTACTGAAATCCAGTTCTTCTGCCCAAATTATGCACGAAAGGTAACAAGTGAAGCTGTCGTAATCGCCCTTAAAAAAGTCTCGACACAGACGGGTGGGGTGTGAAGAGGTAGGGCATGCCATGCGGAATGTTATAACATTGTGATCGCTTTTACCGAGAGGCGTATGTTGGCCATGTGGGCATCAGCGGTGAAGACCAAATCAAGGACGCTATGACTTTGGAAGACACGACCAACCCTAGTAAAGTCGTGTACTGATTGAACAAGGTGGTGGTTAAGGACAGCGTCCAGGAAATTCCGGGTGGGTTCGTCTGCAGAAGGGAGCAGGAGACCAGATGCCCAAGATATATTCCGGCAATTAAAATCACCCAGGAGGACGGGTTCAAGGTTCTAGGAGGCGCAGTGGCCAACAATTGAGGCAATAACTGTAAGAATGGCGCTATGGTTGTTGTAAGAGGGAGAGCGATATATAACGCGAAAAGCGCATTCAGTGCGGGGAAGGCACAACGCACAGTAAGGACATCGAGGCCAGTGAGATAACGTCAACAGGTTGCGCGGTGATTGTGGAGGATAGGAAGAGGGCTACGCCACCGCTCCTCGCTGTACTATGATGATTACGACGGAAAATGTTAAAATGCGGAAAGTTTAGTTCACTGTCTAGGACCTTGGTTTTGAGTCCAGTTTCCGTAATAGCCACAATGCTAGAGTTAGTAGTGGCTATAATGAGAGCCATTTCGGAGCGTTTGTAGAGGGTGAGCGTGTCGGCGGTGGTGAGTAGAACGGTTAGATCATCCATATTCGGTATAGAGATTGTAATCGGTTGGGAGGTGAAATGATTAGGGAAAGCGCCAAGTCGGGTGGGGCCAAAAGGCTTGGCCAGAGGGTCAAGTGAGCGATAAGCGGGAGGAACGTTGCGGTGGGCGATACTCGTGGAGGTCGCAGTATTTACAATATTTACAGCAGTTGACGGAGAGCGTAGAATTGAGAGATAACAAATAGGTAGTCGTGGAACGAAAACTGGAGAATACGAGTTTAAAGTCATGGCTGGCGGTGACGGTAAAGTTGGCGCAGGGATATTTGAAAAAGTTAACGAAAAAGAAGTCTTCGAAGAAGAAAACTTTGCGTGTTATATTCCCTTTAAGACGATAATACTGTATTTAGCGAGGCCGTCTTTTTCGGAAATATACCGATTTGTAGCAATTATGGGTCGTATTGCTTTTTTTTGGGAACTTTTTTTGAACACGGGCCGTTTTTAAGAAGGGACAATAACATATTTATTGAACAATTACAGCCTCGGACCCTACCTTGAAGATTGACTTTCTACAAAATAATTATGATAAAACTACTGTCAAATCTTTCAAAGCAATGATTTTGAACGTGTTCAATACATGCTATGAAGGCAGGTCCAATCAAGCTTCGACCGCTCAAGCTTCGACCTCTAAAACTTCCAATGCCCAGCCTTTAGTCGTTGACGACAGTCACGACACTGAGGGAATATATGCCTTTTACCCTAAGCGGCGGGCTCGGATAGTCCGTGGATCGAAGATTTTGAAATATTTAAAAGATGACCTACAACCGCCCAAAACTAACGTTCTCCTACAATGGTGGAAGGTTAGTATAAAAATGACAAACAAAATCTAATCTGTATTGAGCAAGACATCGAAAACTAAGTAACATTCCAACGGCGGCCAAATATAATAAAAAATTACTTCGTTGCTTGCGCCATTGTGGGTGGAAATGTTTTATATATATCTGAAATAGCATGGGTGACGTCGGGTCACGTCACACTCCTAGCTCCCTATTGTCCTATACCTCCCCCACTGAATAATGGGATAAATTGGTGGCGATTTTCCGTCGAAGCCGTGCGATTTTCCGTTTCTTAGTTTCCTAGTGTCTTAACTTCCTAAGATTAGATAATGGTATCCAATTCCAAACAAGTGATGTTACATTGTATAATTGAAATCTTTACTACGGGAAAATGAAAAGAGTTATCCTTCAGTTGCCAAAATGGCTCGAGATTACCTCGCTATACCTGCAACATTGGTTCCATCAGAAAAATTTAATTACACCAACCAGAGAAAACCTACATGCAGAAACAATCTCGGCTATGATGACGCTTAATATATTAAAAACTAAAATAAAATTGAATTGAATTGAAATTATTTATTATCGTGCGACCTAAATATTAATTACCGTTCTATCGGTTAACGGTTCACGTTTAGTTATAAAATAACAATTTTGTGCAAATTATACGACGGTCTATTCTTATCAAGCCGTTAACCGATCGCCTATTTCTTACAATTAATCAAAAACTCATTTAACAACAACAACATAATATTTATTAATGGCAGTGTAAAATAATTGTACCAATATTGAAAAACAAATCGATAAGAAATGTTTTGTTATAAATGCTTAAGTAAATTCCTTGTTAACAAACGTAAACGTACTAACACATATTGATAAAGTTAAAAAAATCGGCGCGGTACCATTTATAATTGTTTTTTTTTTAAATATATTTCAAAGAATAATCTCCAAAACGTTATCTTTTCTATATCAAAAGAAAAAATAACCGAAGAAAATTAACTGTTTTTTTGGGGCTAATCATAGTTAACCGCTCATCTTTACGTTAATTTTAACGGTTTGCCGAACCCTAACCCGTCTTTAGGGTCAAAATGTAGCTTCAGCATCTTGTTTTGACATCTGTGGAAAAAAGAGCTACTTCACCTAGAGCCGACACTTGCCGTAAGGTAAACTGCCCGATAAAATACGGCATAGCATTTATGCGCTTCTTAATTCTATTTATGCGCTTCTATTAATGGCAAAGTAAGCTAAAATTGAAAATAGCCAAATGATTAGGTCGTCAGAGAGCCAATGTAGAATATAGTAAGACAAATTATTCTTTTTAAAACCGTTCTCATAACTTTTTGTCTGTAGCAGACGCTAGATCATAGAGGCAACCTCGGAGAAGCTAGCGCCGTAACGCCCCCTATTCTTGATTCGGTAGCGAATACTATATAACTCTATAAACTATAACCTTAATTATACATCCCATGTAAAATTTATTCTAATTTACTGTCATTTATGTTATTGACCAATGTAGAAACTATACAATCGACGCGAGTGGTAACTATAAGTACCACCTTTTCATTTCGACGATAGCGACATCTATTGACAAAAGAGGACTTACTACACGTCCGAGACCCAGAGTCAATACATTATTAGTATTGTTTATCGTTTTTATTTAATCCGTCGCGTACCCTGCTGCATCTGTTACAAATAATTTTGAAGACATTCCAGATTCTGGCAGATTGACTCCGGTTAAAATATATTATAAATTATTTTGCTTATTACGTTTAAGGAGGGCACCATATTCAATATTAAATCTGTATCCCAGGGCTTAATTCGAAAACCTCGCATTTATGTAGTTTGGGGAAGGGTTTTATTCGAGCCAAAATGGCATAATCTATGTTTCCAACGGCGACGTTTTATGGTTTTGGAGGAGTTTAATTCGTGGCCTAGGTGTGGTTTCATACACAAAACACAATGAATATATGAATTTTGCCTACCTTAATTAATGTAAAATATCTGGTTTTTATAGAGGCTCTTTTAAGAATGATGAGTACTCCAAGAATCTAAGCACTTGTTTCTCCAACGCGGTGAGGGCGTAAGGCCATTAATTTGGAAAAATTTACCCGAATAATTTCTTCAATACGGTAGGATTCGCGAGTCTGGTCTCGAGTCAAATTTGGTGGAAAGGTCCAGAATGGCTAAGGTCCGTAAAGAAGTCGTAGAAGAAGAGTCTCGTACGAAGTACCTAGAGTCAATTCAAATGAACTGTACCGTCACGGAAAACTTCAAGCCCATCCTCAACTTGAAAAATTATAGTTCTTTGACAAAGGTAAAAAAATAATGGTCATTATATTGCGATTCGTACAACTTATCAATAAGAAACAAATCATTACGGGAATCCCAACAAAGACTCTACGAAACAGATAAAATCCTTCGTTACAGAAGCGCAGCTCGAAGATTTCAAAGAGGAGTTAAAATCATTGAAAAAAGATAAACGTCTTCAGGTCAACTCACCAATAGCTACGTTGAATCCAGCTTTGGAAGAAAATGGTCTGATACGCGTTGGAGGACCTGGTTCAAATGCCTTAGCACCATTACCTAGAGAGAGAATAACAGAAACTCCGCCATTCAATGTTACTGGTCTGGACTTTGCTGGACCTTTCTTTGTCCGGTTTAACAAGAAGAAAACCGCAAAGGCCTACATAACGATGTTTACCCGCGCAGTGACACGGGGACTACACTTGGAACTCGTTTCAAATATGGAAGCGGAAATGTTCTTGCTAGCGTTCAGACGGTTCGTATCGAGAAGGGGAGTGCCATCCATTATCTACTCTGATAATGCATTGAGCTTCAAGACCTAAAATACATTTGGGCCAATCTGCAATCTCCGCGGTTAAAAGAATACGTCGCTGGCCATAACATTACTTGGAAATACATAGTCGAGAAAGCCGCATGGTGGGGTGGCTTCTACGAGAGGCTGGTCAGATCTATTAAAAGCGCGCTGAAGAAAGTCCTTGGAAAGTCATCTCTTTACGCCGAAGAATTTCAGACTTATCTTGACGGAAGTCGAGGCCGTTCTCAATTCTAGACCCCTAACCTTTAGCTACAACGACGTCGAAGAGCCAGCAGTCCAGCACCCTTGTGTCCGAGTCATTTTCTCGTCGGTCAGCGGCTCATGGCGCTTCCATCTAGAGTCTACGATGTCAACAGAGCTGTATCCTCCACCAAGCGAGATCTCACAAGGCGACTGAAATATAGACAATTATTGCTTGATCAGTTCTGGGGACGTTGGCGAAATGACTACATCATGGAGTACCAGAATCCTCGAGAAACCAGAGATTAAAGAGGGAAATATCGTTCTTGTCCACAGTATCTTCGAAGACCGATCCAATTACTTTATCCATTAGAAGTTCAATGAAAACAAATTGTGTAACCGGAAATTTTGGATGAGTATTAAACTCATCGGCGGGGAGTAAAAACTAAAATTAGATAAAAAAAGTAAAGTTTTATATAACATTTTATTCCCTTGTAAATACATTATATTTTTTAACTCCGATATATAAACCAGCTTCATTATTGTAAAAAGCACTTGATCATGTAATAAAGAGTTCTTACCAAAAATTAGTACTTGAGTACTTAGCCTAGCGACGTTTCGGGTAGCTGCCTTCAACCGAAAGAATTCTACATGAATCTTACCTACCTTAATTGATGTAGATAAAAATTTTTATAGGAATGATAAGTAATATTAAGCATTTTTCCCAAACGACTCCGGACTATGGCAAGCAAACTTACGATCCCTTAATGTCTAAAGCGTACAAGTCATTGTGATTCTGGCTAGCGACCTATGAAACAGAATAGACCCAAGATTCTACGGAGGGGTAGTACGGAGGTACTATAGTATTTTGCCCTGGGATAGCGATCACGGCGCCATCGTCGGTAAGGCGAGAAACTAAAGGAGTTTTTGGTTGGGCTGTTCCGACTTCACTCGGAGCGCCTCAAAGAGCATTGTGGAAGTTGGATTCGGAGCACTCCCGGAACAGTCAGACCATACAAAAGAATAACGCCATAAAATGTAAACAATGCCATGTGACTTTCCCTCCAACTGCAGAACTACGATATGTTCTTGGTTAGTGATAGTGGTGAACAGGGTGATTGTGATATTCTTGGACAGGGTAAGTGTGATAATGTTGGACAGGGTAAGTATGATATTCTTGGAGAGGGTGAGGATGATATTGTTCAGAATGTACAAAACTAATAATTTTGAACGTAGTGGAATACGTTTACTGTCTTGCAAAACAAAATTATTTATTTGGGCCAAACCAAACGTTGTTTGGCAGCTAGAGTCAGTGCACATGAGGCCAATTTGAGACATAGAATACCGAAAGCAACTGTGGAGCATGTCGCAGGGCCCCCACTCAAATCTTCAGTTTTATTATAGGAAAAATTGGATTATATTACTAAAAATATAGGATTTTATGGGACTATTTTTCAAAATTAGGATTTTATAGCACTATTATTCAAAATTATAGGATTTTATAGGACTATATATGCTATTTAATTTACTAACTTGATGCATTTCAAAACAAAATCTATATTTAGTGAAATAAATCTTTGATTTTCATTTAAAAAATAAAATCTATTTAACCATTTTAACACAAAATTATACTTTTAGCTAACCATGTTAACAATAAGAAAAGTATAGAATAGAATGACTTTGTACAAGAAATTATCAAATAGCTAAATCTAGCAATTTAACAGTGGCCGGATTTGAAATGTGCCAAATATCAAAATAATAGGATTTTATAAGACTTTTTGGAGATTTTGTTAAAAATATAGGATGTTATAGGACATTTTTGAAAATAGAGGACCTCTTGGGGCCCTGATGTCGGTAGAGGGCGTACACACTATTAACACAAACTCTGCAAAATTAATAAAAATCGAAAACAACCCAAGTAACTTAATTGGTGGAGCCTCAGAGGATCAAGACAAGTAATATTAGCGAAAAGTCCAAAATTAGGCCTACTAACTGTTTAATCTTGTAGCGATTTCATGAACAAACCATATTATCATCCTCCGTTACCATTTGAGGTTAAGACTTGAAAAAGCTTTAAGTAACGACGCTTTATCTAATGCCACAGGGAACTTGATTATTTAAATCACTTTAGTCTGTACCAATGAGGTAGAATAAATAGAGATCCAAATCCGCCTTGCACGACCTACCGTTTCGCGGGACAGTGTTTGTTGAGTTGAAGAGTTAGGCCTAGGAAATGAACTTAATCAAATCGTGTTGGCGCCGTCTATCGAGTTATTGGAAAACTAAAACTTACTATATTTTGCAAAAGTGTTTGCTTATAGAAACAGATGGCGCCAACACTATTCGATAGAGTTGTATCTTAAGCCTAATTCTCCTACTCGAATAAAAAGTGTCGCGCGAATCCTAGATTGGTTTGGATCTCTATTTATTCTACCTCATTGGTCTGTACACGTTAGAATTTTCTAATTATATATAACATCTAGTTTACTGTGAAGTGCGCCATCAATACACTTACTGGCCACTTAACCATCAGTCAAAACAATTCCTGGGTGAGTTACACCTGTAAATACCACTTACGTTGCCATAACAATTAATGTTTAATCAAAATAAAAAATTGAAACGTCTCAAATTTAATATTTAATTTACGAACAATATTTCAAAAATTTCAAAAATGCAAAATCAGTCTTTCTCAAGGCATTTGCCATCCCTACAAACTGCTTTCACTGCTTGCGTTAAGTTTAAAAAAAATTTGCTTTGAGAAGTATTTTCCTTGCTCAACCTCTCTCTAATTAACTATGAACAAATGAAAATATAAAATAAAAATGATCAATGTCTCTCATCCAAAAGAAAATTCTTCTTCATGAGGGAACTCGCTTTTGACCCGTGTGTCTAGGTTCCTTGGGATACCGTCGTTATTGTCCCCAACTGGGGTTATATTCCAACTCTTCTCTCGTAACGACTGTCGCAATCGGAACTTGGTCGATGAAGTCGTAAAAAGGCTCTTGTTTGACGCAGCTGACATCGAAGTTGACGCAATTGTAGCCAAACACCCTTTCTCTCTCGTCGGCTGCAGTGTCTGCGTCAGATTGGGCAACTTCCGCTTTCACGGCGTGGGCGCAGTGGGGCTTTTCAGGGAGAGATTCCATCTGTTCCGTCGTTAATCGTCGCAGTGGCACCGAACAATACCTACCACCCGTTTGACGACCAGAGAAGTCAAATTCACGAGGCTGTGATTGGCGCACTACTTCTTGGTCGTGATTGTTTAAATCGGCAATTTGGATTTCAAATGAACCATGAATTCGGCGATGCGCTTGAGAGGTGTCAGCGAAGTTCCGGTTGAAAGTGTGGCATTTGTGGGCCTTTGCCGCCTGAGAGTGACGTGGTTTCTCGCCCGTGTGGGATCTTTTGTGGTTGATCAAAGCCTTCTTATATGCAGATGCGTAGTTACATTGATTACACTGGAAGGGTTTTTCACCAGTGTGAGTTCTTTTGTGGTTGATTAAATCCTTCTTATAAGCCGATGCGTAGTTACATTGATCACACTGGAAGGGTTTTTCACCCGTGTGAGTTATTTTGTGGTAAATCAAACCGTTCTTATATGCCGATGCGTAATTACATTGATCACACTGGAAGGGTTTTTCGCCCGTGTGAGTTCTTTTGTGGTAGATCAAATACTTCTTATATGCCGATGCGTAGTTACATTGATTACACTGGAAGGGTTTTTCACCCGTGTGAGTTATTTTGTGGTAAATCAAACCGTTCTTATATGCCGATGCGTAATTACATTGATCACACTGGAAGGGTTTTTCGCCCGTGTGAGTTCTTTTGTGGTTGATCAAAGCCTTCTTATATGCAGATGCGTAGTTACACTGGTCACACTGGAAAGGTTTCTCGCCCGTGTGAGTTCTTTTGTGGTTGATCAAATCCTGCTTATATGCATATGCGTAGTTACACTGGTCACACTGGAAGGGTTTCTCGCCAGTGTGAGTTCTTCTGTGGCGTATGAAATTACACTTAGAGTTCGTTGCATAAACGCATTCTGAGCACTTGTGTATCTTCTCTTCCCTGTTGCTCATTTTTGCCAGTTTCACTCTGAATTAAAAGCTATTTTGGATTTATGAAGTATTGTTGCTTATACCGAGGCCTAAAACAAATTAAAAATTAAATATTAGCGAAAATCTACCAAGACGGCCGAACAACTTTATCAATGGGCACCAATAAGTTGAAATAATCACAATGATTACACTATCAAAGGCTAGATAACCCTTAAGTTTCGATAGGTGGCGCGACCGTTACGTTAAAAATAGTGAATGTGGGGAAATGAAACGGCAGCTCCATAAAATATAACACGGAAAACCACGTTCTGGACATTCTTCTATAAATATTTGCTGTTAAATCTATTTCCTTATACCCTATTCAGACGAGGCTAATAAAACTGGATTCAGTAAACCAAAGTTAAATTTTTATAGCACATTTCAGTATAGCTAAATAAGCTCTGGTTTCAAAAACGGGATCTAAACCCGGGTTTATAAGCCTCGTCTGTAAAGAGTATTATTGGTTTTTAATTATTTTACAGTATATTTATTTTAAATATATTATGGTATATTTATTTAAAATATATTATGGTATATTTATTTAAAATATATTATGGTATATTTATTTAAAATATATTATGGTATATTTATTTAAAATATATTATGGTATATTTATTTAAAATATATTATGGTATATTTATTTTAAATATTTTATAGTATATTGATTTAAATTATTTTATACTATATTTATTGTATTAATTGGATAGTATATTTAATTTAATTATTTTATAGCATATTTATTTCAATTATTTTATAGCATATTTATTTTAATTATTTTATAGTACATTAATTTTAATTATATTATGGTTTATTTATTTTAATTATTTTATAGTAATTTATTTTAATTATTTTTAAGTAATTTATTTTAATTATTTTTAAGTAATTTATTTTAATTATTTTATAGTAATTTATTTTGAAGTAATTTATCTTATAATTTATTTTCAAGTAATTTATATTATAATTTATTTTGAAATAATTTATCTAATAATTTATTTTTTAGAAATTTATCTTGAAGTTATTTATTTTATAGTCATTTATTTTATTATAATTTATTTTATAGTCATTTATTTTATTATAATTTATTTTATAGTCATTTATTTCATTATAATTTATTTTATAGTCATTTATTTTATTATAATTTATTTTATAGTAATTTATTTTATAGTAATTTATTTTATTTATTTTATAGTTCTTTATTTTGAAGTAATTTATATTATAATAATTTATTTTAGAGTAATTTATTTTGAAGTAATTTATATTATAATAATTTATTTTAGAGTAATTTATTTAATAGTTATTTATTTTAAAGGAATTTATAAGGGTGTGCCAAATATTTGGTTACCCCAAATAAATTATCGAATATGAAATCGAGTATTCGATTCGTCAAATCGAATAGAGCCTGAAAATATTCGTGAATATTTGATTTTCCTGATCAAATAGTCCAATATTCGAAAAGGGGGTTGAAATATTTTGTATTTAGAATAGTTTGAAAAGTGGTTGAATAACCACCGGGTTTTTCGTTATGATTGAGGTTCAAGGTCATTAAAGGAGAGCCCGATGTAATTGTCCAAACTATGACTAGGGGTGTGGCGCTGCAATCGCTAAAAATAGGGTGCCTGTATTCAGTTCCCTTTTTCAAGCGGATGGCTGTACCTGTACACAATAAGCTGTTGGATCTCTTATTAACTTGATTATAAATATGTTTAACCTCGGTGTGCTTTGGAAGTTTCTAGAAGCGTTAAATAAAACTAAAACTAAAACCAACTCAAACCAAAGTTGCTAGATTGTGGGGTACATTTTTGCTCTGTGGGAAAAAAAGGAATCTTTTCCAAAAACATTTGAGGGAATTTTCATGTCTGCGTTAATTTGCCTTCCTAATATACTTCAATCAAACAATAAATAGGCCTAACAAACAAAATGTTTAAAAATTGTAATTTCAGTCTAATTTAATTTTTAAAAGTTAATTTTCCGAACTTTTTTAATTGAAAAAAAATTAGTATAAAATAAATTCCTATAAAATAATTAAAATAAATATACTATAAAATAATTAAAATAAATATGCTTTAAAATAATTAAAATAAATATACAATAAAATAATTAAAATAAATATACTATAAAATAATTAAAATAAATTTACTATAAAATAATTAAAATAAATATACTATAAAATAATTAAAATAAATATACAATAAAATAATTAAAATAAATATACTATACGCGACCGAAAAGAGACTAGGTGGCGCAACCGCTCTAGCTTCTAGGATGTAGCGCATATGATCTATCGTCTGCTACAGACAAATTAATAAGTCATAAGAAAGTTTTTTCTTAAATAAATTTTACATGGGATATACACTGAAGGTTATAGTTCACTAAATAGAGTAATATAGTATTCGCTACCGAATCAAGTCTAGGTGGCGTTACGGCGCTAGCTTCTCCGAGGTTGCACCTATGATCTAGCGTCTGCTACAGACAAAAAGTTATGGGAACGGTTTTTCTGAAATAAACTTATTCAAATATAATCAAACGATGCAAAAATTATATTAAAATACAAGTATCATTATTTATATAGTCAAATTATGAATAACGATGAGGAAAAACTTGTAGCGTCTGCTCTAGCCGCTACCTATCTAGGTTTCAACGGCGAAATAAAGGGGGCGTAGCGATAGATATAGGTCGCGAATAAAATAATTAAAATAAATATACTAAAAAATAATTAAAATATATATATTATAAAATAATTAAAACAAATATACTATCAAAATTAATTAATTAAAAAAAAATTAATATATGGCATATATAACACCGCGAAAAAGCGATGAGGAACACCATTTTAATATTTTATAATTTCAAACACCATTGTTTCCTCGCCAAAAACACTTACAATTTCTATTCCACCTGCTGTTTTCAACACGTAATAATAATAATCAGCTAGGCTAATACCCAAGGCACCACCTTAGGCCTAAAACGAAGCTAAGCTATCCAATATCAGTATGACTTAAGCCAAAAGTGTGTCAATTCTTAAAGAATGTTACGAGCGAAATACAAGTTGGGAGTGGAGAAGGGAAAGTATGCCTTGGGGAGGGAAGTTAAAACCAACAAATAACGCCTCGTAGTGAGGAACGGAGGAACTAAGTAGCACTGGTCAAAGTTGGTGTAACTTTTTGATTTTTCGTCGTTCTGTGGAGATGCTATCGCCATCTACCTACGCTATAATACCATATAGTAAAAAGAGATCCAGAAAGGCGACAATAAATAGTCTTTATGTGGTCAATCTCGAGTCGAGCATACGAAAATACACACTTATGGTAATTATGTCACTTTTGCTTAAACGTAAGGAGAGCGTAGGCATGTTGAAACTAGGGTTAAAGAGTACATAAAGTCACGCCTCCCGCTAAAACGCACTATGCCATTGGACGAGACGAGTCTGGAGATAAAATAATGACCACCAAGAAACTTATTATTATTTACAACCTATTAAAATATTTTTTATTTCGTGCCCCCGGGCAAGAAATATTGAAAGGGATTGGGACGCCGCCGGAAGTGTTGCCAGGTGGGCGGTTTCCCGCCAAAATTTGATTACTTTGGGAACGCTGTTGCGGAAAAAAAGCGTTGGGCAATGTATGACGATGTAAAATTTATGGTTCATAATACGCTATTATGTACGACGATAAATATTCTTTAATTATTTTATTCGAATTATCGTTCAAAAGGCTATATATCTTCCCTGATACCATTACCAAAGGCTTAAGTGCTTTCGTAGTTCCTTGCTTTAGTCATTAGGTAACAGCGATTTCCTTGAACTAGAATTGGGCTGTATCTAAGTGAGAACATTTTTTATTTGGGCGCGATTTTGGGCTAGTTTTTCAATTTTGAGTGTGCGGGATCCTAAATTAATCTGGCAATTCCTCCACCCCCCCCCCCCCATTTCAATTTTATGTTGTCAAAAACATTTTTCGTTGCCATGGCAAAACCATTACCCATTGAATAAATTCCCTTGTTAGTGAACTTTAACCTAAATTATATATACTATATAAAATATATTATACACAATTACTATAATTGAAGTTATTGACAAACTAGCCAATCAACGTGAAGCATAATTTTATCACCCGCCTTAGGGTTCGGCAAACGGGTAAAAGTTATTTACCGTATGAAGTGTATTTAATTTTTCCAAATTAATTTACTCAACACCAGAATGTAGTATCGTTAATTTATGAACTATTAACTTTTTTGGCTAAGTTATCAGTTAACGGCTACTTTTGACAACAGGGTAGATAAACTGTGTTTAAATACATTTTCATTAACCATGCATTAATGTTAATAATTTGAACTTTATCCTTGAAGATTAAATAAAAATGATAAATTGTTTTTTTCATAATAATTTAATATTTTATGCTAAGCAAAATGTTATCAGATATAAACTACCACTTAACTTTTAAAGTAAAAAACCAACCGAGTATTTTTACAATCGTTAAAATGCAGAGATGTATAAGTAAGCAAATAATTTGTTATCGGTTTTTTTTTGTTGGTTTGTAATATACAAATTTAGACTTTAAGAAATTGTTTAAGAAACGTTAATGGTTTGTACATAATAATTACAAAAAATTTAAACTAATGAACGTTAACCGACTTTATCGATTCCATAAGTCAGTTAGTAGAGATTGGTCAAACGGTCCGCTACGCGCTAGCGTTAACATTTCTTGATCTAAAGACTAATATCATGGCAGAAGGTCCAGGTCCAGGACGAGTTAACAGAAAAATCCGTAGTTTTGTGTGGGGGCATTTTAAAATTGAAGAAACAATGGCTATTTGCAATTATTGTGAATTCCATTATTTAATTAAATTCCATATACACTTTTTCTTCAAATTCGTTGTCACGGCGAGCCTATCATTCTACTATCGGCCCTTTACCGCCTCAAAACTCGAGGTCTGACGAGAGAAAGGGGAACCCCATTCAAATTCCCGGGGCCCATGCAGCCTGTGGAGCACGGATTTGTATATTTTCCCAAGTTTTACCTCTCTTATATACAGGGTGTTACGGTTAGAGTACCGAAACTTTCTATATGCATTCTATGGGTCTCTATGAGTAGAAATATCCAATTAACAGTGGTCCTAAAGTGCTTCGTCTCAGAGATATGGGCTCCCAAAAAACTACCCCAAAAAACGGAAACAGCCATAAATCTGGCAAACAATATTCTTCCTTGAACCAAATTGTTTTATTAAACTATCAATTGTTTTTTATCCGTGAGGCGAGAAACTTAAATAACAAGTGGCAAATGTTCATTAATGCCCTTTTAGAAGTAAAATGAGTTTGAAGACAAATAGAGGCCATTTTAATTTATTTATACGATTTTAATTATTAAATATAAAGATACAAATTTCTTGTATTTCTTTTATTCGATCTGACACCAGTCTTTTGGGAATCTACTGCTGGTTGAATCTTTGAGCTCCTCACCCATTTTTCTTGAGCCCGTCCGTGCATTAAGCGTTCCTGGACCAATGTGCCATATTAGCTATAATATTAGACAATTTTAAAACCATTCCTTTAGAATTTTTATGACATTTGTATCTTTAGATTAAATAATTAAAATCGTATCAATAATTTAAAATGGCTTGTATTTGTCTTCAAACTCATTTTACTTCTCAAAGGACATTAATGAACTTTTGCCACTTGTTATTGAAGTTTCTCGCCTCACGGATAAAAATACAATTGATAGTTTAATGAAAACAATTTGGTTCAAGGAAGAATATTGTTTGCCAGATTAAAGGCTGTGTCCGGTTTTTTTGGGTAGTTTTTTGGGAGCCCATATCTCTGAAACGAAGCACTTTAGGACCCCTGTTTATTGGACATCTTTTACTCATAGAGACCCATAGAATGCATATAGCAAGTTTCGGTACTCTTATCCGTAACACCCTGTATAGGGGGTTTCGGGAACCTATGTCACAAATTATTGAGCGTATATTTTGAGCCATTCCGAGTCGAAAATGTCTAATGAACAGGGAGGGGTACTAAAGTGCTTCGTTTCAGAGATATGGGCTCCCAAAAAACTACCCCAAAAACCCGGACAGCATTAAATCTGGAAAACGATATTCTGCCATGAACCAAATGGTTTTCATTAAATGATCACTTGTTTTTTTGTCAGGCGATAAAACTTGTAACAAGTGACAAAAGTTCATTATTGTACATAAGGAAGTGAAATGAGTTCCAAGGCAAATTCAAGCAATTTTAAAGGTTTGATACTGTTCCAAATATACTTCAAATAATATTTTGTCTTGACGAATACTTTTAATTATAAAAGTAAACATGTAAATGCCAAAAATTTTCAAAAGGAATTGGTTTGAAATTTTCTAATACGATCTGTAGCTAATTGGGCACATTTATCCAATAACGCATACGCCGATACGCGCTTAGTGTACGGTCAAGCTCAAGAAAACGAACTATAAGGTCAAAGATTGTACCAGAAGTAGATAATTCAAAAAAGGGGGCCAGATCGACGGACGTTTGATTACGTCATGGGTAAAAAATTACCTCATCCGATGTTACCAGAATATTGGAACATGAAGGTCAACGCCTACCAAGCGCGGCTCCACGGGGGGAGGGGTGGGGGAAACCTGTTGCTATGTAACAAGCGGGATTCTAGGTTTTTATTTTTTACCGATTATAAACAATACTAAATGGGAACTCCAATGATATTTAATATGTTGTACTGGGGACATGGTGAACGTCCTACATTCCGTCGAATCCTATCTCCACTCATGGCCCCTGAACCTGTTGATGTTTTTAATTATTTTTTTTTAATATAAAGATCCAGAAAGTTGGACTGGAGCCACGTCTGACGCCTACTCTGTTACATACCACTGACAAAAGTCTATTCTCCAAGATTAGTCAGCTTAAATGATTGCTTTTACGTTTTGAAGGTGATTTGGGTGGAATTGCTGTTCATATTAAATAAACTTAAAGCCTGAAAGTGTTAATTATTTGCAAATCGTTTAGATACGCAAAAACCAGTAATATACATTGTGTTAACTCAAAAACGATACAGAGCCAATTACTTAAAATATGTTTTAGTTCAGAATTTGAAATTTTCAGGTTACGTAGAGCATGCAGGGGGACAAATGTCAATTAAAATTTCAATGACCTTAAACCAGGTTTCCAAGGTCATTCAAAATGTATCTCGAGAACCATTAGGATTAGACGAATGGTTCCAATAATAAATGTGTTCCACGTCTTATTTTAAGTCTAAAAAGCTTTGATCTGATCTGATTTGGCCAATGAGAAGCCTTGGGTACAGATTCGGTGCTGTAACTCAGGTTACTGACATTTAAGGAGGTAAGGGTGGAGACCATTGGGTCCCACTGCTTGATTGAAGTTGAGGGCTCGAAGCTACCTAAAACATCCTGAGTTGTATAGCTGAAACCAGTAAGGCTGTTTCTGCCAGCAAAGTTTAACGAAGGGGGATAAGCTGAAGGGCCAGATTGGGTGCAATGCAATGAGACGGCACTGAAATGAGCATTGAGGGCATCAGCCATTTTGTCGGGATCAGATGAGACACTGCCATTGGGAAGTTTCATTTCCTTGATTCTACTGAAATCCAGTTCTTCTGCCCAAATTATGCACGAAAGGTAACAAGTGAAGCTGTCGTAATCGCCCTTAAAAAAGTCTCGACACAGACGGGTGGGGTGTGAAGAGGTAGGGCATGCCATGCGGAATGTTATAACATTGTGATCGCTTTTACCGAGAGGCGTATGTTGGCCATGTGGGCATCAGCGGTGAAGACCAAATCAAGGACGCTATGACTTTGGAAGACACGACCAACCCTAGTGAAGTCGTGTACTGATTGAACAAGGTGGTGGTTAAGGACAGCGTCCAGGAAATTCCGGGTGGGTTCGTCTGCAGAAGGGAGAAGGAGACCAGATGCCCAAGATATATTCCGGCAATTAAAATCACCCAGGAGGACGGGTTCAAGGTTCTAGGAGGCGCAGTGGCCAACAATTGAGGCAATAACTGTAAGAATGGCGCTATGGTTGTTGTAAGAGGGAGAGCGATATATAACGCGAAAAGCGCATTCAGTGCGGGGAAGGCACAACGCACAGTAAGGACATCGAGGCCAGTGAGATAACGTCAACAGGTTGCGCGGTGATTGTGGAGGATAGGAAGAGGGCTACGCCACCGCTCCTCGCTGTACTATGATGATTACGACGGAAAATGTTAAAATGCGGAAAGTTTAGTTCACTGTCTAGGACCTTGGTTTTGAGTCCAGTTTCCGTAATAGCCACAATGCTAGAGTTAGTAGTGGCTATAATGAGAGCCATTTCGGAGCGTTTGTAGAGGGTGAGCGTGTCGGCGGTGGTGAGTAGAACGGTTAGATCATCCATATTCGGTATAGAGATTGTAATCGGTTGGGAGGTGAAATGATTAGGGAAAGCGCCAAGTCGGGTGGGGCCAAAAGGCTTGGCCAGAGGGTCAAGTGAGCGATAAGCGGGAGGAACGTTGCGGTGGGCGATACTCGTGGAGGTCGCAGTATTTACAATATTTACAGCAGTTGACGGAGAGCGTAGAATTGAGAGATAACAAATAGGTAGTCGTGGAACGAAAACTGGAGAATACGAGTTTAAAGTCATGGCTGGCGGTGACGGTAAAGTTGGCGCAGGGATATTTGAAAAAGTTAACGAAAAAGAAGTCTTCGAAGAAGAAAACTTTGCGTGTTATATTCCCTTTAATAATACTGTATTTAGCGAGGCCGTCTTTTTCGGAAATATACCGATTTGTAGCAATTATGGGTCGTATTGCTTTTTTTTGGGAACTATTTTTGAACACGGGCCGTTTTTAAGAAGGGACAATAACATATTTATTGAACAATTACAGCCTCGGACCCTACCTTGAAGATTGACTTTCTACAAAATAATTATGATAAAACTACTGTCAAATCTTTCAAAGCAATGATTTTGAACGTGTTCAATACATGCTATGAAGGCAGGTCCAATCAAGCTTCGACCGCTAAAACTTCCAATGCCCAGCCTTTAGTCGTTGACGACAGTCACGACACTGAGGGAATATATGCCTTTTACCCTAAGCGGCGGGCTCGGATAGTCCGTGGATCGAAGATTTTAAAATATTTAAAAGATGACCTACAACCGCCCAAAACTAACGTACTCCTACAATGGTGGAAGGTTAGTATAAAAATGACAAACAAAATCTAATCTGTATTGAGCAAGACATCGAAAACTAAGTAACATTCCAACGGCGGCCAAATATAATAAAAAATTACTTCGTTGCTTGCGCCATTGTGGGTGGAAATGTTTTATATATATCTGAAATAGCATGGGTGACGTCGGGTCACGTCACACTCCTAGCTCCCTATAGTCCTATACCTCCCCCTCTGAATAATGGGATAAATTGGTGGCGATTTTCCGTCGAAGCCGTGCGATTTTCCGTTTCTTAGTTTCCTAGTGTCTTAACTTCCTAAGATTAGATAATGGTATCCAATTCCAAACAAGTGATGTTACATTGTATAATTGAAATCTTTACTACGGGAAAATGAAAAGAGTTATCCTTCAGTTGCCAAAATGGCTCGAGATTACCTCGCTATACCTGCAACATTGGTTCCATCAGAAAAATTTAATTACACCAACCAGAGAAAACCTACATGCAGAAACAATCTCGGCTATGATGACGCTTAATATATTAAAAACTAAAATAAAATTGAATTGAATTGAAATTATTTATTATCGTGCGACCTAAATATTAATTACCGTTCTATCGGTTAACGGTTCACGTTTAGTTATAAAATAACAATTTTGTGCAAATTATACGACGGTCTATTCTTATCAAGCCGTTAACCGATCGCCTATTTCTTACAATTAATCAAAAACTCATTTAACAACAACAACATAATATTTATTAATGGCAGTGTAAAATAATTGTACCAATATTGAAAAACAAATCGATAAGAAATGTTTTGTTATAAATGCTTAAGTAAATTCCTTGTTAACAAACGTAAACGTACTAACACATATTGATAAAGTTAAAAAAATCGGCGCGGTACCATTTATAATTGTTTTTTTTTAAATATATTTCAAAGAATAATCTCCAAAACGTTATCTTTTCTATATCAAAAGAAAAAATAACCGAAGAAAATTAACTGTTTTTTTTTGGGGCTAATCATAGTTAACCGCTCATCTTTACGTTAATTTTAACGGTTTGCCGAACCCTAACCCGCCTTTAGGGTCAAAATGTAGCTTCAGCATCTTGTTTTGACATCTGTGGAAAAAAGAGCTACTTCACCTAGAGCCGACACTTGCCGTAAGGTAAACTGCCCGATAAAATACGGCATAGCATTTATGCGCTTCTTAATTCTATTTATGCGCTTCTATTAATGGCAAAGTAAGCTAAAATTGAAAATAGCCAAATGATTAGGTCGTCAGAGAGCCAATGTAGAATATAGTAAGACAAATTATTCTTTTTAAAACCGTTCTCATAACTTTTTGTCTGTAGCAGACGCTAGATCATAGAGGCAACCTCGGAGAAGCTAGCGCCGTAACGCCCCCTATTCTTGATTCGGTAGCGAATACTATATAACTCTATAAACTATAACCTTAATTATACATCCCATGTAAAATTTATTCTAATTTACTGTCATTTATGTTATTGACCAATGTAGAAACTATACAATCGACGCGAGTGGTAACTATAAGTACCACCTTTTCATTTCGACGATAGCGACATCTATTGACAAAAGAGGACTTACTACACGTCCGAGACCCAGAGTCAATACATTATTAGTATTGTTTATCGTTTTTATTTAATCCGTCGCGTACCCTGCTGCATCTGTTACAAATAATTTTGAAGACATTCCAGATTCTGGCAGATTGACTCCGGTTAAAATATATTATAAATTATTTTGCTTATTACGTTTAAGGAGGGCGCCATATTCAATATTAAATCTGTATCCCAGGGCTTAATTCGAAAACCTCGCATTTATGTAGTTTGGGGAAGGGTTTTATTCGAGCCAAAATGGCATAATCTATGTTTCCAACGGCGACGTTTTATGGTTTTGGAGGAGTTTAATTCGTGGCCTAGGTGTGGTTTCATACACAAAACACAATGAATATATGAATTTTGCCTACCTTAATTAATGTAAAATATCTGGTTTTTATAGAGGCTCTTTTAAGAATGATGAGTACTCCAAGAATCTAAGCACTTGTTTCTCCAACGCGGTGAGGGCGTAAGGCCATTAATTTGGAAAAATTTACCCGAATAATTTCTTCAATACGGTAGGTTTCGCGAGTCTGGTCTCGAGTCAAATTTGGTGGAAAGGTCATGAATGGCTAAGGTCCGTAAAGAAGTCGTAGAAGAAGAGTTTCGTACGAAGTACCTAGAGTCAATTCAAATGAACTGTACCGTCACGGAAAACTTCAAGCCCATCCTCAACTTGAAAAATTATAGTTCTTTGACAAAGGTAAAAAAATGATGGTCATTATATTGCGATTCGTACAACTTATCAATAAGAAACAAATCATTACGGGAATCCCAACAAAGACTCTACGAAACAGATAAAATCCTTCGTTACAGAAGCGCAGCTCGAAGACTTCAAAGAGGAGTTAAAATCATTGAAAAAAGATAAAACGTCTTCAGGTCAACTCACCAATAGCTACGTTGAATCCAGCTTTGGAAGAAAATGGTCTGATACGCGTTGGAGGACCTGGTTCAAATGCCTTTGCACCATTACCTAGAGAGAGAATAACAGAAACTCCGCCATTCAATGTTACTGGTCTGGACTTTGCTGGACCTTTCTTTGTCCGGTTTAACAAGAAGAAAACCGCAAAGGCCTACATAACGATGTTTACCCGCGCAGTGACACGGGGACTACACTTGGAACTCGTTTCAAATATGGAAGCGGAAATGTTCTTGCTAGCGTTCAGACGGTTCGTATCGAGAAGGGGAGTGCCATCCATTATCTACTCTGATAATGCATTGAGCTTCAAGACCTAAAATACATTTGGGCCAATCTGCAATCTCCGCGGTTAAAGGAATACGTCGCTGGCCATAACATTACTTGGAAATACATAGTCGAGAAAGCCGCATGGTGGGGTGGCTTCTACGAGAGGCTGGTCAGATCTATTAAAAGCGCGCTGAAGAAAGTCCTTGGAAAGTCATCTCTTTACGCCGAAGAATTTCAGACTTATCTTGACGGAAGTCGAGGCCGTTCTCAATTCTAGACCCCTAACCTTTAGCTACAACGACGTCGAAGAGCCAGCAGTCCAGCACCCTTGTGTCCGAGTCATTTTCTCGTCGGTCAGCGGCTCATGGCGCTTCCATCTAGAGTCTACGATGTCAACAGAGCTGTATCCTCCACCAAGCGAGATCTCACAAGGCGACTGAAATGTAGACAATCATTGCTTGATCAGTTCTGGGGACGTTGGCGAAATGACTACATCATGGAGTACCAGAATATTCGAGAAACCAGAGATTAAAGAGGGAAATATCGTTCTTGTCCACAGTATCTTCGAAGACCGATCCAATTACTTTATCCATTAGAAGTTCAATGAAAACAAATTGTGTAACCGGAAATTTTGGATGAGTATTAAACTCATCGGCGGGGAGTAAAAACTAAAATTAGATAAAAAAAGTAAAGTTTTATATAACATTTTATTCCCTTGTAAATACATTATATTTTTTAACTCCGATATATAAACCAGCTTCATTATTGTAAAAAGCACTTGATCATGTAATAAAGAGTTCTTACCAAAAATTAGTACTTGAGTACTTAGCCTAGCGACGTTTCGGGTAGCTGCCTTCAACCGAAAGAATTCTACATGAATCTTACCTACCTTAATTGATGTAGATAAAAATTTTTATAGGAATGATAAGTAACATTAAGCATTTTTCCCAAACGACTCCGGACTATGGCAAGCAAACTTACGATCCCTTAATGTCTAAAGCGTACAAGTCATTGTGATTCTGGCTAGCGACCTATGAAACAGAATAGACCCAAGATTCTACGGAGGGGTAGTACGGAGGTACTATAGTATTTTGCCCTGGGATAGCGATCACGGCGCCATCGTCGGTAAGGCGAGAAACTAAAGGAGTTTTTGGTTGGGCTGTTCCGACTTCACTCGGAGCGCCTCAAAGAGCATTGTGGAAGTTGGATTCGGAGCACTCCCGGAACAGTCAGACCATACAAAAGAATAACGCCATAAAATGTAAACAATGCCATGTGACTTTCCCTCCAACTGCAGAACTACGATATGTTCTTGGTTAGTGATAGTGGTGAACAGGGTGATTGTGATATTCTTGGACAGGGTAAGTGTGATAATGTTGGACAGGGTAAGTATGATATTCTTGGAGAGGGTGAGGATGATATTGTTCAGAATGTACAAAACTAATAATTTTGAACGTAGTGGAATACGTTTACTGTCTTGCAAAACAAAATTATTTATTTGGGCCAAACCAAACGTTGTTTGGCAGCTAGAGTCAGTGCACATGAGGCCAATTTGAGACATAGAATACCGAAAGCAACTGTGGAGCATGTCGCAGGGCCCCCACTCAAATCTTCAGTTTTATTATAGGAAAAATTGGATTATATTACTAAAAATATAGGATTTTATGGGACTATTTTTCAAAATTAGGATTTTATAGCACTATTATTCAAAATTATAGGATTTTATAGGACTATATATGCTATTTAATTTACTAACTTTATGCATTTCAAAACAAAATCTATATTTAGTGAAATAAATCTTTGATTTTCACTTAAAAAATAAAATCTATTTAACCATTTTAGCACAAAATTATACTTTTAGCTAACCATGTTAACAATAAGAAAAGTATAGAATAGAATGACTTTGTACATGAATCTATTTAACCCATGAATATCCAACTCTATCATTAGCCACGGTATACTCTGAGGGAACGTGGGGCGGAGCCTATTTTCGCGCCATACGAGTGATTTACTCTTTAAGCCAATAAGAACGAATTCGGAAATGATGTCATTTTAGCGCCAGATAGTTTACGAGAGCTCGGAGAGCAGAATAACCGCGAAATGACTTCTCAGGTACGGTTCACGTTATTTTGTTCAAAATAAGCTTTACAGTTATAATTCTTTCTAGTATAAAAATATAAATTAAAAAGGAATGTTACTCCGATATTTTGAAAGCAATCTTATGCTATCGAGTGTCTGTGAGATTTATAACAATTTAAACATACAAACTATCTCTGAAAAGCTAAGCCTCGGTGAAACTTTGGAGGAAAACCTGAGTCAATTTTTGCCATATTATTATTAAATAATAAATGCTCTGTTATCATTTTATTCTAATAAAATCTATTCTAATAATAATATGAAATAGATCTATTTATTTAAATAGATTAATGATAAGTACTGCAAAAAGGAAACATAACCATAACGCGTCATTTTAGGAACTAACGCTTCGACTGCTTATAAATAACAGCTGACACAGCTGAGTTCTACTTCGACTCCGTCACTATAAATTGGCTCCGCCCCACGCGTCGCCAGAGGTGACCTAGGGTATTCCAGTTGAATATTCATGGGTTAAATAGATTCATGCTTTGTATAAGAAATTATCAAATAGCTAAATCTAGCAATTTAACAGTGGCCGGATTTGAAATGTGCCAAATATCAAAATAATAGGATTTTATAAGACTTTTTGGAGATTTTGATAAAAATATAGGATGTTATAGGACATTTTTGAAAATAGAGGACCTCTTGGGGCCCTGATGTCGGTAGAGGGCTTACACACTCTATTAACACCAACTCTGCAAAATTAATAAAAATCGAAAACAACCCATGTAACTTAATTGGTGGAGCCTCAGAGGATCAAGACAAGTAATATTAGCGAAAAGTCCAAAATTAGGCCTACTAACTGTTTAATCTTGTAGCGATTTCATGAACAAAACATATTATCATCCTCCGTTACCATTTGAGGTCAAGACTTGAAAAAGCTTTAAGTAACGACGCTTTATCTAATGCCACAGGGAACTTGATTATTTAAATCACTTTAGTCTGTACCAATGTGGTAGAATAAATAGAGATCCAAATCCGCCTTGCACGACCTACCGTTTCGCGGGACAGTGTTTGTTGAGTTGAAGAGTTAGGCCTAGGAAATGAACTTAATCAAATCGTGTTGGCGCCATCTATCGTGTTATTGGAAAACTAAAACTTACTATATTTTGCAAAAGTGTCTGCTTATAGAAACAGATGGCGCCAACACTATTCGATAGAGTTGTATCTTAAGCCTAATTCTCCTACTCGAATAAAAAGTGTCCCGCGAATCCCAGATTGGTTTGGATCTCTATTTATTTTACCTCATTGGTCTGTACACGTTAGAATTTTCTAATTATATATAACATCTAGTTTACTGTGAAGTGCGCCATCAACACACTTACTGACCACTTTACCATCAGTCAAAACAATTCCTGGGTGAGTTACACCTGTAAATACCACTTACGTTGCCATAACAATTAATGTTTAATCAAAATAAAAAATTGAAACGTCTCAAATTTAATATTTAATTTACGAACAATATTTCAAAAATTTCAAAAATGCAAAATCAGTCTTTCTCAAGGCATTTGCCATCCCTACAAACTGCTTTCACTGCTTGCGTTAAGTTTAAAAAAAATTTGCTTTAAGAAGTATTTTCCTTGCTCAACCTCTCTCTAATTAACTATGAACAAATGAAAATATAAAATAAAAATGATCAATGTCTCTCATCCAAAAGAAAATTCTTCTTCATGAGGGAACTCGCTCTTGACCCGTGTGTCTAGGTTCCTTGGGATACCGTCGTTATTGTCCCCAACTGGGCGATATTCCAACTCTTCTCTCCTAACGACTGTCGCAATCGGAACTTGGTCGATGAAGTCGTAAAAAGGCTCTTGTTTGACGCAGCTGACATCGAAGTTGACGCAATTGTAGCCAAACACCCTTTCTCTCTCGTCGGCTGCAGTGTCTGCGTCAGATTGGGCAACTTCCGCTTTCACGGCGTGGGCGCAGTGGGGCTTTTCAGGGAGAGATTCCATCTGTTCCGTCGTTAATCGTCGCAGTTGCACCGAACAATACCTACCACCCGTTTGACGACCAGAGAGGT
The DNA here is from genome assembly GCF_980474605.1 of Leiobunum rupestre. Taxonomy (NCBI): domain Eukaryota; kingdom Metazoa; phylum Arthropoda; class Arachnida; order Opiliones; family Sclerosomatidae; genus Leiobunum; species Leiobunum rupestre. The sequence goes on from NC_143384.1 coordinate 85,852,462, forward strand.
CAAATTCACGAGGCTGAGATTGGCGCACTACTTCTTGGTCGTGATTGTTTAAATCGGCAATTTGGATTTCAAATGAACCATGAATTCGGCGATGCGCTTGAGAGGTTTCAGCGAAGTTCCGGTCGAAAGTGGGCCATTTGTCGCCCTTTGCCGCCTGAGAGTGACGTGGTTTCTCGCCCGTGTGAGATCTTTTGTGGAAAATTAATGCACCCTTCTGTAAAGATGCGTAGTTACAATGGTCACATTTAAATCGCTTTTCGGCCGTGTGAGTTCTTCTGTGGAGAATAAAATACGCCTTCCGTGCAGATACGTAGTTACACTGGTCACAATGTAATGGTTTGCCGCTCGAGTGAGTTCTTTTGTGGTAGATCAAACCCTTCTTATATGCCGATGCGTAATTACATTGATCACACTGGAAGGGTTTTTCGCCCGTGTGAGTTCTTTTGTGGTCGATCAAATCATACTTATATGACGATGCGTAATTACATTGATCACACTGGAAGGGTTTTTCGCCCGTGTGAGTTCTTTTGTGGTAAATCAAACCCTTCTTATATGCCGATGCGTAATTACATTGATCACACTGGAAGGGTTTTTCGCCCGTGTGAGTTCTTTTGTGGTAGATCAAATACTTCTTATATGCCGATGCGTAGTTACATTGATCACACTGGAAGGGTTTTTTGCCCTTGTGAGTTCTTTTGTGGTCGATCAAATCATACTTATATGACGATGCGTAATTACATTGATCACACTGGAAGGGTTTTTCGCCCGTGTGAGTTCTTTTGTGGTAAATCAAACCCTTCTTATATGCCGATGCGTAATTACATTGATCACACTGGAAGGGTTTTTCGCCCGTGTGAGTTCTTTTGTGGCATATCAAATCCTTCTTATATGCCGATGCGTAGTTACATTGATCACACTGGAAGGGTTTTTCGCCCGTGTGAGTTCTTTTGTGGCAGATCAAATCCTTCTTATATGCCGATGCGTAGTTACATTGATCACATTGGAAAGGTTTTTCGCCCGTGTGAGTTTTTTTGTGGTTGATCAAACCCGTCTTATATGCCGATGCATAGTTACATTGATCACACTGGAAGGGTTTTTCGCCCGTGTGGGTTCTTTTGTGGTTGATCAAACACGTCTTATATGCCGATGCGTAGTTACATTGATCACACTGGAAGGGTTTTTCGCCCGTGTGAGTTCTTTTGTGGCAGATCAAATCCTTCTTATATGCCGATGCGTAGTTACATTGATCACACTGGAAGGGTTTTTCGCCCGTGTGAGTTCTTTTGTGGCAGATCAAATCCTTCTTATATGCCGATGCGTAGTTACATTGATCACATTGGAAAGGTTTTTCGCCCGTGTGAGTTTTTTTGTGGTTGATCAAACCCGTCTTATATGCCGATGCATAGTTACATTGATCACACTGGAAGGGTTTTTCGCCCGTGTGAGTTCTTTTGTGGTTGATCAAACCCGTCTTATATGCCGATGCGTAGTTACATTGATCACACTGGAAGGGTTTTTCGCCCGTGTGAGTTCTTTTGTGGTTGATCAAACTCGTCTTATATGCCGATGCGTAGTTACATTGATCACACTGGAAGGGTTTTTCACCCGTGTGAGTTCTTTTGTGGTAGATCAAATACTTCTTATATGCCGATGCGTAGTTACATTGATCACACTGGAAGGGTTTTTCGCCCGTGTGAGTTCTTTTGTGGTCGATCAAATCATTCTTATATGACGATGCGTAGTTACATTGATCACACTGAAAGGGTTTTTCACCCGTGTGAGTTTTTTTGTGGTAGATCAAATTCTTCTTATATGACGATGCGTAATTACATTGATCACACTGGAAGGGTTTTTCGCCCGTGTGAGTTCTTTTGTGGTCGATCAAATCATACTTATATGACGATGCGTAATTACATTGATCACACTGGAAGGGTTTTTCGCCCGTGTGAGTTCTTTTGTGGTAAATCAAACCCTTCTTATATGCCGATGCGTAATTACATTGATCACACTGGAAGGGTTTTTCGCCCGTGTGAGTTCTTTTGTGGTAGATCAAATACTTCTTATATGCCGATGCGTAGTTACATTGATCACACTGGAAGGGTTTTTTGCCCTTGTGAGTTCTTTTGTGGTCGATCAAATCATACTTATATGACGATGCGTAATTACATTGATCACACTGGAAGGGTTTTTCGCCCGTGTGAGTTCTTTTGTGGTAAATCAAACCCTTCTTATATGCCGATGCGTAATTACATTGATCACACTGGAAGGGTTTTTCGCCCGTGTGAGTTCTTTTGTGGTAGATCAAATACTTCTTATATGCCGATGCGTAGTTACATTGATCACACTGGAAGGGTTTTTTGCCCTTGTGAGTTCTTTTGTGGCAGATCAAATCCTTCTTATATGCCGATGCGTAGTTACATTGATCACACTGGAAGGGTTTTTCGCCCGTGTGAGTTCTTTTGTGGCAGATCAAATCCTTCTTATATGCCGATGCGTAGTTACATTGATCACATTGGAAAGGTTTTTCGCCCGTGTGAGTTTTTTTGTGGTTGATCAAACCCGTCTTATATGCCGATGCATAGTTACATTGATCACACTGGAAGGGTTTTTCGCCCGTGTGAGTTCTTTTGTGGTTGATCAAACCCGTCTTATATGCCGATGCGTAGTTACATTGATCACACTGGAAGGGTTTTTCGCCCGTGTGAGTTCTTTTGTGGTTGATCAAACTCGTCTTATATGCCGATGCGTAGTTACATTGATCACACTGGAAGGGTTTTTCACCCGTGTGAGTTCTTTTGTGGTAGATCAAATACTTCTTATATGCCGATGCGTAGTTACATTGATCACACTGGAAGGGTTTTTCGCCCGTGTGAGTTCTTTTGTGGTCGATCAAATCATTCTTATATGACGATGCGTAGTTACATTGATCACACTGAAAGGGTTTTTCACCCGTGTGAGTTTTTTTGTGGTAGATCAAATTCTTCTTATATGACGATGCGTAATTACATTGATCACACTGGAAGGGTTTTTCGCCCGTGTGAGTTCTTTTGTGGTCGATCAAATCATACTTATATGACGATGCGTAATTACATTGATCACACTGGAAGGGTTTTTCGCCCGTGTGAGTTCTTTTGTGGTAAATCAAACCCTTCTTATATGCCGATGCGTAATTACATTGATCACACTGGAAGGGTTTTTCGCCCGTGTGAGTTCTTTTGTGGTAGATCAAATACTTCTTATATGCCGATGCGTAGTTACATTGATCACACTGGAAGGGTTTTTTGCCCTTGTGAGTTCTTTTGTGGTCGATCAAATCATACTTATATGACGATGCGTAATTACATTGATCACACTGGAAGGGTTTTTCGCCCGTGTGAGTTCTTTTGTGGTAAATCAAACCCTTCTTATATGCCGATGCGTAATTACATTGATCACACTGGAAGGGTTTTTCGCCCGTGTGAGTTCTTTTGTGGTAAATCAAATACTTCTTATATGCCGATGCGTAGTTACATTGATCACACTGGAAGGGTTTTTTGCCCTTGTGAGTTCTTTTGTGGCAGATCAAATCCTTCTGATATGCCGATGCGTAGTTACATTGATCACACTGGAAGGGTTTTTCGCCCGTGTGAGTTCTTTTGTGGCAGATCAAATCCTTCTTATATGCCGATGCGTAGTTACATTGATCACATTGGAAAGGTTTTTCGCCCGTGTGAGTTTTTTTGTGGTTGATCAAACCCGTCTTATATGCCGATGCATAGTTACATTGATCACACTGGAAGGGTTTTTCGCCCGTGTGAGTTCTTTTGTGGTTGATCAAACCCGTCTTATATGCCGATGCGTAGTTACATTGATCACACTGGAAGGGTTTTTCGCCCGTGTGAGTTCTTTTGTGGTTGATCAAACTCGTCTTATATGCCGATGCGTAGTTACATTGATCACACTGGAAGGGTTTTTCACCCGTGTGAGTTCTTTTGTGGTAGATCAAATACTTCTTATATGCCGATGCGTAGTTACATTGATCACACTGGAAGGGTTTTTCGCCCGTGTGAGTTCTTTTGTGGTCGATCAAATCATTCTTATATGACGATGCGTAGTTACATTGATCACACTGAAAGGGTTTTTCACCCGTGTGAGTTTTTTTGTGGTAGATCAAATTCTTCTTATATGACGATGCGTAATTACATTGATCACACTGGAAGGGTTTTTCGCCCGTGTGAGTTCTTTTGTGGTCGATCAAATCATACTTATATGACGATGCGTAATTACATTGATCACACTGGAAGGGTTTTTCGCCCGTGTGAGTTCTTTTGTGGTAAATCAAACCCTTCTTATATGCCGATGCGTAATTACATTGATCACACTGGAAGGGTTTTTCGCCCGTGTGAGTTCTTTTGTGGTAGATCAAATACTTCTTATATGCCGATGCGTAGTTACATTGATCACACTGGAAGGGTTTTTTGCCCTTGTGAGTTCTTTTGTGGTCGATCAAATCATACTTATATGACGATGCGTAATTACATTGATCACACTGGAAGGGTTTTTCGCCCGTGTGAGTTCTTTTGTGGTAAATCAAACCCTTCTTATATGCCGATGCGTAATTACATTGATCACACTGGAAGGGTTTTTCGCCCGTGTGAGTTCTTTTGTGGTAGATCAAATACTTCTTATATGCCGATGCGTAGTTACATTGATCACACTGGAAGGGTTTTTTGCCCTTGTGAGTTCTTTTGTGGCAGATCAAATCCTTCTTATATGCCGATGCGTAGTTACATTGATCACACTGGAAGGGTTTTTCGCCCGTGTGAGTTCTTTTGTGGCAGATCAAATCCTTCTTATATGCCGATGCGTAGTTACATTGATCACATTGGAAAGGTTTTTCGCCCGTGTGAGTTTTTTTGTGGTTGATCAAACCCGTCTTATATGCCGATGCATAGTTACATTGATCACACTGGAAGGGTTTTTCGCCCGTGTGAGTTCTTTTGTGGTTGATCAAACCCGTCTTATATGCCGATGCGTAGTTACATTGATCACACTGGAAGGGTTTTTCGCCCGTGTGAGTTCTTTTGTGGTTGATCAAACTCGTCTTATATGCCGATGCGTAGTTACATTGATCACACTGGAAGGGTTTTTCACCCGTGTGAGTTCTTTTGTGGTAGATCAAATACTTCTTATATGCCGATGCGTAGTTACATTGATCACACTGGAAGGGTTTTTCGCCCGTGTGAGTTCTTTTGTGGTCGATCAAATCATTCTTATATGACGATGCGTAGTTACATTGATCACACTGAAAGGGTTTTTCACCCGTGTGAGTTTTTTTGTGGTAGATCAAATTCTTCTTATATGACGATGCGTAATTACATTGATCACACTGGAAGGGTTTTTCGCCCGTGTGAGTTCTTTTGTGGTCGATCAAATCATACTTATATGACGATGCGTAATTACATTGATCACACTGGAAGGGTTTTTCGCCCGTGTGAGTTCTTTTGTGGTAAATCAAACCCTTCTTATATGCCGATGCGTAATTACATTGATCACACTGGAAGGGTTTTTCGCCCGTGTGAGTTCTTTTGTGGTAGATCAAATACTTCTTATATGCCGATGCGTAGTTACATTGATCACACTGGAAGGGTTTTTTGCCCTTGTGAGTTCTTTTGTGGTCGATCAAATCATACTTATATGACGATGCGTAATTACATTGATCACACTGGAAGGGTTTTTCGCCCGTGTGAGTTCTTTTGTGGTAAATCAAACCCTTCTTATATGCCGATGCGTAATTACATTGATCACACTGGAAGGGTTTTTCGCCCGTGTGAGTTCTTTTGTGGCATATCAAATCCTTCTTATATGCCGATGCGTAGTTACATTGATCACACTGGAAGGGTTTTTCGCCCGTGTGAGTTCTTTTGTGGCAGATCAAATCCTTCTTATATGCCGATGCGTAGTTACATTGATCACATTGGAAAGGTTTTTCGCCCGTGTGAGTTTTTTTGTGGTTGATCAAACCCGTCTTATATGCCGATGCATAGTTACATTGATCACACTGGAAGGGTTTTTCGCCCGTGTGGGTTCTTTTGTGGTTGATCAAACACGTCTTATATGCCGATGCGTAGTTACATTGATCACACTGGAAGGGTTTTTCGCCCGTGTGAGTTCTTTTGTGGCAGATCAAATCCTTCTTATATGCCGATGCGTAGTTACATTGATCACACTGGAAGGGTTTTTCGCCCGTGTGAGTTCTTTTGTGGCAGATCAAATCCTTCTTATATGCCGATGCGTAGTTACATTGATCACATTGGAAAGGTTTTTCGCCCGTGTGAGTTTTTTTGTGGTTGATCAAACCCGTCTTATATGCCGATGCATAGTTACATTGATCACACTGGAAGGGTTTTTCGCCCGTGTGAGTTCTTTTGTGGTTGATCAAACCCGTCTTATATGCCGATGCGTAGTTACATTGATCACACTGGAAGGGTTTTTCGCCCGTGTGAGTTCTTTTGTGGTTGATCAAACTCGTCTTATATGCCGATGCGTAGTTACATTGATCACACTGGAAGGGTTTTTCACCCGTGTGAGTTCTTTTGTGGTAGATCAAATACTTCTTATATGCCGATGCGTAGTTACATTGATCACACTGGAAGGGTTTTTCGCCCGTGTGAGTTCTTTTGTGGTCGATCAAATCATTCTTATATGACGATGCGTAGTTACATTGATCACACTGAAAGGGTTTTTCACCCGTGTGAGTTTTTTTGTGGTAGATCAAATTCTTCTTATATGACGATGCGTAATTACATTGATCACACTGGAAGGGTTTTTCGCCCGTGTGAGTTCTTTTGTGGTCGATCAAATCATACTTATATGACGATGCGTAATTACATTGATCACACTGGAAGGGTTTTTCGCCCGTGTGAGTTCTTTTGTGGTAAATCAAACCCTTCTTATATGCCGATGCGTAATTACATTGATCACACTGGAAGGGTTTTTCGCCCGTGTGAGTTCTTTTGTGGTAGATCAAATACTTCTTATATGCCGATGCGTAGTTACATTGATCACACTGGAAGGGTTTTTTGCCCTTGTGAGTTCTTTTGTGGTCGATCAAATCATACTTATATGACGATGCGTAATTACATTGATCACACTGGAAGGGTTTTTCGCCCGTGTGAGTTCTTTTGTGGTAAATCAAACCCTTCTTATATGCCGATGCGTAATTACATTGATCACACTGGAAGGGTTTTTCGCCCGTGTGAGTTCTTTTGTGGTAGATCAAATACTTCTTATATGCCGATGCGTAGTTACATTGATCACACTGGAAGGGTTTTTTGCCCTTGTGAGTTCTTTTGTGGTTAATCAAACTCTTCCTATATGCAGATGCGAAGTTACACTTGTCACACTGGAAAGGTTTCTCGCCCGTGTGAGTTCTTCTGTGGCGTATGAAATTACACTTATAATTCGTTGCGTAGACGCATTCGGAGCACTTGTGCATCTTTTTCTTCTCTTCTATGCTTACGTTTAAAAAAAAACTTAGGTTGGGTAATTTTTTAATTAGGTTTGGTAGTTTCTCTTAGTGCTCGGCGTTTTGGATAAAGTAACCGATAACTTTAGGTTAAATTCGGATAATTATCTGTTTGCTGGGTAAATCAATGTATTTTGAATACCGGGTACATGGGTTAACCCTGGGGAAAAAGGAATAAGCGTTTAACTTTATTCAAATCGCCGAGCACTAGTTTTTAACCGGGAATCGCCCATTTTTAATATCTAAAACAGAAGCTCGAAAATTACAAAACGCGTTAAATCTCCTTATAACAATATAAATAGAAATTCTAATTTTTCTTCCATTAACAGGATGTGAAATGTGTATAATGGCATTTAATAAATAAAAAAATTAACTAATAATAGTTACCTTCTTTCTATGAAAACAATATAAATAAACAGGGCTACTTCCAACTTAAAAAAAGCGAGAGTTATAAGATTGATCCGTGGAAAGCCATTTCACAAAAATTAATGAGCGTAGAATCTACCACTAACAAACTAAAAACTTAATAAGAAATGTTAGTAATACAACGGAATTCCTCAAAAACGCAAGCACCTTCGGACGGGCTTCTCAGCTAGTTTCTAACACTTCCTTGCAAAACAAACGAATGTTCCACTCTTCAGTTTCCTATCAATTTAAAGAATTTATTTATTTGGAAAGTTAAAATAAAATTCTGATAACATAAATTTGTATAAAAATTATAAGCCTAAAAACTTCCTTTTCTATATTTCGAAATATATGGGCGCCAGTGCATGTAATAAAAATTTTGCCAATATCGGGATATTAACAATAATAGGAAAACCCATCCCAATGCCGAGTTCCCCCTTTCTAACTTGTAATGCGCTTGGAGACGCGAAGTCTGGCTATCACCTGTGGCCGAAACTTTCGCTTTTCTTCAGCCCTTTCCACACGCGCCCGGTTCTTATCTTAAAATGGTGAAAAATTTGTCATAAAACATGACTACGTTATATTGCAATTACAGTGTGTCAGAATTTATAGCCCGGTGTACCTAGTAACAGAGACCATACCACCGGAGTCTATCATCATCGTGCCCTCCGCCAGCGTCCCCAAGCTCGGACAGGTGACAAATCCAGCTTGGGTAGTAGTACCCTACTACAGTAGCGGCGCTAAGGGTGGGCTGAAGTGGGCTTTAGCCCCCCTGCATTTCTGAGAGGGGCCACATATTTATATTAAAAGGGCCACATATTTATGATTAAGAGGCCACATATTTCAATTAATGAATTTTCTTTATCTCTAGAAATTTGTTTGGAAAAGTTTTCTGGGGTAAAATATTTCAAAATCAATTCGTTTACTCAAGAAGATAGTATTAGTAGACCATAAACAGATAGAGGAAGGGAGCAGAAATTGAGAGAAAGTTAAATGGACAATAGAAAGAAAAGAAAGGGGCTGAAGGAAGTTTAGGGAAATACCCCTGGCATGCACGTGTTCCCTCCAGGACGGATACAAAGTCAGTAGGGGGTCCAGTAAATGCGATGAGAGCCGCAACAATAAAACGACCTTGCTCTTCTCGCTTCCTGGAAAATTTTGGGTTTTTTCGATTTCACCACTTTTGCGAAATATGGTCAATCCAAGGTTCCCGCCAAAGACTATATAACTTATATCGTTTTAGTACACTTAATAGACTCGAATCATTTTTAAGAACAACTATGTCTGAAAATCGATTAACAAATTTAGCCTTGCTCTCTATAAATAGAGATTTATCTAATAGGCTGCGAGACAATCCTTTGTTGGTTCTTGACGAATTTAGTAAAAAAAAGAGAAGAGTGCAATTTATACTTTGAGTTAAATTTTTAAATACGTATACGTTATAAGAGACATTTGGGAGGGCAAGCCCCAAAATTATAAGGGGTCACTTAAGTTGTAAGGGCCACAAAAGTCTTAGCCCACCTGTGAAAAAACCTTAGCGCCGCTACTGCCCTACTACTGATGGTGGCACCCTTGACGCGAGCCACTTAACCCAGCAGAAGGTGCAGCAATGGGTGGACCATTTCTCACTTCGCACACAGCAGTGGGATTAAGAATGGAAGCTGTAGCAACTCCAGCCGACATCCTACCTACGTAGGTAAAGAGTCAAACCCTTTGGAGATAACTCCTAAAGGGGAACGACGAGCACACAGCAGTCCAAGTAACCCGGCACATCTGGCACCGGAGATCCCGGTGGGACTCCAAAAGGCCGGGAAACAGGACCGACGTGCCCTCATACGGAGGCCCGCCACCCCACAGCAGGCTACCCAATCCACCGAGGCGGCCAGTTTGCACGGACAATGCAATTACAATCTTTCGAATGGTTTAAATAGTAGTTAGAGGTGAGTCTTGGGCCCGCTAAAGGCGGGCTTACCCGATCCAACACGACCCGAGCTGGGTTGTCGATATCGAAGTTTTTGGCGGATCGGGTCGGGCTTTAAAATTGCCGGCCCAACTAATCTCTAATAGTCGTGTTTACAATCGAAACTGCTCTGTTCAGACCTATTTTCCCTCTTTTTTGATAGGTCTACTTCAAACGATAAATATTTAAATAAGCTAGCGTTTGAAACTAGGAACGATAAACATTTAAATATGGTTACGTTTAAAACATAGGACGAGAAACATTTAAATTCGCTGGCATAAGATAATTACTAGAATACCTTTTGAGGTTAAATAAGCTTAATTAAGAAATCGACATAGTGCCTAGACCATAAGCATAAAGTATCAAATGCATTTTTTCCCCGGTCTCCAATACAGTGGCGTAGCCAGGATTTGGTTTCCGGGAGGGAAAGGTGTGACGTATTGAGCAAGCTAAAAGTTACCGTCTTCTTAATACTGTCTTCAATATTTTTCCTCCGTCACAGTTATGAAAAAGGAAAGATCTTATGTAGCGAAATTAAATATACACGCGTCATAATAATACACGAAACGCTTTGTGTTCCGTCCCGCTTAAAGGTAGAAAAAACAATAAAATTTCGAAATTCCCGCCTTTCTAAGCGTGCCAAAAAAACAATAGGAGGGAATATCGATAATTTCCAGAGCATCCCTCTTTCGCGCGAGGGACTTCGTTAACAGGAAACTAATAAAACATGATTAGATTCATGTCGTAAAGATCGTTGAAAGAGGGGAATCTCCACCCTCGGGTGTGGGTCTTCCACGGCGAGAGGGAGAGGGGACGCGGAACAAAAAGTCCCTCTTTCAGCGGAGGGATATCTGCACGAGCGTCGAAAGAGAGGGAAAATCGCTTCTTTGAGGGAGAGTGGAAGAGGGGCAATTATTCCCTCTCTCTCGAAATCCCCTCAGAATTTTGCCCATCTCTGCTAATAATCTATTTACAAATAACACACTAAATACAAGACTTATTCAAACTGACAGCATAAGGCGTGAAAAACGGCACGACTCACCTCGACCACGGCCAACTTTGACACTCGCGCAACAGCGACCAGCCCATTCAACGAACAAGGATTTTCCCGCCATAAACCAGTGGTTCCCATTTTTTTTGGTATGGAACCCTAAATTATCCACCCAATTCTGGCGGAAACCCAACTCATTTGTTTTTACTTATCTTTAAAGACGGCCATGCTGCGAATACTCGGAACCCCTGCGAACACTTTTTGGGTACCGCTGCTATAAACTCTCGGCGTCAGCGCCACACTCGTTTTCATATTGGCTTCAATGCCAAAACTAATCCAAAAATAATTTCCGCTAGCTGCGCTCGTAGGTTAACATAGCAACTTCAACGAATGGGCTGGCCGCTATTGCGTGAGTGTCAAAGTTGGCCGTGCCTCAACTATGACTTGGACCTAAGGTGGTGCCTTGGGTATTAGCCGGTAAATGCCTATTAGCGCAGTTCCCGTTAGCGCAGTTCCCGTTAGCGCAGTTCCCGTTAGCGCAGTTCCCATTAGTGCAGTTCCCATTTGCGCGGTTTCCCAAAAGCGCGGTTTCCCAAAAGCGCGGTTTCGATTATTACGTATATGTATATAAAAATTAATGAAAATAAAGCAAAGGAAATTTAAAGGAGATTCCAACCACCCATGGTCTCGAGGTAAAGGGTCCGAGTGCTGTTTAGGAAATCCGAATTTGAATCTCCGTTGGGGAAAGTAAGTTCAAAAATGTATTTCGATAATTTCGATTAATTATCCAAATTTCCGTGTATATAACTTTGAATATAGAATGACTAGGTTAGGTTAGGTTAGCCGGACCCGCCGCAGGCGCGTAGGCACTGTAAGTTAGGTTAGGTGGGTTCAATCCATTTGTTGAGATAGGGCTTACGAAAATCATATTTCTAAATATAAAAATTATTTAAACAAATATTTTGTATTTTTTAGTATTCTGTATATATGTATAAACGTTTGAAATATATTAAATTCTCTCGGTTTATCAGGCCAGTAAAAAAATTATTTATTTTGTTTTTTTAGAATGCTGTATATATATAATGGGAAAAACCACTTGAGGCCCCACGCTTTCGGGAAACCGCGCTTTTGGGAACTCCGCAAATGGGAACCGCGCAAAAGGGAACCGCGCAAAAGGGAACCGCGCAAAAGGGAACCGCGCAAAAGGGAACCGCGCAAAATGGAACCGCGCAAAAGGGAACCGCGCAAAAGGGAACCGCGCAAAAGGGAACCGCGCAAAAGGGAACCGCGCAAAAGGGACACTGCACTTTTGAGAACTGCGCTTTTGGGAAACCGCGCAAATGGGAACTGCGAAAATGGAAACTGCGCTAGTGGGCATAAACCTTTTAGCCTAGCTGATTATTATTATTATAGACCCATAACAAAAGAGGGGCCGCAGACGAGGCTTAAGTGAGACCTCTGGACGGAACATCCTGTTTGTGACGTTTTGAACCACGTGACCACCATTGAAATATACAGGAGGAAGTGAGGAAACGGATTTTCCGTCCAAATGCTGAGTTGCCAGGTAAAAATGTTAATTTTCGGCCCCCCAACTTTCATCATGGGTCTATTATCGCGCCTTTTAAAATTTTAGTGAGACCTAGTCACACTATAGATTACATAACCTACAAGTTGGAATAGTACTAGCAACATTATATTTAGTCTATAGTCTGGCGCGATTAACTCTGTTCGATTTACTCGCCCGTAGACATACGTTCAAAAACGCCTCACTCGGCGGCGCTGGAGTACCTCGATTTTGATGACGTATTTACCGACCCCTCCTTCGTTTCCGTTTTTTACTTTGCGACAAACTCTCATAACTACTATACCGTTCTGACATACTTTTGGGTCTTATGCTACTTTTGTTACTATTATGACCCAGAGACCGGAAATTCGAGTAGCCGTTATTATGATGACGGCCGCTAAAAGCGCCAGCGTCGCTTTAGCAAATTTTCAAAATATCTCTCTCTACTGTGGAAGGCGTACGTCGCGTGTCCAGGGTTTACTCGTTCTTCGTCTTATGTTGTAACTGCCAAAGGCACAAACGCGAAAATCGAAAACTTTACGATGACGTCGGACACGCGACTACAACAAAAACGTTATCTTTACGTTGAAAACGGGCTTCACAGACAAAATGTTACACCCAAACCAGTTCTGCGAACTGGAAAAATAACCGGTGTTTATTCCGTTTAAATAGTACTGCTATCAAGAGACAGCTATTAAAATAATTATGCGAGACTTACAAAGCCACAATCTCAATTAAATAATAAGTTTTTCTAATTATTGTTGTTCGTATTTCTGAGGAATTTAGACATCAAAATTCCACATAAATACTCAGATAAATAATAATATTATTTAATTGCCACCTGTATTATGAAAAGGCCCCTGTTATTTATAGATGGCCATGAATTTATCCGATTTATTGACCAATGTACAAACTATTCAATCGACGCGAGTGGTAACTATAAGTACCACCTTTTCATTTCGACGCTAGCGACATCTATTGACAAAAGAGGACTTACTACACGTCCGAGACGACACTTGCTTTAAAATTGGTATGTAGTATTGTCCAGACCAAATATTTGTCGTCGTGTATCGTTCTACACACAATAATATTTGGAAGTAAATAATTTCTGTAGAAACATAATTTACTAAATATAATACTATATAAGTAAAATATATTATCAATTATTTTGCTTATTACGTTTAAGGAGGGCGCCATATTCAATATTAAATCTGTATTCCAGGGCTTAATTCGAAAACCTCGCATTTATGTAATTTGGGGAAGGGTTCTATTCGAGCCAAATTGGCATTATCTATGTTTCCAACGGCGACGTTTTATGGTTTTGAAGGAGTTTAATTCGTGGCATAGGTGTGGTTTCATACACAAAACACAATGAATATATGAATTTTGCCTACCTTTATTAGTGTAAAATATCTGGTATTTATAGAGGCTCTTTTAAGAATGATGAGTACTGGAAGAATCTAAGGACTTGTATCTCCAACGCGGTGATGCCATTAATTTAAAAAAAATTACCAGAATAATTTCTTCGATACGGTAGGATCCGCGAGTAGTGACTTTCGAAAAAGAATTAAACAAAGTGCTAAACGTAACTAAACAACATCATTTTGCTAATCATATTTTAAACTATCTTAGGTAAGTTAGGTTCATAATAATTCGCGTTTAGTGTTTGATCAATTTTATGAAGTCATACTATCTCTTCGTGGATTAACTAACGGATGGTTCATTCTGGTTCATTTCAGCTTGTATCATTTTAAAACGTTAGTTTCGGAAGAGACTGCCACAGTTTATGATATTTCCCTTTTTACCAAATCATTAAATTATATTACATTAAATTAAATAAAATAATTAATTAAAATTGTGTAGAACCTATATTCTATCGATATCTAAGTAATTCCTGATGCATCCAGTAAAAATTATCATCACTTTTTGGTAAACCTTGTACATTGGAATTAAAAACTGTGTATTCATCCTTGAATGGATGTATTTATATATATCGATAGAATACACTCCGTCAGTCTGGCCCCATCGTGGACCAGGGGCCTGTACAAGGGGGGGGGGGGGATGAACTGTAATAGGAGGCTGTCTTATTTTGACGCGTCACTCACGCCAATGTTTTGATTTCCGGTTACAAACTCGCGTCTGCTGGGATTCTAAAGGCTAGAACGCGAGGCCTACTTTTTGGCGATCTGTGGATATTTCAATTTGAGAAAAATGGGTAATAAAAATCTGCCTAAAATGTGAGTATGATTTTGTCTTGAATTCTATAATTTAAATAATATTTTTTTTATAATTTTAGCATGAGTTACTGGGGTGACTGGGTTCAGCCTAAGACCATGTAAATGGTCTTTGGTTCAGCACACCTATGAAACTCTGGGTCTAGTAAAAGATAATTTAAAGAACGAGAATGAAGATTTTAGTTCTGACTCAAGGAGCAATTATCCAGTCATTGTGCAGAAATCTGCTTTTAGGAGAGCCTTTAGTGCCAATATGCACTCATCAAAGGAAAATGTTGCTGTTCCCCTGAGGAAATGGATTGATGTTCAAAACCGAGGCGGTTGAATTTACCCAACACAGGAGGTATACGAGCTATTTTTTCAAATATATAAGCTGTTCGTACCTTTCTACAACAAAAACTATATTGAAAATAGTGTTCCTAAAGCCCAAATGGCAATCAAAGAGAATGGTATTGTGGAAAAATCTTGGGAAAAACTTTGTGGAAATTGCATTACTGAATGTGAGAAACCTAAACTTTTTGAACACTGTATAAAATATTTTATAAATACAATTGGGAATGGACATCTAAAGAAACTAAAGGAATATTCCAAAACCAAAGCTAGAATAAAAGCGATGAAATCCCTGGCTGATTCCAAAGCAAGGTTTAGGAAACAACTGGAGCAGCTTTCCAAGGAATATTTTTAGTTCTATATGGAAAGAAAGCAAATTGTGATACTTTTAAAGCAGTTGTGTTTTTATTAAAAGCATAGTGGTTTAAATTGTAGTGTTTCCTTGTCCATTATACGTGGGAATTTGATATCTTCTCAACATTAGAAGAGTTCCACGGCTGTTTCCAAATTTTCCAACGGTAGGATTATCGTTCCTTCCATTCGCTCCTCGGTGCTTTGAAAATTCCAGCTCAAGAGGGTCTTGGTTGAAGTTTCCATTTAAGACAAACTTCGCGCCTTTCTCAAGGAGCAATTTTATAATGCCAATCATTGCTTTAGCTATAACCAAATGTCAATACTTATATAACACATTTTAATTTATTTTTTATGCTTGTAATCACAAGGAAATGGAATATTTACTTGAAGGTAGTGGTCATGTGTGGTCTTAAAAGGCCTCTTATTAGGCTTTCTATTGTAGTAAGCGTCATCAAAGTTTGTGGTATTAAAAATATCGAACCATTTATCGAATATCTTTATGAAGTCAACAGTTTCAGAGTACTCTTCGCCAAGTTAATCCTCAATTGCATTTGCTACTGTTGTACTGAGTACTTGCGCCGCATATCGCGCTTTCATTTTGCTATATGAATTGAGATATATGTGGTCTCCTGTTAACTTTTGTGCTTTCCTTCGGTTTCCAATCCGGGATATTTAATTTTGGTATAGTAACTTTATCGGTTTCCAAGTTACATCTGTCAGGTTCATAAGAACTAAACTTTAATACTAATATTATCAGCCCTTTTCCAATAGCATAAAAAGAACAGACGACGCTAGAGTTATGAACTGGGTCGTTATCAGTCATGTAAAAGTTCACTAATAAAGATTGTTATTATTCATAACTAAGTGTCAGTTTAATCGATAAGCACCGACATTACAACATCCTGGCCATTTTTGCGCTTTAACCGCACTTTAAAAGTTTCTTCACTTGACTCCAAACAATTTATTGTGGTTTTTAAAAGATGAGGCGGATCGAATACGAAGAAGAATGGCCTTTCTTCATCCTCGCTAACTGGATTAATGAAATCAGAAATGGGAGGAATCCGGTTTTGTGTGTATGGAGAAAAACTTTCTATTGGTGGCCGCACCATCCCCGATAACACCTAAAACTTTAATCCCAATATACTCTAGTCTTTCTACCGCTTCCCATATAAAAAGAGTTTAATCATCCCCGGTAAGTCCATTAGTTGCATAGTGTGCGAAGGCATAATTTTCGTGAGTAGTAGTTCCTCTCAACATCAGCATTAGCACGTGACTAGCCACTTTTTTATCTTCCAACTTCTCTGATTGTAGGCCATTTATGTGATTCCTAGCATTGTTCAGCTGGCTATAGCCAATGATGTCACCAGTTTATTTTTGGTGTGTCAGTTCTTCTTTAACCTTCATTTCGTCCAGAAGAATTGTGAAATATTGTTGATACGGTTTCAGCTACCACGGTTTTATATCGTCCTTCAACTGATTGAAAACATCATCGGAAAACCCTGGAAACTTTCCGTTATGGGTGGAGTGCCTGAATAATGTGCTATATGAAGGTAGCTGTAATATTTTTGAGTTTGCTAAACTTTTGTAGGCATTTGGCACCTTATGAAACTGATATAAGCACCATTGTATCACATATGGGTGCCATCTTCGGCCACGGAAATCTTTCTGTTTTATGGCTTTGATCTGCTCTCTCAAAAACAAAGCAACAAATGATTGATCTTCTTTTTTTTGGCAGAGTACTTTTCAATATAGTTTCAATGCAGTTATTTTCTTCTAACTGCTCCCCCTCTGCATATATATGCAGGGGGTGAGCAGTTAGAAGAAAATAACTGCATTGAAACTATATTGAAAAGTACTCTGCCAAAAAAAGAAGATCAATCATTTGTTACCATATATATATTTATATGCTTTTTTGCCTTCTTCTGCTGTAATAGGCGTTTAAATAAAAGATCATCCATCGCCGATTATAGAGTTTGTGCTGCTGCAAC
Source organism: Leiobunum rupestre (assembly GCF_980474605.1). NCBI lineage: Eukaryota > Metazoa > Arthropoda > Arachnida > Opiliones > Sclerosomatidae > Leiobunum > Leiobunum rupestre. The sequence continues at coordinate 85,869,795 of NC_143384.1, forward strand.
TGGACTTATAACGGGTTTGTCTATGGTTTCTCTTTATACTAACAAAGCTGAGAATTTTCTATGCATGGATCTGGCAGCATTTTTCAACAGGGGGGCAAGACAGTCAGAGAGGGGTTTATTTAACCGCCTATTTGACCTGCCTTCTTGCTTTCATTTCATTTGCCTTATATTTCTTCAACATAATTATTAGCCCTTATTTAGAGAGTGATTTGTAATTCCTCTGCTTTACTTGCTTCTTGCTTTCAGCAATGGTTTTCAAGGCGTAACTCTTCAGCTTGGCACAGTCCATGCAAGCTTTGTTATTTGAAAGTCCTAAACAATTATCGTCACGCATAGTATTGAAACCATATGTACCCCTACTATTGCCCTTTAAGAGGTTAATCAAGTTCAACTCTTTAATTCCTTGGCAAACTTTCAAATGATTAATTTTCATTAAAAGGCCAATCAAACAATTAACACTTGCAATAGTTTCTGGCCACTTAACTAAGTTTTTGTTTGCTAAATTTTTGCCCAAAACATTTCATTAAATGTTATTGACAGTAAAGGCGCATTATTTTCTTTCGCTATCTTCAAAAACTGGACGTTTCTGTTTTCTGAATTAGTTAAGTTAGAGAGACAATTGTCGTACACAAGATTCAGCCATTCGGGAGAACCCAATAAATCTTTATAACGGTTGTTTTCTTCAGTGTTTTCTGCGGAATTGGTCAAGTTATCTCCAGTAATCGTATCTTCAATAGTCATACTGTTATCTCGATCTTAATTTTGGTTCAGTGACCTATCTTCTCCCCAGATGTGTTTCCCCCTTTTCGCCCCTTGGCGTAAATATAAATATGGTCGATTGGAATCCTCTAAACACATCAGCCTGTTCAAATTCCGCAGTATAAATGACTCAAAAAGTTAAATCGGCCGCCGTTTAAAAGCGTTAAAAATATGCTGAAATATTTAATTTTAGGGCGGGCTCATCAGCGCCTCTAGCGACATTTCTCACTGTCGCGAAAATACATAGGATGATAATTCTTTGGCACGGCCTTTATTAGCGCACCGCGCGAGAGGGAGCGCATGGTGGCAGCCGAGACTCACTCTACTCCGATACCAGACGTCCAAAAGAGGTTGCGGTTTAATATCAGCCAGTGCTTTCACATGCGGGAAATTTTTCTCTTTTCCGGGATGATACAATTTAAGAGGGAAAAGTCAGGGAAAACGGCCTTTGGCTGGGGAAAATTAGGGAAAATTGTTATTTGCACGGTTAAAAAAAATGTGCATATCTGTTGTAGTCTACTCTAATTCTATATTTAGTATTTTAGTCCTTGAATATGTAATGAGTCACAGATGTAAAAGATATGTTTAATACGTTCGTAAAATGCTGGTCATTTTGATAGTAATGGATGTCATGATCTAAATATTCATTTGCGACTTTGGCCTATATATTTGGGAAAAATTATTCAAATGTAAGTAATTTTGTAATAAATAAAACATTATATTTGAAATTCTTTTTAGAATGAGACTGATTATTTACATAAATTATTATAAATAAAAAATGGGAATTTCCAAGTCGAAAAAGGGAATTTTCGTGTAATGAAATTATCGCCAAAGGAAAATTTTAGATATCAAATGTGGAAGCCCTGATATCAGCCTATAATGAAAATGGAAGGACGCTGATATTTTTCGAGTTTGAATTATCAGGGTAAGTAATATTTGGAAAGTAACAACAAATTTTTATTATAAAATTTTAGCTCGAGGAATGTAAATTATTTGTCAACTTTATTGTTTCAGCATAAGTTTTATTTGGAAACGTGGGAATAACTGCGCGGATGACATTTTTATTATAAAGCTGAATACGCGAAGAAATTAAAATATGTAGATGGTCTAAGCTTTATGTCTGTCTACGAGCATACAACATAATATTTCGTATGTTTACACGCCTTTCAGCGCTATAAACGTGATTAACTGGTAAATAACTAGATTAATTTAGCTTTTAAACGAAAAATAATTGTAACCAAACTTCCATTAAAAAATATATTTTTAATTTAATCTTTAAATTTTAAATGTGTTAGGATTTTATGTAACAATTAAGTTTTTCTCATTGATTTGCATGTTAGACGGTTTAACCTCGAATATCCCAGATCAAAGATGTAAATTAGGGCGTGAAGTAGCTGCTTCATTTTCGTCTGCTAAGCTGACATTTTATTTTAATAAGTAAACGAAAATTATGCCGTTAGTGAACTTCTCTCTTTGGGCGTTAGGTGGCTCTAAGAGCTAATTGAGATATTTAGACACAGATACTCCTTATATTTACTTAAATTCTAAATTTTATTCGAATTGGTGAACCGTTACCTGATTTCTTCTGCTTAGCAGAGTGTTATATCCTTTAATTGTTTACTAATATCAGGTAAACTAAGGACTATAGAAATAATGACACGAGCTCGTACATGACTTGAACTAGAACTATTTTAGGATTCGCAACTAGAAAAGAGTACTTGATATAAGCAATACATAACACAGAGGCTTTGTGTTTTATAATAGCCCATGGTGTTTCCTATAAAAAATATATATAGATATTTATAAAATCAGATACGGATTCCACCTACGACTAATTAAGACGTAAATAACTAGCAACGCAACACCGCCAATACTTGCTCCACCTACTCCTAGCGCCAGAGCTGCACAGCGGGCGCCTCTAGAATTACAATAAGCAGTGAGGTTCAGAGAAACGCAACCTAGTGCATGCTTGAGATAGGTGAGGTATTATAATTATAATTTATTATACACGTTTCGGGCAATTAAATACTGTTGACGCTGGTCCTTTAAAGGGAGTTGAAAATAAATCGAAAAAGTGGCTGCACCATAAGCTTTTCTTAAACCCGGTGACAAAAATGTCAAATTGTTGATCCACAATAAATATTGAAGTTCATGCTTTTTATCCGTAATTCTCTCTATTTTTAAAAGGTATTAAGATATGGCTCGCCTTCTTAATTTTGGATCGAATTTGGATGTGGAAACTCCTAATTTCCACATGTACTGCACCAGCGCATCTTCGGACGACGGCGAAACTGATTCCAAAAAAGTGCGATCGTTTAATCTCATCAATCACGAACTAAAATATTATGCCTCTTCGGATTTCGGTAAATTCAGAAAATCGCGAGATTTTAATGAAAACGAACACGCTCCTCCAGAACAAGGCACCGCTGGGAAATCTGACTCTACAGACCTATTTTCAACCGAGGCAAACTCCCCCGTGTCGTGTGTGTCTGAAATAATTTACAATTCTCCAAATTCGTCTTTAACAAGTATAATCAAGCTTTAATTACTGTATATTTAAGGCTACTTACAATATAATTTATCTGTTTAGAAATAGTGTGCCCTCAACAGTTGATAGATTAGTAATATTAGGAAATTATATATTTATATACTTGGAATTCCTTACGTTCAATTTTCACCTTGCAGCACCTGTGCATGGAGAAAGGGCCTTAAACTACACATAATACTTATTTCCAAACTCATTAGAAAAAATGAGTGACGCTCTCGAGGAAAATAAACTTGCAAAAAAATGAATTTCATAAACTCAGATTAGTTCTTTCGCGGAAATTCCTGATAATCTTTAAAAAAATTATCTAGTAACGTGTAAAATTGATGTATTTAGATGGCTAAAGATATGGAATAAAACTTAACATCGAATAGGCGAATAGCTTAGAGTCAAAAATGGGCGCACTCATATCACTATGGAATGTAATGAGTAAATTTATAGAGAGATGCTTCTGATCGTTTTCACTATTGTAAGATGAACAACCCCTAACTGCCCAAGGGTTGCAATAATTGGTGGCTTTACCAGGGTGTCGCAAGGGTGGTTTCGCACTGTGAGTTGTCCTTGTTCTACTATGATAATGAACGAAAGTTGGGTCATAATGGGTAAACGTAGCCATCATTTCCACCACTGATTTATTTAGATATTCCAAGTATTTACAAGTATAATTTCCAGATAATATTGACAGGAATTGTTACCTTTATGTGTCGGTTTCGAAATATTTTAAATATGTGTTCCGTTTGACAGGTATGGAAGAAACCCAGTCATTACAACCAATGTGGGAACGGAATGAATCTATATTTAGCGGTAAGTCTGAATGATTCGAGGAGGATACAACTTACTAAACACTGCAGGGCTCCCGAAAAGTCAATATTTTTCTTCAAAACCCATGGTCAAATTTTGTTCCGGGTATGAGAGGGGGAAGGAAAATCGTCACCAACGTGTGCTTCAATCGCGTTCAAATTCGCCAGTTTCTCAGGAACCAATGAGATATCGCTCTGACTTGATTTGCGTAGGGGAACAAAGTTTACGGTTACAATCACAACATATATTCATTCTCAAAAAGTATAAATTGATACATTCTGGGTCGCTAAACCCCTTAAAAACTACATTTGGCCCCGAACATGACCGGATTATCACTTATTGGGAGCCCTGTGTCAAGTAGAATTTGGGTCCTCTAAAAATTAGCACCTTACTTTTTGACTCTTATTACCGCCAGTGTGGTTATAAACATAAAATACCAATAGAATTACTGTATTCAATTTTTTTTTTACCTCGTGGGGCCCGGTGCCATGGCACACTTGGCACATGCCTTAATACGGCCCTGGTCCCGAAAGTACCGCATTTTCAATAAATCCAGCGAAAAGCAGCACCTTAGTAATTTTAATATTTCTGTTTATGGGCATTTTATCAAATGGTCAATCCAGACGCGTATGGGTACGCAATAAAAAACGATTTTTGGGATGCCAGATTAAATACTATTGATTTCCTCTATCGCTCCAATTTTCAATTTATATTGTAGTTTTTATTTTTTCCAATTTTACCCTCCACATTGTTTTTTTATAATAAAATCACTTGGTTTAAACCATGATTTAAAACCAACCCTGTTAACGAAGTTACTTAACTCTTTCGTCTACTGTCTACTCAGGTATATTAATTGATGTTTTCGAATGAACAGCAAAACGTTTAAAAAAATGGTGGTCGGTAAATCTTCGTTGTTGTTTTTTGGTGAAAAATGTTTATAATTTCATTTTATTCATTTAGAAACGAAGTCTACCGGAACTGGAATTCCGGATAAGTGCTACCACCAATGCTTAGAATGTGGTATTAGCTTCATGACCTTTGACGCCTGGACGTCACACTTGAAAAAATCTCATATCAACGAAATACATTTCAAAGACAAAAAACTAATTGTCCATTATGTGAAACTTGATTATGCTAGTCAAAAAGTGATAAACCTGGACCCCAAGAACAATGCTGTGAAAAAACCATGTTCTGACCATTTGAATGTAACAATGAGTAGAAAACCTCCTCCGATAAGCCAGTTCTTTCTTCGAAAACTATCTCCAAGAAATGAACGGTTTGTTCGAAAACCTACAACAAGAAACCAAAATTTTGTTCGAGAATCTTCTCAAACTAGCCAAGGTTTAATCAGAAAACCTGCCCCAAGCAGCCAAGGGTTTGTTGGAAAACCTATTGTGCGTAACAGTGCTTTTGTTCGAGAATCTGCTCCCATTAGCGAAAGTTTTGCCAGAGATCATAATCCCTGCCGCAAAGGGTTTGTTCAAAAACCTACTTTGATAAACAGTAGTTTTGTTCGAGAACCTATTGTGATAAACAGTAGTTTTGTTCGAGAACCTACTGTGATAAACAGTAGTTTTGTTCGAGAACCTACTGTGATAAACAGTAGTTTTGTTCGAGAACCTACTGTGATAAACCGTAGTTTTGTTCGAGAACCTTCTCCGAGAAGCCAAAGTTTCGTTCGAGAACCGGCTTTACATAAAACCTTCTCTAGAACGGATCCTGAAGAAGTTAATCGAAAACCTACTATGATAAACCATAAATTGTTTCGAGAACCTACTCTGATAAACCATGAATTTGTTCGAGAACCTACTCTGATAAACCATGAATTTGTTCGAGAACCTACTCTAATAAACCATGAATTTGTTCGAGAACCTACTCTAATAAACCATGAATTTGTTCGAGAACCTACTCTAATAAACCATGAATTTGTTCGAGAACCTACTCTGATAAACCATGAATTTGTTCGAGAACCTACTCTGATAACCCATGAATTTGTTCGAGAACCTACTCTGATAAACCATGAATTTGTTCGAGAACCTACTCTGATAAACCATGAATTTGTTCGAGAACCTACTCTAATAAACCCTGAATTTGTTCGAGAACCTACTCTGATAAACCATGAATTTGTTCGAGAACCTACTCTGATAACCCATGAATTTGTTCGAGAACCTACTCTGATAAACCATGAATTTGTTCGAGATCCTACTCTGATAAACCTTGAATTTGTTCGAGAACCTACACCAAAAAGTCAAGAATTTATTCGAGAACCTACTCGGAAAAGTCCAGAATTCATTCGAGAACTTGTTGTAAAGGAAACTTTCCCTAGAACTGACGATGAAGAACTTATTCTAGATCCGTTTTCTATTACCGAAAGGGAATCTTACAGTTGTGATATAAAAGCCACTTCTAACTATCAATTAAAAATAAAAAATAAAACGCCAAACTACAACTGCGAAGAAGCTAGAAGTACAAATTTCCAATCAAAACCGGAAAATACCCCTTATGAAGAAAAATGCGACATTTGTTCAAAAACCTTTTCTCATGGAGCATTCTTGGAAGCACACATGCAATCCAGTGCTCATTCTCGTCAAAAATCGTATCAATGTGAAATTTGTTCTAAAACGTTTACGGTTAAAACCCAACTTAAAGCGCATATAAAACTACATTTTAAGTCCAATCAATGTCCCTTGTGTTCAAAATCATTTAGTGCTCCGCATACCGTGAAACTGCACATGAGAAGTCATAAAGGCGAAAAACATCAATGCGTCAAATGTTCAAAACATTTTTTAAAACGTGACTCGCTTTCGGAACACATGAAAGTACACACCGGCTTAAACAATTATATTTGCGAGATATGTGGTAAACGTTTTCCTTTGAAGCTTCAACTCGATCGCCACGCAATTCATCATTTGGAGAACAAACCTTACACCTGTAATCAATGCACGAAACAATTTAGGAGTCGCAGAAGTCTCGTACAGCACATTATATCGCACACTAACATAAACCCGTTCTTGTGCGAAACCTGTGGAAAACGTTTCGCTACCAAAGACCAAATTTCTCGTCATTCACTGACGCATATGCCAAAAAAACCACACGAATGCGATATTTGTCACAAAGAATTCATTTTTCACCATCTTTTGAGAAAACACACGTTGACGCATTCCAAAGAAAAACGCGTCAAATGCGACATTTGCCAAAAAGCGTTTGCGGACGAAGCGTTGCTTAAAAGACACAAATACACCCACAAAGCGAGGACGCACTCCTGTGATATATGCGGCGCCCTTTTTGTGCAAATGGCCCATTTGAAAGGACACCACAAGGCGGTTCACGCGGGCCCGCATCAATGCGCTCTTTGCAAAAAAGGATACAACCGTGCCGATCAATTGCAAAGGCATATGGAACTGCATTCGGAAGATAGGCCATTCGCGTGCAAACAATGTCCGATGAGATACACCACGAAGACCAATCTGAGTTTCCACATGAAAGTTCATCAACCGGCCGAGCAACGATTGTATTCGCAAGAAAGGCCTTTCAAATGCAGCGACTGCTCGAAGAGCTACAAGACGAAACAAATCCTGAAGCAACACGTGAAAGAGCATATGACGACGGAAGGCCCCGTTAAATGCGACGTTTGCCACAAAGGCTTCATTTCCGCCACGACCGTCACCCGACATAAGAGAATCGATCATCAAATCAATCCTTATAAATGTAAATTTTGTGGCAAAATTTTCAAGAGAACCGCTCAAGTGGTCAATCACGAACGCGTTCACACCGGCGAAAAACCGTTCGAATGTTCGGTTTGTCACAGACGTACGACTCAACAAAGCGATTTGAAACGGCACATGATCAAAATGCACGGCTTGGCCTCAGTTAAACCTAAATAGATAATATTTTACTAGAACATTTTATATTTTTCTTTAAACTTCTATAAAATTAACATAATAATTAGGCTTTTCATATTATGTAGAGCCACATAGAGGTCAACGCTATAAAAGCTTATAAACTGCGTAGCAGACCATAATAAATCAGGTTAGGAGCTTCCTACTTTGACCGTTAATTGAAAAGTTACAAAGCAGTGTGATAAAATTAAACCGTTTTTCGTTACAAACGTGCTAAAGTTGCATGTTCTAGTCTCTTCTCCTAAAACTATATAGTTTATATTTTCCAATCCATTGTTTCATTTGAATAACGCAATAAAATTTGAAAATATATTATATAATAGCTTATTTTGATTTGAACTTCTACCGAGTTTCTTCATTTAAGCTCTGAAATTGAGTGGGCTGTCTTCACACGTCGATGGGTTCTGGCGTTTTGGGAGAAGACGAAACCTGAATTTAGGGAGTAATTCGAAAAAACGTTGGCTATCCGCGTTTTTACTTTGTTTTAAATTAACCTGGTGGCAGAAACTTAAAAGTTCATATTCCCTTTAAAGGGAAAGCGCCAAGATTTTTAAAATACCTAATTAATTGCATATAAAAATTAATAACGGATTCTAATATCTAATTATATTTGAATCCTCCCAAATGGCTTGAAATTCCGAAATTAAATAAAAGTCAGAAAATCGCCTTTTTAGATAGACGCTTTTGAAGAGTAATATTTGGACAGACTCCAACCGCCCTAATTATGTAACCAATACTCAAACCACCTCAATTGTAATATCACCGTAAACGTCCAAATTATCAAAATGGTTTCAAAAATTAAGCCGCTATTAAACTAAACATTATATTTTAAATGAGCCAAACAAGTACTAAATTGCGACTGCTAGTTAAAGTCGCCAATAATTTAGTATGAAACTATGATATGTTACGTAAAATTCCCTTCCCTTCCTCCAGCGTACAATTCCTTTTCTATATAAATTTGACGTAATATAATCTTGGAGGAATAAAACAAGTATACAGGAGTTGCGGAGAGCCGCGAAATCGGTTTCGTCAGTGACCGTGAACTCGCGCGAGACGGAGGGGTTCAAACGCGACTAGCGCCACCTGCATACGGAATTTTGCAACTATTCTCATTTTACAGCATTATTTTCGCGTCGTCTGGTTTGTTTTATTCCTCCAAACAAATACGAGTCATTTTTAAAAAAAGGTGCCAATAATTTTGAAATGTTTGAAAACAAACCAGACGGCGCGAAAACAATGATATAATATGAGGATAGTTGCAAAATTCCGTATGCAGGTGGCGCTAGTCACGTTTGAACCACTCCGTCTCGCACGAGTTCCCGGCCACTGACGAAACCGATTTCGCAGCTCTCCGCAACTCCTGTATACTTGTTTTATTCCTCCAAGATATAATCTGAATGCCATTCGTTTTAAAGGGCGTATAGAGCCTTCCTATTTAAAACTTCCCCTCGAAATGTTTACCTTACGTTTGAGTATGAAGGAACCAGACCAGGGAAGCACCGAGAGACTGCTAACAGTTCCATTTATCGCAGAAACATAATTCCTTGAATAAATATAGATAAACCTTATTTATTTATGTTTTAAATCTAGTAAACAAACCATTGCATACAGTGATGTAAATATTCCATTTATGTTACTGCTCTATTTGGAAATATACCTTCATAGTCTTCTTTAGCTATTTACAAATAATATCGACGTTAATATGATGGGTTTTTAGACAATATCAATAAATAACCAAAAATATATTTTTTAAACCAATGAACAGACCGAAGGCCGTGCCCCAGCTATTTTTTTCTCTGCAATACTTCAATTTAAATTTCCAAATTGAGTGAGCTTTTTATTTCCAATAGTTTGCAAAACTGGTTTAATAACCACTTAATGTTTCTTGATTGTTGAGTTTCAAGGTAGCGAAATTTGACAACGGTGGATAGTGAAGCGTGGTGTGGTGCTGATTAATCCGTAATTAGTGGTCTTATTGGCTAGATTATTCAACCTTGATAATACAAAAACTGTAAAGCAAAACACGTCAAATCATTTGGTTTTCGAATTTCTGTTTGGTATTTCATCAATAGTTGATTTTATAAAACACTAAGTCGTCTTGCCCAACAGGTTAAAATGTCGCTCTTACGTCACAAGACCCCGCTTCATTAGTATATTATTTGCACGAACGATTAGCACGTGCGCTATAAAAACCCACTCGTAGACTTGTAAAAGTAAGAGACTGTGACGTAGGAGCCACATTTAAACAAGAAGGTCACGTTACTTTATAAAAAGAACGGTTACTTTTAGATCTACCTAATGTTTTATTTATTTGTTTTACTTTCTGATGCCGCCATTTATTGAGTGAAATCGAAATTAAATTCTATCTATTAAGATTATTAAATATAAGGTATTTATAAAATAATATACAATAATGAATATAAAAATACTTATGAATAATGTTTTAATTTCGTTCAAAGAGATGGCGCTCTCGACCTAAAATTAGTACGTGATATTGAACGGGGTGTCGGTATAGTGACAATGAAGGTGCAAACAACAATATAAATGAAGTAACACAGTTATACTTCCGCAAAGCTTGGGTATAGAAAAGACACTAACAACGCCCCTTAAGAAAATCACATGATTAAATTTTCAAATTTAGATCCATCTGTTTGGATATTACTATTAGGTTTGATCATATCGGAATATGTTTAACATATTTTCTGTAATTGGATTTTAGATTGGGCAGATCCAAATTTTGCTTAACTAAATAAGTTTTATATAATTTGGTTACAAATTTGATAAACGATTTCCGTAAGGAGTTTATGAAAAACATGTTTTGCGCTTTACCCAGGAAAATTAACATGATGCACATTCGGTATTATTGGCACAATATTATTTTAACGGCCTGAAAAAACAAGTTGCTAGAACTGTTAGATTAGCTTTAGTAAGAAAGAGTTCATTTTTCTTCAATAATTTTATATGTTTAACTTGGTTAAATCCAAATGTCCTCAATAACACGTCTAATAGTAAATTTAATAGCAACAATTTTGTTCACGGTTACCTGTTAAACCCTTCCTCTGCTAATAAGACTGAGTGGTAAATATCTTCTTAATTTATTGTTATGTATTCATTTACCACTAACTACAGGTTTAATTTTTGATATACAATACTAACATTACTCGACACAAACTTACTAGGCTGTTAAGCGATTAACACAAACAAATGATCGGCGTCGGCGGCGTCAGGGTCTAATTTATAATGCTATTAAGCTTTGTTTAGATTTTAATTGAACATATTTAATTCGCTCTCATTTACTCAATCGTTTGGCGAAAATATATCTGTTTAGTAATAAAAATTTAATCTTTTTTAAATCTTAACTAAGAGAACAAATAGTGTTTTCTTAAGTTTATTTGAACGTTGTTAATTTAATAAACATTATTTATATTATATTATATATATTATATTATTATTTTCAATAACATTGGTTTATGTCTAACATTTGACGTCTTAAAGGCGTGCTTTTCCTCCTGAGTGTTTCGACAATGGAGCGATACATATTGGATATTGATAATAGAAATTTTCTTGGTGTTTCTTATCAACAATAGAAAACACTCGCTCAAATTGCATGGTCAAATTTGAAGACTTGTGTTGAGTTGAAAATAAATAATAAAATAATTTGAAATAAAATAAACAATAAATGCTCCCTGAAGAAAAAACATATAAAAACATTTAACAATTAACAATTGTAGGTTATTCAAATATAACACTAAGCGTTTAGTGTTTATACTCCTTAATTTTATTTATCATGTTATTAATATCTCCCGTTATTAAGTAATCTTTGGAAAATATTGTTAAAATCTAATATTTAAATAAACATTATTTTCGATGAATTAAATATTTATTTACATATTTTTTAATTATGTTAATTATTTCATGTAGAGTAAAGTTTCTATTTCCGATGGATGTAAACACCATATTACGAGATCATGGGATTCCATATACAAGTTCAGTTGATTGGAATTTCAAAATGGTTATTCAAAATCGGGTAAGTCGAACCTTAATAAATAATATAACATTTTAATTTTATACCGTATGCAATTCCACTCGAATCTATATTTGATAAACTAATTTATTTTTATCTACAATATTTCTTTAAATGATTAAGCTTACTCTTTGCCAGATCTTTATGGGTAATTCATACAAGTGGAAGAGCTAGAGTAACTCCATAACGTACGGAATTACATTGAACTTATTATTTAGAAGCTTCAAATGACAAAGAAAAATGTAATTGGCGTTGTAACTTTAAATTGCGTTACCAAAAGACCTTTTTCTTGGGCCTTGTGCCGTCCTTGAACATCAGATTATATAAAATAAGGGTATATAATTAACTACTAATGTGAAGAAAAAAACTTTTATGTAGAAGTAAAAATCCTATTTATAGAAAGAAAGCGGCGCCATTTGATCTTTAAGCATTTCCAAAAAACGACTTTTTATTATAGGCAAATTAGATTTAATAAACGATTGTATCACGTTAGCTTTTATAAGGATTGATCGGCCATAAAAATTATTGTATATAAATATCTAGAACGGTTCTGTTAGTTTAACACAAGGTGTCATTATCAATACTTTTTATTTTAAAACAATTGTTTTTTAAATTAAACAATAAATTTAATTATCTTTTACACACCAAAGTTAGCGGGAATTTATTAAGACAGGTGGAGGTAAGTTGCTTTTTAACAAACATGTTATGTTATCAGTTAGTGGATTCTATCTTGATAATATTGGGCACTGCGTCCTTTTCCGATCATGAACCATTTACACTGTCACCTAGTTGCACCAGCGGTTCAGTCAGGATTATTTCCGTTGTTGCTTCAAGTGGCTTGGACGGCGAAGAATACAATCTTCTTGGATTGAGTGGAATAGTATGGATTGCCGTAATGATTCATATTCTTTGGCTCTCTGTAGTTCTGACAAAATTCCACAGTTATTTGGAAACATTTGGAAATTTCTTTAACAATGTTTGGTATTTCCTCGCTGACCTACTACAAAACTGTTGAGTACTATTAAATATAAGAATATTGACAACTGTTAATGAATTATAACCATTTAACCGCAAACCCTCATATTTGTTATTGCGGCATTGTTTATCACTACTTACTAACTTAACTTTTAAATAAGATTTCCCTTATGATCTTATTATAATACCCAATCCACCACCTTAGGCCCAATTCATCTACTGACATTTAATGCCTTTTTAAGACAGGTGGCCCCTTTTTTTAATCAAAATCTGCCACACGTACACATTTTACATTTTTATTTTCAAATTTACATAAATAGCCATGTCTTTAAAAAACCATCATATTATATAAATAATATCAGGTGGAAAATAAGAGATCCTTAAACATTTATTTTACTAACCATCGATCGATCAGGAAGAGTTCCCCTGATGTTTCTTTGGATAATTCGGCTTGGTTGACAAAATGAAGTTTGTGGTCACCAAGAAACCCTGAACGCCCCGGTACGTTGCGCAATGATCGTATGTAATCAGTAGCGTCAATTATCAGAATTGATTTATTTTTCTATAAACTGTTTTAACCTCATCAAATACTATTTTCTCTAACCTAGATATCATTCTAACAACCGTGTATGAAAAATATATTGTATTTTAATGCTTATATTTTATTTTGCCTTATATATCTCATCAATACTTAATTCGAACGAGTGGTTAAACAGTAAACCACTCAACTTAAATATATTTTTTAGACTCTTCTGGATTTAGAAATAAATTTAAATATAACGAAATAGTAAGAAAACACCAAAACCCAAAAATTAAACAAAAAAGTAAAACACTAAAACATATTTTAAAAAATTAATTAAAAAAACTAATTTCAATCCAAAACTTCATACTTCGTTAATTTAATAACGTTTTTGGTCTAAAGTTGGTTTTTGGTTCTATAAGTGCAATTTTTTTAAGGCTATAACATTTGTAATACTTATTTTAATTATAATAAAAATATTCTATCGGTCGGGATAAGACCGGGATTACGTTTTTAGGAGGAAGCTCTGAATATGGCGAAATATCGTTGAGTGCCGTGTCCAGTAGTTAATACGCCCAAGGCGAGGGGGTAGCCACTTAAGAAATATTGGGTACAAATAGCGAGAAATCCAAACAATTATTTCCGGAAATCTAGAAATCGACAAGAAAATTAGAAATCTCGAGAAATCCAAAGAAATATCGGAAATATTTGAGAAATATCGGAAATATTTGAGAAATATCGGAAATATTTGAGAAATACTGGAAATATTTGAGAAATATCGGAAATATTTGAGAAATACTGGAAATATTTGAGAAATATCGGAAATATTTGAGAAATATCGGAAATATTTGAAAAATATCGGAAATATTTGAGAAATATCGGAAATATTTGAGAAATATCGGAAATATTTGAGAAATATCGGAAATATTTGAGAAATATCGGAAATATTTGAGAAATATCGGAAATATTTGAGAAATACTGGAAATATTTGAGAAATACTGGAAATATTTGAGAAATACTGGAAATATTTGAGAAATATCGGAAATATTTGAGAAATATCGGAAATATTTGAGAAGTACTGGAAATATTTGAGAAATATCGGAAATATTAAAATTATCGAAAATATTTGAGAAATATCGGAAATATTAAAATTATCGAAAATATTTGAGAAATACTGGAAATATTTCAGAAATATCGGAATTATTTGAGAAATACTTAATATATTTGAGAAATACTGGAAATATTTGAGAAATACTGGAAATATTTGAGAAATATCGGAAATATTTGAGAAATATCGGAAATATTTGAGAAATATCGGAAATATTTGAGAAATATCGGAAATATTTGAGAAATACTGGAAATATTTGAGAAATACTGGAAATATTTGAGAAATACTGGAAATATTTGAGAAATACTGGAAATATTTGAGAAATATCGGAAATATTTTAGAAATACTGGAAATATTTGAGAAATACTGGAAATATTTGAGAAATATCGGAAATATTTGAGAAATATCGGAAATATTTGAGAAATATCGGAAATATTTGAGAAATATCGGAAATATTTGAGAAATACTGGAAATATTTGAGAAATATCGGAAATATTTGAGAAATACTGGAAATATTTGAGAAATATCGGAAATATTTGAGAAATATCGGAAATATTTGAGAAATACTGGAAATATTTGAGAAATATCGGAAATATTTGAGAAATATCGGAAATATTTGAGAAATATCGGAAATATTTGAGAAATACTGGAAATATTTGAGAAATACTGGAAATATTTGAGAAATATCGGAAATATTTGAGAAATATCGGAAATATTTGAGAAATATCGGAAATATTTGAGAAATACTGGAAATATTTGAGAAATACTGGAAATATTTGAGAAATACTGGAAATATTTGAGAAATATCGGAAATATTTGAGAAATATCGGAAATATTTGAGAAATATCGGAAATATTTGAGAAGTACTGGAAATATTTGAGAAATATCGGAAATATTAAAATTATCGAAAATATTTGAGAAATATCGGAAATATTAAAATTATCGAAAATATTTGAGAAATACTGGAAATATTTCAGAAATATCGGAATTATTTGAGAAATACTTAATATATTTGAGAAATACTGGAAATATTTGAGAAATACTGGAAATATTTGAGAAATATCGGAAATATTTGAGAAATATCGGAAATATTTGAGAAATATCGGAAATATTTGAGAAATACTGGAAATATTTGAGAAATACTGGAAATATTTGAGAAATACTGGAAATATTTGAGAAATACTGGAAATATTTGAGAAATATCGGAAATATTTGAGAAATACTGGAAATATTGGAGAAATATCGGAAATATTTGAGAAATATCGGAAATATTTGAGAAATATCGGAAATATTTGAGAAATATCGGAAATATTTGAGAAATATCGGAAATATTTTAGAAATACTGGAAATATTTGAGAAATACTGGAAATATTTGAGAAATACTGGAAATATTTGAGAAATACTGGAAATATTTGAGAAATATCGGAAATATTTGAGAAATATCGGAAATATTTGAGAAATATCGGAAATATTTGAGAAATACTGGAAATATTTGAGAAATACTGGAAATATTTGAGAAATATCGGAAATATTTGAGAAATATCGGAAATATTTGAGAAATATCGGAAATATTTGAGAAATACTGGAAATATTTGAGAAATACTGGAAATATTTGAGAAATACTGGAAATATTTGAGAAATATCGGAAATATTTGAGAAATATCGGAAATATTTGAGAAATATCGGAAATATTTGAGAAGTACTGGAAATATTTGAGAAATATCGGAAATATTAAAATTATCGAAAATATTTGAGAAATATCGGAAATATTAAAATTATCGAAAATATTTGAGAAATACTGGAAATATTTCAGAAATATCGGAAATATTTGAGAAATACTGGAAATATTTGAGAAATATCGGAAATATTTGAGAAATATCGGAAATATTTGAGAAATATCGGAAATATTTGAGAAATATCGGAAATATTTGAGAAATATCGGAAATATTTGAGAAATACTGGAAATATTTGAGAAATACTGGAAATATTTGAGAAATATCGGAAATATTTGAGAAATATCGGAAATATTTGAGAAATACTGGAAATATTTGAGAAATATCGGAAATATTTGAGAAATATCGGAAATATTTGAGAAATACTGGAAATATTTGAGAAATACTGGAAATATTTGAGAAATATCGGAAATATTTGAGAAATATCGGAAATATTTGAGAAATATCGGAAATATTTGAGAAGTACTGGAAATATTTGAGAAATATCGGAAATATTAAAATTATCGAAAATATTTGAGAAATATCGGAAATATTAAAATTATCGAAAATATTTGAGAAATACTGGAAATATTTCAGAAATATCGGAATTATTTGAGAAATACTTAATATATTTGAGAAATACTGGAAATATTTGAGAAATACTGGAAATATTTGAGAAATATCGGAAATATTTGAGAAATATCGGAAATATTTGAGAAATATCGGAAATATTTGAGAAATACTGGAAATATTTGAGAAATACTGGAAATATTTGAGAAATACTGGAAATATTTGAGAAATATCGGAAATATTTGAGAAATATCGGAAATATTTGAGAAATATCGGAAATATTTGAGAAATACTGGAAATATTTGAGAAATACTGGAAATATTTGAGAAATATCGGAAATATTTGAGAAATACTGGAAATATTTTAGAAATATCGGAAATATTTGAGAAATATCGGAAATATTTGAGAAATATCGGAAATATTTGAGAAATACTGGAAATATTTGAGAAATACTGGAAATATTTGAGAAATACTGGAAATATTTGAGAAATATCGGAAATATTTGAGAAATATCGGAAATATTTGAGAAATATCGGAAATATTTGAGAAATATCGGAAATATTTTAGAAATATCGGAAATGTGTGAGAAATATCGGAAATATTAAAATTATACTGGAAATATTTGAGAAATACTGGAAATATTTGAGAAATATCGGAAATATTTGAGGAATATCGGAAATGTTAAAATTATCGAAAATATTTGAGAAATACTGGAAATATTTGAGAAATATCGGAAATATTAAAATTATCGAAAATATTTGAGAAATATCGGAAATATTAAAATTATCGAAAATATTTGAGAAATATCGGAAATATTAAAATTATCGAAAATATTTGAGAAATACTGGAAATATTTCAGAAATATCGGAATTATTTGAGAAATACTTAATATATTTGAGAAATACTGGAAATATTTGAGAAATACTGGAAATATTTGAGAAATATCGGAAATATTTGAGAAATATCGGAAATATTTGAGAAATATCGGAAATATTTGAGAAATACTGGAAATATTTGAGAAATACTGGAAATATTTGAGAAATACTGGAAATATTTGAGAAATATCGGAAATACTTGAGAAATACTGGAAATATTTGAGAAATATCGGAAATATTTGAGAAATATCGGAAATATTTGAGAAATATCGGAAATATTTGAGAAATATCGGAAATATTTGAGAAATATCGGAAATATTTGAGAAATACTGGAAATATTTGAGAAATACTGGAAATATTTGAGAAATATCGGAAATATTTGAGAAATATCGGAAATATTTGAGAAATATCGGAAATATTTGAGAAATACTGGAAATATTTGAGAAATATCGGAAATATTTGAGAAATATCGGAAATATTTGAGAAATATCGGAAATATTTGAGAAATATCGGAAATATTTGAGAAATATCGGAAATATTTGAGAAATACTGGAAATATTTGAGAAAACTGGAAATATTTGAGAAATATCGGAAATATTTGAGAAATATCGGAAATATTTGAGAAATACTGGAAATATTTGAGAAATATCGGAAATATTTGAGAAATATCGGAAATATTTGAGAAATACTGGAAATATTTGAGAAATACTGGAAATATTTGAGAAATATCGGAAATATTTGAGAAATACTGGAAATATTTGAGAAATATCGGAAATATTTGAGAAATACTGGAAATATTTGAGAAATACTGGAAATATTTGAGAAATACTGGAAATATTTGAGAAATATCGGAAATATTTGAGAAATATCGGAAATATTTTAGAAATATCGGAAATGTGTGAGAAATATCGGAAATATTAAAATTATACTGGAAATATTTGAGAAATACTGGAAATATTTGAGAAATATCGGAAATATTTGAGGAATATCGGAAATATTAAAATTATCGAAAATATTTGAGAAATACTGGAAATATTTGAGAAATATCGGAAATATTAAAATTATCGAAAATATTTGAGAAATATCGGAAATATTAAAATTATCGAAAATATTTGAGAAATACTGGAAATATTTCAGAAATATCGGAATTATTTGAGAAATACTTAATATATTTGAGAAATACTTAATATTTTTAAGAAATACTTAATATATTTGAGAAATACTAGAAATATTTGAGAAATACTAGAAATATTTGAGAAATATCGGAAATTTAAAAAATATCGGAAATTTAAGAAATATCGAAAATTTAAGAAATATCGGAAATTTAAGAAATATCGGAAATTTAAGAAATATCGAAAATTTAAGAAATATCGGAAATTTAAGAAATATCGAAAATTTAAGAAATATCGGAAATATTTAAGAAATATCGGAAATATTTATGAAATATCGAAAATTTAAGAAATATCGGAAATATTTATGAAATATCGGAAATTTAAGAAATATCGGAAATATTTAAGAAATATCGAAAATATTTAAGAATTATCGAAAATATTTGGAAATCAGATATCTATTGTACAATTTTTTTTGCAAGTCGCTACCCCCTTGGCCCAAGGGCAAACTCTCCCGAAGAGAGGTATATTTTGACTTTCCAACTTGTTAAGAAATATAAACGCAAATGGCTTTTAAATTCATATACTAGGATGTCAATTTTTTAAAGCATTGGTTAATTTGTAAAAAGTTCTACATCGCGATATTTTGTACTCTTTTGAAGCAAGTAGCTCTGTGGATCTTCAACAAAGAGGATAGAAGTGCTAGTTGGTGTTATTTTTGTATGAATGTTTCTTGGTTTTCTAAAATATTCTAAGAAATAAGTAGGGCACGCGGAGTTGAAGATCTGAGACATCATGATACATAGATTAAACGTATGTTGTTATTTCAAAATCTTCCAGTTAAGTTTTTGACGAGTGTTTGTTGAAGAGGCATAATACTTCTTTCAGCGACGAATACACATCCATTATTATGGGCAATTTGAAAATTATTTAAATACGCTAAGTTTGCGGAGTTGTAGAAAATAACTCTATAGTTGTAGAGTGGTAAAATTATTGATTTACAGAGTAGTTGAACAGTTTTTGCCTCTAAAGCACTATATGGAGTTATAATTTCACGCTTTTGTTGATTTGAATTTTAGATTAACGTTTCTATATGTTCACTACAGGTCAATAGTTGAGTTCATAAATATCTTGTGGTCTTAAGCGACTTGTTCGAATGTTGCTTATTCTCGGGAGTTCACGTGACTTCAAAGCTTTAATGGGGAGTTATTTCCGGATTTGTAGGGGCTACATGTTAACCCTTTTCACTCGTAGAAGCGTGTTGGAAACCAAGAGTCCACAAATAACAAGTATGTTATAATTTTAAATAATATTCTATTACTCTAATTTTATCTAATACCACAAATTTCTTAAGATTATTTCAACAATGAAGGCGTCCAAAGGAATAGCTGTTAATAACAAAATATTACTTAAAGGAAACCGGACAAAAATACGAAGATTATATACCACTGATTTTTAAAGAACGTGCTATAACAAAACATCATAACAACTTAAAGGCCAAACAATCCCTAACTCTAGGCTACAGAATGTTTAAGTTCAGCAAAGTTTCCGAAGTATTTTCAATCTCTTCCATTAACTGAAGATTCTGGACCATCTAGTCTAAATGATTTCGCTTAACTCGAAGTACAATGTTGCTATATCGCTAATCACCGTGAAGGGCATGTTGGAATCTGCTTGGTGTAGATGCAAGACAGGCGAAGATGACGCCTGCAAACATGTTGAAGCAGTTCTGTGGTAAAACATTTTTGTCTGATGATCAACCATGCGCACAAAAGACTAGTATGTAAAGTGCACCAACTAATCAGAAAGCTTTATTGAAAAGAACTTTTAATGAACTAGATTTTATCCGACACATTCCAGGAAATTGAAGTAAAGCTCTTCGGGGTAGAAAGTAAAATTTAAAAAGAATTCTGCTCACTGCAGAGCATTGGACGTGACAGTGATGTACAAAAATGCTGGAGAGGATCAAAAATCGATTGAGAGGTAAAAAAGGGGAAAAAAAGAGATCAATGCTATGGACAATACAAGACGAATACTATTCGCTAATCGACTGGGACTGATAATGTAATAGACAGGAGCACAACTGTTTTTTCTGCGTCAACTGAGACACGAATTGAGCAGATATCCCTTATTTTAAGTTATTGGAAATCGATAAAAGTATCAAACTTCTTTTAGGCAGAACTCTATCTCTATGCGAAAATAAACCTGGAAAACGACACGTGTGAACAATCTAACCATTTACTTCGGAAAACCGAAAGAATATCCCACAGAACAGCATCTAAATTTGGCTTAAAGTTGGAACGTAAGAAAGAAGTTAACAGTGTTTTTCTCAAAACTATATTCAATGGGGCGGATCTTGCAGAAAACAATTACGTTCAAGTAGGTCTTCAAAACGAAAGCATTGCGACCAACGAGTATAAGCAGATACTCAAGAAAACGTCAATTTCACTGTTCGTATGTTTGGGGCTACACCGATTAAACTAGTTCATGAAGAAAATTAAGCTTTCAGTCTAATTTGAAAAAAAAATAACATTAGCTTAATGCAAAGAATTGGGTATTGGTAATGACGAAGCTTGTTATCCAAGGGAACAAATTATAAAATAAAAATTAAGAAAATGTTAAATTAGCACTGGATTTAAACCATAATTTCTTTTATCAAATCCAAAGTAAGTTAGTTTTGACAGATCTAACCTGGTGTAATCTCTTAGTTGATTGTGGGAATAGTCAACCTTATTGTGAAAGGATTTTGTTTGACAAAGATTTTGGTAATATCAAATTAGTTTCTTAACTTCTGACCTTAATGCAGATTTTGGTTTGTCATATTTAGAAAAATATCTTAAAAAAATGAAAAAGTGAGATGAGTACAAATTTTCATTCAAAATAAAGTTTAGATTTTACAAAAGCTGAATACATTCATTTTTTATATCTAGAAGAGGTTAATAACAAAAGTTGACAAAATACGCCCATATCTTCGAAACTTTATTAAGTTGATTATTCATAGAGTTCGGAAATACGATATTCAAAATTTTATTTATCGTGTACCTCTTTCCTCTTTGAGGTTTTCCATTTAAGAATGGGGGCATATAGAGTGCCACTCTCTTTTGCTTCAGTAAATCCTCAATGAGAAATCTCCTATCACCCATTACGGAATCCCCGGATCTAACAGATCCAGTATCCCACATTCTTCTCCCAATTCTTTATCCGATATTCGACCAGGGACTAAATCGGATATAGAGCTAATGAACCCATTTGGTGTAATGCCTATCAAACCTTTAACCGTATTGCGAGTTTTATAGGTTTTATGTTTAAAAGTCATCAGGGTTTTGAATAAAAAGTACCTAATGAATGTATTCATCAAACACTGCGAGAGAAGGAACCAATTGTAGATTTGATAACCTGTGGTATCATAAATCAAACCAAGTAATACATAACCAACAGTTGACCGTGAAATACCAAAACGGTAAGTAAATCTTCTTCCAAAATTCCAAAAGACCTACTTTAATGTGACAGAGTACCAGAGATAACTGGTCTTTCAAAGATAGCATCATTGGTCAACCTTTATTATTATTATTGTCATTTCTTTCAAATTTGCGTTTAGCGCCTTTTTACCCATTAATAAGTTGACAAGTTTTCAAATCTGGTTCGATATATTCAATTAAAGTAGTAATAGCCTCAACTGAAAGATCCTGGTTACGGGCCTGGATTTAAATATCTTTCAAGGGTGGATGCATAATTTTGTATGAATTTCTTTTCATATGGCAGCTATTGTACCTGGTGTTATATAATCTTGAGTGTTAACTCTCAAATTTACCCAGACAGATTTGGGTTTCTTTTTAAGGAAAAGTTTTAAGAGTTTCCAAACATTTTTTAGATTTTTCTCAAAGTAGGTTATATTATTTATAAAAAGATCATGGCGGTAGCTGTATTCCTAAACGATTTGTAGTGTTGTCTATAGTTCAGATTCGAGTAGTTTCTACTCCTCTGAAGGGCCAACCCCCAAAGGTGCGTATAATGTTTAATTTCGGTGGGTTATTAATACTAATCCGCCTTGTTACAAGTGGATCTTGTTTATTTAAATAATTTAATATTGTCCATGTTTAATAGGTAACGTCTGTGTCAATATCAGTAATTTCGTCAGAACTTGAGGATCTTTTATCGGATATATTTACGTTTTCTTGGATATCTCTAACAAAAAGGTCAGTATTCATAGTCGGGTACAATCTGATTTAACTCAAGGGAATGTTTGCAGTCATAATTCATTTTGGTGAGTTTGTATAAATATTTTCCATTACTGTTCGTGTGTCTAAAGTAACTATTGTTGGGTTGGTGATGAGTTGAGTAAAGTGATAATTTGAATTATTCATATTTCTTGCCTTTCGACTCAGTGGCGGTTGTAGATTTGCATTATAATCACCGAATATTAATATTTACATCTAATTTTGATCAGAGCGTTTTTTTATTTAATTGAAACTTAAGATCCGAACATGAATTCTTATTGTTTGGAATTGGGGGAAATATAACAAATCCCATTGGCAACTCCTTTGAAATTTGGTTCCCATAGAATACACCAGAGGGAATCCAAATGAGGATCAGATATTTCACAATTAGATGGTGGCATATTACGTTGCGTAACGATAAAATGGTGTTTTACGAAAATAACTAGTCCGCCACCACCATTATTTGTTCAGTTCAGTCTTGGGACAGAATGATTTTTTTTAAATTATGGTATCAAATAAACTCATCTATATAGGTAAACATTTTGCATGAGAACTGATAACTTATATTACAATGGCGTAGTCAGAAACCAATAAAAGGGGGAGTGCTCGGACTAAGTAAAATATCTAAGGGGTCATAAAACTGATGAAAATTTAATACAGTCAAAGCTATGGACACTTAAAACCCTCTGTCTATGCCACTGATATACAGGGCGTCTTTATTTGATCGGCCCAGGCATTTTTCTCAAACACTATATCTTCTAGAAATTGCAATCTCTCAGTGGACATCGTTGTTATTTGTGAATTTAAGAAAAATCGTGAAATTTTTCACGGTTTTAGAATTTGTAGATTTTGAACGCTATGTGGTAGACGAAACGTTTCCATGAGTAAGTTTTAAAGCATTTTCGAAAACCTTTAATGGAAATGGTAAGGGCAAAATCGTACATTTTGTCACTGAAATAATAGGTCATGAAAAATAACAAGTTGGTACTACCCAAATGTTTGTACAAGAATCACCCCTGCAAAATATTTTGCATTTAAATTTGAAGCCTAAATTTTTATTTCAACATTTGAGTACGATACGCCCTGTCATAATTGTGTTTTCATAATTATTTTCATTGGTGCACCGTTAACCCAATTCATCATAAGTTCACTTTACCCGCCAAAAGAATTCAGAATGAGTTACACCTGTAAATACCACTTACGTTACCAAAAGAAATAATGATAATGAAAATAAAGAAATATCTCAAATTTAATTTGACTGTACGCTATAGAACACTTTATTTTTAAAAACAAAATGTAAACTTTATAATTTTGGTGTTCTATAGTGTTAAGTCAATCGTTGAAAATTACTTTATTTCAAGTTAATTATATTTACACTGGTCAGAGTGATAAAATTACAATATTAATAAAATGTCAATCAATTTACGAACACTATCTGAAAAAAGTTTAAAAATGAAAAATACATCGTTAAAGACGAAATAAGTCTTTTTAAGGCTTTTGCTAACAGTACAAGCTACTTTCACTGCTTGTGTTAAGTTTATAAATATTTGCTTCCTCAACCTCTCTAAAATTAAAACATGACATTAAAATGAACAACGTCATTCTTCACATGTTTTCAACTTTGTGAGGGAACTCGATCTTGATAGGTGTGTCTGGGTTCCTTGGGATACCCTCTTTATTGTCCCCAACTGGACGATATTCCAACTCTTCTCTCGTTACGACTGTCGCAATCGGAACTTGGTCGATGAAGTCATAAAATGGCTCTTGTTTGACGCAGC
This sequence comes from Leiobunum rupestre, assembly GCF_980474605.1. Classification (NCBI taxonomy): domain Eukaryota; kingdom Metazoa; phylum Arthropoda; class Arachnida; order Opiliones; family Sclerosomatidae; genus Leiobunum; species Leiobunum rupestre. The sequence continues at coordinate 85,894,687 of NC_143384.1, forward strand.
TGGCATCGATATTGACGCAATTGTAGCCAAACACCATTCCTCTCTCGACGGCTGAAGTGTCTGCGTCAGGTTGGGCAACTTCCGCTTTCACGGCGTGGGTGCAGTGGCGCTTTTCAGTGAGGGATCCAATCTGTTCCGCCGTTAAACGTCGCAGTTGCACCAAACAATATCTACCTCTCGTTTGAGGACCAGAGAGGTGAAATTCACGAGGCTGTGATTGGCGCACTGGTTCTGTGTGGTGACTGTTCGAAGTGCCAAATTGGATTCCAGCTAGACCATGAATTCGATGGTGCACTTGAAGGGTTTTATTGGTAGATAAGTTCTGATCGCTACTGTGGAATTTTGGGGCCTTTGTCCCCTGAGAGTGACGTGTTCTTTCGTGGCGAAGTAAATAGTTCTTATGTTTGGTCTGATATCCACACTTCGTACATCCAAAGGGCTTCTCGGCCGTATGAGTTCTTCGGTGGCGAATCAAACTACCCTTATCTGCAGACACGTAGTTACACTGGTCACACTGAAAGGGTTTTTCGCCCGTGTGCTTTCTTCTGTGGCGAATCAAACAACTATTATTTGCAGCCGCGTAATTACACTGGTCACACTGGAAGGGTTTTTCGCCCGTGTGCTTTCTTCTGTGGCGAATCAAACTACTATTATTTGCGGCCGCGTAATTACACTGGTCACACTGGAAGGGATTTTCACCCGTGTGCTTTCTTCTGTGAAGAATCAAACTACCTTTATTTGAAGACGCGTAATTACACTGGTCACACTTAAAGGGTTTTTCGCCCGTGTGAGTTCTTATGTGGCAAATCAAATACCACTTATGAGCAGATGCGTAGTTACACTGGTCACACTGGAAAGGTTTTTCGCCCGTGTGAGTTCTTATGTGGCAAATCAAATACCCCTTCTGAGCAGATGCGTAGTTACACTGGTCACACTGGAAGGGTTTTTCACCCGTGTGAGTTCTTCGATGGCAAATCAAACTCCACTTATTTGTAGACGTGTAGTTACACTGATCGCACTGGAAGGGTTTCTCGCCCGTGTGAGTTCTTTTATGGCAAATCAAACTACCCTTCTGTGTAGGCGCGTAGTTACACTGGTCACACTGGAAGGTTTTTTTAACCGTGTGACTTCTTCTGTGGCAAATCAAACTATCCTTATCTGCAGACGCGTAGTTACACTGGTCACACTGGAAGGGGTTTTCGCCCGGGTGAGTTCTTCGGTGGCGAATCAACAGCCGCTTTTGGGCAGACGCGTAGGTACACTGGTCACACTGGAATGGTTTTTCGCCCGTGTGAGTTCTTCGGTGGCGATTGTAATTATTCTTATTGTTCGTTGCGTAGACGCATTCTGAGCACGTGTGGATTTTCTCTCCTCGGCTGCTCATTTTTCACTCTGAATCAAAGGCTCTTTTGGATTTATGAACTAGTGTTGCTTATACAAAAGCCTAAAACAAAATAAAATATTAGCGAAAATCAATCAGCACGGACAACAACAACGCAATGATGACACTATCAAAGGCTATATCACCTTATATTTCATTAGTTTTAGTGGCGTAGGAAGGGGAGCACAGGGGGGCAACAAATTGGTTTCAAGGAGGCAGCAAAAGTTTGGCGGTGAGGTGCCAAAAGGATCTATGGAAAACTATAATTTTGAACGTAAATGATAGAAGTTTTACCATTTGGTTTCGAGACTAGAAGTGTTTAGTTAAATTTAACTATAGAGGCGTGGATATTTACCAATCTTTTACTGGTTTGCCAAAAAAACTTACTAAACGCTATTTATTTTTTTTAAAATACAAGTAAATAAAAAATGTAATAAAAATTCAATTCAATTACAGTTAAATTTCAAAGTGAAAAACTAATTATTATAGCGGCGTGGATAGTTTATAAGTTATCGTTTAAAATCAATTTTGTCTCAAAGACGGGAGCTAATAAAAGGCCCACCTTTAGCGAAGGTGAGTGCGAGTTTAGGCAACTTTTTACGATAGTTTCTACTGAATTTTCACGCGATGTTTTTACAGTTCAGCCTTATTTAAATTAAATTGAAAGCATTATTATTTGAGTTTTAGTTAATAAAAATAATATACAATGATTTTTAAACCATATTTGGTTCAAAAATCTTAAAAATTTCGTACGTTTTTCCAATTAATTAGTATTTACAGCCAACATGATATAAGTGCTATCAACTTATTACTTAAAAATCCGCGGGTACAAATAGAAAACGCAAACCTAGCGCCATCCATAGTACAAAATGAATAAAAACTCAAGGCCACCAGAAAGGTCAACTTAAAAGATAAAGTTATGTTTTTATTGAAAAAACATTCCTCCTATATTGTGTAAAAAACTCAGGATGGAAGTATATAAACTGTTGAACAAGAGAGTCAACGCACGGCCGCGCGGGGGGCTAGGAATGCAAACCACATTACGTCAGACCTTTTGAATATAATTACCCAAACATTCCAAGGCGAGTTTTACTGGTAAGCCAAAAAAACCTACCTTAACACTGTTCAATTTTCTAGAAAAACACGGCAAAATTAAATTATTTTTTCAGATGACAGATTATTGGCCCTTTCATTAAGACAATGCAACGGGGTGCTTTACATTAATGAAGGATCGGCGGCAAAAAACTATTACGAGTTATGCAAAATATGCCTTGTATTAGCGAGAAAAGGGGTAGAATTTTCATAACGTACAAACTAGAGCAGGGAAAAACAATCGTAAACCCTATCAACAATACACTTAATACACCTAAGATTTTAAATCAATCGATTAACTGAAGGTAAGCTTTTTTCTTAAATACCGTAAATCACCTTAAAATCGTAAAATAATCCGTAAATCCGCTTTAAATGGGAATATAAACAGTGGTGCACTCCTAAAATTAAAATAACCGGAGCGCTACCTAGGTACGGCCAACTTTGATGTTTATAGTGATTGAAGTTGGCCGTACCTCTGTAATAATTTGAAATAGACGATTCAATAAATTAGTTTCAAGGAAATAACCAAGAAATATTCCGAGAATCAGGACCTGCAAGCTACTGTTTATATAGTGCTTATTGAAATAATGGAAACTATTCACTTGCACGATACGCAAAAAATGTTTCCTTTTAATCAGGTAGCTTTTTTTGACCCATTAAGGGTTAGCAAAACCCCGACGTTCTATTTACATGCGAAGTTTCCATTATTTCAACAGTAACTTGCAAGTCCTGGCTCCAGAGGTGGGCAAAACTTGTGAGCGAATTCTTAAAAAAAATGAACGCTCAGACCTTTTTAATTTGAGTGATCAAGTAAGCTACTGCTCAATACTGGCGATGCTATTTTCTCTCTCGTAAACTGAACCAGCTCAGGCCGAGCGCCGTGAAATTCTCTCAGTCACGGTGCGTTGAGCGAAATCGGCTGATCGACACGCTAGCCTGCTCAATTTGAAGCGCCACGTCCTCCAGCGGCTAGAAAGCGCTGACGGCTGGCTGAATGAGATCACGCCGAAAGAAGTGGTAGTTTTTTAACATTGGAATTTCTCAACGCACTGAGCGACGGGATAGTCTTTTTTCCGGAATTCGCTCACAGCGCGGTGAGAAAAACTTATACAAATAATATTTTATTGTCGATTTTTTTATTGAATGCACATTTTTATGAAATAATTTATAAGAAATGAAACTTTTTTCTCATAGCGCTTTGAGCGAAATTCCGGGAAACAGTCTTCCTCGTCGTTCAATGGGATGAGTAATTCCTATGTCAAAAAACTACCGCTTCTCTCGGCGCGAGCTCATTCAGTCAGCCGTCAGCGCTTTCTAGTGAACGAATTATCCCGCCGCTAGGGGAAGCGGCGCTTAAAATTGAGCAGGCTAGCGCGTCGCTCGGCCGATCTCGCTCACCGCACCGTGAAAAATCACTGACTGAGCGAACTAATCGCCGTTCACCCTGAGCTGCCTCAATTTCTCTTTCTCGCTTAACAAGAACGACTGACCTTCGTATTTGAAGTGCTCACTCGTTTCGAGAGGATTTTCGAAAATGAACGCTCACAATGTTTGCCCACCTCTGCCTGGCTCTCGGATAAATCACATCATGGCGATTTCGTTAAAGCAGTTTTTTTGAAGTGCCTATTGTTAAGGTACTTTCCTACGAGCAAAAGTCATAATAAATTCACACAGACACACTTAATTCGAGGCTGCGAGGCAAGGCATTCCTATGTATATTCTACGTATATTTTTTAAATACAAATTTCTATTTTCTAACAATCATGAAACGTAAATTGTGGACTAGACTTAGATATCCAAAAACAAACTTCGTATTTTCTAAACTTGACATCATTATATATTATTAAAAAAATTAAAATAAAAAAAAATAAAAAAACGCAGTTGACTATAGTCATTCTAGAAACAGCTATTACGGTAACCGGACGCTTAAATACACTGGAATGACGGGGTTTAAATATAGGCTGGCAGTAAAATAGGAAACTAGTACGAAGGTTGCAGTGCCTATGATTTACTACATAGAAGCAAGGCAAGCCCTAGCAAGTGGGGGAAAAAGAGGCAGGGGGGGAAACGGAAAAGACCATGTAGGGGCGAGGCCCGTTCTTTCAAAAAAGAACCGGCCCTGGCCCGACTACATCACTGAATATAATCTATTTAAGTCAGGTTGGTCATTTATTAAATTGCGTAATTCCACTTAAAATGCGGGGGGAAAAACGATTAAGGGGACGTATGCCCTAATTGCCCTTTCTAAAATACCAGGAATGCCCCTCAAATTGAAAAATTGAAGATTAATGGACGGTAAGGTCTCTGTTAATCTCTAAAAATGCTTTAGAAACTAACTCAAACAGTTGGCTTAGTTGGCACTAACCTTGGCTAAAGGTATGCCAAATAGGCCTGTTGGTCTTTTAGTATTTGCGTTCAATTGAATGGTGCCTTTTAAGTTAATGCTCCAAGCCGAAATGGAAATGTCGGCGGTCCTGCGACAGCGTATCATACCCTAGCCTTTGCAGTAATATTTACCGAACAAAAATGAAGCTTCTTCATTTTGTCCAAACAATAAAGCTTTTCCATGTCTTAACAATAAAGCTCTTATTGTTTGCCTAAACAATAAAGAAGTTTCTTCGATGGGGAGCTATGCTTGTGTATCCGTTTAAGTTTCCGTTTCTTTCTGCATAAATCAATACGTCTTCATAACCATACTACAGTATTTGGAAATACATCATTTAGGTGTAGTGGGTTACAAGAGTGTACAATTCTACACTGAAATGTATGTGAATATAGTAATTTAGAAACCTTATCAAAATTTCTACTATGATTAGCGAGATATCAAGGGGTACGGGGAGCGTAAGCCCCCGATAAGGAAAATACACTAATTTATCAAAATTAGCTTCAAATTGGAATATAGTATTGTCCATACCATTTTTGTATTGGTGTATCGTAATATAGACTGTAATTTTATGGGGGCAGAAGTGAAGAACTTAGTATAGTATTTAATCACCCGATGAAAAGTAATATATACTATAAATTACTTTGCTTATATTTTATTACGTCTATGGGGGGCGTCATATTCAATCTGTGCCCCCCCCCCCCTTAATCGAAAACGTTCCCATGCGCCTTTCTTTTGGGTAATTGTTTCCGTAATTTTATAAAAATTTAAAAGCATTTCTAATGTGTCTCGCCGTAGTTACGCCCATAGCTTAATTCTGTCACGTCGGCTACTCTACTTCATAATACATATTTTATTTTTCAACTTTAAGAATTTTAGCAGATGGACGCTAGGCTATTCCCATAATGGCATTTATCCCAGGCTTCCAACAGCGAAGTTTTTAAAAAGTTTATTTAGTTGCCTAGGTTAGTTTCATACGCCTCCTTCTCATTGAACTAAACAAAATAAATATAAGAATTTTGCCTACCTTTATTAAATAAGTTCCAATATTTTGAATTAGTAGACGGTTTTAAAGAATGAAGAATGATCTAAGCACAAGCGTCTAAGCATTTGCTTCTTCGGCGAGAAAGCCGTTAATTTATAACAATAATTTCTTGGATAAGGTAGGAATCGCGACGTACAAAAGAGATGCCAGGCGTAAGTAAACGACATCATTTTGTTAAAGTTTTTCATTAAAATATTTTATTTTGTTTCATAGAAATTCGCGTTAAAATTTTTCAATAAAACCGTTTTCAAAGTTTGGCAAACGTTATAAAGTCAAACTATCATTGATTAAAACGTTTCTTTCGAAGAGACTGCCACATCTTATGCTGTTTCGATTTGGCCAATACAAATGCATTAAATTATATGTCATATAATTTTTATTACAGGGCTGGATTCGCAATCGGTCGGTTTTTAGTATAAAACATGTAAAGTTAAACGTAAATTTTAAATACTATTTTTCAATTCGGTAATTAAACCAAATTACAAATAAGAATATATAGTCTTAAATTATCGAACCTTTATACATTATCTATCGAGGTTAGAAATTTCTCAAATATAACGGTTATTACTTAATTTACGTTACATATTTGAGTTTCAGGTATTTGTATACGTTACATATTAATCTAAAAAAATATCTTTAGGGTGGCTCGAGTTGCTCTGACCAGGCTTTAATATCAAAAACTATTTGAGATATAATTTTGAAATTTTCAGGGTACGCGTATTAGTTGGGAACACTTTAAAATGTAAATTGCAAAAAACTAGAATTTGTTTTCACGTTTTTTATTTAGGTGCTAGGGAACAATTTTCAACGAGAAAGTTGTAGATTATACTTGAAAACCCACAAATAACGTTTGTTCGATCACAAACGAACACTTTTTCACTTAGATAATGAGGTCAGCAAAAAAACAAGTTCGCCATAGCAGGACAAATGGTTCGTTAGTTAAATTAATTGTTTTTGAGAATAATATGTCAACAAACAAGTGAGATAAAGATAGGCTGGTTTAATAAGACCTACTATATTAACAAAACATGATTTTTCTTATTTGTTTCGACAAAGGTTTAATTTAGTTTTAGTATTTAAACCAAAATACCCCAAAATGCAGCGCAGTCTGAATCTTGCAAGTTTGCAAAATTCAACAATGCCCGTGTATTCCGCTGACCAACGCGCTTTAATGGTTGAATTATGATTTTGGTGAAAGCCGTCGAAACGCTCGTAGGTAAATTTCAACTTTCCAGTATGCGGTATCCTGACAGATTTCCCAGTTCGATAGTTCCAGAACCATGCAGATGTCAATCCAAGATACCGAGGAGGAATTATCGAACCATACCTGTACTATCGCAACCCTTTCATTGCTTCGATTTCAATTTTTTTTCTTAGTGTGATTGGAAAGTACTTGTTTATCTTTCTATCAATTGTTTGTACCAAATAAATGGTTAACTTATCGCATATTGATATGTTATTCTCCAAAATAATTAATTTAACTAAGCTTTGTAAAAGAACCCTTTGGCCTGCTATGGCGAACTTGAAATGAAAAATTGTTCGTTTGCAATCGAACAAACGTTATTTGTAGGTTTTCAAGTATATCTACCACTTTTTCGTTGAAAATTATTCCCTAGCACCTAGCGGTCAAAAAATAAATAAAAAAAAAACAGTGAAAACGTATTCTAGTTTTCTGCAATTTACATTTTAAAGCGTTCCCAACTAATACGCGTACCCTAAAAATTTCAAAATTATATCTCAAATAGTTTTTGATATAAAAGCCTGGTCAGAGCAAATCGAGCCACCATAAAGATATTTTTTAGATTAAAATGTAACATATACAAATACCTGAAATTCAAATATGTAACGTAAATTAAGTAATAACTGTTAGGGATGCAACGGATAACCGGAACCGAGAAGAACCGAGTAGATTCTAGGAACCGGAACCGAAACCGGAACCGATAATATAAAAATTTGATAACCGTATCCGGAACCGGAACCGATATTTGTAAAAAAAAATTATAACCGAAACCGGTTCCGGAACCGAGTTTTCCTTTGTTTTAAACGGTTTTTAAACGGTTCTATAACTTTATTTACAAACATTTAGCGCATGTTGAAATTTAGTAATTAAACTTCCTAATTTACTATTAGTTTTTCATATAAGCTCATCTTTATCCTATCTCAGATAAATGAGTTAATGTTTTACTGGCTTCAAATATTTCTTTATGTTTCAACAGGCGCGCCCAAAACTTAATAAATACAACCACAATAACCGTCGCATAAATATCCAAACAACGTACATAATGAAAGTAACATACTGAAGTTTGAAAAGTATCGAGACACGTGTTTTATAGCAGATCGTTAAATCTTGTAAATTAATAACTAAGTTGTGTTTCCAAATTTAAAGTTTTTAAGCTTAGGCTAATTCGTTTGCATAATATAATCGCTGGCTTGGGTAGTTTTTGTATAGAAAATCTGAAATTTCAAATTATGCATTTGCTTACATTTCACAAATGACAATGCTTATTGAACGAAATCATATGGACTCCATTTAGAATGGTAACTCAACTGAAATCAAAAGAGTCTTAGAAATCCCGTCTTTAAATTTTTCAATGAAATGAGGCAGAGGCGTAGGAACCAGGGGGGCAATGCCCCTCCCTAAAATTTTGCTGGGAGGGGCAACATGTTATTGCCCCTTCAACTTTTTGGTCAGTTGAAATCTTCAAAAACCCAAATTATCAATTTAAAAGCATAAAAAACTTATAGGAGCTCAACTGTGTCTTTTCCCGCCAATTTACATAGTAGTCAAACAGTAACACATGCATTCGGTGAAGCTTAAATTCATAAACGACTCTAAAGACTAAAATACACTTCGTATGATAACTGTTGTTACTATTAATGCCTTAATGACATTCGCGTCCGATTACTCACTCAACATCGGGGGCAAAACTCTCTTTGCCCCCTCCAACTTCTAAAACGTTCTTACGCCCCTGAAATGAGGAGCGGAAGGGAAGGCAATGTCTCCCCAAAACTTGAAAGTACATCATTCCCCCACCCCCCTCCATCTTGAAACGATGAAATCGTGAGAATTTTCAAACAGAAGATTTCATTTTTACCCTACTTTATTAAATAAACAAATACATGAGTTCCCTACGAGATAATAGTAGCAATGATTTTTTTTATTATTTTACATTAACTCATCTCGATCGTGATTCTGGTCGAACTTGGGCGCTGATTGCCGTGATTTATCTTAATCGTTTCCCTTAGGGCTTAAAGCCATTTTTAAGCGCTCTATATATTTAACATGCAAGTACGCGTTAAATCTAATTGTAGAAGGCGATACATGTTAGCCCTAACTCTAGATGGCGATAATCGCGACTCAGCCTTAATGATTATAAGGGACCCCAAAAAACAGTTTCGCGGGAGGACCCCGAACCCATAGCTACGTCACTGAGAAAGATACTATTTTTAAAATATAATTTATCAAAAACAATTTTTTTATTCTAAATAAATAAACGTGGTGGATTTTATTTATCTTTAACTTCATTGGAATTGCTTGTGTATTTAACTTTAATTAATACTAAACACTGGAACCGTATAGGAACCGTTTAGGAACCGGAACCGATCGGTTCTAAATTTTGAGAACCGGAACCGAACCCGGAACCGATAAATTAAAATTTTAAGAACCGGAACCGTAACCGTAACCGATAAAGCAAAAATTTAGGAACCGGAACCGGATCCGGAACCGAGATAGTCCAAAAAAGTGGAATCGTTGCATCCCTAATAACTGTTATATTTGAGAAATTTCTAACCTCGATAAATAATGTATGAAGGTTCGATAATTTAAGAATATATATTCTTCTTGGCAATTTGGTTTAACTTCCGAATTGAAAAATATTATTTTAAATTTACGTTTAACTTCACGTGTTTTATACTAAAAACCGACCAAGTGGAGAAAATGTAAGAAATTACTTTTACGGATGCCCCCTTAAACACACCCCTCTGCTTCTCATACGAACGAGTCACGTGGACAGGCGCTTTTTCGGGGGGTCGTTGGAGTAGGACGATTGCACTTTACGGCGCGTTTTAATCGCTTTTTTCGGCCGTTACGACAGATATTCTTTTAATACTTCTTCACTCGGTCATTGGCGGCACACTTGAATCTCGGGTTGTCTACGTTGTAATATTCATATATTTAAAAAATGGAAATAATTGGCAAATGTGTTTAAATATACCTAACGGATAAGTTGTCAAAAACGTAAGTTTTTTGGCGAGGGTTCAATATCTACTTCAAGTTTTCGTAAATTGCTTCACTGGTGTGGTTGCCTGGAAAATGGGCGAAAGCTAAAACCATGTTTTGAAAGTTGATAAATTGGGCTGTCACCTTGGATTAATAATAGAAGCTAACGCTTCCTGGATATAGCACTACCCTGAGAATGTGCCCAACATTTTTCCCACGCGTCCTAGCGCCATTTATCGGCGGACGCAGCTCAGGTGGTTGTGATGTAGATTTCGAGGGAAACATTTTGGGGTGGGGGTAGGAAGGGGGTAGAATTCAAACGGTTAGAAATTCAAACGTAAACAATGAGCACATAAGCTGAGCAGAATTTTGGTTGAAATTCCTATGCACTGGCTGTCCCTAAATGCTAATGAATTTAAGCAGAAAATCCCACCACCTCGTTCTTTTAAGAAATTTATCAATTCTTCACTCTTGATCCCACTACAAACTTATTATTTATTTATATTATTCAAAACACTACTTAAAATATCACCGGTTAAAATATGGGTAGGTATATTTATCACATGACTGGTTAGTAAATCCTGACATAAAGCCTTGGCCTTGACTGTAAAATCCAAATCTATGCTCAGAGATATCAATGGGCAATTTGTTTATTCACTTGACTTTATGAATTTTAATCTGGTTTCATTTATATTGCTAAACCATTTATCATTTTGTAGCTTTAACCACTTTTGAGAAGTCAAGAACGGATGAAATGACTCCAGCAAAAATTCTTTGTGATGCGTCCATTCTGTAACTCTATCTGCCAAAAATGTTTCTAATGAATTATCCAATCCAAAGCTTGTTTCCAAAGTAGAAGATAGCAAGGAGAGTTCTAAAGGATTATTTTCCGAAAATTTATCATTCGGATTAAAGATCTCCTTTTGAAGGGCGTTATCTATTTCCATCATCGACGTTGTCTTAGACAAAGATGTTTCTAATGAATTATCCAACCCACAGCTTCTTTCCAAAGTTGATGTAAAAGATAGCAAGGAGAGTTCTGAAGGATTAATTTCCGACAAATTATCATTGAGATTAAACATCTTCCTTTTGAAGGGCGTTATCTATTTCCACCATCGACGTTTCCTTTGACAGATTATTATCCTCTGGAATAACAGTTTCTTCATGAAATTTAAACGTAGTAGACTCAATATCCACCTTTGTTTTCCCATCTATTGTCATCGTTGCTGTTTAAAGTGATCCATCTTCTGGGATTTGAGCCTTATCAGGTTCATTTTGAGGTCCTTTGGTGATAAATTTATACAGAATTTAAAATTACACTATTCTTATTAAATTTCAAATGTTTAGACTACAATATAACATACCTTTCTTCCAATACTACAAATGCAATTGGCGGACTTCGTACTTCATAGCTTTGGGCTTTGGAGCGTTCTTTTTCATACTTATCACAGATTTGAGCAGCGGTCTTCACGATTGGAACCATGCTCTATATCAAAACCAGAATTCCAGAAATGTGAATTAATAGTGGCAATATAAATAAATTTACTGATGAATAATAAAGTGTTAACTTACGTGGTTGTGAATGGGGTCCGGATAATAATTAGTTGGTCCATTACTTCCAACAAAGTGTTTGGTACATAAATAAGTACTCGATGTTATGTTATCTAATTTAAAATCCTTTCTGACCTCTTGTAGCCATTCTAACCATTTCTTACATTTTAATGGTTTACTTTTCTGCTTGGGAAAAGTAACAAAACTTACCCCAACCATATTTGGCCTATCAGCGTATCGTGAATCACTTTTGCAAGACGGGTAGTTTTTGATTTCGCACCATTTTAATTTAAATTAATTCTGACTAAAAATGGAAAACTAAAACGATTAGGCACAACTCAGAAAATGTTAAACCGCGAATCCGTTATTAATAGCCGACTAGTCACATGGGTAGGGCCACAACGCTCATGGGCGATAAAAACGTTTGCATCAATTTCTACGTCATTTCCGATTGGGGGGGTGGTAAATTTCATTTCCCCTATTTTTCTGGCATAAATCGTGGCTAAAACGGAATGCCTTGCTAAAGGCTAAAGTGCTATATCCAGGAAGCGTTAGCTTCTATTATTAATCCAAGATGTCAGTAAGACTTATCGGATGTTTCTAAGTAAACGACGCAGGTTTTACCTTCAATAATGTGTATTTTATTTGATGAATTTAATTTTTAATTTTACTAAAATAAGAATTTGATTTAGATGATTAGCAATTTAAACAGTTGTCGAGAATTAAAAAGGACATTTCATACCGACTATGGGATAATCTAGCCAATCGCCTTACTGGAAATCACGCTCTTGCCCTTCCAAGAAGTGCTCATGAATGAAGTAATAGAATTTCTAGTCACAGAGGAACAATTAATGATCAACAAAATAAGGTACTTTCATTCCGAAATATGTGTAATCGCTGGGTCTGTGACGTATTTCACGGATTGAAAATATCAAAAAATATCAGAGAAGGAAGGGTAAAAACAAACAAGTGATTGTGACTGCTTAGCTTACTTTGGTTTGAATTATTAAATATAAAACATGTGATTGCTAAAACATTGTCCAGTGAAAAAATGGTTTAAGGTTAATAATTCAGTTAACAGGCAAAACACAGCTTTGCCTATTAATGAGGCAGTACTCTAAACGTTGTGGACGCGATAGCTGCCGTAGTGTTGAACTGATTTGGTTGTGTTGTTTAGTTAATAATGGCAGATAATACCTCTCTCTGAATTGTCGTTGAACTCTGATAAGTGAAATTTCGAAAATTAGCTTTTGTTAGAATATTAGTTGAATATTTTATTGATAATAATTGTTAATAATTTGGGGTAAAATAGCTTTTTAAATATATACTGAAAATCTATTTTTCAAATTTTGTTATTGTATCACAGATTCAAATAAAAGTTTTAAAATAACTGTTTTATATTTAAAACCTTAATATTTATATTTATCTTGAGATATAGAACAAAAATTTAAAGAATCTTCACAAAATTAAACGCTTTATAACGACATTAATAGAAATAATAGAGATATCACATTGAAGTTTGTACACAGTCTTGATGTCTTGTAATTTCATTATTCACTTCCTTTTATGAACAAACCTTTTTTCATTAGAAAAAAATTAAAATTGTGAACGATGCTGCTCCACAGCGTTAGGCCAAAGAATATAAACCCCAGGAACACAGAGATGGATATTATGTCGGTTGAGTAGGGAACATCCGGCAAGGAAAAATTCGGCAACACGGCTTCTGCTAACTCTTTTTATAGCTAAGCCTTTCTCGCTCTAGTATTATGAAAAACAATTAGGTTATTTTCTAAAGCTAATTTTGATTGTAGACATGGATATCCTCCAAAAAAAAGGTAACCATATTATTTATCTTGATTCAAACAACTAATATTTACATGTGTTATTAAAATAGATTCAAGTGCAGCTTGTGAAAAAGCGTTAATGGAAACTCTAGCTTTCATGGCAAGACCACAAAGCTTAGAAGGCCATAACCATTTAAATCTGAGTGTTTTCCAGAAAGAGCTAAGTAATTTAAAGCTAGAAAAATACAAGTCAAACTATTTGGAAGACTTTTTGTACACACACATAAAATATGCCTTAACAAAGCGATTAATAATAATTTTAAAACTAATTTCAACAAAATGCCTATGTTTGAAAGCCTGCCGTGTCGTTCAAAACAATTTGGCATTAGCATGTTTTTGCAAGACTTTATTGCCAACTAATGGTGGAGATGAGAATCGGGGTTGATGAAGCTGTGCTGAAAAGTTTGAATTAGAATTCACTCTTAGAAAAAAGCTACCAATCACCGTCCAAATTTGGACGAAGTAGCGCAAAATAGGAGCCTACCAAGAAAAACTATCCAAAAATGGTCTCTGGTATACAAAAAAGGTTTCTTAGAAAAAGCCATCCAATCACAGTCCAAATTTGGAAGAAGTAGCGCAAAATTGGAGTCTACCAAGAAAAACTATCAAAAAATGTTCTCTTGTATTTAAAATCTATCGTACCATTTTCCATTTATGACTAAAAGTGAAAATAGTAGCATGGACCCCTAAGTTTTTCGTAGAACCAGAAGCGGGGCCGTGCAGAACTTCTCCGGGGATACTAGCGGGTCATTTGATTTCACCACCTCCCCCGAGCTCTGAAATTCATTTTCTAGGTCTCTGATTAACACCCCCCTTGATTTTTTTGTTGGCCCCTCCGTCTGCGGGCCTCCTATCGGTCTATCGTGCCCTGGGGATCCCCCCCCTTGCAAGGCCCTGAACAGATTTAAATGAACCGAAGGTATAAGCCCGCTATATATTTCATAATAAGTACATGTTTCCATATGGGATCTTCCTTCAATCGACATTTCGACATTTTCAACTTTCGCGCCTTCATAGCTTTAGTCGAATATGGATAACCACAATCCAATAATGAAATTTTTGGTGGGAACTGTAGAGGTTTGTATTCCGATAGATTTTCATGTCCCTACATTAAGGACACTTTTGGCAATAATAAATTATAAACTGTGGTTCAACTGAAAACAATTTATTTCATCAAAACCAGAATGTTTAAATAAGAAATGAAATTACTATTATTTAAATAATCATTATAACTAGTGAAACATTAAAACGATAACGAATATACAAATATTAAACTACCACAATTGATCTGACTGCGCGAACACTAAAAAACTAGAACATCTTTCACAATAAGTTATAATAAAAAAATAAGAATGTAGAGCCGCGGCCGGTTTTGTGGTTCAAAGTCGATCGGCTGGCCGTTTTATGTTTTTTTTATCGCCATTTGCGAGTGACCTTTTCACGGCAATACTACTGCTCTGGAGCAAGGGGACACGTTGAGCTGAATAACGAAAAAAGCAGGATTCTTTTCACGCACTCAAGTTTGATATTTAGGTAAATTACCAAATTATATTCGTGTTATCAGAGATCCGAGAGTAAAAGAGATGCGAAACCCCGCTATTATATATCAGTGACGTACCTAGAAATTCGTCAAGGAGGGGGGGGGGGCAAGTATATGAATATTAAGAGGGGTCCAAGAAGGGGGTGGAAATGTAGTACAGTCAAAGTTAGGCCCAAGGTTGACATGGAAAAACCGCCCTTGTCTAAGCCACTGAATTTCCAACCTTTTCAATTTAACGTTTTTTTTAGAATAGACGTGTATGTATTCAAGAGGGAAAGCTTAAAAAGTACCTGTATTTGCCACCAGGGCGCATTCTTCAAGAAATTACTCTTACCGTCATCTCTACTCTTTATATTTGCCCTGATGTTGTTTAATCACCCGCCGCAAGAGCGGCGCCACTATACGGGAGGAAAACGACGCTTTCGCATCTGAATTACTGTTGCATCACTGATTACATGTAGAATTTTATAATGGTACATTAATTTAATGGTTTTCCGTGTGTAAACATTTATGATACACCGCAGAGTTAAATGATAGTGACGACATAAAAAATATATACCAATTATTTATATATTTGTGCAAAATTATCTTAATTATTGTGAAGAAAAAACAGAAGGCGAAAGCAGTTTTGACCCTTCTAAGGCAAAGCGAAATGGTTTGTTCCGAGGATGTCTATAAACGTTCGTATTGACTTGTCTTATTCAATAGCTGCTTTTATCCGTATAGTCAGTGGCGTAGTTACCACGGTTGTGCCAGCTGGGTAGTATTTCGGTAACGGCCCCTATTAAGCGTTATCTCTAAAAAAACTATCTCCTTCCCGGAACGTTGAAATTAAAAGGGGTCCCTGAACTTAATGACCCCCAGGGCCGCAGTAAGGGGGTGCGAAAGGGGCGACGTCCCCGGGCGCATCTAACGGAGGGGTGCCGATCATAGAATTTTTAATGATGGTGTAGGCGTTAATTTCCCCCTCAAGATAAAATTGCCTATAGCTGGGGGCGCAAATTTTGGTTCTTGCCTCGAGAGCAAAGTTGTCCTAATGCGGTTCCTGAGAGCCTCCGCACTATTTACGCCACTGCATATAATTAAACCTTATATTTAATATTGAAATTATGTAGAAATGGAAATAAAAGCATCCATTCTGTTACTTCCGTGTGCGTTGGGTGAATCTATGAAACATTTCCATACGACCGGTGTAAGCGTTTGAAACGATTTTAAGTATAGTAGCTATTTTAATTTGTATAAATTGTCTTTTTTAGAAACCAGAAACCGCAACACCAACGCCGTGTTTTAACAGTACGAACCTATTCACTTCATTAGTCGATGTTGAAATAGAGGATAAAACATTTGAAGTTTCTTCGGTGGAGCACGGAGTAGCTCCATGTTCACAGGTTTTTACGCGTTCCAAATGGAGTACCCAAAGGTCTCAAAAAGACATACGAATTTTTCCAAAAAATTGTATATAAAATTGGTGTCGATAAAGTTTCTTCACCAATTGTAAATTTTGTTAACCAATTGTCTTAAAGTATAAAACCAATTAAATTGTTTTCATTTCATAATGTGGTTTATTTATTTACGAAACGTATTATACTTAGCGATACAGTATATTCTTTACGATTGTATTTTAAACTGTCCGTTTAAATTTGGAAGACATTTCAACCAAAACTGTACGAATTGCGACTTAAATTTTGGAAGATAGTTGAGACAAAATTGACGACTTTCCATTTTAATTTCGACGAGATTTCAAACAAAAATAGATTACTTTTCGTTTCTATTTGGAAGAATTTACAACCTAAATTGGATGACTTTGCTTTTAAATGTGGAGGACATTTCAAACAAAAATGTACGAATTGCTGCTTAAATTTGGAAGATAGTTCCGACAAAATTGGACGTCTTTTTATTTTCTTTTGGACGGGATTTCAAACAAAAATAGATTACTTTCCGTTTAAATTTGGGAGACTTTACAACCTAAATTGGATGACTTTCCGTTTAAATGTGGAAGAATTTTCAACCAAAATTTGGCGTTTTTTCGTTTAAACTTGGAAGAATTTTCAACCAAAATTGGGCGTTTTTTCGTTTAAACTTGGAAGAAATTTTAACCATAATTTGACGAAATTTCGTTCATAAATTATTTAATGTTCCAATTAAAAGCAAAACTAGACTGGTATTTCTTATATTTCTAGAGAAATATCTTCTTGAAAATCGGGGAGAAAAACGACAAATCTATGTTTTTCGTACAAATTGGTTACGTAATTTCGCGTCATATCTCGCTAACGGCCAAGTAGATCTCTTTCACAGTAATATTAATATTTACAGCACGGGCATAGCATTAGCTAAGATAAGAGCGAACTTGGCCAGCTTATACGAATCGTTTTAGCTTCATTTTCGCGCAAGGTTTGGAAAGGTTATCCATTTTACAGACATTTTTATTCAGTTTAAATTACTTTAAAAGATTTAATTTAATTTCAATAATAAAACTTGACATTAAATTGTTTTTACTTCATTACCGAGTACTTTTCAATGGGCATACCTGCGCTTAGAGGGGGCATACTTGCGCCAAAGGGATGGAACTTCATTCAAACGTCCTATTTAAATGTTTTTCCCTCATTTTCTACTACTTTTCAATGGGCATACCTGCGCTTAGAGGGGACATACTTGCGCCAAAGGGATGAAACTTAATGCAAACGTCCTATTTAAATGTTTTTCCTTCATTTCCGAGTACTTTTCAATGGACATACCTGCGCTTAGAGGGGGCGTACTTGCTCTAAAGGGACGTAGTACCGTACGAACGTCATATTTAAATGTTTTTCCTTCATTTTCTACTGCTTTTCAATGGGCATACCTGCGCTTACAGGGGGCATACTTGCGCCAAAGGGATGGAACTTAATGCAAACGTCCTATTTAATTGTTTTTCCTTCATTTCCGAGTACTTTTCAATGGGCATACTTGCGCTTAGAGGGGCATATTTGCAGAAGAAAGGACAAATTTAATCCAAAAACTAGTCACATTTGCTCATGGCACTTCAACGCTGATAGTTATGAGAGAGACCTAAAATCAGACCTTTTAAACATTGCTCCGAAACTAGTTCTTAAAAATGATGCAGTGCCAACTGAAAATTTAGGCAGTTTTCCTTTAGTTCCTAACAATAATTTCAACTCTAATGGTCGACAATCAAGATTTAAGAAGCGCCAGCGAAAGAAACTAACTGAAACCCTACTCCACAATTCTTCAAATAAAAGTTTAGAAGTACCTGAAATATTGCCACAAGTACTTGACAAAATTTTACCTCAAACATATGAACAACCATCCGAGCCCCAAAATTCAAAAGTACTTGTGAATTTTTCAAAATTGAAAAAGAGGATTCATCAATTAGAAAACCAAAACTCACAGGAAAGATTAAAAAACTTGAAGTTAAAGAAACTTATTGGAAATTTAAAACGGGAAAAATTTATGGAAAGCTATTCAAATAAACAAGATAAAAAAGAACTACGCGAGTTAAAGGCTGCTAAGAATAAAACCAAAAAAGCTCACGAGGAAGCAGAAAAGTGTAAAGAAATTTTAGGAAGGGTATTTACAACAGATCAAGTAAAATTATTGATGGGCAAGAAAAAAGTTGTTAATTGGTCATCTGACGTTCTATCAAAAGCTTTTACTTTACGCTATTTTAGCAAAAGAGCCTATTTATTTGTAAAAAATGAGATGCATATCCCACTCCCTGGTCTGTCAACGTTGAGATCATACGCAACAAAAATTGACTTAACCCAAGGAATTTTAGAAGGTGTCTTGAGAATTATGAAAACGGTTGGATCAAGTCAACCAGCTTTAAATAAAATCGCCGTATTAACTTTTGATGAAATGAAAATAAAATCTCAATACGAATATGATACCAGAAATGACCAAATAATCGGGAAGCATTCTCAAATGCAAGTGGCGATGGTAAGAGGTATGTTTAGTTCCTGGAAGCAACCCATTTATATAGGTTTTGATAAAAAAATGACCCAAAAGATCCTAATGGATATAATCTCCAAAGTTAATACTGCTGGGTATACTGTAACAGCTATTGTTTGTGATATGGGGGGAGGGAACATGCGGTTGTGGAGAGAGTTGGGAGTCAATACAAACAAAAATTGGTTTTGGGACCCAAAAGAAGAAGAGAAAATATATTGTTTGGCTGACGCCCCGCATGCTCTAAAGCTTCTCAGGAATTGGTTGCTTGATGGAGGGTTTCTTTTAGACGATGGTGAAATTGAAATTAACAGGACACCATTAGACTTGCTTTTGAAGTTAGATAGAGGAGAAATTAAATCGTGCCATAAGTTAAAAAAGGCTCATTTAGATGGTGAGGGCGTAAGTAGGCAAACAGTCAGTTTAGCCGCAGAATTAATGAGCAACACAGTATCTAAAGCATTATTAGAAGTAACAAGACTTGTTGAATCAAAACAATTGCTTCGTGAAATGTTGGATGGCGTGGATCCGGATATGATAAGAGAAACTGCTTTTCTAATAGACACTGTAAATGTTTGGTATGATGTATTTAATTCCTACAAAGAGAATGATTCTAGTCCCACAAAAAGTGCATTTGGAGTCCATCTTAAAAACCAAATCAATGCTTTGGATAAAATGGAAGAATTGGTCAAAAATATGAAGTGTATAGACAAAAAGACTAAAAAAATTAAAAACTTTCTGCAAATTTTTCAGAAAGGCATTTTGGTTTCAATAAAATCTCTAAAAGACCTCTATTTCGATATGAAACAAAAGTATGACATCAAGTATATCCTAACACATCGTCTCAACCAGGACTGCTTGCAAAACTTTGTTTCTCAAGTACGTCATAGAGGTGGGTTAGACGACCATCCAACTCCACTAAATGCCCTTTTTCGAATTAGAATGGTAATTTTAGGGAAGAACCCTGGAATTTTTAATAAAAATTCTAATACAGTTGCTAGAAGTCATGACGATTATCTAATAAGTTCAACTAAAAATCCAGAAGCTAAACCACAAGAATATTTGATAGAAACCGCAATTAAAAAGGCATGTTTGCAAGCTGATATAAATGACACTACGGAGGAAAAAACTGATGTAGAATATTTAGAAAGCTTAAGTGATATTGTAATTGAGATGCCTTGTGCTGATGACAATAGATCTGCTCAAATCTATTCTTCAAATACTTGTAATAAGAAAAATTTAGAAATTTCTGACAAAAATTGTGAGTCAGTAAATGAATTTTCAATTTTGGAAGAAAATGGTTTAGAGTACTTTGCAGGTTGGGTTGCGAGAAAACACCAAAGTGACTTTCCAAACTTAGATTTAGTTGACCAGACAAAATTTTCTGACCATTCATATAATGTACCTTCATGGGCTAATATTTTATCCTACGGTGGTCTAACTGTCCCCTCACCTAGTTTAATAAAATGTGCCAAGGTATATGAAATGGTTTTTCGTAATTATTTACCTGAAAGACAACTTACGAATGAACCGCATATAGTTCAAAAAATTAGTGATCTCATTTTTAAAGAAAACCAAAGTTATCCATTAAAAATCATAACGTCATTTGTAAAACTAAGAATCTGTATTAGAATTAAATCCCATAATTCGCTTAAAAGTACTGGTTCAAAAAAATATGATGATGGAAGCCAAAATGATAAAACTAGAAAGAAAATGAAAAAGCTAGTAAGTTAACTGTGTATAAATTTTTTATTCCCGTATCAAAATTCAATGCAATTTGTTTATATGAGATATCTATTACCTAGATTGAATTTCCTTATTGTGATATCTGTTTGCAAATGTTCCTACCCATGTTTTATCACTTCCCAATAATATTAACTTCAAAAAGTAAAATTGATAAAACTATAAGAAATGTAAAAAAACTAGTTAGTTAACTGTATATAATTATTTTATTGCCCTATCAAAATGCAATGCAATTTGTTTATATGAGATCTATTAGCTAGATTGAACTTTCTAATTGTGATAGATCCAACCACATGTAATATCTATATTGATGTGAAGGTGATAACTAACTGTGATATAATGTTTGCAAACGCTCCTACTATAAAAACTCGTTAAAGTTTTATTTTACTCCATTTTAATGTTTAAATTTTTTTACAAACTTAGCAATGTATTTAGCCGTTACCTTGTTTAATAAAACCTTTAAAATAACTGATATAGCTAAATATGACAGGCTATAATGTTTGTTAAAGTTCCTAAAAATGTTTAAAAAAATTCCATTATTTTACTCTAGTGAATTGTAACGGCCTATTGGTAACGGTATGTGACTTATGTTAATTTGTTTTACTTCATTTTAAATGTTAAAATAATAAATTTAAGTCTTTGGTTTAATAAAAAAACTAATAGAGCTAAACTAATTTCCTACTACACTGATTAAAATTTATGTAAAAGTTGAGAAGAACGTATTTTATAAATCAATTATAATATCCCAGAAGCCAAAGTTCTAGTGCTCCTTGTAAAAACATACCGACTTATACGGCCAACATGGATTAATTAGTAGGTATTTTACTTAATTATTCCATATGTTCCAAGGATAGATATATTAGTCTAAAATAATCTGGAATAAAACGCGCATTAAATATTTTCCATTTTATTTCAATTTAAATAGCGCACAATCCTATAGAGCCTATGGTCGGCGGTCTATGAGTGACGTCACGCGAGCCTTCCGTAAACCCGTGCCAGGAAAACGTAAATTCTCTCTCGCGATCCAGCACCCGTTGGAAGTTTAAAACTTACTGTTAAGTTAACACTAGGGTTGCAACGGTTCCACTTTTATGGACTATCTCGGTTCCGGATCCGCTTCCGGTTCCTCAATTTTTGCTCTATCGGTTCCGGTTACGGTTCCGGTACCGGTTCCGGTACTTAAAATTTTAATTTATCGGTTCCGGTTTCGGTTACGGTTCTCAGAATTTAGAACCGATCGGTTCCGGTTCCTAAACGGTTCCTACACGGTTCCAGTGTGTTTAGTATTAATTAAAGTTAAATACACAAGCAATTCAAATGAAGGTAAAGATAAATAAAATCCACCACATTTATTTATTTAGAATATAAAATTTGTTTTTGATAAATTAGTTTTAAAAATAGTAGCTTTCTCAGTGACGTAGCTATGGGTTCGGGGTCCTCCCGCGAAACTGTTTTTGCGGTCCCTTATAATCATTAAGGCCGAGTCGCGATTATCGCCATCTAAAGTTAGTGCTAACAGGTATCGCCTTCTACAATTAGATTTAACACGTACTTGCATGTTAAATATATAAAACGGTTAAAAATGGCTTTAAGCCCTAAGTGAAACGATTAAGATAAATCACGGCAATCAGCGTCTGGAGCATTAAAAACAAAGGTTCTGGTAGAACGATCTAGATGACTTAATGTAAACTAATAAAAAAAATATTGCTACTATTCTCTCGTAGGGAACTCATGTAAGCGCGTTATTTGTTTATTCAATAAAGTAGGGTAAAAATGAAATCTTCTGTTTGATAATTTCACGGTTTCAACGTTTCAAGATGAAGGGGGGGATGATGTAATTTCAAGTTTTAGGGAGACATTAGTGAAATTATCGTGACGTGGGAAGATAACTCTGTTAATATGACGTCGCAAAAACTTGGCGTTATCGGTACTTAGAGGACAGATAACTGAACCAAGAGGTTTTAGTACTTAGAGATCATATAACTGAACCAAGAGGTTTTAGTACTTAGAGATCATATAACTGAACTTTATGCAATGATGTACCCTGAAAATAAAGTAGACACCTACGATTTGGTGAAAGGACTGTTTACATCATCCCATACGAAGATAGGATAAATTACGTATTTCGTCAGTCTTGTTTGTTTAGATTGCGATTACAATGCATATACGAACCAATACTAAATCCTATACTGAAACAAAAACTTGAACCTATGAGGAAAAAAAGTGTTGATAATCATTAAGATTTTAGCATCACGTGGTTTAAATAAATATTTAGAAGCTGAAACCAAACGTGAAACGAATGGAAACAATACCAAACTACGACGTGTCTGGTATTTCCAAGTAAATATTTCGCCAATGAAAAAAAACCCAAGAGTGTTGTAACGTATTGGAAAAACCTCTAACGTCATAGGGTGAAAATTCATTTAAAAGTCCGTTGGAGCCCATTGGAGCTTGGTTTTTTTTAGCTTACCTAGACGAGGTTGATATAAATAAAGTTTATCGGTACTTATAGGACATAGAACTGAACTTTGACCTAGAATTGTAATATCTGTCATGACTTGCAAAAGACATGACACATTTATAGCCCGAGCAACGGTTGACTTATATCCAACATTTATTTTCCAATTAATCGCTCAAAACTGTGAAACTTTAGCGATTTAATAAAACAAATTTAAATATTTTTAAAATAACTTCCTTTCTGTATTATTTTTTTCGAAAAAGATTCTATATTCAATCTGAAAATGTTTTCTTATTAAAAAATCTCTCATTTCAAGTAGGTTATATTCATATAGCTAAATATGTTAGGCTAATATATTGTTAATGAAGATTTGTTTGTTACTTTTACTTAGCCCCAAGAAACTACGGAACTCTGTATTCAGATTCAAGAGCTTTCCGATTGATGGAAATAAATTCATTGTTTCACTCCCGTTCATGGGACTTCACCAACTACATACATGTAAAAATTTAATCAATTTCGAACTTTTTCATTATTTTTTTATTTATATTTTCTATTTTTAGCATTTTAAAAAATTTAATTTTTTTTACAGGGGGTACCCTTAAAATTGGTCAGATTCCCATGTTATATTCAATGGGAAAATTTCCATTTTGTGTTGTCAAAAACATTTTTGGTTGCCATGGCCAAACGGTTGCCTATGGAGACATTTCCCTTTAGGGTCTACCAGAAGCGGATCACATGGGAAGTGATTTTCTTAGCGCTTCGCCAACCCCTTCTGATGTGTATAAATTAAATTTTGAAGCGACAAGTCGCCACCTATCGGAAGATAACGCGAAGACCAAGAGGGTTGCCAGCTGGCGAGAGAAACGGGAACTTTAACATATCAATCATATTTCTCTAAGCCAATCAGGTGGTAACTAAAAGTTCGTCTGTTATTTATCCATTCCACACCTCCTTAAGACAAGGCTTATTGCAATGTAGAAGCTAGATCAGCTGGGGCTGTTAGTCTGTTAGGATGGATTTAAATAAGATTATAGAAGAAATATCTAAGGAATTACATGTAGTTTTTAATGATAAAAGAATGTTATGTCATAAATATATAATTTCATCAGAAGTTTTTAAGTTTATTATAGAAAAACTGTATGCGTTTGCTAACCAAGCTAACTCGGTTTTTGAGTTCCTAAAAATTGGAAATAGGTTAAGAGATGAGTTTAATTTCGAATTTGATACTATGAATTCCAAAGATTTGCCAGAGCTTTTCAACTTCTACCTATGCAGTATTTACAGGTATTTATAACTTCTTATGTTAATTATAATTTATGTTAATAATGAGGGATAATGTTTTGATTTTCTATTAAGGTTTGTCCATTGTGATAAAATGGATGATAACCAAAACCACGACTGTGATATTGAAGATGATTTAACCCACTTGGAAGGAGAGAAAGCATCTTTAACCGATGAAAATAAAAAGGACTCTGAAATAAAAGTTAGGCCGTCTAACTTTCTGGAAGAAAGCTTATGTGGAATTTTAAGACTGGGTGGTGGAACATTGGGAGAGATGTGGAAAGTGTCTAAGCGATTAAAGGAATCAAATCATTATACAATGAAAACCAAAATTCTATACAGCCATGTATACCGCTTAACTTTTAAAACTTCATTAGACGATGATGAGAAGGACAAGCAATTGCCAATAGAATTGAAACAGCAAGATGAAGGTGGTATGTTTTTCCCAAAAGAGGCCTTATGGGATTTTGTGAGAGAAGTTAATAACACAGTTAGATTTTTCGCTAACTCTGACGCTTTAAAACAACATGGCAAAAATATGATCAAAGTGAGTTTCATAATTGTTCAAGATTTATGTGTTGATTAAACCTATCTTTTAAATTTATAAGGTTTGCGTTTCAAAAGTAAAAGAAAACCACAAAATTGAAGAATTTTTCAGGGAAGGAATGAAGAGAATTCCACACTTGTTTGAGCAATTTGACAAAGAGAGTGTTTTATTTTTTTATAAAATCTGGTTGAGAAAATTAATGCACGCTAGGATTCAAGAGTTTATCAGTATTAAAAGTGGTAGCATTAACAAAGGAGGGCACAATCTCAGAGACAATTTATATAGTCAAATCAAGAAAATTAAAACCAAAAATGATAAAAAAGGTTCTGAAGAAGACTGAATTGGTTAACCAAAAAGGGGAAATTGAAGAGATAAGTTCAAAATCAGCCAAGAAGAAAGGTCCCAAGAAAACACCAAAGAAGAAAGCTCCCAAGAAATCCCCTAAGAAGAAAACTCCAAAGAAACTCTTAAATAAGGTAGCAAAGAATCAAAGAAGCCCTTTACTTAAAAACTTTCAATCTAGTCCAAAGTTGTCTGTGATACCGTTAGGAAAGAGAACTTTATTTTAAGAGAAAATTGCAATAATAATTCATATTTTATTTTTATGAATAAGCAAACCATATTTTAGTTCCTAATAAATATACAATATTGAAATACCATCACCATAAAGAATTATTTTAAGATAAATCATATGAGCTTGATATTGGATTTTTAAATTATGATATCCGAAGTGGATCAAATGTGATCTATTTCTTAACTAATTAATATCATTGGAAACCCAATTTATCATCACGATACTCGGTATTGGAAAAATTTCCACTATGTATATTTTTAACTATTATTATAGCCTTCTGTGTAGAACTATAATTGGTTCCACTGAGCTTGCTACCGCTGGCATATTTAAGTTGAGAAAAGAGGGATTCCACAGCACTTCCGTTTATTCTTGCGGGCGTCACAAAATATTATGGGTATCTGTTTAAGAAGTCTTTCGAAAATTGAAGAAATCCAAAAACTGTTACTCTCAATAAGTCCCAGGTTTGCCTGGCCAGGAAGTCTTTTTGTTTTGCATCTCTCAAATTTATTTCAGGATTTTTTTTTAAATTTCAGTCAACCAATCAACAAAGAATTTATATCCATCTCTTATGACCTCAATTTCCTTATCCCCCATAGAGAAAACTCTCCCTTTAGAAAGAAAGCCATTTTCAAATAGGTGGCTGCATGCTCGTAAATAGAGGTAACATTCGTAAGCGCTATTGCGTGATGGCAGAAGCTCACTGGGGTTATGAGAAAAGGCATACAATTCGGATAGAACTTGTGGCTGCTGCATTATTTTAGCTGGCTTGCAATTTAATTTCGTCCACATATCTCTTCTTATGTAACTGTCATGCATTTTAGGGATATACCGCGGAAGGCCAGTTTTCTGCCGTTCAATTTCCCGGACATTCATGTCTTTTATATTCTGCCACCCAAATGTAGATCCATTTCTTTCAAAAAGCTTGGTTCTTGAAAGATATGAAGAATACAATGAGTTAATTAGACTTTTTAATTCGTGTGTTGGGCAAATCATCCAATATATTCTTCGCCCAAGACAAAAAGGATTTTCAAAACTTGGATCAACCACGTAACCTGTGTCAGCATCTTGACCACCCATTGTCTTTTTAATCACCGCCAGGTTAGAACTGGCTACATCACACATGAGAACTGAAGTACCAAATCCGTAGGCGCTTAAAGCACGAATAGACTCAAGCACACAGGACAGTAATTTATCTTGCCTGACGGGAGAACCAAAAGTGAAATACGGACCAATTAAATCAAAGCTAGACGTTAGGTCTCTCCAGAGAAATTGCAGAATGTATTGAGTTGGCTTTGGTTCTGATAAGCCGTTGGATATGTCATTTAGCAGGGAAAATTCATTTTCTTGCATCGCAAAGCCAAGAAATTGATGATTTTTGGAATTCCAGATTAGTTTTTCTATAACCTTTACCTCGTCGAAAATAAGCACTCCATCTCCTTGTGGGATTAATGAACCAAGTTTTCCTTTTTGTAACTTAAAGTCTTCGTACTTTTGTTGTTGTTCACAGAGGTAGTTATGATTAATACCTGGCGTGTTATCGTAAACTTGAGACCTTTTCTTCAAGGTGCTTGGGGACGGTAATTTGAAAATGTTAAAGGACTTTAAAGCTTTGTAAGCTGCCGGACTCCTAGAAAATACTGACAAAGCTATTCTAATGGTTATTGCGCTCCAACGATTTCCAGTGTTACTTTCTTCACATATTTTTGATCGGTATAAAAAGCTCTTTTATCATCCCTTTCTTTTTTCTCACTGTCTCTCTGCCAAGCCAATTTTAATAACTCAGAATTTTCTTCAGATCCCGCTATAGCCTTCTCTACATCATCTTTAAAATCTGAGTTCAGAACTTTTAAAATTGAATAAATTTCATCAGATTGCTCATAGTTTAACAACAAATCTTTGTGCTCAAGCTGAGCTTCGAGCTTTGCGATCCTGTGATTCAAAAATCTTCGGCTCATTTTGATACTTCTCAACCTCATTTTCAAGCTTCGCGGTGTTAATTTACTTATAGGGTAATGGCTATCAACTTTGATCCTCTTCGCCTTTCTAATAGGATCCTGTTCTAGACTTCGTTTCTTTTTGTTCGAGATAACGTTGGAGTCTCTATTGCAAAATGTACATCGCCCAACTTTGGATTTGGTTTCTGATGCGTAGAACACTTTGCAGAGAGAAGAATGAACTCTTGGAAATGGTTCGGAAAATATGTGACAGTTTGGGCCCGAAGCTAATTCAGAGTTAGATGTTATGCCAGGACAAAATTTTACATTTATACCCTTCACGAGATTCAATGCCGAATCCAAAGTTGCCCAATTAACAGTTCCATTTTCTACATCTAATACTTGTTTCACTTCAACTTGGCGAAATGGGATAATTATAGTGCATTTCCCTGTTTCTGTGATCATCAACTGAACTGGGTCTAAGTCTTCTAACATAAGCCCTACATTATTTCTATTTGTTACGGAAATGGTCCTTTCTCTACGAGAATTTAGAAAACACTAAAAAAATGAAGCCATTATTATTATTAAACTCATATATTCACTAATAGAAAATGCTTACACTTATGTTCGTCTGCCAAAAATTAATAGTTTAGGCGGGTACCGACAAAACTCATTTTTGACAACTTTTTAAATATTGGTTCTACGGCACTGATTCGCGCGTTTTTGAATTCACAATGGTTGATTCATATTTAGAAAGTGGAAAAATTATCCCTCTTCAACCAACGGTTAAGAAATTATCGCGTTTACAAACTTTCGTCGAAACTAGGAAACACCTAAAATGCATCAAGCGATTATTAATAACGCAGCTTCGACAGCGATTCAACAACATTGAAAATATAATTAATTAAAGGCCGGTTTAAAAAATCGAAATTTCTAGTACAACTTGGTAAGTGGTTTTAAGAATATCCTTTTTTATACGCTAAAGCTTTTAAAAAGCTATATGCGTTATAAATTGTTTATAATAATTTTTAACACAATTTTAAACCAGCCTTTATTTAAATATACAGGGCGTTTCAGAAGTCAGTACAGTAACTTTGAGGTGTTATAGAGGTCGAGTAA
This sequence comes from Leiobunum rupestre, assembly GCF_980474605.1. Taxonomy (NCBI): domain Eukaryota; kingdom Metazoa; phylum Arthropoda; class Arachnida; order Opiliones; family Sclerosomatidae; genus Leiobunum; species Leiobunum rupestre. The sequence goes on from NC_143384.1 coordinate 85,923,340, forward strand.
AGATGTATGACTGTCTTTGTCGCGATCCTCTGCGCCGAATAGGAAAAGCGCTAGAGAGCGTTAAAGTTTGGCCTAAAAACGCCTAAATGTAAGCTTCCAACGAACACAAGAACTCAGATAGAAAGCCGGTTTTAAAGGGGTAGTAGGAAATTGTACTACCACAAAAAACTCTAAATTTTCGAGTGCAAAAAATTTTATTTTTTAAAGCAAATGCTCAAAATGTCGTCCTCCAGCTCCTAAACAAAGTCGGCAGCAATGAAGAACACGCCAAACGGACGAATGATTGTACCCCAACGAATGCGCGACAGCACGTGTGCTGGTCGAAGGTTCGTTAAGGAAGGCCTGCAGAGACAATTGAGAAAATAGACCAACAGACCTTGAAATAACGTTTTTAGTCGAAGCGAAACAAATGAGTAGATATGTTGCTAGAAGAAATGTCCAGTCCTGTTTGGAAACCGCCTAGCAACAGGTCTAATCATTTGTTTCGCTGCGACTAAAAACGGTATTTAAAGGCCTGTTGGTCCTGTATTTTCTCCATCAGTTTGAGATTACTACCCGTCATGGAGCGTTATCGATATACTACTGAAGAACTTGCGGACATTCATTTTACGTACGGACGAGCGGATGGTAATGCAAATGTTGCTCAACAACTTTACCGTGAAAGGTACCCGAACAGAAATATCCCAAATCCAAGAACTTTTACGAATGTCCATCAGCGACTGCGCGAGACTGTTAACTTTATTTTGAAGACTAGATATTTAGGATATTTCTTTAGGCAATCAATAATAAAAATAATAATAATAATAATAATTGGCCACCCAAGGGATATGCGCAATCCCCGGATGGAAGCGGATGTCCTGCAGGCCTTTCATAACAACCCTTCAACCAGCACACGTGCTGTCGCGCATTCCTTGGGGTACAATCATTCGTCCGTTTGGCGTGTTCTTCACGATGATGGACTGCACCCTTATCACCGGCAAAAGGTGCAAGATCTCAAAGCGACCGATTTCCCATTGCGCCTGGAGTTCGCACGATGGTTTTCCGAGCAAACCGCCCAAGATCCTGTTTTTCCAAGATCTGTACTGTTTAGTGACGAAGCCACATTTTCCAGGGAGGGAATATTCAACACGAACAACCAGCATGAATGAGCCCACGTCAATCCACATGCGACATTTACCCGTGGATTTCAAGAAAAGTTTAGCGTAAATTTGTGGGCTGGAATCGTTGGAGATGTGTTAATTGGTCCGTTCAGGTTGCCTTCTTTGACTAGATGGGACGACGTACATGGTTTTCCTTCGTGACGTCTTACCTGACCTTCTTGAAGACGTCCCGTTAGCAATTGTAAGACACATGTGGTTTCAGCATGTTGGGGCTCCGGCTCACTTTTCCTTGCGGGTACGAGCGTTCCTCGACGAGCAATATCCAGGGAGATGGATTGGCAGAGGAGGTCCAGTCAGATGGCCTGCAAGATCACCGGATTTAAACTCACTTGACTTTTTCCTGTGGGGGTGGATGAAGGAACTTGTCTACGAGACACCAGTGGAGACGGAAGTGGATTTGGTCGCAAGAATACACGCAGCTTCGGAAAAGATTCGTACCACACTTGGAGTGTTTCAGGCCGTACGTTCATCCCTTCTTCATCGCTGCCGACTTTGTTTAGGAGCTGGAGGACGACATTTTGAGCATTTGCTTTAAAAAATAAAAGTTTTTTGCACTCGAAAATTTAGAGTTTTTTGTGGTAGTACAATTTCCTACTACCGCTTTAAAACCGGCTTTCTATCTGAGTTCTTGTGTTCGTTGGAAGCTTACATTTAGGCGTTTTTAGACCAAACTTTAACGCTCTCTAGCGCTTTTCCTATTCGGCGCAGAGGATCGCGACAAAGACAGTCATACATCTGTACTCGACCTCTATAACACCTCAAAGTTACTGTACTGACTTCTGAAACACCCTGTATATTTAAATAAAGGCTGGTTTAAAATTTAGTTGGTACCTCGCATACTTTGCATGTAAGCAAACAAACTAGCTTCTAGTTCTTTGTTATTACCATAAATTTGATTCACAGAAAAATTAACAGGAATAGACTTACTGATTTACTCGCAGTCATACGTAACATAACATTTTTGATATTCGACAAATCTTTGATTTCACTATCACAAAGAAGACGAAAAAGGTATGGTTCGTTTTCAGATAACCTTCTATCCGAGCATTTTCCGAAATCACCAGTGGGGTACAGATCAAGGTTATTCTCCAGGGAAATATTTAACAAATCCAAAATTTTTACATATATATAAGTAATAAAGTAAGTAAATTAAGGTTCAATTATAACAATTATGTTACCGAAATGTAACCCCTCCGAACTAGATTCGAACCCACCTCGTTAGGACGTAATGGCTATAGAATACTAATGCCCATAACCACTACACCACGCTGACATAAGTTATTATTCGGCACATTTATTTTCTAGAATACCAAGGCTTAAGAAACTCGAGCTAACGCATCGCCTGGACGCCATTTTATTTCATTTTTCATGGACCAAAGTCATTTCAAAAGAGGCTAGCGCAACAACGTCAATTTTTTCTGAGCCTAGATATATATCGCTACCTGGTGTAAATTGAAATTAGCAAAATTCTTGAAAAATTATTTATAACCTTTCTTTTCAAATTTAAAAGAAATAATATGGCTAGGAAATTAATTTAAACTATAAACGAAAATCCCTTTAAAAAAGTTTCATCACAAACCAAGCGGTTTTACATGTACAGGTGTCTAAAAGTTACTTAAACTTATGGCTACCTCAGCACCAAAATATCTACTTTTTAAGTTAACTTTCCCATAGCGTGAAGGCATCGAGTTTTATCGATTTTTGTTTTTTTTATTAAAATATACATTTTGTATATCAATTAGTTTCAATTATATTATATATAATTATATAATATTATATTTAAATTATTTTGTCTAGAAATGCGAAGGATTACCTGGAATTTTAGTAGATATTAAGAATATTTCATGAAGCGAGTTACGTGAATCCCAAATGTGTATTTGGACCAAACTAAATACTTCAGTATTTAGTAACACCATGAATGAATATATTAAAATAGATTCAGTGATTATTTATTTTGATATACGATAAGGGCCCCCACTCAAATTGTTTTTTATTGTAAAATATTATATTTCTAAAAATATAGGACTGTATAGGACTATTTTTCAAAATTAAAGGATTTTATATATATGCCATGTTTTTACGAACATTTTGCATTTAAAAACAAAATATATATTTAGTGAAATAAATATTTTATTACCACTTAAAAATATAAACATTTTAACCATTTTATCACAAAAGTCAGAAATGGTCAGTCGCGAGTCGTCGGTAAAAAACACCATCGTTTTCCACCTTTATTTTAGTCACAGCTGACAGTCGGACTTCCTACAAGATATATTTATGCGACATCGTACCTATGGCCAAATCTAGGCTGCGTTCAGCGAGAAACCGCTAAGTTCTTTGAAAGACTTATAATTTTACTGAGAGGCGGGATTTGAAATGGGCGAAATACCAAGAATATAGGATTTTATATTTTATAAATAAAAATGATATTTTATTCGAAAACTTAATTACGACCAATGTAAATTTTTTACTAAGTGCAATTTGATTCTTTCGCGTTCACTACTTCACTAAATATTCTTAAAATGAACTAGAATTCGATGTACACTCTTTTTCAAAAGTCTTTGGCTGTGGGCGATTTTGCAGTAAAAACCGATTAATTCAAAAACCGTTAATCGCAAAGAAACGGAATTCGAGAATATCAATAAGGGTATCGTTGTCCATCAATTTCAGCTGTTTGCGTGACACAATTTTAAGCACGCGCCAAAATACGCGCATTTCCCAAATATTGAACTTTCTAAAATATTGATTTTAGGAGAAAATAAATGTGATTTTCAGAATCAATGGGGTCAATTTATATTTAGAAAGTGTCACTGTAGTTGTCGTATCTTCGTTATTTCACGAGCAATTCGCGCGTGATTAAATTTCAGATTTTAGGGATTGCCTACTTCGCTCACTATGTCAAATGGAACTTAATATAAAAACATTCTATTATAGAGTATTTATTAACGCCGTTAATTTTTTATTTATGGCAACATGTTATATTTTTACTATCAATAAAACACTAATTGTTTTTAAATGGTAGAGCCGCGCCTCGAGTTAGGATGCGATAAAGGTTTTTTAGGCCACAGCTTTGGAACACGCGTATTCCTTATAGGTTGCTTTTCTTATCATTAATGCGCCGAAGATATAAACACAAATGTGGAGTTAAACAATAAAAAACGTCAACAATAAAACATTAACAACAGTCGCTTGTGAAAACTAATTGGTGAGAAACAGCGCGAACTATTCAGCCTTTGGTAATGCTTCCAGGTGAGAGTTATTTCTAACAAAGGATCTGGGACAATTTCTTAAAGCGAGTCTACTATGCGCTCTATATTTGTTCCGAGTGGAAACCAAGTTAAAAGAGTCTCAGAGCTTACGGGGACTGGCAACTGACGTAGAATATTTGAAGTTATCGCTGCGATAATGGTCCCCCCCCCCCCCTACAAGCAGCTTCGGCGCCTATACTTCGCATTCCTTCTGTAACCAAGTTTTAGCAACTTGCTAAGATACAGATAGCCACTAGCCGAACCCTTTAACCCTACCTACACTACCAGAAATACAACTTGTTACTAATTATTTAAATGAAATTAGGAACACGAGCAACGTAACGAGATTATTCGTGACCGAAAGTAACGTTTTAATTTGTTGGTTAACTAAACATTCAATTTCAACCCTTTCTTATTTACTGGTGTCTACATATATTTTTGTTTTAAAATTTTAAGTTAAACCGTTAATGGCGGAGAGTAAATTTGCCTTTTTGTAAAAGCGTAAGAAACTAGCGTAACAATTGTATGACACTGATCGACAGCGTTTAATAATTTTCGGGAAACCAGAAATAGCTGTAGCGCGCGCTGATCCTCGCCTCGATTCCACGTTCTTGTTACCTAAATCTTTCCTCAAAAGTATAGTTAATTCTACGTTCCGATTGAATAATTTAGCATTTTATATTTTAAAACAAAATGAGCTCTTCTAGCTGTCATTTTAAACGTCCCAGTTGTTTAAATGGTCTGGTTCATTAAGGAATTTAGCATTACAAGAATTGGTCGTGTCGAAAATTACAACTTATTACAAAAATGTTACGTGTGTGTTGAGGTTAACGGTAATAGTTAGTGTAGGGAGCTGTTGTTTTACCACCACCCTCTTACGCATTGTAACCCGCCCACCTGAATTAATGGCTTCAAAAGTCGCTTGATGACTTAGGTCTAAGGCGGTGCCTTAGTTATTAGCCTAGCTGATTATAACAAATAATACATATGAGGCTCACTTTATTACAAATTAGGCTTACTCTAATAATAATTTGGCTTAAAACAAATTGAATATTTATTTAATAGTCAAGCATACGACCCCCGTTTGCCAAACATTTTCGTAGTCGTCTACGGAAGGACATACACAATCTTCTAATATAACCTTGGGGCACCAAATAGAAGGCATTTCGCACCATTTGTAGTAAATCTTCCCTGCTCTCGGGAATCCTGTTTTCCATTAGATGAACAATCATCGCCCACAGATTTTCAACGGGGTTTAGGTCGGGCGACCTGGCTGGCCAATCCAACGTTGAGACCTTCCGTGTCAAGGAATGCGGTCACAATTCTGGCCTTGTGTGCGGGGCAGTTGTCATGCATAAATTCAAATCTACAATACCAAAAATATATAAGTATTAAAAGCTATATTTATTTTTTAAATTTGAAAAAATCTCACTCTGCCCCGTGATCCAGTCCAAAAATGGCGGCCGCAGATGGAATCATCGCTTCTCGCAATACATTTATGTAGGTGTGGCCGGTCAATCTTCCTTCAACATGGTGTAGGATCCCGGCTTGGTTGTTTCCGATAAAAACCCACATATTGACGCTAAATCGCCCACTTGTCCGCGTTTCAGCGATATTTCGTGGGTTCGTTCTCGTCGAACGTCTCCTCGAGACCCAGCAAGTGGGCGATGATGAGGAGCTTTGAAAAGTCTATTTAAAGAAGTGTCATATTTAATAATTAGGCTATTGTATGCTTGTAAAAAATACTTTCTCACCAATTAATTTTCACAAGCGACTGTTGTTAATGTTTTATTGTTGACGTTTTTTATTGTTTAACTCCACATTTGTGTTTATATCTTCGGCACATTTATGACAAGAAAAGCAACCTATAAGGAATACGCGTGTTCCAAAGCTGTGGCCTAAAAAACCTTTATCGCATCCTAACTCGAGGCGCGGCTCTACCATTTAAAAACAATTAGTGTTTTATAGATAGTAAAAATATAACATGTTTCCATAAATAAAAAATTAACGGCGTTAATAAATACTCTATAATAGAATGTTTTTATATTAAGTTCCATTTGACATAGTGAGCGAAGTAGGCAATCCCTAAAATCTGAAATTTAATCACGCGCGAATTGCTCGTGAAATAACGAAGATACGACAACTACAGTGACACTTTCTAAATATAAATTGACCCCACTGATTCAGAAAATAACATTTATTTTCTCCTAAAATAAAAATTTTAGAAAGTTCAATATTTGGGAAATGCGCGTATTTTGGCGCGTGCTTAAAATTGTGTCACGCAAACAGCTGAAATTGATGGACAACGATACCCTTATTGATATTCTCGAATTCCGTTTCTTTGCGATTAACGGTTTTTGAATTAATCGGTTTTTACTGCAAAATCGCCCACAGCCAAAGACTTTTGAAAAAGAGTGTACTTTCAGACCGTCGCAGCAGCGTTGCCAACCGTACTATAATTATAGTACATTTCGATAATTTTACCTTTCAAATTTTTCCCATAGAAATCTCATAGGTAACTAGAATGCTGCCGCCTACGGCCGAGCTTGTCGCCAGTTCGTTTTGAACCTTCAGCCAATGAGAGGCCGTAGAGTGGTTCCGCCAAGGAGGATAATAATCCTCCTTGGTTCCGCTACTATAGCGGGAGATAGGTGACGTCATGCTCTCCGGTGACATTAAATTCTTGGCAGAACCGCTCTTTGAGCTCTGATTGGCTGAGATCTGGCTTCATCTGCCACGGCATTTGGGCCATTTGCCAGTTATACGGCAGCATTCTAGTTACCTATGAGATTAGTACGCTTTTTGCGATAATTGTACTATAATTTTACTTTATTTCCGATATTCGTGCAATAATTTAAGAAATTTTAGAGAGTTCCTTTCTTTTAACATAAGAACGGCGTTTCCAGTTTTTGTGTTACTCCAAGTAGGCTAAGAATTGAAATATTTTACTCCTTGGAGTGTTTGGTTTGTACTTGAAAATACGACCAACTTGACTAATCAAGCGTGTTGTAGCCTAACGAAAACGATATGTTAGTAACAGTCAACTATGATAAAGTGCTACCACGCTATAGCGAGTAATCAAAGTTGGCCGTTCTTGTGTACTATAATTTTCTAGAAAATTCGATAATATTTGGGCTTCGATACTATAATTTCAGTTTTGGGACCTGGCAACGCTGCGTCGCAGATATATCTGCTTGTTGGGGAATTACAACCTGCAGTCTGCGTTGCCCTTTCTACTCTCTATGGTAGCTCCGCCGAATAACAAATAATTCAGAACTTATTCCCTAGATTTAAAATAACTCAACGAGCTTTCAATTCTAAAAAATATTCTACGATAGGCTGTGGTAGGCCTAACCATTAACGCCGGTAGCAACGTTATTCTACTTAGTTTAAAGGGTTAAGTTTTATTCTTACCTTGAAGGCGTATCCTCCAAATTAATATAATTAATATGAAAAACCGAAAACTGTTATCCCTTATTCATGGAAGAAGGTGCAAAGCGACACAAAGCGCTATCGAGAGCAAGTTAAAATCAGGGTTGCCGACCGTAAACCATTTTTTCCCGCGAAGTTGACGACGGAATCATGCGGAAATATAAGAAAACTGGGACGTTAAACAATAATGTTTTTGACAGCTGGTCCTTTTTTATGCAGTTTTCTGGTGTACATATAAACCTGCAATAGATTTAGCATTTTTTGATCGTGCAGGTATACAAAAGTATGCTTTTAGTAGTGTATACACATTTTTGCCAGAATTTAAGATAACGAAGTCTATTGATGAGTTGGGGAGGCCATGACCTACTTTTAGGGTGGGCCCTCGGAAAAAATTTGGGGGACCATGCCCCCCCCCCCCCCCAAAAAAAAGGATCTGGCGACGCCACTGTTGAATAGTTGTTCAAACATACTTGAACACGAAGGGCAATGACATAACAAAGAAAATTAAGAATCAAAAGAGAGAAGAAGTAAGAAAAACAAGTTGGCAAGCCAAATTATACCTCTCCTCGGAAGAATTGTCCCTAGCGGTATTAATTTCTCGAGATGATCCTTATAGATAGATTTCCGCAAATCAGAGTTATTTACTAAAAACGTAATCCAGGTTCAATCCCGCCCGGTATAAAATTTTTATTATAATTAAAATAATTGAGACGAAACAACCGAGTATAATTTATTCAGAATATTATAAATTAAGTAGTAACAACAGTTGGTAGACGTACTAAAACAATGCACAATTGAATTTAACCCTATTTACGGTACAAGTTTATACGAAGCCAATTTTAATGAAAGAAATATCTACAGAGGGTATTTGTATTTTTCTCGCTTACAAAATACTTGCCGCATCTTTAACGCTCATTTTATTTCAAATTAAACATCTTAATCAGTCGAGAAAACGTTTAAAATAAATTACGAAGTAATGACGACCCAGTTTAAAACCAGACCAACATAAGTGTAAGCGCACGATGTATACAACTCGATGAAAATATACGACTGAAAAAACGAAATAAAATACAAATAAGACAAATTTAAAATAAAAAAAACTGATCCTAATGAAACGTGAAAATACCCTCCGCGTCACGCACATTTGAAATACGCAGAAGTAATGTTATACTATATCCAGTTTAAAATATTAGAGTATCAAAAAAATAACGAATAGAAAAATACACAATAACAACCCAATCCATCAGACTTCAGAAACAAAACTCATAGAAAAATATTATAACGCAGTCAAGCAATCAGACTTCAGAATCAAAATAATTCATAGAAATATATTATAACGCAGTCAAGCAATAAATTAGTTCAAATACTTAGAAATCAAGCAATAGAAAATATAATATCAAGAAGCGCAACACCTTACCATTCACAAATACGATTTTTCACGTTATTATAATGAAACGTGATAAGCTTTTGGGCATGACTTACGCTCTTAAAGGTTCCTCTAAGATTGGACGATTTTGGGGGGGAAAGGAAATAGACTAAAAAAATAGTAGATAAAAATATAAGACAGAAAAAACCAACAATACCAAAGATTAGACAAAAAAGAACGTAATCTGGATCAGTTAAAAAACACAACAAAAAAGCGTATCCGAAACAAGATTAAATCAACATAATTTCATTCGTAAAAAAACCAGATTAGGCCTTCATAAATTCATTCATAAAAAATTCAAGACTTTATTACTTATTATGCTTACGATTAGTGTCTTATTTTCAGTGAAGCTAAACAGCTATCGGTGGTTCTGTGATAGAGCGCTCGACTGCCTAGCCGAATGGCCTGGCTTCGAAACCTGGGTAGCGCATTTGTTTTTAATCAATAGAGAAAACGCTAAATTAGAATTTCTTCGACGCAATAATTTCAATTTCAATTCCATTTAAATTAAACCAAAATTTCGTACTCTATTAAATACGCTTCCGATAAAGCTGAAGGTCTAATTTTCAATAAGCGTAATAAGTGTCGGTGGTTCTGTGGTAGAAAGTCCGCCTGTCCAGCAGGAGCTCTCGGGTTCCTTTACTTTAACATTTTCAATTCTTGATCACGATCAACTTTTACATTAAAATACATAATTATTTAATAAAATATAAGATTAATATAATTATTAATATTTAATTAAATATAAGATTAATATAATTAATTAATATTTAGTAAAGTATAATATTAATATAATTTATAAATATTTTATTAAATATAAGATTAATATAATTTATTATTATTTAATAAAATATAAGATTAATATAATTTATAAATATTTAATAAAATATAAGATTAATATAATTTATAAATATTTAATTAAATATAAGATTAATATAATTTATAAATATTTCATTAAATATAAGATTAATATAATTTATAAATATTTCATTAAATATAAGATTAATATAATTTATAAATATTTCATTAAATATAAATTTAATATAATTTATAAATATTTCATTAAATATAAAATTAATATAATTTATAAATATAAGATAAATATAATTTATAAATATAAGATTAATATAATTTATAAATATAAGATTAATATAATTTATAAATATAAGATTAATATAATTTATAAATATAAGATTAATGTAATTTATAAATATTTAAAATGATGTAGAATAAATTATAGTACCTAACGTTATAACTTTGTAAAGGACATTCGCCAAAGCTGTTTTTTAGAAAAACAACGTAAATTAACAAGCGTTGGTGGCTGAGTGGCTAGAGTAAATCTCTTGCACGAGGCAGACCCGGTTCGATTCCCGGCCGGCGCCAATAAATCGCTATTTGATACTAAGACGAATACCGTGTACAATTGGTGGAAACCCTGCCATTGGACGTTGAGAGGTTGCGTAACACTCAGCACTCGGTCCGTCCCAAAATCATTAAGAAGAAGTTAAAGATAAAACGTACAAACACAACAGACTCAACATCCACAACCATCATAACACAAACACCACAAACTCCGCACCGACAACCGTCATAACACGAGCTCAACATTCACAACCTACGCATAAACATTACAATAACTAAATACCCAATCAAACTGAGATGTAACCGTCACGACGGTGAGCGTTAACGAAAAAACACCATCCAAACCCAACCGCAAAATAATCCGTTAACGCTCACCGTCACACGGTGGTTTTGTCAACTCTACGAGGAACTGCGAACGCAGAGATTTCGAGAAATTGCGTACGCAATGATTAACCTTTGCACGGAAAATGCGAACTCGTTCGCAGGACAGACAGACAGACCCACAGACAGACACGGTGATTGTAATACCACTCCAGGGTACAAAGTACCCTCGGAGAGGTAAAAACGACTGAAAACTAAATAAAGCATAACATTATTGTTTAATTATATGAACTCTCTTTTAACATAATCAAAACCTCCTGATATTTTGCGATCAGCTCCATGAATGAATCAACGTTAATAAAAATGTACAGACGAAACCCTCTGCCCTCGAGTTGTTATCCTAAATGGTGCTAGAAGTGTAATCCTTGGTTGTCTTTCACAGTTAGGTGGGGTAAGATAAAATTCATGGTTTTATTCCGAAGGGTATTGTCGGCATATTTTTGTCAACGTTAATTCTTTCTTGTCAGCTCTTTTAAATCTTATCTAAGTTACTAATACAAGCACTATTGTGATATGAGTATTATCATTTTTGTATGAATAGGATAGCTAGTGGTACAGGTGTTCCTATTTGAATAAATTTTATTCATATTTGTATGAAATTTTATTTCACATACTGTATTTCATAGATTGAAATACTATCATCCTTTTTTTGGCATTGTCCGTTGTGTAGGAATTTGCCTACTACTCGGTGTTTCCTCCTGCAACTTTCTTCAGGGTAACTCTCCCTTCTCGAAGATTTTGTAGAGCCTTTGATGTTCTTGAATACTGATAGAGTCTGGGTTGTGAACCCGCTTTACATGCCTGCCTCTGTTTACTAAAATATTGTTCTAATGGGTCCTGATTAAAATGTGTCGTGAGGATGCATTTTGCCCCTTTTTCTAGCAAAAACGGAATAACTTGCATAATAACATTTGCTAAAAGAATTAAGTGTTAAAGAAGTCATTCTTTATAAAGATATATTATTTCAAGAGGAGTAAACGGATATTTAATTACTTAATTGTCTTAATCCAGATAAAGTTTCTCGGGTGAGCAACATTTTATTTTTTACTGATTTTGATGTGGCTTTACTCTCAGCATAATCTTCCCATTGATCCAAATAAACGAGAAATTCTTTCTTGATCCACTGATAATAGTTTATTTTTATTATTATTCTAATTGTATTACATGGTTTAAAATGTATAAATGTATACCTCAAGTCGAGAATCATTAACCCTATGGAATGGGTGCAGGTTTGGATTTTGGGAATGGATCCCTTCTAACAAATGGCCAACATTCATGATGTCAGACCATTTGTTAAAAATTTCCAGAAACCCTCATTGTCTCAGGGTATTCACCGGGAAATTCCTGCTTCAAACAGTTAGCGACACTTTGATTAATAACTAGTGTCGCTAACTTAACTTTCATTTTGTTTCCTACACTTATATGGTCTGCTGATAGTTTGTGCAATTTCTTCAACACACCGCTTTTTTCCATATCTTGTAATACACTTTTATTTATCGTATTCCAAGTAGGATTCTCCCCATTGATGTTCAGAAGTCTATATTTACAGCCTTCATTGCTGTGAAAGAGGCAGTTTCTCAGTGTTTTGAGCAAATGTGGTACATCAAATAAAAAATAAAGATGCCTCCCATCTCTGGCAAATGGATTTTCACACTTGTAGTAGTTTTCTCCACCATTCATTCCAAAACATTTTCGGTTAGTTGTTGCCCCGTCGTCTACTACGCACAAAATCTTTAATCCGCATAATTCAACTTTGCAAATTGCTTCAAAAATTAAAGAATCGAGGCTCTCTGCAGTCAATGATATGGTGGAAAAGTGAGCAAATGGATACTGATAACTGGAAGTGATGCCCCGGATCATAAACTGCAATACATGTGATGCAAGGAATTTCTCCATATAGGTTTCCCGGATTAATATATTTTCAGTTCCAGACTCACTGTGGTTAGTTTTCATCGAATGTGTACCAAATAGTGTTTTATTTATAGTTACGTTTGTTTCATATTGAACTTCACTCTCATCAACCTACAGTATTTATAATAAACTTAATTAGTTGAATTACAATAGATTATAACACTGTAATTACCTCTTTCTTTGTAGTTAGAAATTCAATATTGTTAGGACAGCCTTTTCGTTGTTTTTCAACATTCAGCGTTTTATGCAAATTATGTTTTGAATTGAAGCCAAATTTTTTACGGGCTTAAGTATAGACACATATTCCTAGTATTTGGAAAACATTAAATTAAAGACTAATTAAATAAACTATTAACAAATGTATACTTACAGAAGGCCCCGGGTGAATAGGATCAGGGAAATGCGTAGTTGAACCGTGGCCCCACACGAAATGCTTAGAGCACAAATAAGTATTAGCATTTACCCGCTCTATTGGATAGTCATTTCTTCCTAACCATTTAATCCATTTTTCACACTTCCTAAAGTTGGTTTTTGCCTTAGGGAATAGTTAAAAAAAAACTCCCTGCATGTGATCTTTCTTTAAATAGCGTGAATCACTGTTGCATTTTTTATAAACACATATTTTAGTTATCATTTTTTATAGCTTCTGTCCTACGACACTTTAATTACTATAGTACTTAATAAAAACTACAATTTTACTTATTTTACGGTAATAAGGAAAACATTTAGATATTACAAAGAGGCTTCCAACGAAAAATCATTTCAAATCAAAACACTTTAAAAGTGAAAATATTTTGAGATAGATGACGACATTTCGATAAAAGCATTTCCTGTTGATGTCGTTTGAAGAACAGTGTGTAAAAATATTTCCATGGCAACCCTGAAAAAAGTTACACCTTTTTTTCGCGAAGTTTAGGGAATATGTTATAGAACCAGACCGTCCCTTTTGTTAATTAGTCCATGTAAAGATGTTCTTGGGAGCTAGGTATGGGGGTTTGATATACACATAGGATTTTAAAAAACCGTAAAATGATCAAAAAAGGATGTGCAAACCTAGGGTAACCAAGTGTAATCACTTTCTTGATCCATAGGACATCCGTTATAAGCCTGCAAAGACATTCTTAGAATACAACATTGACTTTGTATGGATTTCCTTAATATCCAGATTTGATATCAAGACTAGTATATCCTAAGAACATCAGGACTGGTATCAAAAATGTATTATTTTATCCCAGGAATGTTTAAGAATATCTTAGGGTAAAACCATGCAGATGTTCAAAAGATATTAATCGGATATTTTGTAGGAGCTCTAGAAGATATTAACAAGGTGTCATATAGTTACGCAAATTAGTCAGTAACGTTTTAATTTTGGATGAAACCCTTTTTACCTCTCCGAGGGGACTATGTCCTCTAGGTGGGGTTTTACAACCACCGTGTCTGAATGTCTGTCTGTCTGTGTGCTGCGAACGCGTTACCGGGACGAAGTCCAAAACGCGTTACCGGAGCAAAGTCGAAAAACGGTTTTTTTTTCAGTTTAAATGTTGGCAAAACCACCGTCTGACGGTGAGCGTTAACGAAGAAATTTGCGGTTGGGTTTGGTTTGGTTTGGTTGTCTTTTTCGTTAACGCTCACCGTCGTGACGGTTTCAACTCAGTTTCATTGGAAATTATCTTATTGTAATGTTTATGCGTAATGTGGGAATGTTGAGTCTGTTATACGGTGGTTGTGGGTGATGATTTTGTTGCGTATTCGTTTTGTATGTATGGGTGTTTACTCTCCAACTTCTTCTTATTGACTTTCGGGACGGACCGAGGGATGAGGGTTACGATAAACGTCTCAACGTCCTAATGGCAGGGTTTCCCTCAATTGATTACGGTATTCGTCTTAGTATCAAATTGCGATTGCATCGGGCGGGATTCGAACCCGAGCCCTCCTGCATGACATGCCACAGATTCATGTTACGGTTTAAAAAAGGTATACGCGTTTATTACAAATTAACAGTGTTTAATTTCGGTTTTTATTCAAATAGAACGAAATTTCGTGTTCCATTTAAATTATTGCATCGACGATATTCTAATGTAGCGTCTTCTCTGTTCATTAAAAAGAACGCGCCGCCCAGGTTTCGAACCCAAGCCCTTATCTGACATTGTGCAATTGAAACATTGTTGTTCTTCAATTGTTAACACTCAACTACTTACTAATATTTGGTATATTAGTACTAAAGAGAATTGGAATAACTTACAAATGTGTAAGCTTTTGTGTGTGATAAATTATGTTTCTGTTCAATACTGTTCTTAAACATATTTTAATCAAAACGTAAAAATTGGAAGATAAAAGAAGGGGGAAATAATGGCTCGTGACCAGCAAATGATTTTAATAAATCAAGGCCCGAGCATTCAAGGAAAAAAAATACATTTCGTGGTCTCTCAAATATAAATTAGTAAATCTCAATATTTATATTACATAATTTCAAAATCGAAATACTAGTTAGCCTATATCTATTTAGCAATTTTCACAAATTAAACTATCAACTATATAAAATTTCATTTTCTTAAGCCTTGGCTTGGCTAAAAAATTTGAGAAGTTTTACTTATAAAAATTGCTAAAATATATACTTTAAATAATAGATTTAGAAAAAATATGGTTATTCAGTGGTGTGCAAAACACATAAAAGCTTAAAAACCAGTAATCGCGCTTATTGAATAAGAAACAAATGCCCAATTTTTCGCACGATTATTAACGAAAAAAGCCAAAAAAAGAAAATATAGCACCGTCCGCTCTATCAGAGAGAAACAAACGGAATAGTTGAAAGATTTGGTCTGGACAACCCATAAAGTGAGCGTGCTCACTCTGAGCCAGAGACATATAGCTCGGAGAAAATTATCTCCGCCCACAGAGAGCAAACTCCCTCGAAGCAAGGACGTGCCACGTTCTCCGGCAGCTGCTCATGGCGTTGTTCGTTGTCATTGCTCTCAGCGCCGCGTTCAGTGGCGGTTTCTTACTGAGGAAGAGCAATTTTACCCCAAACCTTTTCATGGCTCCCAGCGCCCAGAAAAACCGCTTTAGAGCAGTTGCAAACGGCGCGATGAACAAACTAATCCTTTAGAGTTAAAAATGATAAAATCATTTTATTTCTAAACTTGAAATAGACCTTACCCGTTTTTACTGTCGAAGCCCCTAGAGGTCACGCCTTGTCGTGGGGGGGGGGGGGGGCAATGGGGTCACTGGGTCCTTTGATCCACACTCTAAATTTCATGACCTCCCGGCGACGGTAGTTGCAATGGTCGAGAAATCCTTCTCTAGTCCTCAGCTGTGCAAGGGCGGGTTAGGGCAGCCCGTGGTGCCGCCTTTCGACGGCCCGTGATGAGGGGTCTACTGCAGCGTTCTGTGTGGTATTCTCTCTATGGGTGCCTTTATAGTAGACTGCACGTTTCGCTTTAGTGCATACCTGTCCCGGCCGGATTAGTCACATGTGCCGATGTAATGCCTAGCGAAACAGCGGGGTATAAATTAATAGAACAATTTCGAAGCCTACGGCCCAGTGGCGTAGCCAGGGAGGGGGAACAGGGGACATGGGCCTCCCGAAATGTATGGTTGTATGTACAATTTTTAAATTTTTGGTTTTATTTTTTTAATTGCGTGCACTTCTGAAATCCAATCCTGGCTACACTACTGTATATAATATAATTTTGATAAGGGTTACTTTTTTTTAACTCCCACTGCGACTGTCACCTGGCTTAACCTAATAATCATAAATTTTGAAAGTATAGTTAATTGCAAATTTAAGTATACGTTAAAAAGTATCGCTGAAATTATCATAAGAGAATATGTTAATCAAAAGATTGTTTACTACGTTATACCAAAGTCTTGACAAGGTCTCATAAAACGAAAAAACGAAAATTGTCTTAGAAAAATAAAGTTTTGCTTTTTTTTGCCCAACTAGGTACACTAGCCCATATTCAATTATCAAAAATTGTTAGAAACATAAGGCTCTGTAACGATATAAAAATGGTATCTAGTGAAGGCCAGACCAGCAGCTTGGAAGGATTTCATTCTCAGTTGTTAAAAAGGGCCCCTAAAAATGTGCACTTCTTTTACGAAGGAATGTTATGCAGGTAATGTTTAAAACAATGAAACCAAAGTGATAAATTTTAAACCCCATTTGTTAAATTAGATTAAGTCTCGTTGCACTACACAACAATGAAAATTGTAAACGACGAGAGAAAGAAACTACAGAGGGAAACCCACAATATAGAATTCGCTTTCCAAAAGTTAAGAATGGAGAATGTGTGATATCTGCAATAAAGGAGGATGCTACATATGGTAAATTGCTATTAATTAAAAATTCCATCATATACTGATCTACTAATTTGGTATTAACAGAGTATGTAAATGAGTTACTGCAACTGGTTTTGGAGAGAAGAATTGCACCAACGTAAAAAACTGCTTAAAATGGAACCCATTAGAGCACCACCCCCAATGTCTAGTACATATGAACACCCTGAGAAATCAGACTTAATCGCAAAGCATGTTTCAAGATTTAGTAAATAAGCCACTTTTCAATTTTCTAATTCATCAAATGTTTATATATTCTAAAGTTGAAATAGTTACGTACATTTATGATTTATCACAAGTATTGCTTTATTGAGTTAATTGCTAAACAATGCATTACCGCATGAAGTGCCATATTTTATAAAACTGCCTATTAATAACCAATAAATTTTATCACATATTCATTTAAAAAGACCAATTTATCATAAATAATTAAAAATGTAGTTATAAATTAAAAACTTTTAAAAAGTATTCTAGAAAAACAAAAAAAAAGACTGCTTTTATCACCTTAAGGGGAAGCATTGTGAAAGTTTAAAAAACGTGACGTGTTTGCGCTTGTTAATCTAGAGTTCTATAGCTCGGATTACTAAGAACTCTTCGGTTTTGTAATCACGAGGTCTGGTTCTAAATAACCTTCGAACCGAATTTAGATATCGCTAATGGTTATTTAAATAATTGTACTTAAATTTGGAAGAAATGCGCTTACAAGCTCTCACAAAACACCGTTTATCTCGTAAATGGCTGAATATAACTTCACGTGATCTTTTGTATCGTGATCAGCACAGTTCAAACTATAAATTGTTCGAAGGCAATTGGATTCCATCGTTTAGTTAATTATTAATTTAACTTGAAAAAGTACCTAAAATTAAATATATTTGGCTGAATTGTTTAAATACTTTGAAAGTCGATATTACTCTCAAATTTATAGTACATTTTACGAAACATGTATTCTTTCATGTGTAAAAATAATTATTCAATTATCTTAAATAGATATTTAAATAATGAGCATTAAACTTGAACAATAATGCTGATACATATCAACTTCGCGCCTGGTATTCTAGAAACCCGTTCACACTAGAGCTTTGGGAAAGGTTTTAAGTTCATCTGGAAGTTTCGATTTTAAATTTGTTCGAGGCGAATTTTAATCGAAGACTTGGTAAATTTTTTATATGATGACAAAATTAAGCAATATTTAACATATTTCGTCATCATTTTTAATATACTTCAGTACTACGAAAATCTTTTAGTTTCATACGCTTCGTAAATTTAACCTTACTTTATTGAATAGAAAAAAAATTCAAAAAAAACTATTATATTTTGGTAACTAAACACATTATCTAAAAATATTAGAATTTGATAAGTTTTCCTATACTCGGATCTGCACGCGGGGGCTACCTAGAGGTTGTTTTCCAAACTAACGAGAAATAAAGAAAAAAAAATTGTAGATGGCAGCTTGAAGGTTTTCGAAGAGGGATTTTTTTTTTAAATAGTGAATGGTACTACTATAGAAGCCTCACGGAGGTTTTTGGTAGTAAAGGTAGTAGAGTAGAAAAACGGACACACTTCTTTCCTCCCCCTGAAAACTATGACCCCTTCTTTGGCGGACCGCGATTAGCTACGCTTGTCCATCAAATCTACTCTCCCCTCCGCTTAGCCTTTCTTCATTTGCGTTATTTCATATTGGGCTCTCTACCAGAGCTCTAAAGCGTTCGCGCTACTCTCTCAAAACGTCCTTATTTCACCCGGTTTCCCATTTTTGAAAGTATTAGAGTATACGCTACTTTCATAAACTAATCTGATAACTATTAAAGTTGTTGTCAGATCGTTTTGATAATTATACTGTAGCCGCGTTCACACTAGAGACTTTGGAAAAGTTTTGGAAAGGTTTCAAAAGCTACATTTTTAAAAATTTTATGTCAAGAGAATTTATCGTTTGCTTTTTAATCCAGCTGATACCGAAATTTTACAATTTGACTTTTTGAAACCTGGTGATTCGGAAGCTCTAGTTGCAATATCCTTCAAGAGTTGCGGGGTCGATTGCATACTTTCCTCTTGACTACACGTTGATTGCGACAGCTGGTCCTCTTCTTGGTTCAACGTTGATTGCGACAGCTTGTCCTCTTCTTGGTTCAACGTTGATTGTGACAGGTTTTCCTCTTCTTGGTTCAACGTTGATTGTGACAGGTTTTCCTCTTCTTGGTTCAACGTTGACTGGATGACCTCCTCTTGATTCAACGTTGACTGGATGACCTCCTCTTGATTCAACTTTGGCTGGTGATCCTCTTGATTCCACTTTAAATCCTCGGTAATTTTATGGTGCCTAAAACATTCATTTGATTAATACTGAATATAGTGGTGGGCCACAAAAAAATCCATTTATGAATTAACTCCGTTAAATGTTTGGTTTTAAAAAAATTTGTGATAAAATGAATTCTCTTTTAAACCCAGTCAATACATTTTTTGATATCATAAGTAACATAAAACATATAAGTACGACACTAACCGACATCGGTTAAACTCTATTGAAAATTCAAGTTCTGGTAAATTTTTTTCATAATGGTACAATCCCATATATAAATGGTGTTAGGGTTTAAATAAATAATAATTGCATATACAGGGTTGTACAGACTATTTTAAGACGAAAATGTTCTATGGCATACATTATTTCGTAACTTAGAAACGGCCTAAATAAATAAAACACCTTAGAACATTTTCGTCTTAAATTAATCTGTAGATCCCGTAGACCAGCGGTTCCCAAAAGGTGTTCCACGGAACCCTGGGGTTCCGTGGAAGGGTCACAGGGGTTCCGATAATTTGTCAAGATTCTTTTTAGATAAGTAAAAAAAATGAGTTGGGGTTCCGGCAGAATCAGAGATGGGGAAAATCGCGATCCTTCTCGACTATCGAACTCTCCCTCAAGAGGGAAATTGGGAGAGGAAAGAGCTAGAATTTTATGTCCCTCTCCCTCTCTCTGTTGAGGGCGGTAACCGAAGAGTGCATTTCTCCCCTCTTTGGCCACTCTTCTCGATTCCCTCCGGCGAAAGAGGGACACTCTCGAAACTCTCAAGATTCCCCTCGCATTGTTATTCCAGCGCGCTTAAGAAGGCGGGAAATTCGAATTTCAATAGTTTTTTAACTCTTTAATGGGCGGGAAATTCGAATTTCTATTTATTTTTCCGCCTTTAAGAAAGACGTTAATTCAATTATTGTGTTAATATGTAATCGAACAGATCATTATTATAATTATTTATAATTTTTATTTATTTCACTTAATTGTATACAAATCAGTTTAATAATTGATATTAAAGCAAATTAATCAATGCTGAACTAACATTTCATAAATAAAAAATAGTGTTTTCGGATTCAGTCGCCGTTATGATTATGATTATAGTAAAATAAATTAATACCAAAAAGTTTTACTATAAAACGTTTATATTAAGATTAAAATGTTTTGTGAAAACTGTTCCAGTTTTAGTTTCAGACATTCAGTAGAACTGCTATTTGCTTTTAGGATTAAAATCTCTTAACTAAGCGAAGCGGCACCTAATGGGCTGCAGTCCTTTCAGCAATAAGACAGCTCTTTTCTTATCCCCGTCGTCGAAAAAGGGTCCTAACATCTTTATCGCTTCCCCCTCGTAAGCCCCAATTGTACGCGTCGGCGAGTGGACTGGGGTTATTTCAAGTGCCTTGTACCTCCTGCCGTTTTTGACAGTGCTATTTCAATGCTGGATTTAATCCTTCGTCGTGGCGAGGGAGGGAGAGCGAGCTGACCGGTCGCTATCAATAGAGGGGTTACCAATGGGGAAGTCAAAAATAATAACCAATACAAAACCGATTAAAAAGAGTCCATGACGACTCGAAATTGATACATTAATTTCTTTAAAAAAATTGACACCATAATTAACGTAGTAACATACGATCTGCGCTAAAAAGTTTAATTATGTAATTTCCCCAAATCCACCAAATCTTTGGTCCGTTGAAAACTTCCAATTATCGAGTTAAAGGTATAAAAAGACTAATAGAAGAAAACATCAGACTATAAAAGAAAAATTACACCCAGTAATGGTTTTAATCAAAGCGCCTTGAATCTGCGTCGCGTAATCAGGGCTAGGAAGTACATAGGAAAACTGGGTTAGTTATATTTTGTTATTTACTATTATTTCATGTTTTAAATTCCGCCTATCTATCGCAAACCAGAAATATCGGCTTAGCGGAAGTTTTTGGTATTTTAGACACTTGAAGGCTGTGTGCTGAGAAAACATCTTGATTACGCAATAACTATGAAAATAAGTTTTGTTGTAAACCTCGTTAATTGTCATACTTATTGTTAGTATGTTTCTTATGATATTAGGTTTTCTACCTAGTTACTTGAAATCAAAGCATCGTTAAACCAAGAAATATAATACCTACGGAACAAATAACTTTGAGGGGTTAAACAAATAGGCATCGTGAAGATATATAGTAGGCGCACCCGGCGCAGGAGCTTCTACTCCAACAATTTACATGTATGTGAAATTATTTTGATGAAGCATATGCTTATTGTTTATGGAATTAAGAGACACTAATAAACATAAATAATTTAAATACTTTTTATTTTCCAGTAATTACATAAGTTAATACTTACCTTTTCCGTAACTTCTTACTTAAATTTTATTAATGTTGAGCCCAAAAGTTGATGCGTCTAAGAGAAAATTGAATACACGTGCACTTCCCTTCTTTTCCGTTCACTGTTTTTATCCAGAGACCAATAAACCCTCTTAATATCTGCTTGCAAAATTTCGTGTGATCAAAAACGCTTATTTTTAGGCCTAATGGTGTAGAAATGATTTCAAAATAAATGTTTCCCATTTTTGGGAATTGAACGAAATGGAGAAGTGAAATAACAACTTCCATTAATTAATTAATTAAAAGAAATTAGATTGGCCAAATATGCATCTCATACAGCGCCCGAAACCGGGGGCGCTCTCAGTGTTTTTAAGAGGCGACAATGACCTTACCCTAAATTTAAAAATAGTGCAGTTCTTAGGGTTGAGGGGGGGGGGGCGCACTGTTGATTTGCGAATGATCAGCATTCTCATACGCCCCGTTGGATACGGACCTGTACACCTATAACAAAATTTGAAATGCAACGGATTGTTGTCGTAATGAAAGGAATGTTTTTGTGGAGAGTGACGTCTCCATGCCTTCGCTCATTAAATCCACCATAAATGGCGCACGACAAATTTTGATATATCTATATAAAGTAGGCTTCTTTCAACTCCATTGACCAATACATTTTATGGCGACCTTTTCTCAAAAATGAAAATGGTCCTGAAAAGGACCGGGTTTTTTTGGTGTACTGCACACTACACCTCGTCTCATTTGACCTCACCTATAAAGGTAAGATAATCTTAATACGATGATAACACCTGATGTACTAAATTACCATCACTTACAGAAATTCACTCAAAAACGCCCCACTCCTTGAATAAAAGGAGGTACTCAACGTTGGACATCGAAATTCTGTTTCTTCGGAAGCGGGTGATGGAACCCGCTACCGAGAACGTTCTTTCAACGTCGGCACTTGCCGCAGGAATACTCAACACCCTCTTAGCCAATTCTGATAGCACAGGGTACTTTTTTCGGTAAGTCTTCCAAAAAAAGAGCACTTGGCAATCCTCCGGCTGCAAGGACTCCTCCAAATAATTAGTGATTTCACTCTTTAATGACTGCTGTTGCGTGGTGGCTGGCTGCTCTGAAGTACGGGCCGCTCGAACCCTGGACCAGAGTCCCCCTGATCTGTTAGGCTGCTCCTCCTGCTGCTGATGCTGTTCCTCGGGCATTATGCGAGCGGCAAACTCCGACAAATGACGAATCGCGTCGTTCTCTCCAAGTGACCGGAAAATGTTTGAACCATCGTCCATGGCATTCGATGCTGTAGAATTTTATCATTCCGAACTATATTGTCTTGATTTTTGGGGGTAAATAATATCACATTTTACAAAAACATGTTTGCTTTGCGCTTCTACCCAACGTAGATCAGAAATTAAACAGACGTACGACGGTTAGAATACACACAATCCTCCTGATGTGTTAAGTTTGTTTGAGCTATTCAGCAAACTTCTCTGGTCATTATTTGTTAATTCTGGCCAGACGTTGAGTAACACCTTTATTTGTTACTTATGGTCACACATTGAGTGTCACTCTCACTGGTTACTTCTGCTCACACGTTGAGTGTCACACTTATTTTTACTTCTGCGCAAACTAGGTTATATGGAAACCTCAGCTATTCAAAAATAAAAATGACATGAAAATCGGACTTAAATTAAGGAACGATATGTCGACTTTCAGGCGAAAATAAAAATCCGCGAAAATTGGGGTCCCGTAAATTACCCTTAAAACTATACTTCAATTTCATATTTACTGATATAACCGAGTTTGTAGATCCGCCGAATCCTAACCTAACCAAATATATTTTTTTAACGTTATCGGACTTAATTTTAAATAAAAAATCTACCACACAAAGCGAAACCACCAAAAATAATAAATTGGGCATTTGCCCAACTTCTACGGCTCCGATTTCAAAAATTTATTAAAGGCTATCGATGCTGAGGTATGTACATTCGAACGAGACTTTTTTAGACCTAACTGTTGAAGAGGGTATGTTCCCATTTGACCCAAACCCACTTCTCCCAATTCCCACTTTACCCAAAAGATAAGAGTGGTACCGTTTGACCCAGAGCCACTTCACCCAAAATTCATAAAGTTATTTATTTATGGCATTAAATTAAATTTGAATACATTTGTATTGTATGTTTAATCTTAAAAAAACAAGTTAAAATAGATTAAAAATTAAATTAAATTTGAATACATTTGTATTGAATGTTTAATCTTTTTAAAAAAACAAGTTCTTTTAAGTTTCATATATTAAGATGTTAAATTAGTAGGTTTATCGCAGTTGGTGTTTCGGTTAACATGAAATGGGTTAGAAGTTCGAAGAATCGTATGATGTCGTTTTTATATCTTTTTGGGATAAATAGATTTGGGTGAAATGGACTTGGGTCAAATGGGATTGGGTGAAAAGTAGTTTGCGAGAAATGATTTTGGGTGAAATGGGACTAAATCTTGAAGAGATATGAGCGACACGGCGGCATCGGCATCGGCTACACTGCACGTGAAACTAATATACACAAGTCCTTAGGATTGTGTGTAAAAACCCAAATATTACACCGTGATTTTGTTTTAAATTTCGAAATGATTACTGATAATGCGTCAGTTTCAAAAATTCGTCACCATGTATTGGTTTAAACCTCAAAACCCTAAAAAAATGTATAAGAATTATTTAAGTCAAACAAAAACCCTAAGAAATAATTATCATTCGAAATACTCGATATTCTCAATTTTTATTTAAAAACTTGATTAACTTTAATATTAATTTAAGTAACGATTATAAATGTAAAAGTTATTATTGTCCATGGTTATATAAATAAAGTTTAAAACAAATTATTTACAAATAGAAGAATTACAAAATATTTTTCAATTTTAAAAAATTTAACGTGACGTTTTTAAAATAATTTTAATATCTCAGGAGTAGCTTTCACCTGTAGAACTAGCCTTATTTGAATCAACTAGGATTACGGAGAAATCAAATTTCTAAAGATGCGACTTGTTTGTACCGAATTGTTTCAGAACATGTAACAAATATTTTCCACATTATTTCCCCGATCATAAAGGTAGCTACTTTTTGAAAATAATTTTTCATTAATTTGTTAGGCTTGTGGTACTCAAGTCGAACACCAGTTAATTAGATTTTATCGCGATTCTTTTATGATAAATAGAAAAAACGTGTTTCAATCTGTAGGCCTGGTTTTATACTAGCGTTTCATATCTTTGGCGGACAGTATAGTACCAACGTTCTTCGATTTTAATCCCCCCAATTTACTGAATCCGCCAAATATTAGGACGCTAGTGTGAGCTGATGTGTAAAAGGTGTTGTACCCGGCTAACCCCCTCACTTGACCAACTTCATGGAATGTTTCCAAAACCCAACAACCGACAATCTGTCGCGGGGACGAAAATACGTCACGAGGATCATACCTTCCATAATGAAACGATTCGGAGAGAACGGGAGTAGCCTCCAGTCTCCTTCCAAATCCCAAAATATACAGCTTTCACTTAAAATTCCCCGCTACTTTTTGTTAAGATGCGCAATTAGGTGCCTCCATGTCTGGACTCCATCAGCCAATCTCAACCTAAAAGGGTTTGAGGTTCTTTCCCCCTCTCTCTTTGACACCAAATATTTATTGGTCAATCGACGAACTTGTCTTTCTTTGGTCGAAATGATTTAGGTGCCTGAAAGTCTGGAGAACACTTGCCCGGGTTTTACTCGCCCTTCATCTAACTATAAAAGGTACCAAGGTCATTTATGCCCCCTCGCCTATATATACGGTTATACTCGTTGTCGTTTGCCACTTTCTACTTTCATGTGTTTTGAGAAAGACACAATTTTTATCGCTGGGAAGACGGGTAAATATTTAAAAATTTTAGTTTATCAAGGGAACGTGGTAGAATCTAAACGCTTCTAATTTCCTTAAATAGAATGATAGAGCTATTTTCTTTATTTATGGAATACCATCGTTTCAAAATTAAAGGTAATTATTAGCAAATTTATAAATTTTAGGAAGTAGTTTTAAAAGCTATATTTTCTGGAACATATTTTAGCTTCGGAGGAACGAGAGAAGGAGCTTCTTTCAAATATTAAGCTTCTTGAAGATGAAATTGAAGCACTGAAACAAGCTAAAAGTAGTAATATCTTTATCCGTCAAGAAATGATAAACGTTTAATTTAATACTAATTCCGGTAGATGGAGAGGAGATACCGCTTTTGAATGATCCCGCTGAAGAAAAAGACGCGCCGGAACAGAATGTCGTCACCCCAGCGACCGCCAAGAAACTCGGCGAGTCCACCCACTCTCCAATTAAGTATTGGGGAGTCGGCTCGTCAGTAGCTCTTTGTGGATTTGGGGGACCCCCAAATAGGAAACGGCCTTTAATCAGGTCAAACGTTTCTGATTTCGATCGGTATGTTTTCTGGTAGTAAATAACCCGCCACTAGATATTAATGAACTTGTTTGCAATAAAGTTGCCCTCCGAAAGATGAGAAACGGTCCCCGACTCCGCCGTTCAAATATAAGGAACGCGCTCCAAGGACCAAAACAGAGAAGGCAGCCCTCAAGGGGCAATCTTGCGAGAAGTGCGAGAAAGTATAACTTATTTTCTATTTGTAATTTTACACTGTTTCAGATAACATATACAAAATTAACCGAAATATTTTTTCCCCGCAGTATTACGAAGATTTTCCCGTCAACGAGAGGCGTGCAGCGTTAGACAACGTTTCCAAGCGGGCTAGCCACGCACTTCCCCCCAAAACCCCGGAAAAGTATTGGGAGCTCGGTGGCTTGGATAGTCCCAGCCCTCCGGCAATCAGTGTTGGTCCCCTCGTTTCGAGAAGGCGACGACCTCTAAAAATGAGACGGCTGAACCATGAGGACGACAAAAGTATGATGAAATCGAAAGTGAAGCGCTTGAAAAGATTTTGTTTTAATCTGTAACACTTACTCTTTAAAGTCCCCCGGAAAAGCGATGCAAGATGGACTTAACGGCGGTGGAAAGTAGAAACCAATTTTAGGTGTTTCAAAATAATAAAAATAAAATTGTGTATATAGTTCGAAATAAAATCAAATAAATGTTTCTACATTTCATGTTTATTATTATTATTCAATAAGGGGAACGCGACGGGCCACCGAACTGTATACAAAACCCTTATAACAGGACGATCCTACTACGAAATATATTACACAACCAAACACGTATTCAGTGGCTATTTATTTTTGGAATAACTTAAATTAAATTATTATTATTATTATTATTATTGGCTTACGTTAAATATGAAAGCGCCGACTAGCTCGATTATTTAAACGAACTACTCAAGCAAATGTCCCGTAATCCTCAGTTTCCTAACCTAAACGTCATCTCACTCGTGACGAAAAAAGAATGTCAACAAAACCACGTGGTTTGAACATGTGGTGGAAAACGCGTATTCGGTGAGTGGAGAATTCCATAAACAGAACCACGGATTTTAACCGTTGCGTTTTCGTCAAGTCACTTTAAAGTAGGAATTCAAGAGCCAGACACATGGAATAGTATACAAAAATATAACTTACCCCGTTTTCCTATGTACTGTCGCATCCTAATTAAGCAATGCAGATTTAAACAAGCAATATTATGTATTTCTGCGCCTTCATTCTCGTTTTATGCCCCCCTTAATTATAACCACAGGTTTACACATTGTTTGAAACTAATAGTCATTTTAATTTAAAAACAAGTATTAACTTGTAATTATTCTTTCAAGAATTTGCATTAAAAACAACATGAAATGATTCATTGTACTGTTTAAGTTAGGAGCGTGTAGTTTTTTCAGACAGCGCGCATCAAATCACGCGATCTCTTCACTGAAATATTAAGAAGCGCGCTCCAATATACAAAAAAAACACACATTTTAGACTCCCGCGACGGCCTACTCGACTAAAAATTCAAATCACAAAGAGTATCAAACTTACGGGTTACAGAGTTGCTAGTATTTTACTTTCTTATGTTTTATGTTACTTTTGATAAAACAACAAAAAACTTCATATATATATATATTTAACGGACTAAATTTTTTTAAAGAAATTAATGTATCAATTTCGAGTCGGCATAGACTCTTTTTAATCGGTTTTGTATTGGTTATTATTTTTGACTTCCCCATTGGTAACCCCTCTATTGATAGCGACCGGTCAGCTCGCTCTCCCTCCCTCGCCACGACGAAGGATTAAATCCAGCATTGAAATAGCACTGTCAAATAAGATCAAGGCCCGCCTGAACCTTCTCCCGTGTAAAGGTGCTCCAAGTAGTCGAGGAGACAGACATTGTCGTTTCTGCCCTGACAGAATAGAGTCCATGTCGCATATTTCCAACGGCTGTCCTATGGCAAAGTCTCGAATCATCTTGCGTCATGATAAGATCGTCGATCTTATTTGTAAATCTAAATTAAATAAGCATGCGCAAACGATTGTCGAGCCTAGGATTACGGATGCCGACGGAAGGTTATTTAAACCTGATCTCGTATTTGTGGACGACTCTTCTGTTTGGGTGTGCGACATCGCTGTCCCCTGGGAGACTCCAAAGTCACTAACTGCTGCATACGACTTTAAAGTAAATAAATACTCAAGTCCCTCCTTCCTTGAGGCAGTTCAGAAACTGTACCCTAATAAGGAAATTAATGTCTGTGCGTTTGTGGTTTCCGCCAGAGGTGTTTGGTGCCCTAAAAATCGCACAATATGCGATTACTTAAAGCTCGGCAGTCGTTGGCAGCAGTTGGTGCCTTCGGTGGTCCTAGAACAGACCCTTAAAATTCATCGTTCATTTATGAACGTATTTTAATTGGAGTGCTGTACATTAAAGCTATAAAGCTATAAATTAATAATAAAAGATCGTTTAAAAGGTCTAAAAATTCTACAAGCTAAAACTATAAGTTTGATAAAAGTTTAAATTAAAATTTAAATTAAAATTTAAATTAAAATTTGAGTTAAAATTTAAAGTTAAAATAAAATAGCTTATTACAAATCGGACGGACGGTGACATTAATTGGAGTGCGTCACAAGAGGTGGTGGTCGGTGTATGGTCTGTTCTAGTACTTGGGGCATTCAGTGTATTTATAAATAATTAATGTTGTAATTAATTAACTTAACTTTGAATTTTTAATACACTTTTTAATTTACTAATGATTGTTGTTGTTCTTAGGGGTAGTGGCCTTAAGCCCTGCTCATTGTTTATGAGACTTTGTAGCGGGACCCCCCCCCCCCGCAAATAAAAGGTGGAAATAAATACAATTAATAACCACAGTCCGCTCGCCGACGCGTACAATTGGGGCTTACGAGGGGGAAGCGATAAAGATGTTAGGACCCATTTTCGACGACGGGGATAAGAAAAGAGCTGTCTTATTGCTGAAAGGACTGCAGCCCATTAGGCGCCGCTTCGCTTAGGAAGGAAAATTTTGTATTTTTTAATGAATACATTATCGAAAAGGGGTCTTATAATCATCCAGTTCCTTTAGCTTAAGAACAATGCTAATGAAACCCTATTTTAAAAATTTAAGAGATTTTAATCCTAAAAGCAAATAGCAGTTCTACTGAATGTCTGAAACTAAAACTGGAACAGTTTTCACAAAACATTTTAATCTTAATATAAACGTTTTATACTGTATAGTAAAACTTTGTTGGTATTAATTTATTTTACTATAATCATAATCATAACGGCGACTGCATCCGAAAACACTATTTTTTATTTATGAAATGTTAGTTCAGCATTGATTAATTTGCTTTAATATCAATTATTAAACTGATTTGTATACAATTAAGTGAAATAAATAAAAAATTATAAATAATTATAATAATGATCTGTTCGATTACATATTAACACAATAATTGAATTGACGTCTTTCTTAAAAGCGGAAAAATAAATAGAAATTCGAATTTCCCGCCCATTAAAGAGTTAAAAAACTATTGAAATTCGAATTTCCCGCCTTCTTAAGCGCGCTGGAATAACAATGCGAGGGGAATCTTGAGAATTTCGAGAGTGTCCCTCTTTCACCGGAGGGAATCGAGAAGAGTGGCCAAGGAGGGGGAAAGCGTTGCCAGAAGCCTTAAAATGAATTATCGTACGAACTTTATAAAAATATCGTACATAATGAAAAATTATCGTACACTAGGTATATCGCGTAGCTCGCAACCGAAACGGTTCTAGGTGGCGCTGCGGCGCTGAAGGTTTCATATCACTTCTTGAGTGTGTAGCGTCTGCTAGAATGGAAAATGCGTATATCGGGAAGTCAATGCTTTTCTTTATTGTATTGTAATAATAAAAAAGTAATTTCAACGGATAAAAATATATTTTCATATATTTCCGCGAAAGTTTTAAAACTTTGATTGTCAGTAACGTCTGCTTATATGCTACCTCTTACTGTAGCTAAAAGAGGGCGTATGCGTAGTAAAATCGTGCAGGCCAGGGTGAGAAATATCGATTTTTTTTTTAAACTGGAACTGTGGCCAGTTACCCTAGGTAGTTTAACTAAAAAACTTACCACTCTTAACCTTGCAAAATCAGGCTTTAATAATTTATGGTCAAATTACCTATTCTTGACAATATGTGCTATAGACCCGACCCGAACAAGCCTACTGAGAGAGAGAGACTGTTTATATTTCTTTTTGCTAACTGCTAAATTCGCTTCTTCTATAATGTAGAGGAGACAGACTCCCCTAGTCACCCCCCCCCCCCCCCCCACATACACTCAATTGACACAAGGCCAAGCACACAACATAGAAGCAAAGACCAAACAATTTTAGGGATTAATATAGAATTTTTTTTATGAACTAAAATCTTGAAGGGAAAAAACTTTGAATTAATAGAGTAGTCACCAGGGCGATTGGCCTGTGATAGTGCCTTATTTCTCACACTGGTGCAGGCACCCACCGGTGTTTTAAAAATTCACCCGGAAAATCAGGTAGCAGACGACGTGTCGAAGCTTTCCCTATGTCCGTAATTCGCGGGAAACTGATGAAATTCAAACGCCGGTGGAGCCCTTTAAGCTTGGCCTAATCGAAAGTGTCCGAATTAATTTTATAGTGTGAACTGGGCTTTAAATTAACCTATAATATGTGGTCGACGTTCAACATTGTTAAAAGGAAAGGCAATTGGTGCTCTAAGTGCTCAAAGAGGCTGGCCACGTTGACGCCATTCCATAGGTTTGTCCATGCAGGACCATCTTGACTGTATTCTTTTTCATTAAGAAAAAGTAATCGCTTCGTTCTCTGACTACCTCGTGCCAAGTAAAAATTACGGAAAATTTTTATAAGAGGTTCCCTCTCGAAAATTAGATTTAATAGAACTGGAGTTTCGATTCCCTCTAGACCAGATTTGTATGAACGTTTCAAACTCACGACCAGTGAAATTATACGAAAAAAAAATTGAAAATAAGTAGGTGCGAAATTTTTGGTGCAACATTTGGGGTGAAATTTTTATATTTTTCATTCGCCCAACTAATCGGATCGTGTAAACACGGTACAATTATTCATAGCTTAAAATGTCTATAGAAACAGACAAAGGAAAGTTACACGCTTTTAGACATTTCGTGATTTCAAATGAATAATTAATTTCATGGTTAAAAACATTACACCAAAAATTCTACATGTGACTTTGAAGGGGCGGTTTGGAAAGCTATTTTTTACAAGTTATATTGAGTAAAAACAAGTACAACATAAATTTAAAAAACTTTGTATAAAATGTTTTATTTTTGGTGTGATAAAATACACTGTTTTTATCACACAAAAAATAAAACTTTCTAGTTTCTACCTCTCAAGGTAACTTGCACGTGGCCTAGCGAAAACTAAAGCCAGCACTATAGAAGTCTCCCAAGTTCTAACGTTCTAGGCGTCGCCTCGTCGAGATTTGCATGGCAAGTGTATATTTTAATGTTATTGTTGAAATAACTAATAATATACCGTTTATCTTATTGGTATAATTATCTAAATAAATGTTTTACTTCTTAAACGGCTTCTATGAAGTTATATATGATGAATGTAAAATTGGTCCTTACCGTTGCTCAAATAAAATAGTCCGGAAGTGAGGAAATTTGGCGGGGCTATGTGTAAGCCGAAACATTACCCATAAGCCTTTGGTAGCCGGTAGGCGCGTGTAAATGGCGCCACGTTTCGGATATATCCGTACATTACCGTTTCATAGGGGTCAGCTAAAGCGCTAGATATTCTGGGAGTTCTTCGGCAGTCGGCTTCTAGATGGGGGAAAGAGCTCAGGAAAGAGTTCACTCAAAGAATATACACCCCAGGAATGGAAAGTCGGATCCTATTGGCCGCGGCTTTCGGGTGTCGTGGGAACTTCCGGTATTAAAAATCGTCTGCTCAATAATTTTTTTTCGTACTTTTACGGGCCTAGGTTTCTTTAGTTCGGCATGGTTTTGTAAAATACATTTTTTGATTTCGGCCAAGAATCTATTGTACTTTTATGAAATTGTTTTCAAAAAATATGATGAATACCAAAAGAGAAGGTAAAAAACCCTTAATGTTTAATAATGACAAATAATTTTAATTAATTTTATTTCTTGCATAGATGCTTGTATTGCTGCACTGAAATCCACTCTGAAATATATGAAGCAACAATCGAAGGACTTTTCCCATTTGAAAGCAGTTTCTTCAATGTTCTATTTAATTATGAAGAAGTGTCATTTGAGACCACTTTCTACTCATTGAACAATTTTTTGAATTCAATTGTCACATCTAACGTGATGAGCAGTAAAACTCATGAGGATTATTTTGTGGAAGTCCACAAAATATGTATGAATGAAAATATTAGTAATCAGTTAAAAACCATATTTGAAACACTTGAATCATACGATTGCATGACTATCAATTTGAAAAGGTTCTGTATTAGCTTATTTCTACAAGACTATTTCCACAAACTAATGTTAGAGCTGAAAATTGGTGTTGAAAATGCAGTTTTAATCAGTATTAAAAAGAAGCAAAAAGAATCAAAATTAAGAGAAGAATTAAATATTCCTCTATATGAAAATTTCAACGAGGATGCTGAAGAACGGAAGACAAATCTAGATACGTTGCATTATGTAGCAGGCTTTGTAATTCAGCGATTACACGAACATAAATGTCCACCATTTATAATAAAAGCATTAGTTAAAGATAAAACGAGCTGTTCAATGTCAAATTCAAATGAAGAGTGGACTCGAGCATTAAGTAGAGGAAAATTAAGGATCGCGACTGAAGACTGTTTAGGATTATTTGAGAAGATTAAAAATATTTCGGATAGTTATTATGACTACAATTTGTCACAACAAAGAGGCATGAACATTAAAGAACTGGCTATGAAGTCAATAATATTGGAGCTAACAAATGATTGGATACAATTAACTAATGGAGACCAAAAATGGTTTCAGAAATTAGTAGATGTTTTTCTCAATACAAGGGGCAAGGTTTTAGTAAAAGATTGCAAGGAGGAATACCAATTTTTGCACAAAGAAGCCATCAGGAGGAAATTATCATTAAGAAAAGCGTTAAAAGAAACAAATAAACAAGAAAGTGTAAAAACAAACTACCCCAAATCTGGAAAAGAAAATTCCCCAAAGAAAAAATTTCATAAAAGAGATTTCCTTACATCTAAACAAAATCAACCGTCAAGTAATTCAGACTACAGTTTTTTAAATGATGATCCTGATGCAGATTTATATTTGCAATATATGTAACATAGTCAAACAAAAATGAGTATTGTGATAAAAAGATTCCTAAATGCATTAAAAATAGTACAAATTTATGCATTGATTTTTGTATTTCCACCTATGGCTTCAAGGACCAATCCTTTCAATGATTTAAGTTTATCGATATTGCATTGATATTGCCATACTGATGGATTACTATTCCGCCCACCAGCAGCACGGTGTCGCCCAAACTCCTGTTCCAAAACATCTTGATTTAAATGTTGCGTTAAAACATATGACGCTCCCTTGTTTAGTAGAAATTTTACCATCGCTGATGTTGATAAAGCTAGATAAAATAAATATAGAATTTATGTAATATAAAGTTTTATTAAGAGTAAGGCTCATTAAGTACCTGTCATTTTCAACCCCTCTATAGTTTCCCGAGAAAGCAACATGTTTAGTCTTTCTGATTTAGAAAAATCACCTGGTCTGCTTAGAACTTCTTTTTCCCAATCATTTAAGTAATTAATTAGGTCAACTTCTAACCACTATGAGAAAATACCTGTTAACAAAAGTTTTACTTAACATAAATATGACAACTGACCTTCAGTCTTTCATCATTAACTGAACAATAAGGAGCTTTATTTTCTTTAAGGTATCTAGATGCCTCGCTACAGTTCTTTACGTTACATAAGTCAAAAAATTTATTGAAGGTTCTGAGAAATTTCACAGTTTCTTTATGGCTAGTCTTATCATTTTTAAAGATCAATTCTATGGCAGAAGCGACTGTTTCACTGATAACTTGTGTGGCATAAGATACCTAAGGGAAAGTGTACATATTAGAATTTTAATAATTAACTACTATGACCTAATATACCTTACCTTCATTTTGGATTGATTACTCAGAAACACATGGGAGTATGTTAACTTTGGAATGTGTTTAAATTCTCCTTTATCCCTGAGTAGTTGGTAGTATAACCTAAAAATTACTTTTGCGTTAATTGTTTCTCCGTTCTTCCACATTTTCCTACTTAATGAAAACAAAGCATTTCGAATAGTTTTCATGAGATGTGGAGCGTCAGAAATAAAGAATATTGGACGGTCTTCATCAAGAGAGTAAATATTTTTGGTATAGTAAGGAACGTTTGCGTTTTCTCCTTCAAAATTTGCATGACAAGTGTGAAAAAATTTGCGATTGGTTGAAGCTCCATCAGCAACTATACCGAGAATCCTAAATCCATGCGATTCTAGTCTTCTTATAGCGTCCCAGATGATTGTGTACAATGCGCTAGATGTAGCAGTGGTTGTTGGAAAGTGCGCAAAAGGTATTTTGATATTAGTAGTAATTCCTCTTAGCATGAATTGTAAGATGTGGGTAGCCAGTGGGGGACTTGAAGATTCTTTTGCTTCTTGCTCAATATCATCCAATTTGTTATGTTCAGGTGAAATGTCTTTAAAGCCCGTCAATAGTCCGGAATTTTTGTGGCTTACCAAATCTGGTTTTATATCAATTTCATCTAGTAGCAGCACAAAATATTTTTGGTGTTCTTGAAGTTCATGCAGCTTTGTTTCAGTAACCATTTGAACAAATTTCTCGTGATTAAATCCACTTGAGTTATTGATGGTGTGGCTGTGGTTGTATAAAGTTCTGGACGTGGGCATAGGTATAATATTCGATTTCCTCATAACTTCATAAGCGGCTTTTGATTTGTTTTTGACATAACAACACCAGTTTAAAAAAGAGCGGTCCCACCTCATACCATATTTGGATGTAGTCATTGCCTTTATTTGTTCCTTTAATACTATAGACACAAATGAATCCGGATTTTCTTTTTGAAGTCTTGCTTTGCATAAAGTTTCAATCAACTGTCTGTTTCGTTTTGTTCTTGATATTTCAATTACTTTCTTTGTTGAACGTTTAACTGCAGTCTTGGCTTTTAAATGTTTGGTCATAGCCCGAAACCTCATTTTCCGCAAGGCTGCTCTGTAAACTGAACACTCCGGACAACGTTTTTGAGTTTTGTTGAATTTCATAAAACGAAAGCAGTTGACGCTATGGACAGATTTAAGTTTATCATTGTAGGCACCTTTCTTCCTACGATCTTGACTATCATCCTTATTATTTTTTCTAAACAATGCTACCAAATCTTTATCCACATTTCCAGGACATAATTTAAATTCATCGACTTTTTTCAAAAGATTAAAAATATCACTGTTACACTTGATATCAATATTTTGGAATATCTTATTTGAGGGAAAT
Source organism: Leiobunum rupestre (assembly GCF_980474605.1). Lineage (NCBI taxonomy): Eukaryota > Metazoa > Arthropoda > Arachnida > Opiliones > Sclerosomatidae > Leiobunum > Leiobunum rupestre. The sequence goes on from NC_143384.1 coordinate 85,959,145, forward strand.
TTATCACCCAAAATATTAATTGAAAACTCTGGTTTTGCTTTTAAATCAATTAAACACTCAATAACTTTAAAGTCATTCTTGTGTTTAGAAAATGTCACACTTTTATCCGAAACTTGCATCGCCCAGCCTGATGGAGGAAATAAATTTTCTATTTCCAAGTTAATACTTGTATTAACAGTTGGTCTCTGAAAGTAATAAAACATCAGTTAATTATCTATGAAACTGAGGTACTAAATTTAACAATCAAAATCTTACTTCTAATCTTTCAGTCATGTGGTGATCTAAAAATAATTCTTTTCTTCGAAATGGCACGGGTTTAGTTTTTGGTGTTACATAACCGTTTTGGGTTGATTCCGATGATATTTCACTGGAGTGTTTATTTACTGAAGGTGTTTTTAACATGGATGGAGTCAATACGTCCAACAGAGGGATAGGATCTGGATAATTAGGAGTTGGTCCTTGGAATCCATGAAAATGCCTTGAACAAATATGACTCCATTTGTTTATCTTTGCAATAGTAATATCTGTCCTACCGCAGGCAAACACCCATTTTTGACAACGTTCCGGTTCTGTCTTGGGAGAAGGAAACTTAACAAAAAATATGCCAGATGCTCCATTGACTCTTTTCGTTTTGGGGTTTTCCTTTGATGTACATGGCCCATAAAAACAGGTTTTCACCATTTTGAATTAATATCCTAGCAATAAATAGGAAATACATTGAAATGCTTCATAGAATCATAGGCGTAGGTTTTATATTATTAATGCATACCTTGAGCAAAGAAGATATTATTTGTCTTCAGTATGTTGTGAAATGTTTTCAATAATAGTATAAAAATATTATTATTATTATTTATCAATAATGATAACTATTAATTTCGTTTATATTTAAATTCAAAAGAATTACCAAGGACCCTTTTTACTTTCAAAAAAGAATATTTTTCGTTATTAGCAGACCAAACTACCCAAATCATTTTAAAAATTTTGACCAATCACAGAAATCGGAAATAGCGACGACAACCTTCCCTCCATTGAAGACTAGGGACAAATAATATCCACTAGAGGAAGCTACACCTTCCATTCCTGGGGTGTATATTCTTTGGTTCACTATAGAGGTATGGAATTTTCCCCTCCAGGCTCCATCCTTCACGGCGCGCGTAGAAAATAACGGCAACAGCAGAAGAAACAGGATTAACTGCCCAAGCCTTTTCTAGTCCTTTTTTTTTATCATATGTGGTGTTGTAACAGTGTAAAAATAATTTGGAAAATATAGACAAAATTATCGTACTTTCGCGTACGATAATACATTTTACATCGTACATCGTACCTGAAACGAAATTCTCGTACGTGTACGATAATTATCGTACGTCTGGCATCGCTGGGGAAACTACATTCTTCCGAGTGTCGAAAGAGGGGAGAAATCTACTCTGCAGAGTGAGTGTAAGAAGCGAGAGGGAGAATGAAAGAGGGACGTCTCATTCACTCTTTCCAATTTCCCTCAGAGTTTCGGCGTGCATATACCGACCGCCGTCAATTCGCCGAAAAAGGATTCAAGAAAGATTTTTTTGAATACAGTAGAACTCTCGAAATTCAAAAACAAAATTAATCGAATGTTAGATGATACTAAACCTCGTATAACTTTCATAGATGGCGCCAGTTTCACTATTCTAAAACAATTAGAACTAAACTAGCTTCATATAAAAACAAAATGATTAAATCAAAGCCTGAATAACGCAAAAAACTATGAAATTAACAAAATAATGATAAACAAACTTTACAAATATTTAAATATCACGAAACCTGACAGAAATTGATCAAATTTAAAAATTCATAATACCAAAAAGGTGAAATGAACAATATAATAAAAAGTTAATATTAACGAATGAACATTAATTACACCCAAGTTATCGAGAAATATCGACTTTGAAAATCGGGGAGAAAAACGACAAATCTTTGTTCTTCGTACAAATTGGTTACGTAAATTCGCGTCATATCTCGCTAACGGCCTAGTAGATCTCTTTCGCCTTAATATATGCTACTTTAAGCTATTTAACCTTTCGATTAAAAGCAAAACTAGACTGGTAACTCTTATATTTCTAGATAAATATCGTCTTGAAAATCGGGGAGAAGAACGACAACAATCTTTGTTCTTCATACAAATTTCGCGTCATGTCTCGCTAACGGCCAAGTAGATCTCTTCCATATTAATATATGCTACTCTACACTATTAACCCTTTCGATTAAAAGAAAAACTAGACTGGTAACTTTTATATTTATAGAGAAATATCGTCTTGAAAATCGGGGAGAAAAACGACAAATCTTTGTTTTTCGTACAAATTGTTTACGTAATTTCACGTAATATCTCGCTAAGCACGAAGTAGATCTCTTCCGCATTAAAATATGCTACTCTGCGCTATTTAACCTTTCGATTAAAAGAAAAACTAGACTGGTTACTCTTATATTTCTTGAAAATCGGGGAGAAAAACGATATTTCTCTAGAAATATATATATTAATATGGAAGAGATCTACTTGGCCGTTAGCGAGATATGACGCGAAATTATGTAACCAATTTGTACGAAAAACAAAGATTTGTCGTTTTTCTCCCCGATTTTCAAGACGATATTTCTCTGTAAATATAAGAGTTACCAGTCTAGTTTTTCTTTTAATCGAAAGGGTTAATAGCGTAGAGTAGCATATATTAATATGGAAAAGATCTACTTGGCCGTTAGCGAGATATGACGCGAAATTACGTAACCAATTTGTACGAAGAACAAAGATTTGTCGTTTTTCTCCCCGATTTTCAAAGACGATATTTCTCGATAACTTGGGTGTAATTTATGTTAATTTGTTAATATTAACTTTTTATTATATTGTTCATTTAACTTTTTTTGGTATTATTCAGTTTTTAATTTGATAAATTTCTGTCAGGTTTCGTGATATTTAAATATTTGTAAAGTTTGTTTATCATTATTTTGTTAATTACGTAGCCTTTTGCGTTATTCAGGCTTTGATTTAATCATTTTGTTTTAATATGAAGCTAGTTTAGTTCTAACTGTTTTTGAATAGGGAAACTGGCGCTATCTATGAAAGTTATACGAGATTTAGTTTCATCTAACACTCGAATAAATTTGGTTTTGAATTTCGTGAGTTCTACTGTATTCATATAAATCTTTCGTGAACCTTTTTCGGCGAATTGACGGCGGTAAAATAATAGTAACCCGGCGGAACTCATTTCGAGTATTTTATGGTTAAAATATTCCATGTAAAGTAGGAAACATGACGAGCTCTATATTATTTTAGACGAAATATTAGTTTAATTTTAGAATTTTAATAACAAATGTGGGATTTAATTTGTGAAATACATTTATTTATTAATCGCAATTTAATCAGCTTAAACGAGATTTAATCGGTTTAATCACTAACTCGATTTATTGGTGATTTTATCAATTTAATATTTTCTTACTCATGAGTTAAACGCGAGGGGTACCTTTAGACTCTTTTTCCCGGTATTTCGCTGGACGCGTCTATCTTTAGTTTCCCCCTTTAACCCCCATTCCCCAAACCCTTTAACCCTTATTCCCCATACCCTCTGCCCAAAGACCCAAGCCTGGAATCCTCACTGATGTCTGATGGTGGTGAGAGGGGGAAAAGGCGCAGAAAAGTGTTGCATTTTGATTTCGACGCTAGCGACATCTTTTGTAAAAAAGAGTTACTACACGTTGAGCCGACACTTGCTTTAAAATGTTTCTCTAGTTTTAATTTTTAAATTCAACGCATGCGCTCTTTATTCCAATTCATAAGCTAACACATTGTGTTAAATACTGTACTATACTCGAAAATATTACCTCTCACTACATATAAAAGGTTGGCCCTAACGTTCAAAATGCTCTCCGGCCGACTTACATGAAAATATAAACACATAAATTACGATTTTATATCAGTTTCAATTTTATTTCAATACTCGTGTTTTAAACATTTTTGCAGTAATGAACTTTATTACGTTTTTAATGAACGTTTTAACAAAAATATATTATTGTATTTGCTTAAGTAGAATACATTAGGAACTTTATTTAATAATGTTTTTCAAATGTAGATTATAACAAGTATTTTAAAGTTGTAATTCCTTTCACTTAAAAGAATAAAATATTTTAAAATAAATGTTCGGATTTTTAAATGTGCTAACAAAACTTGAGAGTGGCGTTATTTGCGCTAAAACTGAAATATTTCATTTGAAATTTATGATTTAAGGACAAGATCCATTTAAGTCAAGAATAAATTTCAAAATAATTCAAATAAACAAAAATGGAAAGTTACTATAACATTTTTTTAAATTATAGGAGGTACTTAAATTGCATAGCTCTTTAAACTTAATTTCTGGAATATAGTGTATTATCCACCCACTTACATAATCCAACGTTATTTTTTTTTTACAAAAAGTAATAGTTCAGTTTTTTCGTTATTCGGAATCTGATCATTTATTTCCGCATTCTGGATCTGCTGGTCTTTCTTAGGATTTGCACTTAAAAATCTTAAACTGCGGCCGCCTTCACGATCTTTCGCGTGTTTAAACCAAGCTTTTATTACATCTTCAACATCTGCTTCTTTTACCAATGTAAGACTAGTTAACTTCTTAACAGCATCTGGTTAAAAAAATATTAATTGCGTAAACACATTTTTAATCGAAATAAATTATTTTCTTATAATGCGTAAAAAATACGTGCACTTTGCTCTCGTTTAATCAGTGTTTCCACGAAATAATGAAATATTTGCTAGCAGTACAACAAAAACAAACGCTTACCAATAACTAAGTCTTTAACAATGAGACTGGAAAAGCATTTCTTCTGGAATTTTCCGGACCAGTTGAATTGAAGGGTCAGATCATGAGTCATCAATTTCTTTAGAATTCTTCTCGTCGAATTGATTACCGTTTTTCCACCGAATGATGAAAGTTTTAGCACCTAAATGATATTTAGAAATAGTCATCAATAACTTTACTGTAAAAACGCGTTCGGAGTAGTTGATTTTATGAAAGGAGAGGAGCTTATAGATAAAATATTAGCTCTACTCATATCTTAGTTTAAACAAGTCTACAAGCACGAACTAAAGTCGCGAGACACTTGGGATTTTCAGGCTCGTGGAAATCGCGCGCGCCATGATTATTCTAATAAATCTCTATCGCCTGACATCGAAGGCACCATTTTCGACTTCTACATTTTAACCATTTTATAAAAAGAACTATTTCAGTGCAGATAGCTGGGCAAAAACCATTTTTACCCAAAGAACGGAGTTCTCGCTCTTTTCTTTCTCGATTCCAGGTTCGAACTCGCGCTCAAAAAGAAGCTCTGGCACTCTATCTAGAGTGCTGATCTCTGCTCTAGTGACGTACCGCAGCTTTCCTTACGTAATCTTCTTTAAGCTTTTCTTCCAGTTCCATTAACTGCTCATACGATATTATGGGAAATGTAGGTACTGAATCAATGTCATTCCAATTCACTGTGTCATTTTTTTGACAGTTGCATTTTTGATCCATCTTGACTTTAATGTCACAGAGCATAGAGAGTACAGTTTTTTTGAAAATTTCATCACTCATCTCTTTAAACATATAAATTTGTTATTTGTGGCCCTGAATGTAAATAATTCCGTACGTACCTTGGGTAGCTTTTGTATAAGACATTGAAGGCTTAGGCAATATTAGGTTTACTGCAAAGAAATAGAAGATTAGCAAATATGAAAATGTATGAAGCTTTAATTTGCTAGTACCAGTTCCTTCTCTGTTATTTGTAAACAATGAAGGGTCTTTGTTTAAGTTGGAAGATACACATGTTTTTAGCTGTTGAAGTTGAGTTCTGCATGCTCGAATTTTGTGAACACATATTTATTTCAGCTGTTGACAAATGTATTATATTAAAATAATTTAAACGTGATAAATTATTTGAGTACTATATACTAAAACTTGTTTAGTTACTCAATGATCTATTGGAAGAGTAGATATTGTCCGAATTAATTTTATCCATCAAGATCAAATCATCTAAACATTTACTTTAATTGAAATTACGCGATTGGAATTAATTCAACGGAACCATGTTTCTTACCATTCGAACTGCTTTGTCTGTCTGGGAAATCTTTAGTTAGCAATGAGCTTGAATTTTGCTCTGAGTCAGTGCCATTATATAAATGTAAGAATACAGGTAACGTCATGTTTGAAGATTGTACAGTCTCTATTTCATGGTAGAATTCACATATAAAATTATATTGAATAACTTATCGCCAGTGGCGTAACTACGTGGAATAACTGGGTCAAGTTGTCGCAAAAGGGCGACCACTGAAGGGGCGCCATTTCTATGACGCATTTTTAAAAATTGTTTTTCTTCTGAAACAGTGGGTGCCTTAGGGTAGGCGCAGTAGCGGCGCTAAGGGTGGGCTGAAGTGGGCTTTAGCCCCCCTGCATTTCTGAGAGGGGCCACATATTTATATTAAAAGGGCCACATATTCATAATTAAGAGGCCACATATTTTAATTTATGAATTTTCATTATCTCTAGAAATTTGTTTTATTGCCAAGAAACCTTTTTTCTGGAAAAAATCTTTCCAAATCAATTTGTTTACTCAAAAAGGTAGTAGACCATAAACATATGGATTCGGGAGGAAGGTAGCGGAAATTGAGATAAAGTTGAAAAGAAAGGGGCTTATGGGAATTTAGGGAAATATCCCAGGCATGCACGTGTCCCCTCCAGATCAGATACAAGGTCAGTAGGGGGTCCACAAAACGCGACGAGAGCCGCAACAATAAAACGACCTTGCTCTTCTCGCTTCCTGGAAAATTTTGGGTTTTTTCGATTTCACCACTTTTCCGAAATGTGGTCAATTCAAGGTTCCCGCTAAGGGCCACAAAATTCTTAGGGGCCACAAAATAATTAGCCCACCTGTGAAAAAACCTTAGCGCCGCTCCTGGGTAGGCGAGACAGGCCTACGTTTGTTTTCACTTAAGGGCTCTCAAATCGATTTGACGGGGCCGCGAAGAGTCCTCTTCAAGTCAATTTTTAAGATCCTTAATTAAAATAAAATATTTTAAAATAAATTCGTCTCTCTTCGGTTTATAAGTAGTATTTGCAAATTTTAATATTTAAGTCGACATATAGGGGGACCCACAATCGAGGAGCAGGGGGTCTACAATGCAGAAACATTATTTAATTATTATAAGCCTACACCTAAAATGCTTCTGGCGCCGCACATACTCTGAAAGAAATTCGCGGTTGCGGAGCGGGGTGCCTTGTTTCAAGTTGTTCCAGGGCGCTTTACAAGAGTTACGACACTGCTTATCCCTACTTAGTTCATATCTATAATTTACCATTATCGGAAAACGTTGAAACATTTTTTCTAAACACAGGCAAGTGTGATTGTGAGTTTTCCACTAGCAAAGAACTTTCGTTTGGCGTCAACACTTTAGGTACCTTTTTGGTTTTCTTGCTAGAAACTTCAAAAACTAAACAAAAAAGATGAGAGATATTAATTCGAATTTATTTTTTGTTAAATAATTAAAAAAACCACGTTTCTTCTTTGACGTGTGATTGTTCTCGTCAGTTTCTGGTTCGGAAGAATCATCGCTTGAAGATACAAAGCGATTTACCTAAAAACTGGTTTAATTAAAATTTATAAACTTGAACTTTTAGTGTAGTAATGTTCGAATGTTAACATAAACATAATTAGCTAGGCTTATACCCTAGGCACCACTACAGGCCCACGTCAGCATGCGACATGTTACATGGATATAACGCGAAACGTTACAGTACAGCAAGTCGCCCCAATTGTAATATCAGTTTCACATCAAGTTGTAGTTCAAGAAACCAAAATAGCTCCAAGTAAAGAGTTGCGTGAATTTAACTCCAAGTAAAGAGTTGCGTGAATTTAACTCCAAGTAACGAGTTGCGGGGATATAACTCCAAGTAACGAGTTGCGTGGATTTAACTCCAACTAACGAGATGCGTGAATTTAGCTCTAAGATAATGAGTTAAGTGGATTTAGCTCCAAGTAATGAGTTGCGTGGATTTAGCTCTAAGAAAATGAGTTAAGTGGATTTAACTCCAAGTAATGAGTTGCGTGGATTTAGCTCTAAGATAATGAGTTAAGTGGATTTAACTCCAAGTAATGAGTTACGTGGATTTACCTTTAGTCTCTAGGTAATGAGTTACGTGGATTTAGCTCTAAGATAAGGAGTTACATGGATTTAACTCCAAGTAATGAGTTACGTGGATTTACCTCTAGTCTCTAGGCAATGAGTTACGTTGAATCGTGGTTTTAGCTCCTAAGTGTTTAGTTCTAACGAGGAGACGACCCGAGGTGGTTCTCACCGATTTTGTTCAAACTTGGGGTATAGTTAGACCTATATGTAAGATGAAACAGCTACAGGGAAAAGTTACGCTGGGCTTCCGTTTTGCCATGGCAACCAAAAATGTTTTTGACAACTTAAAACGGAAAAAATCCAATGGAAAATAACATAGGAAAATGCAAAATTAAAAAAAAATTAAATATATATATTTTTTTTAAATTAAAAAATAGTAAATTTTACGTTTGTGGAGTACTATGCACTAATGAAGGGTGGTAAAACTATTTAAAAAGCTCGAGCTAAATTGAATTAATACGTCGTAATTTTAAGAATAATACACAATATTGGTAAAATGTATGCTGTAATAACTTCCATATATTTTCGCCAAGAAATCTAAAAAATTATATATAACAATGTCGGAGCCATATCAACAAGCTTTTTATATTTTGATAGAAATTCGTCGCCATTTTGCAAAATGGCGGATATAAATATAAATCGCGGCGCGATATATTCGGTACTTTGTATCCGTTTACCCTGAGATTTTCTACGTTGCCTTATCTGACCGAGTGAATTAGTAAGTATAGATTTTAATAGGAATCCGTCGCCATTTTGCAAAATGGCGGATATAAATATAAATCGTGGCGCGATATATTCGGTAATTTGTATCCGATTACCCTGAGATTTTCTACGTTGCCTTATCTGACCGAGTGAATTAGTAGTATAGATTTTAATAGGAATCCCTCGCCATTTTGCAAAATGGCAGATATGAAAACATGGTGCGATAAGTTCCGTAATTATTCGTCTATTAATTTGAAATTTTTTACGTTTCATGATCTGCCCGAAATAAATAGTTCTATAGCTTTTCCATAATAATCCGACACCATTTTGAAATATGGCGGATATAATTATAACTTAAGCTGTCATAACTACCTATATTATTGGTAATTGGAAATTATTGGTGATTCGGGCAATACTTGTTGATTCGGGAAATTCTTGGTATATCTGGAAATTAGAAATTCAATAAAATATTGGTAAGTGGGGAAATTATTATTATGCAAATAAATAAAAAGGGCTTATTTATGAGGTCTGATAATGTAAATCGGTTAATAATATAGGTTCATGTAGGTATGAATATATATCAGAGAAAATATGTATAAGCAAAACTATAAGACTTTATAAGATGATTGGTTAAATTATAGGATAAAAGGGATTTTACAGGTATTATAGGACCTCTGGGGGAGGGGCAGGTAAAGTAAGAAATTTAAATTAAACTGCACCATGTTTTCATATCCGCCATTTTGCAAAATGGCGAGGGATTCCTATTAAAATCTATACTACTAATTCACTCGGTCAGATAAGGCAACGTAGAAAATCTCAGGGTAATCGGATACAAAGTACCGAATATATCGCGCCGCGATTTATATTTATATCCGCCATTTTGCAAAATGGCGACGGATTTCTATCAAAATATAAAAAGCTTGTTGATATGGCTCCGACATTGTTTTATATAATTTTTTAGATTTCTCGGAGAAAATATATGGAAGTTATTACAGCATACATTTTACCAATATTGTGTATTATTCTTAAAATTACGACGTATTAATTCAATTTAGCTCGAGCTTTTTAAATAGTTTTACCCCCCTTCATTAGTGCATAGTACTCCACAAACGTAAAATTTACTATTTTTTAATTTAAAAAAATATATATATTTAAATTTTTTTTAATTTTGCACAGGGGGGACCCTTAGAACTTGTCATTTTCCTATGTTATTTTCCATTGGATTTTTTCCGTTTTAAGTTGTCAAAAACATTTTTGGTTGCCATGGCAAAACGGAAGCCCAGCGTAACTTTTCCCTGTAGCTGTTTTCATCTTACATATAGGTCTAACTATACCCCAAGTTTGAACAAAATCGGTGAGAACCACCTCGGGTCGTCTCCTCGTAAGTAACGGCGGCGTGTAGCTCGCAAATTAACTCAAAAGGAATCCCTAATAAGTTTGAACCTATTAACAGGTAGAGTCCCTCTCACTTAAAGGTAGTACAAAGGTGCATTTAAACATGGCAACGCCATTGCTTCGATATATATCAAAATCATCAGCTTAAAATAGCTAATTTGACTTCAATATTGTTCAGGCCCAATTCATGTGGTCACTAATGCAGAGTGCGTAAAACGTACGAAATTAGCTCAGGAAGGATATAATTAGAAGTCCGGTCAAATCGAGATTAATTAGTTTAACCAGAATGTATTTATATATAATTAGTGGGAACGTTGAGCGCCTTACTTCCCGTCGTGTACGGGATAGCGAGACAAACGCTCGGACAAACGTCACCGGCGTTTGATTCCATTGCGTCGAGTGACGTAAATATTACTGAACCAATGAAAGGCCGGAACTTTCGGATTTATTTAAATTGGCGGAGCGTACTGGGGGGACCAACGGGTGGATTGAGAGAAACGCCAAAAAGTCTCGACAAACATTCTCCCTAGGTAGAAATAAATACATACTTGGTTTAACTTCTATAATCTCGAAGTATATATCTCAATATGAATCGAAAAACTGTTGTGAAGTAGCCCAACAATACAATTATCCTAGGATAAATTATAATAGGACTTTCCATAAATTAACATTGGCCTCCTTGTTTTGATGTTGTTTCTACGTCACCGGTGACGTATCGATGACGTTTTACTACGAAAAAGACTGGACGCAACAATAAATTAGACAATTAAAGGCAACCTGTTTTTAAGTATAGTCTGAATTGAACTTCTACATATTTCGTGACGAATGAGCAACTTAAAAAAATTCAGCATGCGTATCTTATTTTATGGAAAGGTCAACTGTTATGATTTGTCTAGTTAATTAAAAAATGCATTGTACACTTTTCCCACATTATCTAGTAAACGCAACGTCGAGGCCGGAAAAATCTAGTATTTTCCATAGAATTTTCCCGGTGGATCTTTTCAATTTGAAACACGGAGTATAGGTAAATGTATGTTCCGTAGAAAAATCATGTGCAACAGATTTAGGCTATTTCGATTTACATCGGAAGACATACAAACAAAACTATCATATTAGTTCTTCCCACTTATTCATAATTATGTCATACCCCTTAGGCCGAGGCCTATATTTCCAAGAAGCATAAGCCTTGTCATACAAACTCGTAATTTCGTAAATATAAATCTTACCTCTTCCGAAGTTGAAAGTATTTTGAAACTGAATTTAGATTGATTTGGAAATGTATAATTAAATTTTTAGTGTAAATTAGTAACGTGAGGCCGAATGTACACGTAAATTAAAGAATTGCAGAAGTTCCAAGACCGAAACCACGCCGAAACTTTAATTTGTAAGGGGAAAAGCTTACTCACTAAATATTGTATGAAAACCGCCCAAAAACCGCCTAGCGCATTTCAAATACCTACCTAGGGCAAATTTTGGAACCTGTTATATATCCTTGAGAATTGTCATTGTTGTTATAGCGGATAAATACTCCCACTAACACTATTGTGCTCATATTTTCATTAAAAACAAGATAAACAGTTTTTAAGCCAAATTTAATAATATATCTAACGTGTCAGTTGAAATATATTTTCTGAGGCTCATTTACCGACTATGACAGATTAAGAAATATTTCACCTAATACCGACAGAAAAAGGACCTCATGAAACGGTCGCAATTGGTTAGCGTCCGAACATCTCTATACATTCCACTTCCTAATATTTGGTAACTATAGATCTCGAATGGACTATAAAAAACAGTAGGCATTTCGTCGGTTTCCGACCCTCACCATTCGTTCAATTTATTTCCAATTGCCGACCAGAAACGGACTATAATAAACGTAGGCAATTGGTTGTCGGCCGACAATTGACATTTATTCAAATTGCATCCTTTTGCCAACCAGAAATGGACTTTAAAAAACGTCGGCATTTGGTCGGCATCCAATCTTCACCATACATTCAATTTCCTTTCAATTGCCGACTAAAACGAACTATAATAAACGTAGGCAATTGGTTGTTGGCCGACAATTAACATTTATTCAAATTCCTTCCATTTGCCGACCAAAAATGGGCTTTAAGAAGCGTAGGCTTTTTGTCGGCTTCCGACCATCACCATTGATGTAATTTCCAACCATTTTCCGACCAGGACCGGACTTAAATACACGTAGATATTTGGTCGTTTGTCGATAATCACCATTTATTCCAATTCCTTCCATTTGCCGACCAAAAACGGACCTTTAAAAAACGTCGGCATTTGGTCAGCTTCTGGCCGTCACCAGACATTCAATTTCCTTTCAATTGCGGACTGGAAATGGATTATAAAAAGGTAGGCATTTGGGCGGCTTCCGACCAACACCATTCAATCAATTTCCTTCCATTTGCAGACTAAAAACGGACTTTAAAAAAGTAGGCTATTGGTTGTCTGCCTACGTACAACATATATTCAAATTCCTTCCATTTGCCGACCAAAAATGGGCTTTAAGAAGCGTAGGCATTTTGTCGGCTTCCGACGATCACCACTGATTTAATTTCTTACCATTTGCCGACTAAAAATGGGCTTTAAAAAACGTAGGCATTTGGTCCTTTGCCGATAATCAACATTTAGTCAAATTCCTTCCATTTGCCGACCAGAAATGGCCTTTAAAAAACGTAGGCATTTTGTCGGCTGCCGATTATGACCATTTACCGACCTTACTACCATTTACCGACAAATTTTGGACCAGCCTGTGCTGCTGGGGTTATTGTTTTAGTTAAAAAATTATGAAAGGGATAAAAAGGGATTTATTAGAACCAACAGAGAGGGAGAAATGAGATTGTCCAAGTGGAATCACTGGTTCACGTGTATCTAAGTGGTAATTTGTATTTAGATATTTAAATTACTGGGAAGAAACTCAAATTAACGTTTAATATTCTGATTATAATAAAAAGTAAATATTGTATTATTCTAACATAACTCCAAACTGTTAGAATGAAAATATATTTTGGCCTTTGAACAATATCAATTTAGTATTCTCCTAATGCATTCCCTTTCCACCTTCTCTTCTTCGCTATTTTACTGAGTCTTAAGTCGGTGTAAAAGTTAATTACTTTAGGGACCAGGAAATTTAAATGATATAGTTAAAACCAACCTCTTGGTCAACCATGTGATCATTCAAACATGGGAGAAGTGTTTCATCATGGTAAAATATGATCATGGTTGAGGCACCTTCGAACCAGCAACTCAATTTTTAAGGTAAGGCATTTATTTGAGGCACCTTGGTTTTCCCGTTTAAGGCTTCTTATGCGTTTTTCCTTTATTTGAAGAATTTCAACAACACTCTCAGATGGATGAATTAACCCTTCATGATTCCGTAGAATATTATTAGGCCTTTCGTTGTTAATCAATAATCATGTTGGCGATATTTATCCCTTCTTCCTGCACCAGCTCAAGCAACATTACCAATGACCAAAGTATATCCTTAAATATAAGCTTAATTTAGAAATTTTCCATTTAATTTTAGTTTAATTTTTTCCCAGGTTTTGTAATTTGGTGTATATTTTAATTGTATTTGTGGATTCCTTTGCTCCGTGCTTTACTCTTTTCAAAATTACGTTCTACTTTTTGTAGCAATTTTCATGTATCAACATTATTTTTCTTTCAGTTTGATCTCATTTATTATTATGTATTATTATGTTGTATATTTTTGGTATGTTTGTACACAAGCCGGGAACGTTTTAACATTAAATAAATAAAATTTCAAAATTGGCACTGCATTTTTCCTTAGAGTACTCTTATTTTCGTGTTTGCACGAAAAGCAGACTGATCAAAATGAACCCCGCAAATCGCGTCTTCCTGTTGTGGACCAGGTATCGCATCTAGAGGTCGGCGTTCGATTAACTTTTATCCATGGATAAAATAAGATCGGCGATATTTAAATAATATTTATTTAAATAACCAATATTTGAATAATAATTTTAAAATGTTTAAATAATCGAAAGTGGATAAGCCTATTATTTAAACAAAACAAACAATTATTTAAATAAATACCATTTTAATTCAAATAAATGCTTGGTTGCGTAAAAAACATAATTAAATAAGTTAAAATTATATTCTTTTTACCAACTTTGGTTAAATAAATCGGAAATTTTGTGGATAATGAATAAACAATTCCGAGCAATATTAAATTCGCATCATGCTGCCTTATATCCTCAAGCCATTTCTTAACTAAAGTCGGTCTTTTAATTGGTAATCTAAATATTAAATCATTGATTCAGATAAATCCCTTCTATTCCTTATTTCTTATTATACAATTACTTATGCATTGAACATTTTTGTTTCTACCGGTATTAACACAACGTTTCGACCCATTATGGTGTTTATTAAACAATTACAATAGCTTATTAAACAATTACAATAGCTTATTAAACAATTACAATAGCTTATTAAACAATTACAATAGCTTATTAAACAATTACAATAGCTTATTAAACAATTACAATAGCTTATTAAACAATTACAATAGCTTATTAAACAATTACAATAGCTTATTAAACAATTACAATAGCTTATTAAACAATTACAATAGCTTATTAAACAATTACAATAGCTTATTAAACAATTACAATAGCTTATTAAACAATTACAATAGCTTATTAAACAATTACAATAGCTTATTAAACAATTACAATAGCTTATTAAACAATTACAATAGCTTATTAAACAATTACAATAGCTTATTAAACAATTACAATAGCTTATTAAACAATTACAATAGCTTATTAAACAATTACAATAGCTTATTAAACAATTACAATAGCTTATTAAACAATTACAATAGCTTATTAAACAATTACAATAGCTTATTAAACAATTACAATAGCTTATTAAACAATTACAATAGCTTATTAAACAATTACAATAGCCCATTAAAAATAATCTTTTTACATTAATTTACTTTGTCTAATAAATCACTGAAACTTCGAGACGCGTTTAGTTTGCTAAGCCTAAAGGCTAGTTCCCACTTAGCGAAAAATGCAGTTTTCGGGAAGCGAATTGACGCATGCGAGTAAAATTTAGTGAAGCTCAAAGCTGCGACGAAAATTAAATTCGTCGCGAAATTCTCGAAAATTTTGCGGCAATTTCGCGCAAAACAACGTCGCTCGAAAGTAAAATCCACGTAGCTAAATACACAAATCAGAATGATATACGTGGATTTTGCTTTCAGGCTTTAATGATTCCCACCGCTAGAGATAGATGGCAACGTTTCAGATTTGAAGCTAAAGTTTTGTCCCGCGAGTCCGCGACTACCAGATTTAAATTTTACCTCTATTTATTCCCAACTCAATGAGAATTACAATTACAATCAAAGACTATATTATATAAGCTATCGCTATAGCGATAGTTTATATAGTCTTTGGTTTCAATGTGCCTTTTTCAAAACAAATTTTTCAAAATTGAGAACCCTATAATTGGTCAGTGGCGCCATCCAATGTTAGCTGCGGAAACTATATCCTATGAAAATGACTTTTTCCAATATTTTGAAAGCTATAGATGGGGCCACCGTATAATGATAGGGTTGACGGCTGAGTGCGCCGACCTGAAATTTTAGAATTTGTTTCGCGTAACCACGACCAAGGACTATGTAATTCTAGCGGTACTATTATCTTGCTATAATGCTATTACCAGTAACCAATTCAATGGTAACGACTGAGTAGTGATGCCAGGTCACGAATATTGAATTTTCATTTCCGACCCTTGAAATTCCCCTTTTTAGATTAAACTTTTCCTAGTTTTCCAAAACACTAAAAACAATGATATTTGCGTAAACAAATTACTTGGGACGTTGTAAAACCAAAATAACAAATGTCTTAAAAAATAATACTTTTATTTTCATCTCGCTGTGAATAAAAACTAGGAACAATTTTACCAGTATAAAAATTAGTTTGTACCAGTGTTGGAAATAAGCTTTTTAAATGTACTGGTCAATATGACATTAGTTCTTTATCGTTTGACTACGACACCTGGTGAAATAAATTCAATTATGGGAAATCACATTTTACCCAGAGTTCTTTGAAATTTTTTCACAAATATCGTCTGCTTAGGAATAGTTTTTTTTGTGCATGGTTTTGAAATCATGAAGAGCTGATTGAATACTAATCCATTCCTCTTTCAAAGTCTTGTCCCTTGTAGCTGTTTTTCCCACAACCGATAACACAACATCTTGTTCCTCCCCTTTTGGGAGTTTCTGAAGAACTGAAAATAATATACTATCATTAAAAATTGAACATTCAATAAAATAAGCGAAAATATTTATTATTAATTATCTGTTTTGTCTCTCCTTCTCCTTTGAAAATCGTATTTTACGCCTTCACTGATTAAGCCTTTCCGATAACTTACGTAGCAGACAATTTATACGGTCCTAGCTAAGCAGACGGAAATCACGAAAATGTTGATACCCATAATACTTAGCGAATCCCCAGTAGATGGGCCATTTCAAACGATAAAGAACTTATAGTTCTTTCAAAGAGTATAAAAACTATGTAACCTAGAGATATAATGACGGTCGAAAGCAGTAAAGGAAGTTGTAGCAACCGGGGGGAAGGCACTCAGTGAATTTGCACTTCAAATTTCGGTACCGCAGCGCCACTACGGCAGTTTTTAGTACAATAAATAATAATACCGGAGAAAAATGGCAGTTACGGTGTTGCGGAGGTGCTAAATTTGGCATTTTGGATATTTAATTGTCTAATATCTGTCAATTCAAAAAAGTGACAGTAATTGGTTACTGTGTCGTGATTTTTTTTGTTAGAATTTGTGGATTCGTTGTTTCGGTGTTTATTTTCAAAAAGTGAAGAATAAGGCGTTTGTTCTCTACCGTTGCCAAGTCCTAAAGGTAGCCAAGTCCTTAAGGAATTTTCAAGAATGTTGAACTAAATCAAAATGTTTGCCACTTAAAACTGCCGTAGTGGCGCTGCGGTACCGAAATTTGAAGTGCAAATTCACTGAGTGCCTTCCCCCCCGGTTGCTACAACTTCCTTTACTGCTTTCGACCGTCATTATATCTCTAGGTTACGTAGTTTTTATACTCTTTGGTTCTTTATCGTTTGAAATACATGATCCGAAATTATCAACGTCCTATGCCTCTATACTCGAAAGCACTGTTACCTGGGTACACTACCAGAGGCAGGGATTTTTCTACGTCCTCCGGAAATATAATCCCCCAAAGAAAGCGATTGCTCTTTAGAAATTTTTGCTGAGAGTAAAGTTTAATATATTGATTGACACCAAAACAAACTACAAACGTAAAAGAGCTTGTAAAATATTTACTATTTAAATAAATACATTTTTTTACCTAAAATTTAAATTTAAAGTAACAGGGTGACCTCACTATCTCGACCATTGGCTATGGTTGTAACAACGGTTTATTTGCTAAAAAGGACATGGCAACACTGTTTTAAAATAATACATAACCAAAGACTAGCGATTGGACAGAAAACCTTTGATTTTTCTATGTAAATTAACACGTTGATTTTCCTGTACGAGCTTCAGTGCAAAGTCCGTACGTTAGTTGTTGCGTGGGTGCGATTATTGATAAGTAGCACAGCTAAAACCACTGTGGACGATTAACGCCATCTACTGATCAGTTAATGAAGTTCCGCGTATGAGTATTATTGTTAAATGCCGACCAATTTACTGCCCCAGGTAACAGTGATTTCGAGTATAACACGGGAGGCAAGTTCCCATTCCCCCCTCTTTTTAGTAAGGAGGAGAAAACCCCCCTCGAAATTCCGCCTCTCCCGATTTCACCAAGGCTACTTGAGTACGCCACCTGGCTATTGATCTTTCCTCTCACTAGATGTCTAAGTAATCTACCCGTGATGCACTAGAATTTTTCCTCTCCCGCGGGCGGGCTGAAATCCGTTCAGTTTTTATTTCCTCCCTCTTCTTGTACTCGATTAAGGAGTAGAAATAAGTCAAAATCCGCAATTTCATTGGCTGTGAGAAGCTGAGAGCACAACGCTTTTATCATTTTCTCTTTTCGGTATAGAATTATGCTTTTAATTATAAATAAACTGGTCATTACGACCAGTGAACCACCCAGATTCTATTTAATTTACTGGGCATAGCCCAAAATAAACTGGTCTTTGACCGACGCCACCGCCTTATTTCCAACAATGGTTTGTGCAAGGGATAGAGCGAGGAAACGTCGTTCGGACTAGTTCTTGCAGGCCAGTTATTTAGCAGACGACTATCCAAATTGCCAAAAAAAATGCATGGTGCCAGCTAACCCGAACCCGACCAAATACTTTTGATTTTATTGCCCATTTGCCAGTTTCACGGCAGCATTCTAGTTACCTATGAGATTTCTATGGTGATGTCAGATTGAGGAAAATATCCCACATCTAAGGAAAATTTTACCCCTAAAACGCTAAAACGGTAAAAAGGGAAAACCGACCAAAAATTAGCAAAATCTAAGGAAATTCAAGGGCAAAAATTATTTTATTCAAAGCTAACATAAAAAATGGCACACCTTCATAAAATCAAAAGGGACGGTAGTCCCTATGCAAGGTCCGAGTATAGAGTAGAGCACCTACCCGAGCACTTGCTATATTATCTCGAGTCAGAATGAAGCCGATTTTACCCCCTCGTATCTCAAAAACTATAATTCGTATCAAAACAAGTGATGTATCGTTTGAAAGGTTACAGAAACGCGACAAACATATACGAATTCCATCGAACAGGGTAATGGCGCAAAGTAAGGCTTAATTTTTCTTCTTCTTCCATCTTCTCCTCACAGACCGCTCTACAGCAAAAACTACTGAACCGATTTAAATGCAATTTGGGATACAGTTTTAAATTAAGCTCCCATTGTGTCCTTCCAAAGGAGAAGTTCATATCTGGTATAGTTCTTGAGATACGATGGCCAATGTACATTTTAGCGAGTCGGTAACGAAACCATGGAGTAATAAACACATAAGAAGTACTAAATCGGAGCGACCAGCGATTTAAAAAAAATTAATGCAAATGGTTTGAGGGTTGATTCTAGGTGAAAAAGTGGCGCTGTGTTCGAAAAAATAGTCTTAAAGGTTAAAATGCCCGATATGACGGATATACTTGAAACATATTTATAGTTGGATTGTAGGAAAAAAGGGGCACTGAGTTCGACAACAATAGTCTTGCGAGTGTCAGGGTGGTGGTTGTCCGTCCAGTTTATGACGTTTATGGGAATATAATTCCAGAAATAGATTAAACATTTGAATGCTACTGATTTATAGGTTGTTTCTAAGTGAAA
Source organism: Leiobunum rupestre (assembly GCF_980474605.1). NCBI lineage: Eukaryota > Metazoa > Arthropoda > Arachnida > Opiliones > Sclerosomatidae > Leiobunum > Leiobunum rupestre. The sequence continues at coordinate 85,978,725 of NC_143384.1, forward strand.
GAGGGGCAGTGAGTTCAAAGTGTCTCGCCAGTGTCAGGGTCGGCAGTAGGGATGCAACAGATAACCGGAACTGGGACCAGCACCGAGAAGAACCGATTAACTTCTAGGAACCGGAACCGAATTTTCATAACTTTATTTACCAACATTTGGTACTTAAACTTCCAAATTTACTATTAGTTTTTCATATAAGCTACGTATTCTCAAATGTTTGCTTTAAAAACTGGCATAATCCGGAAATAAGCGATAGTTTTAGTTTTATTTTCTTCAGTCGGAAAACTCGACACAATTTCACAAATGTAGCAAAGACCACAAAAATATTTGTCGTCTACTGCTACTAGTGTGCCTCCCGAGCAATTATTTAGCGCGGTAAAGTTAATGTTTTACTGGCTTCAAATATTTCTTTATGTTTCAACAGGCGCGCTCAAAACTTTATAAATACAACCACAATAACCGTCGCATAAATATCCAAACAACGTACATAATGAAAGTAACACACTGAAGTTTGAAAAGTATCGAGACACGTGTTTTATAGCAGATCGTTAAACCTTGTAAATTAATAACTAAGTTGTGTTTCTGATTCTAAAGTTTTGAAGGTAAGGCTAATTCGTTTGCATAATATAATCGCTGGCCTGGGTAGATTTTGTCTAGAAAATCTGAAATTTCAACTTATGCATTTGCTTACCTTTCGCAAATGACAATGCTTATTGAACGAAATAATATGGACTCCATTTTGAACGATATACTCAACTGAAATCAAAACGAGTCATACAAATCCCGTCTTTATATTTTTCAATGAGGGGCGTAGGAACCAGGGGGGCAATGCCCCTCCCTAGAATTTTGCTGGGAGGGGCAACTAATGTTATGGCCCCTTCAATTTTTTGGTCAGTTGAAATCTTTAAAAGCTCAAATTTTAAATTTAAAAGCTTATAAAGCTCAACTGTGTCTTTTCCCGCCAATTTACATTTTAGTCAAACAGTAGCACACTCCTTTAAAAATTCCAAACCATTATCATTTAATTATTGTGGATTTGTGTATCTTAAATTCATAAACGACTCTAAAGACTAAAATACACTTCGTATGATAACTGTCGTTACTGTTAATGCCTTAATGACATTCGCGACCGATTACTCACTCTACATCGGGGGCCAAGCTCCTAGACCTCCGTTTCGTTTCTCTTTGCCCCCTCCAACTTCTAAAACGGTCCTACGCCCCTGAGGAGCGGACTGGAAGGCAATGTCTCCCCAAACCTTGAAAGTAAATCATCCCCCCCCCCCCCCACCTCCATCTTGAAACGATGAAACCGTGAGAATTTTCAAACAGAAGATTTCATTTTAGAAATAACGCTCTTACGTGAGTTCCCTACGAGAGAATAGAAGCAATAATTTTTTAATTATTTTACATTAAGTCATCTAGATCGCGATTCTGGTCGGACTTGGGAGTCTGAACTCCAGACTTCCGAGTTCTACCAGCACCTTTGTATTTAATGCTCTAGACGCTGATTGCCGTGATTTATCTTAATCGTTTCACTTAGGGCTTAAAGCCATTTTTAACCGTTTTATATATTTAACATGCAAGTACGTGTTAAATCTAATTGTAGAAGTCGATACATGTTAGCCCTAACTCTAGATGCCGATAATCGCGACTCGGCCTCAATGATTATAAGGGACCCCAAAAACAGTTTCGCGGGAGGACCCCGAACCCATAGCTACGTCACTGAGAAAGCTACTATTTTTTAAATAAATTTATCAAAAACCAATTTTATATTCTAAATAAATAAATGTGGTGGATTTTATTTATCTTGAACTTCATTAGAATTGCTTGTGTATTTAACAGTAATTAATACTAAACACACTGGAACCGTATAGGAACCGTTTAGGAACCGGAACCGATCAGTTCTTAATTTTAAGAACCGGAACCGTAACCGGAACCGATAAAGCAAAAATTTATGAACCGGAACCGGATCCGGAACCGAGATAGTCCAAAAAAGTGGAACCGTTGCATTCCTAGTGGGCAGTGAGCCACCAGAGGGCGGTAAACCATGCCAATTTTCCGGTTACGGTTCCGGTTCTCAAAATTTAGAACCGATCGGTTCCGGTTCCTAAACGGTTCCTATACGGTTCCAGTGTATTTAGTATTAATTACTGTTAAATACAATTCTAATTAAGTTAAAGATAAATAAAATCCACCACATTTATTTATTTAGAATACAAAATTTGTTTTTGATAAATTATATTTAAAAAATAGTACCTTTCTCAGTGACGTAGCTATGGGTTCGGGGTCTTCCCGCGAGACTGTTTTTGGGGTCCCTTATAATCATTAAGGCCGAGTCGCGATTATCGCCATCTAGAGTTAGGGCGAACATGTATCGCCTTCTACAACTAGATTTAACACGTACTTGCATGTTAAATATATAAAACGGTTAAAAATGGCTTTTAGCCCTAAGTGAAACGATTAAGATAAATCATTTGTGAAATGTAAGCAAATGCATAAGTTGAAATTTAAGATTTTCTAGACAAAATCTACCCAGGCCAGCGATTATTTTATGCAAACACTTTGAACTCACTGCCCCTCTTTCACTTAGAAACAACCCATAAATCAGTAGCATTCGAATGTTTAATCTATTTCTGGAATTATATTCCCATAAACGTCATAAACTGGACTTATTTATCGACAAGCCGTATGGCGGACAACCCCCACCCTGACACTCGCAAGACTATTGTTGTCGAACTCAGCGCCCCTTTTTTCCTACAATCCACCTATAAATATGTTGCATACATAGTTTTCAAGTATATCCGTCATAGCGGGCATTTTAACCTTTAAGACTATTTTTTCGAACACAGCGCCACGTTTTCACCTAGAATCAACCCTCAAATCTTTTGCATTTATTTTTTTAAATCTCTAGTTGCTCCGATTTAGTACTTCTTATGTGTTTATTATTTGGATTTTGTAAGAGACTATTTAAGTGATCGGGTTAATTTTATAAAATGTAATGGTGTTGTCACAGATGTTAATTACCCTGTTAAGTGTGGCTTACCGCAAGGATCTTCATTAGGACCATTATTTTTTAATTTAAACATTTACGATCTCCAATTTTATGTTATTCACGCTAATATCTATCAATTCGCCGACGACAATAAAATTGGCCGCGCAATAAGAAAAATCACAGATTGTCACTTACTTCAAAATGACTTGAACTCTTTAAATAATTGTTGCTCAATAAACAATTTGCCGATAAACCCAACTAAATCGGTACTTGTATCGTTTAGTAGGAAAACCAATACGATTAGGAATTCATATCACTTGAACGGAATAGCTGTATCTCGACATGATAGCACCAAAGACTTGGGTGTTATATTTGACAAAGACCTGTATTTTCACAGTCAAATTCATAAAACATTAGGTTCCTGTAAACGCTTGTTGGGTGTAATACTCAAACTCGCGAAAAATATAAAATCTTCTCGTCATTTTGTTTTACTATTTCATGCCCTTGTTCGCTCAAGAGCGATGTTTGGTTCCTTAGTTTGGGGTCGTTGTAGCGACTACCTTTTGTTAAAAATTTAATCAATTCAAAGAAAATTTATCGACAATCTTTATTTCTTCTTTTTGAAAAACACTCGTAAATTCAATTTTTTAAATATGCTCAAAGATTTTGGGTTAAACACATTGTACAATTCTCGTAAGCAAGTGGAACTTGCATTTTTGTACAAATTAGTGAATAATATAATTCCCTGTCCTAACCTATTATCACAATTAAATCTGTCTGTTCCAAACTACGCAATTCGAAACACAAGTTTGTTTAAAACTAAAATTTGTTTATTGGACCCCGTTAACCGAATTCAAAAAACAGCTAATAAGTATGCTTCCAGGATTGATATATCTTCCTGCAAAATTTCCGACCTTAAAAACTTAAATTTTTCATAACTATTATTTCATTTTTATGTTACTTCGATTTAACAGAATATTCATTGTTTTTTTTCTCTGTTTTCAAATGTTGTTAAATCTATTGAACGATAACCTTTTATGTAATCCTTCTATGTGTTCTATTTGTAACAAGCGTGTATTAACTTGCTAATACTCCATGTATTGTTTTAATACACATTAAACACTCTTTTCATTTCATTTCATTTCATTACTCCATGGTTTCGTTAACGACTCGCTAAAATGTACATTTGTCGCCGTATCTCAAGAACTATACCAGATATGAACTTCTCCTTTGGAAGGACACAATGGGAACTTAATTTGAAACTGTATACCAAATTGCATTTAAATCGGTTTAGTAGTATTTGCTGTAGAGCGGTCTGCGAGGAGAAGATGGAAGAAAAAGAAGAAGAAGAACAATTAAGCCTTACTTTGCCCCATTACTAAGAAACGTCGCCTCAACCCTGTTCGGTGGAATTTGTATATGTTTGTCGCGTGCTTGTAACCTTTCAAACGATACATCACTTGTTTTGATACGACCTATAGTTTTTAAGATACGAGGGGGTAAAATCGGCTTCATTCTGACTCGAGATAATATAGAAAGTGCTCGGGTAGGTGCTCTATTTTATACCCTGACCTTGCATAGGGACTACCGTCCCTTTTGATTAATATAATTTATAAATATTTAATTAAATATAAGATAATATAATTTATAAATATTTAATTAAATATAAGATAATATAATTTATAAATATTTAATTAAATATAAGATAATATAATTTATAAATATTTAATTAAATCTAAGATTAATATAATTTATAGATATTTAATTAAATCTAAGATTAATATAATTTATAAATATTTAATTAAATCTAAGATTAATATAATTTATGAATATTTAATTAAATATAAGATTATTATAATTTATAAATATTTAATTAAATATAAGATTAATATAATTTATAAATATTTAATTAAATATAAGATTAATATAATTTATAAATATTTAATTAAATATAAGATTAATATAATTTATAAATATTTAATTAAATATAAGATTAATATAATTTATAAATATTTAACAAACACCCTTTAATATAAGGTGTCCACTAAAAAATGAACCAGGGCGAATATCTCAAAACATGTTTAAAGTACGATTTGGAAATTTTCAAGCCGTATACATGATATAGATGTAGATGACCTTGAACCATGTCTTCAAGGTCATCCAAAAACTAACCTGAGAACCGTAAGGGTTAGAAATTTGGTTCCAATTAGACACGTGTTCCACGTAACTTTTAAAGTACAAATAGCTTTGACCTGATCGGATTTGACTAATAGGAAGCCGAGAAATGCTAAATGAAAAACCAGAAGGTCGCTAAGTTGATAACGTGTCGAAAACGAGGTTCGGGAGCTGATAACTCTAAAGATACTCGTGTTAGAGTACTGAAATTTGCTACACATCCTCACCAGGATTGAGAAATTTCAATGACCTTGAACCATGTCTTCAAGGTCATCCAAAAACTAACGCGAGAACCGTAACATAACATTGAGAATTTATTTTTATAATTACGCAGGAATTATTATAATTCGAAGTTTCATTTAAATAATAAATTATCAATGTTATGACTACAGGCTATCAAGGTCCTGTTAAAAATTAGTTGACCTAAAATGCTACGGCACCGTCAACAACGGGTTAAATGTATCCCGTCAATAATGTGAACCAGATCAAGTCATTCTTAAATTGGATGTCCGAGGCCTAACCATTCGTGGCCTCGGTAGTCCAATGGTAGTGGCGTTGGGACGGTAACCCAAAGGTCGTAGGTTCGATTCCTACCCGAGGTGATACGATTTTTCTCAGTCACTCTGGTATGGAACAATACGCAGAGGTATTCCTTGATTTAAATGAAACTTCGAATTATACACAATATTATTTCAACTAACCAAATATTATTGGAATTTACTCAAAATTGTAAATGGTGCATTGGGTATTAGCCTAGCTGATTATTATTATTATTAAAAACACCAAATATAGTTTGTAATTCTCCCAATTTATATGAATGTCGACAATGTAATTTGAACTAATTTAATGTAATTCCATTTTACCCAAATAATACGTATTTACCTAAATGTATTCCTTTCCAAATTTAATGTAAAATTAATTTTAATTATTTCAGTTAAACCAATGATATAAGAACTTATCCAATATTATTTGAATTCGCCGAAATATACCCATTTTAAATAAATTTTCCGATAATTTTTCTAATAACAATCAAGAGATACATTGTTATGCGCTATTTTGCAAACGGCAGCTTAAAGACAGAATTTCCACAGAACTGGGGACTCAGCTTGATTTAGCTTTTGCGAATGCTGTCTTTCGGGAGAAGTCCACCGCAGACTACCGAGAGGCGTATTACTCTTTTCATCAAGCTGTTTGTTTTTCCGAATATTGATGTCATTCTCCCACGAATAGGTTTGATAAAATAAACACATTTTGGAGTTTTTTACCTCCGCATACATGTCTGTTTGTGTGTGTTATAACTTGTATATTGTCAAATATTTGTTATATAAGCTCGTGTGAGACTACTATTTGGGACTACCGGGCCCACTTGTTCCCAATAATTCTGGCTTTCTACCTACCCCTCGAATTTTCTCTCTGGCGTTTTCTTTTTTTCTCGGCCGTCGCGTGAGATACAACATTGCGCCCTCTGGGGGAAAAAAACCCCTCTCTAGCGGGCTCTTGCTGAGGCGGCTCTACAACCCAGTCAGAACTAGTTTTTTCTTCAGCGGTAGTTCCCACAACCATCGCTAGAGAGCGTCGCTAAAATATTTCATCTCGGGTCCGTCTCCGAGACTGGATACACCACGGTTTGGGGGGTAAAATTTAGAGAAGGGAAAGTCGCGTCTCTCGTTGACAGCGCGCGTTGGGAAAAGCGCCCGGCGCTGTGAACTCCTAGTCATGTCTCCTGCCCCCGCTTATAGCCAATGTCAAGGGAAAGTTTTATCCCCGGATGTTTCCTCCAAAACGAAACTTAAAGTGGACAGAAAACCTTTGACCCCCCGCAAACACGTGGAGCCAACGAAAGGCGACCTTTCTGACGCGTGAATCTCGTCATCATAGCTTCCACACGTTGGACACCTTCTTTCCTACAAGAGTTAAGTCTCATTTTTCGCGCCGAACGATACCCTTACTACACCTATATTACTTCTATACCTCTAAACCGTGTGCAAGTTTCAGCTCTGTCAAGTAAACATGGCTAGGGCTTTTGCAACAGGCCCTTAAGCTGCAAAGAATGCGACTATGGGGACAGAATCTCCGTCTGGCCATATTCTTAGTACATGAATAAATTCTTGCAATAATATGATTTATTCAGTTGTTAATAATCCATATTAAATATGTGCTCTAAGAAAATACCAATTTAATCACCGAGATAATATAAAATTCGAGAATGACATATTCTATTAATTTCTGTTCTGCAAAATTACATTCATGGGTATTTATTATGAATTTGCGAATATACATGACTTTTGGTGCCTAAACTACCCAAATGTTTGATATAAATATCCTAAAATAAACACATTTGAATCCCAGTTTAAGAATTTCTTTAAGTCGTATTTCCACTAATTTCAATAATTTAAAAGAATTATGTTCGTCGTGTTTTGCATATCTATTTCACCTTTGATACTTTCCATCTAAACGATAGGAAATCACATGGCCTCAACAGCTTTTGTATTGCTTTGCCCACCCGGGTCTCCTGAGAGTGGGTGGCGCCCGAGTTTTAATCCTTCAACTTATGATGGTATTTTATATATCTAACGATAGGAAATCACATGGCCTCAACAGATTTTCTATTGGTTTGCCCACCCGCGTATCCTGAGGGTGGGCGCCATCCACTCTTTAACTTAGGATGGCAATTTATATATCAAACGATAAGAAATCACGTAGCTTCAACAGTTTTTTTATTAGTTTGTCTACCTGTGTCTACTAAGGGCGTATGGGTTTGCCCACCCGAATACACCGATGTGGAACTAATATTACGGTCTGGGCCGACTTGTTATAATATAGATTTATTTTTATTATTTTAAAGTATATTTATTTTAATTTTTATAGTATATTTATTTTAATTATTTTAAAGTATATTTATTTTAATTATTTTAAAGTATATTTATTTTAATTATTTTAAAGTATATTTATTTTAATTATTTTAAAGTATATTTATTTTAATTATTTTAAAGTATATTTATTTTAATTTTGACTTGAACTATGCGCTACAGTTCTCCTCGCACGATTTATCACACTCGTACAACAGTCTTTACGAAACACTATATCAGATGTTCATGGCTGGAGCGACAGTCAAATCTTTCTGTCCTGGCTGGCTTCTCATCCCCAACGATGGAAGACGTTAGTATCAAACAAGATTTCCGAAGTTCAAAACGTACGATCCAGTGGCATCACGTTCCGGGTAAACTCAACCTTGCAGACTGTTCCTCGCGTGGAATTGACGCGATAGAACCTCGAACTCATCCGTTATGGTGGAATGGTTCAAATTGGCTACGAACAGACAGTCTAAACCAATGAATCGCCTGTTGAGGACGATCCCGAATGCAGCATTGAAGAACGAACCAAACCAGTCATTGCCCTGCATTTCAAGCGCGATATCAGCCTTCTAGAGCGATATTCCGCAATAACGAAGCTCATTCACGTTACAGCGTACGTTCAACCTTACCTTCGCAACAGCCGAACCATCCCGAAATCAAGAGAACTGAGCCCGTTAAGGAAGGAAGAGCACAATCACGCATTCAACCATTGTATCAAGGTCACGTATAGTCGTGTCACTTTGGAGGATAAATCAGGCAACTTGAAGATAAGAAATCCTTATCGGCCAAGAGCAGAATCCTGTCGCTGACGCCATTCCTGGACGTAAACGGTATCCTAAGAGCTGGCGGATGGGTTGACACGCCAAAATCAATCAGATCTATCCAGTCATCCTGCCTCGAAAAAGTACACTCACTGATCTCATTATCAAAACCGAACAAACCAAAACCTTACATTGCGGCCCACAACTAATGATGGCTACGCTACAATCGAAGTTCTGGATCATAGGTCTTCGTGAAGCTGTCCGTTTCCACGTCCGAAGGTGCTTGATATGTGTCTGACAACAGGCTTAAACGATCATTCAACTCACGGGCAATCTACCAGCTCCTCGAGTCAATCCCGGACGAGCGTTTGTCAAAGTCAGAATCGACTACGCCGGCCCATTCAGTCTTAAAGTCATGAAGGAACAAGGATGCCGATCTTTCAAAATCTAGATCGCCATATTTGCCTGTTTCTCAACCCGTGCACTGCATCTTTAATTGTGACATGTCAACTGCTGCGTTCTTGGCTGCCTTTCAGCGCTTCGTTTCCCGTTGGGGAAAATGCGGCGACATCTATAGTGACTGTGAGACGAACTTCATTGGAGCCAACAAAGAACTGAAATAAGTTATCCGAATTGTCTCAACTAATACGAAGGACCAGACCAAAGCACAATAGATGAGCAAAGAAGGAATTGTTTGGCACATTAACCCCCCCCCCCCCCCCCCGTGGCTCCTCTTTTTGGCGGCCTCTGGGAGGCAGGCGTCAAATCAATCAAATATCACCTGAAGAGAGTCATCGGGGAGACACGATTGTCTTTCGAAGAGATGCAAACACTGCTTTGTCAAGTGGATGCTTGCCTTAATTCCCGTCCACTTACGCCGATGACCTCAGATCCATCCGACCTAGCAGTTTTGCCTCTGAATGGAGACTCCTTGACGTCCATACCAGAGCCCGATCTCACTTCCATCTATCAACCGACTCTCTCGATGGCAGCTCGCGCCACAAATATTACAACACTTTTGCCGACGCTGGCGAGTCGAGTACTTGTCACGACTCCAACAACGTCCGAAATGGACCAAGATTACTAGCAATCTAAAAATCGAGGATTTGGTGCTGCTCAAGGAAGAGTTACCGCCCACCAAATGAAAGACAGCCAGATTCATTTAAATACATCCAGGAGCAGATCAACTTGTTCACGTCGTCACCGTCAAGACTGTTGCGGACAAGGAGTTCCGACGACCGATCACCAAACTCTGCCAATTAACATTTTAAGGTGGCCGGAATGTTCAGTCGCACGCGACCTCTTGTTTTTAACTAATGTAGCTCTTCTGTTTAAACGCTTATCATGTTTGATATAAGCATTTTTTAATACATCTAATTTTTTAACCCTTGTATAAAAACGACCGTAAATTAACAAATGTGGCAGTGCAGTTCGTATTTCGATCTTGATCATCTCTTAATTGTATATTTCTTTTTAAATTAAAGTTTACGTTTTTCAAACCATCGTAAATTCTGTGGTTATCTATCACGAACACCATAGAAATAATATTTTTGTACTAATTCTATGCTCCTAACCTAGCGATGGTTGAAAAGCTTTTTAACTATTAAATTAAAACAATCAATCTGACTACCTGGGGCTACTATTAATAACTTCCACTGGTTTAGTTTAATGAGTTGGACTTCGTAGTGCTTCTTAAATCAAACGTAACGCGTTGCGGTTTTACTCAATACATGATATTCTAATAGTTCCGGCAACTTACCTCGAAGATATCGTGTGTCAAACTAGCGTCATTAACGTGAGGTGTTCCATTTTAGCAATTTAAAATAGGTATATAATTTAGTTGAGCTTAATGCGCCGAAATATAATAGTCTACAATGGTAAATGGTTCTTGGACGACGTTATCAATTGCCTATTTTATATTTTAGCTTACTTTGCCGTTAATAGATGGCACTACGTTCCCCAGTAAAGTCATTAAATTTAAATTTCCCATCTGCTTTTAGTAGTCTTGAAAAGCGATAAGACTGAAAAAGCTGACCTTGGCAGCAGCATTCTACCCTGTGGGATTTCTATGGGCTTATTAGCTTTTTCAGTTAACGTAAGTCCCGTAACTGCCAACACAAAGTTCATAACCCTCAGTTAACTCCTGCCACGGAGATTACGATCAAACGGAAGAGCCCTTAGTGTCGTGTGGCGCCATCTTCGGATTAGTCGGAGTAAACATCTTCCCCTATTAAAATCTTGGTCAATGTAGAGACAAGGCGCTTCTCACTAGAACTTTTAATTATCGAGGGTCTGTATGTGACCAACGGCTTAGCCCAAGTAATCTTAATTAAATTTCTTTGGCTAAATACCACACTCGGTATTTAAATTTGAAGCCCCAATTTGTATTCCAACATTTGAGTAAGATACGCTCTGTCACAATCGGGTTTCATAATTATTTTCATAGGTGCACCGTGACCCCAATTCATTATCAGTTCACTTTACAGTTTTAGGCTATCAGCAGTGCGTCGCGGCCTGAAACCGTAAGATGGCTGTGTTATTTTTACAGGCTGTCTCCAGGAAAAACTTAGTAAAGGCCAATTTTGATGATTTCCAGTTGGTACTAACATTTCAGTACATAGGCGAACACCTACTGGAAAAGTTTCCAACTGCAAAAACAATTTCTAGATGAGTTAAAGCTGTAAATACTACTTACGCTACCAAAAGAAACAATGTTAATGAAAATAAAGAAACTGAAATATCTCAAATTTAATAAAATGTCATTCAATTTAACAATATTATCTAAAAAAAGGTTAAAAATGAAAAATAAGTCTTTGAAGACGTCTCCGAAATAAGTATTTTCAAGGCATTTGCTAACAGTACAAGCTTCGTTCACTGCTTGCGTTGAGTTAATAAAAATTTGCTTCCTCACACTTTCTCTAAAATTAAAACATGACATTAAAAAAAAATTATTCTTCACAAGTTTTCCACTTCATGAGGGACCTCGATCTTAAAAGCTGTGTCTGGGTTCCTTGGGACACCCTCGTTATGGTCCCCAACTGGGCGATATTCCAACTCTTCTCTAGTTACGACTGTCGCAATCGGAACTTGGTCGATGAAGTCATCAAAAGGCTCTTGTTTGACGCAGCTGACATCGATTTTGACGCAATTGTAGACAAACACCCTTTCTCTCTCGACGGCTGAAGTGTCTGCGTCAGGATGGGCAACTTCCGCTTTCACGGCGTGGGCGCAGTGGGGCTTTTCAGTGAGGGATTCAATCTGTTCCGTCGTTAAACGTCGTAGCTGCACCAAACAATACCTACCTCCCGTTTGACGACCAGAGAGGTCAAATTCACGAGGCTGTGATTGGCGCACTGGTTCTGTGTTGTAACTGTTCCCCTTCCCTGCTGATGCGTAATTATACTGGCCACACAGGAAGGGTTTCTGGACCGTGTGAGTTCTTCTGTGACAAAGCAAACCACCCTTATCTGCCGATGCGTTGTTACACTGGTTACATTGGAAGGGTTTTTCGCCCGTGTGAGTTCTTATGTGGCAAATCAAACCGTCCTGCCGTGCTGACGCAAAGCTACAATGATCACACTGGAACGGTTTTTCACCCGTGTGAGTTCTTTTGTGGCGAATCAATGCATCCTTATATGTAGCCTCGTAGTTACAATGGTCACAATGGAAGGGTTTTTCGCCGGTGTGAGTTCTTCTGTGGCGAGACAAACTACCCTTATTTGCATACGCGTAGTTACAGTGGTCACACCCGAAGGGTTTCTCGCCCGTGTGAGATCTTTTGTGGTAAATCAATGCATTCTTCTGTGCAGATGCGTAGTGACACTGGTCACACTGGAAGGGTTTCTCGCCCGTGTGAGTTCTTCTGTGGGTAATCAAATCACCCTTCCGTGAAGATGCATAGTTACACTGGTTACACATGAAGGGTTTTTCGCCCGTGTGAGTTCTTCTGTGGAGAATGAGATTACTCTTATAATTCGTTGCGTAGACGCATTCTGAGCATTTGTGCATCGTTTCTTCTCTGCCAGTTTCACTCTGAATCAGAGGCTCTTTTGGTTTTATTAACTGATGTTCCTTATACAAAGGCCTAAAACAAATTAAAAATTAAAAATTAGTGGAAACTAACCAAGACGGACAACAACTTCATCATTGGTCGCCAGTTATTAAGGCGAAATAATCACAACGATTACTCTATCAAAGGCTAGATGACCCTTTCTTTTAGTTGATATTCTTGCGAATAGCCCTTCTTTATATCCATGTCGATGGGGAGTTACGCTTCAGTGTATCCGTTTTGGTTTCCGTGTCTTTCTTGCATAAAACAACCAACAGTATTAAGAAAAACATGATTTTGGGTATCATTTTGGTGTAGTAGGTTACAAGACTTCTAAAATTTTGTCTGGACAATAATGAAAATACACTACTCTATTAAAATCAGCTTAAAGTAACTGTCGGCTCTATCATTCCCACCTGTATTATGAGACGGCCATGATTTATACCGATTCTTAAAACAAGTTCGCCAAGAAGGCGATAATATATTTTCGTGCCCGCATTCCATTAAAACATGACAAAGAAATTATCCTTAAATTTTAGTGAAATATTTCTTCTAGCCATACACGGCTTCGATAAGTAAGTGTCACACTTGTTTATTACTTCTGGCCATACGCGGCTTCGATAAGTAAGTGCCATAATTATTTATTACTTTAAACACGCTAACGTAGTGTTGTGTACAAATTTCATTGGACGAGCCTTAAAGCTGGAAGTTTTGCAGCAATAAGCTGGAAGACAACTTCCCTATTTCCCCTTCCGACGGCAGCAGTAGAGCTAAGGCTCTCTCTTCTCTTCTCTCTCGATGCCGCTGATTTGGACGTGGAAGAGTACGAAGCGCCCCTTTTTCACTACTACTAGGTAACTGTTTCCCATTTTCTTTTCTCTTCGCCTTCTCATTCAGAGAGGTTACTTCATCGGACTATCTACGATTTAGAACATAAAATTTAATTTCCTCGCGCCTTTACGAGCACTACCAGCTAACCTAGTTATTATAATTTTTTCTTTATCCATTATATCCGCAGTTATAGTTTAACCAATACTGCTCTTCGGGATTTGGAGCAGTTAGCGCGCCTTTGCGACCGCTACGAAGTCACTGATTTCCGGTTTTTTTTCACCACTTCTCTTTCAGAGAGGTTACCCGTAGACCTCTCTGCAATGTCGAACGGTTCTCTCCCACCTTTACGGGCACTACTAGCTAACCATTAATTAAGTAATTTATGAAAATTGTATTGAACCTTTCCATTGATTTATTATCTCAAAATAAGTAATTCCTGGTGCATCCATTGAAGTTTACCATTAATTTTTTGTAAAGCGAGGTTGTAAAGCTTGTTTATTTGAATTAAAATTTAAAAACTCTGTATACATCCTACGTCCGTGGAGGAAGAATCATACTTCTGGAGAGGTAAATACGAGACCTCTAGCACGGGCCGATTGTTCGAAGTGAGGCACGAAAATCTGCTATAGGCGCCAGGCGTTGCGCCTGGTTCGTAGGCTTTTAGCGACTCCTATTTTAGCACAGCCATTACGAAATATTTAATAAAGGTATTCCGTTCATACATAGTTGGCGAAACTCTACTAGGCACAACGGTCAATTGTGCCGCTGTTCGCGCGCCTGCTTTTCTTCTCCGGGGTAGTAGTTTCTTCCTCCATGCTACATCCAGTTTGGACGCATCATGGACCAGGGGACTGCACAAAGGGGAGGAGGCGGAGGAACTCACGTGAATGTTTTGATTTCCGATTACAAACTCGCGTCCGCTAGGATTCTAAAAGCTGGAACGCTAGGCATAGTATGCTAGCGATCTGTGGAGTTTGGTGTCAACTTAATTTTTATGGGGAAATAATGATAGAATTAAATCATCAAACATGAAAAAGAAACGTGCTAGACCCAGGAAGAATAAAGAAAAGTCAGATTTAAATGATGTAAAAGAAGGGGGAAAGATAAAAATTAAAAGCGGAAGAGGTAGGCCTAAAATAGCTAAAAGGCCAAGGCAAACCGCAAAAACCAAAATTGAGACTACAAAATTTGAGCTTCACTATCTTCCTTCCAAGCTCGACTTGGTATTTCGGGTCCGATATTTAAAACGTCGTTATGTTTATCTGGCAATTTAGTTGATGTTAAATCAATTATCTCTTTCAGTTCATCTATTTTAATAGTTACTTTGTCATTTTTTTTCAATAATCTTAAGCTTCGGCACAAATTATTACGATTAATGCGAATATTTGATATTATTTTCTTTCTGCTTTTGGGTGTTAATTTTGAAATTGAATAATGGGAATTACCATCAGTTTTTGGAATCTTAGCTGGCCCTTTCTGCTTTTCGTTTTTGCGCTTTAAGGGAACTAGATAACCACGGTTTACAGTTCTGACAGCGAGGAAGGTTGAGTTTCAATATATGCTTTTTACAATGTGCAAATTCTTTTAAAAATGTGTAAAATATAGCATGACATACTACAAAAAAATATTAACAACACAAAAGCATTCTTAACCCTGTAATTCCAACACATTTTTAATAGTTAGGCCTAAATTTTTCAATATACTCTCTTAAATTTCTAAAAATAAAGTTTTAAATACAACAAAAATATCGAATAATAACTTACTTTTTTACGGTTGGAACTACTTGAGCCTTTGTGGTTACAATATATACAGTCGATCGACTAGAGCAACCAGACGTCTTCACGGGAAAGTATCCATAACCAAAATGGCGCCTGGAAAAATAATCAGTTAGTTGGTACCCTCTCGAGATTAATTCAGCACGTGATCAAATCAACAACTAACCCTCAAATTCTATTCGCTGTCTCTCAGAGATAACAGTTCTACGCACTTGAGATTAATAATCAGCTAGGCTTATACCCAAGGCACAACCTTAGGCCTAAGTCATCAAGCGACTTTTGAAGCCATTAATTCAGGTGGCCAGGTTACAATGCGTAGGAGGGTGGTGGCTAGCCCTGCATGCCACGAGATCGAGCCAACAGCTCCCTACACTAACTATTACCGTTAACCTCGACAAGTTTTTATGGAAGGGGAAACCGAAGAACTCGCGGTAAAACCCCTTAAACCAGTGGGGAGAGAACTTGCAAACTCAACGTCTAGTAGATTTTTTAACAAAATTAGGAGACAATATTGTAAAAAAACCAAATTAACTGCACATAATGATAAAAAGAAAAACACTTTTTATCCTCTTTCCTATTCTCTGTTGTTTCGGACAACATTTCGAATTGTCTTAAAAAAAGTAATATAAACATTGCCTTCAGACCGATGAACCAAGTAAAAAATAAATTTAACAACGGCAAAGACCATGTTGAAAATCTAAATAAACAGCGTGTTTATGAAATACCATGTAAAGGTTGCAACCACGTTTATATTGGACAAACGAAACGTAATTTTAAAACTCGGTTAAATGAACACAAAGGACACTTGAACCGGTCAGAATGGGAAAAATCAGCTGTGGCAAATCATCACAAAAAAACGAATCATACAATTTATTTTGATAACGCTAAAATAATAGCTCAACCAAACTCCTATCAAACTAGAAATACTCGTGAAAGTATTGAGATATTCAGCCGTATTCTGCGTGACCCCCTAGGCAAGAAGGGAACCGCCCTCTTGCTTAAGAACCTCCGGTTAGCTGAAATGTTTGGCGGGAATTCTCTTGCCTTTGCTTTTCTATTGGCTGTGGTTACGTCATGAGTGTTACGTAACATTTTGACTTCCGGCGCTTGTTCCGCCATTTTGGTATCATTTTTCACTATGGCGCTTCCCGGAGCTGTTGCTGCTGTCGCCGCAATAGCTGCGTTAGGCTTAGAAGAAAATGCAATTTATAGAAGAGACAACAGCTTGTAAAGGTATCGTCAAATTTTATTTAACATTTTTATGAATAAAAAATCATGTGAGTTATTTCATTTCCACACCACCCTGAAGGTAGAAATAATGGTGTGTTTTTTACGAGGTATTCCATCCCCACATTCGTTTAAAATAACTGAAATTGGGTTCAGGTCTAAATCCTCTTGCATCATATAACCAGAAAAAATAATTTAACGCCTAATCTACCATAACAGGTGGCTGCAATTGACCAAAAGTGACTGCTAGCAATAGCTGGCTTATTGCTTCCGTCTTTCGCTCTTCACAAGCCACCAGTCTTTCAAGCGCATCAGCGAACCTTCTACAACTGTCGGCCACTACTTCAAGAGCTGAAGTATTCCTCACTGAGGTATCAGCTACTCGGATCAAAGTGACCCTTTTTTCTTGCTGAGTTTCCTTTAACTCGACAATTTCAACTGCAAGCATCACCAATTCTCTCCTTGAACAGGAGAGAACTATAAGAAGAATAGGGTTGAGCTTCAAGTGGAAGTTTCCCTGCCTACAACTGATGATGGCCAAGCAGCCAGAAACTGATTTGAGGAAAGCGTTCTCAAATCAGTCTCGTAGTGGATATTATAAAACCATCTCCCCGCCAGGTATTGCCCTTTTTTTTGCAAATATTATTCATACTAATGTTATAAATTTTATCTGCAGATGTTTTTGATACCACTTCTGGCGAAGCACTCGGAACAGCTACAATTGGGGTGGTACTGGCTTCGTTGTGCTCTTGGAAGCTATGTGTAGAGCTTTGAACACTTTAACCCTATTGACCATCATCGAAACCTATAACAACATTTGAATTACTATGAACAACAAGTAAAAATTGATAGCAATCTTACTGGAATTGGAAATTCCACTTGTGATGTCGTGCCACAGCATTAAATATCCTTTGAAAAGGATTGCTATCGTCGCCATTTTCTGCCATGTTGTGCTATGGTTTTTAATCTTTTCCTTATTTTCAATTATTCAGTTAACCATTTTATTAAGCTTTTACCATTGTATTTAAATTTAACTATAGTGGCTTTAATATTTGGAATGTAATACGCGGTGTTATTTTTGAGAAAGTACGTTAGAAATATGAATGTTTACTCTGTACTTCCAGAAGCTGCTGCATCATATGCAGTGTCGATACCACCTGGTGTGCCGGCATATGACACCTCTGAAAATAAAGCTTTTACCCTCTCTTCCAACGGAGTAAGTTCTGGCAAATCAAATGCCGATCCTCCGACAGTTTGTTTGATTTTCGCATTGATTGATGCGGCTTTAGCCCGGAGACTAGATTTTAAAGTATTCCACTTCTTGCGGTTGTCAGAGGGATTTCGATATTGAGAGCCAAGGCTGTTGACTGCGTCGGTTATTTCGATCCAGTATTTTTGCTGCTGGGTATTCAGAGCACCTTTATAAAATGTATAAAATAATTTTTATAGAGCTAACGCGAGTAATTTCTAAATTTCTCCCATCATGCTTTTATTAACCAGAGCTTTCTTAATTAAGATATGTAATACACCTTTATGTTGTCGAAGTTCTGAAAAGTTTCGTTAATCCATCTTTGATAGGAGGATATTGGTTTCTTTTTAAGAAAAGGCTCTGCCTTTAACCTGGTGCCATTACCAAGGGTAAATGTTCTCAAGATCCAAAATTTTTTAGCTTGTTATACAAATAATCAAAACCAACAAAAGAGGATATTTTTATTTTAACATATAAACAAAATTATACCATTAATTGTTACAACATACTACAGATTGATTTTGTGATGGTTTTTATTTTTGTTTGTTTATTATTGTATTACAACGATTAAATTGGATTGAATAAATGCTAATTGAAAATAACAGCACCATTATTGCATGTTAATTCTATATTATTAAAAGAGGTTAGGTAATACTTAAACGTCAAGAGGTTATGTTTTATGAACAAAATTTGTTTAAATAATTTGTAGGTAATAAAAAAGACTTGAATGTTTAATTTATGTTATAAATAATTCTAACAAAAAATAATTATTTAACTTTTTAATTATTTTTAACAATAACAAATAGATGGCGAATACAATTATATTTATTTTTAAGGGTTACAAATAGATGGCGAACTGAATGTAGATAATTTGTGAGGGTCACAAATAGATGGCGAATAAAATTATATTTATTTTAAGGGTTACAAATAGATGGCGAACTGAATGTAGATAATTCGTGAGGGTCACAAATAGATGGCAGGCCACTAAGCTGGGAACTGAAAATAAACAGACTATTAAGTATTGCTTAGTCCAGGCCATATTAAATAGTCTATGAGTGAACTGCTTAAAGCTGAACTGAACTATCTATATCATCTTTGCGTCATAGTAATGACGTGTGATAAGCCAATAGAAGGGCCAAAGCAAGAAGGCTTGAATGGGGGGAGGGATAACTGTTTCCTGTGTATTTCAGCCAACCGGAGCTTCTTAAGCAAGAGGGCGGTTCCCTTCTTGCCTAGGGGGTCACGCAGAATACGGCTGAATGAATTTTGATGACGGCCCCTACCTGAGCTATGTTTGGAAAAAGTTTTTTACGGAAAAAAATTGTTAGTTTTCAACCAAACCGTGGTAAAATATTATCCTGTCCTTATAAATATGTTGTAATCACGACCCAGATTTTTAGTCTTGATGATGGCGCTAATCACGCCGAAACTATAGTCGACGTTTTATTTCTTTAAATAAATGTTTTACTTACGCAGAGTTATCGTGTATTGATTGCTTATTTATTAATCATTCGCGTAAGGTCGGAATGTATGATGTTACTTAATTTGAACACTTCCAGTGCTTGGTCAACCGGAACTGACGTAAAGAGCGAAACTACATCAAACGATACTAATGTATCGTTGCAATTTATACCCGATTTCTTTAGATCTTGTATAAGTTCTTTAGAATTTTTTACAGTATATTTATGTTTATTTACTAAATATCCGAAGCGTTTGACGATGTATTTTGCTATGCGTTCCTTTTGCGATTGTAGCACCACCACACTACAAATCCACACATCCCTTCTCTCAGAAAAAATCTGCGTTTCTCTCATACGTCGAAAGAGCGTTTAACATTTGTAGCGAAAAAATGGAATATAACCACGAAATTAATTTCATTAGAATGGTAGCACTTAATAGGGGTTTTGATTTAAAGTTCATCAATAAGATCATTTATTTTGTACAAAATAAAGCCGAAACCTTGAACCACACCAAGCTCAAACCGTTTGATAAGAAGAACAACTTCATAATATTACCCTATAGCAAACTCACAGAAAAAATAGGCCACCTGTGTAAAAATAATCACGTAAAACCGATTTTCAAACCCATTAACAAGATCGGAAATTATTTGCCAACTAGAAAAGACACAGTAGAAAAGGCTGACCAGAGTGGAATCTACTTACTATCATGCAGTTGCTCAACGGGCTACGTAGGCCAAACTAAACGTTGCCTATCAGCCAGATTAAAGGAACACAATGCGGATCTTAGATTAAAAAGGCCCAAAGCCTTTGTTGAACATGTTCGGGGGGTTTCACACACTATAGACACCAATAATGCAAAACTAATCTCCAAAGAAAACAACCCAATAAAATTGAACATTACAGAGTCTATAGAAATTGTGAAATTAAAAATTGCTAATCGACTTATTAACAACATTGATGGCCCCGCCCACGAGATTGCTATGCACTATGTACAGGTACTTAACCAGGGGAATATTGCTTTGGTATAAAATGTAATGTTGTTATTCTTGTGCCTACACTCGAACCGTGTTTACTCTGTTTTCTCTCAATAACTCTCGGCCAAAAATTGTATCTAGATTAGTTTTGCCTGACGACGACGCCAGTTTTAGCACCGAAACGGCCGTAGCATAGCTTTTTAATAAAGTTTTAAAGTTTATTGTACAACAGTGGTTCTCTGTTCTTTATTTACTCTTTCAGTTTCTTTTAGTTTCTTTCGAGGTACAAAATTGATAGTTTGTTAGATAATGTTTAAATTTATTTCAAGTGAAAGGGTAGTTAAACTTACCACGCATTTCCTTAACACGTAAGTTGGAGCAAAGACGATTGATAGTTTCACTTATTTGATCTCCATTTTCAATAATGAGCTATTTCAATTTAATATAGTTTATGTTAAGTTCTTATTTTTAATAGAAAAATTGTTAATTGTAGTCAGGTAATGGAAGCAAAGAATAGAAAGCATCAGGAATGGAAGGTGTAGCTCCGTCTATTGGAACTTTTGCGCCTCTCGTTTTTAAAGAGAGACCGGGTTGCGCTAACCGTTTCCGGTTACTGTGATTTGCTCTGCCGGAAGTTTCATGCACAGCCAAAACACGCGGTCAATAATATCAATTCCTGGGGATTTATATTCTTTGGTGGAAGATCATATGCATTTTACTTCTTAAAAAGCACGCGAGACTCTTTTGCGACGCGAACAATGTGACAAAGTGAGCTCTGTTATTGCGATTGTTATTCCTAAAGCGATTCTTTGACACTTACTCAACTTTTGTTTTAGGAAGTCCGTCGGAGAATCGTAATCTTACAATTTGAGATCAAGCTCTCGAGATAAAAAGGGTAAAATTATATTAATAATGCAAGGATATATCGTTCATCGCATAATAATTATTATTATTATGTTTTTCTAAAATGGTTTTTTTATAGGATCTAATACGAAAATTATCCGTAAAACAAAAATTGTCCGTGAATAATCTGGATATCAGTTTTTTCTTTGTATGTCTATGGTTAGCCTTTTAGGTTTACATAGAGTCATGTAGTGGCCAAATAACAAAATATTAATAAAAATAATTAACAAACTTAGGTCCGAAAAAAATTGTTGTTCGCCAAAAGCGCCATATTTAAAGAAAGTAAATAAAGACGTAATAAAACAGTTTTATTAAAAGCCAGTTAATCGTACGACTGTCAACGCTGCAAAAGAGGTTTGTAAAATGCTACCAGTAGTAAATAGGGGCAAGAATCCATAACGATACTCGGAATGAATAACGGCTTTGATTCCCACCGTTGTGGCGGAACATAGCAGTCAGAGTTCATAAAACCACGTGACTAATGTGTCGTTTGCTCTGTCGACTGCTTGTTAATTAGGATCTTTGGTCAAGGTCATTTGAGATTCGCTAATATGGTCCTTGGTAGAGATGATTATAATGTTATAAAGTTCTGATTGAACAATATACGAATAAGAAAAAAGTTATAAAAGAACTTAAAAAACGGTTGAAAGCAGTGGTTTCGGAAATCAACATATTTCAGAGAACGTCATTTTTAATATTCCCTCCGCGCCGGTTAAAAGACTGTATTGAGTTCATACATGGACTAATTAATTCAGGGGCGTAGGAACGTTCTAGAAGTTGGAGGGGGCAAAGAGAAACGAAAAGTGGTCTGGAGAATGGTTTTGAATTTTTAATGGGGTGTAGCTTCTCCGAATGCATGTGTACTTTTTACTACTTTGTAAATTGGCGGGAAAAGACTGAAATTTAAACACAGTTGAGGTTCTATAAACTGTATATGCTTTTAAAATGATAATTTGAGCCTTTTGAAAATTTCAACTGACCAAAATGTTGGAGGGGGCAATAACATTAGTTGCCCCTCCCAACATAATTCTAGGGAGGGGCATTGCCCCCCTGCCCCTCCCGGTTCCTACGCCCCTGAATTAATTAGTCCATGGTACATGCATGGAGATAACCCAATGGTTTGAACACTTTGTGGCAAGCACTATGGAATACATGTTTGAAATCCTATCATGATAGGATTGCCTTTAATTTGTTGGATGTTATGATAACTCTCACAGGATTTTGATAGCAATTTGTTTCACTCAATGCTTCTAAATCTGAGCTGTTCGTCTACTTTCCTCCAAATCCTGAACAAAGACCTATCTTTACGGACTATTATTATCGCGCTTTTCTTTGAAGCTTGATTACAAACTACTGTTTTTTCTAAATCATGAATTGCTTTTAATGACTCATATATCCCGGATTCTAATACCGGAAAAACATATAAATCAACTATGCCGATGGGTTCAGCCACTTTTTCCGGAAGATAAAAACTAGAAGACGACTAACAAAAACTGTATATTTCAGCATGAAGGAATAGTAAGGAGGGGGAATAGGCGAAACTATAAAGTCCAGGGGGTTCTGAAAAGATGGTAGTCACGTGAGTTTGTGGAGAACGGCAACGCCATCTATCCTAAGAACTACGAACTATTATTTATTTTATTTTTCTAATGGCGGTTTAAATTTTGATAAATTCATCTAAAATATCTAACTATTATTATTATTTAGAACATTTTGTAATAGAAAAGTGGAAGTTATTTAGCTGTTTGCAATATCTGGAAGGAATAATTTTTTCTTTACCGTTGCACGGCCAACTATGAACACGAGTTACCGAATCGAAGTTGGCTGTGATATAGTAGTCACGTGATTTTGTTTTCCCATTTTAGCAAGTTGGTTAAGACCAAATTTACTTTATAGTTTCGCCTATTATTGGTCTGAACTGGCTAGGCAGTGTAATTCATCTTCCCTGTGGGGGCCGTTAAAATAAAGGGGGATATCGTGGTAGACTTTTAACACGTGACACGGAAAACTGAATTCAGTGTAGCCATCTATCGGACGGTGTTTATTCTGATTCTGTAAACAAGAAAAACGCGGGAGAGCCAGGAGAAAATGAAGACAAGACTTATGTATAAATATTAAATACAAGAAAACGAGAAAAGTTGTTGTTTTATTTTACAATAAGTGTGATAAATTTTTACTACGAGAAATTCGGGAATTGTAAATCTATGCCAGAAATTAAGCAATATTATTAAAGTATTTTGACGGTTTCGGTATTTTGTTAAAATAAAATACTTAGTACTTTTTAAAGCATTTAAATCAAATATTAAATAATGGAAAAGTATTTTAAACTATATTTTAAATATTAAAGTTAAATTGGAACTAATTTACCAATTAACTTAATAAACCCAAGAGGAATATTATCGAAAAATAATTTTCCGAGTTACCTGGTTTTGGAAATAAGGTAGCGAAACGCGAACGAGTTAGATGGCGCCTGTATCAATTGGCACGAAATTCCAATATGACATCCTAGTAGCACAAAACCACTGGCCCGACTGTGTTGGAAAAACAGTTGGCCGACACCGTCGGGAAACCAGGGATTTTAGCGTCAAAATGTCGCACCTGGCCGACTGCCGGTAAAACAGTTGGGTAAATGATGTTGGCCAATTATAGGATAAATAGACGGTTTTTTAGGGTTTATCAAACAGTTGGCCAACTTATGGTTATTAGTTGGGATACCATCGATTTGAATATTTGCCCAACATGAATATTTTAAATGAACATGGTATATGCTTAACGATAATAACTTAAACAAATTTATATAAAAACGAGTTTTATTTTATTAAATACAATTTAATTAGTTCATCAAATGCATTTGATTATTTGTTACTTTTCTCTCTTCCTCTTTCTCTATCTTTTGCATATTTCACTCAATTTTGAATTTTAATTATTTAAATTTTTTTGATATGCTCGATAATTTCTTGGACAGCGCCTGAAAAAGAAATTATATAATAAATTAATAATTACTTTATTTCTTACCAACAAACACATCATTTAACTTGACTTATAAATTAGTATTTTCCATTTGTACCTAGCCAATAAAATTTCAATACAAGGGCACAAGGCGGTGGGGTTATCACATTGTGTAATATTTTGATCTACTTAAAAGAAAGTTATACAATTAACAAGTTAATAATTTGATATTATCATTTTTTAAATTACCTTCCATGTCTGAAGAATCTCCAACATTAGAGTTATCAATTATGGAAGTACGAACTGCAGTTTTTGTGTGTGGACTCCACAACGGAGTGATATTGTTTGAATGACTGACGCAAACTATTTTCTATGGTCATGTGAAAATGTTGATCTAAAAAAAATTGGAATTATAACAATTGAACAAATTTAGCAATACCTCTTTAAAAGTGTTCTCAAAAAAGTGATCTGGAAATTTTTGGTTTCAATACATGTGTGAGCTTCTAGATTCTTTACTCCTTCGGGGACTGAATGATCACAACCATTTTGATCTACAAAATAAAAGAGTATTATGAAATTTCCAAAACTTAAGTCTATGTTTATCAAAATAAATTTTAATTTTACTTTCTGGGTTCAAAACTAGAGAGCAGTAAACTGGAATTGAAAAGTAAAAAACCTTAATTTAGAGACAAAAGATTGAGTATAATTTTAGCTAAATAAATCAGAAATAAATTAAATGTAATAATTAAAATAAATTCAATAATTGTTTTTGTCCAAAGTGACAAAGCCTTGGCCAAATCAGCCCCTTAGCTATAATATAAAACAATATAAAACCAATCAGTGTTCCTAAAATGTCACTTTTTTCGAATATAGGTCATGTCACTGGTAAATGGTGACAAATAATGACAAATTTGACAAATAATGGCATATAATGACAAATAGGGGAAACAAATAATTTTGTACTCTTAGAATACTTTATTTGCTATAACTTTTAGCAATGAATAAAATAAAATAAATATAAAAAATAGCCCAATTCTTGGCAACCCCGCGTAGGATTATTACAAAAATAGCCTAAAAATGCTTTTATGGTTTTTCATACGAAAAATTTAATAGTATTTTTACTTTTTCTAATATTTGCCACTATATGTCAATTTGTCACTAAAAATCATTATTTGCCATGTCACATTTTGCCACTACTTGCCACAATAAATGTCAGGTGGTATTTACCACCCGGGAACACTGAAACCAATATTAAATAACATTGAATATTTTCAAACCTTAAATGATATAAATATTTGTTTACCTTTAATTTTGTTGTTTTCCTTTTACATTTAATCTTAAAATGAATAAAATAAGTTGAAATTGCAAAACCACGAGGTTGTAGTTAGGCCTAACTTTTGCCTGAGACTCCGAGAGATATGGAAATTTTTGGGACTGACGTGGGGTGACTTTGAAAAAATACCCGGGAGAATAAACAGCTGGTGCCATCTATACCGTTTTAATAAAATAATTATGAGTTTTCAATTTGTAAGATAGAAAAATATTATTTTGTTTGAAAATCAAAAGTTTTATCACTTTACAATTATTTTGAAAGTTATTAATTTTTACTATTTTAAATTTAAAAAACGACGCGTTAAGAGACATCTGTTAAATGACTGAATATATATAGCTATCATGAAGCTACTATTTTAGTAAATTTCAAATAAATATTTTCTTTACTTAATTAATTTATTAAAATTAAATATGATGTGAATTTTTGTTCATAAATAGTAACGATCTATCACTTAAATTTGAAGTAAATTAAAAAAAAGTGGAATTGCTGTAGGCCATGTGTTGGCCAACTACAAAACGTCGACGTCATAAAGATAATTATTTTAACCCCATAATCATATTTATTTCTAAGTAATTTCATAAATAATTTTTAAATAAATCATGCTTTTATTAATTATTTAAATTTTGGTAAGTTTAATTCAGTTTAAAATAATATAAAAATTAAAAGTCGGGATGTATGTGGTTCCGAAAATTCCGAATGAGTTGGGCTTTGTACTTTATATGTCACTTCGCCAACTGCGACTGTCTCCCAACTCGCCGACTCTTGGCCAACCGAAAAACGGACTGATCGTGCTACTAGGATAGTGCGTACGCGGGCTGTGGGGTTCCGCGAATTGGGCAGAAATCTCCTTCAAAATTAAAATTTCTTAACGCGACCGAAGACGTAGTTCAGAAATGATCAGTGCTAACTAAAAATATAATATTCAACCAAGTCGCTCTTAATTTTAAAAAAAGTATGTATTTTTAAGGTGAAAATCACCAAAAACCACTAAAAAGATCCAATGCCCCACTTCCGGGGCCCCAATCTCGCTAATGGTAACAATGCCAGCGAGGGCATGATATTTGCACCGCGAGAAATCGTGCGAACACCGACGGCGGTGGCGGACGGCATACGGGAAACACTGTTTAAAACGATTAAAACCTATAAAGTAAATTCGGTCAAAACCAACTTGTTAAAATGGGAAAACCAAATCACATGACTACCTTTTCACTGCCAACCTCGATTCGGTAACTGTTGTTCATAGTTGGCCGTGCGACGGAAAAGGAGAAATTATCCTTCCAGATACTGCAGACAGCTAATTGCCTCCCTTTCTATTACGAGATGTTTTAAATAACAATAATAATAATAATTAGATAATGTGCAAAATAAAATTAATAATTGTTCGTATTTCTAAGGATAGACAAAGTCACGTCACTATTCGTCCCAGATAGCCACTTCGTTATTTGTTTACCGACTAGTTTCGAAATGGCCGTCGTTTCATTATCATTTACCAAAATCTCGACGGTCATTTTAATTAAATTAATAAAATATTCACGCAAATATTAATTTTAAGCGTATTTTAATTGTTTTGTATCATAAAGCATGGATCTCCCCCCGTTTTGGGGGATTTGTGCGTAAGTTTCAGTTTTTCACAACCAGATTGATTCATGTCACCAATTTGGCCAGTCATTAGCCTAACGTTAAAATCCCATTCGTTTCAAACTTAGGGGGCCTTGATAGTCTTATGATTTTATATAGTCATTTGGAAAATGCTATAACGAGAATATTAAAGCAAGTGGCGCAGTGTGAGAAATAAGGCACTATCACAGGCCAATCACCAGTTTAAAAATTAGATGGGCCAGTTTAAAAATTAAATGCTTGGGGTGCTAGTGGCCCAGGTGACCACTTAATTAATTCAAAGTTTTTTCCCTTCAAGATTTTAGTTCATTAAATAAATAATATATTAATCCCTAAAATTGTTTGGTCTTTGCTTCTACGCTGTGTGCTTAGCCTTGTGTCAATTGTGTGTATGGGTGGGTGACTGGGTGTCTTGAGTCTGTCTACACTGCACTCTACACACAGTATAGAAGAACCGAATTGAGCAGTTGGCAAAATGAAATATAAACAGTATATCTCTCAGTAGCCTTGTTCGGGTCGGGTCTATAGCACATATGGTTAAGAACAGATAATTTGACCATAAATTATGAAAGCCTGATTTTGAAGGTTAAAAATGGTAAGTGGCCAGTGGCCAGTTTTAGAATAGAGACTTGGCACTCTGTAGCTTTGGCCATGGCCGCCGTTGTGGTCATATTTTTCTCCCCATGATAAAAATTATTGAAAAAAAAACAGTGACGTAGCACTGCCAAGTCCCTATTAAATTACCTAGGCTCTACTGGCCACAGGTCCAGTTTAAAAAAAAATCCTTATTTATCACCCTGAAGTGGCGGGTCTATCATTCCCACGGTCCCACCTATATTATGAAAAGACCCCTGTTATTAGAGAGGGCCATGAATCTTTTTGATTCTTCGAAAAACGCGACTTTACTGGAGAGCGTGGTGCCATCTATATATATCAAAGGAAGCAAAAATTTAAGTTTAGTTAGACAATTTATACTCCATTTAGTGGACTCTAACTGAAATTATATATCCCACGTAAAAATATGCTTATAAATGCTGTAATTAATGATATACACCAATTTACAAACTTTTCAATCAACGCGAGGGGTAACTATAAGCATAAGTCTATAATATTGTTGCATAAGTTTGTCATTTTGTGGAATATTTTACTGAGAGCTAGTAGCGGAGTGACGTCATCACAAGAAGAAAATCTCCCCCTAGCGAGGCGCTGTCAAAGGCTACGTGTGACGCGTTAGCGAGCGGACGCAAAACGGCGACGAAGCCCGTAATGCAGTCTGTCTTGTGAATAACTCTCAGTAAAACTTTGGCATATGAAGAATAGGAAGTGTCACACTTATGTAACAATATTATACACTTATGCTATAAGTACCGCCTTTTTTATTTCGATGCTAGCGAGATCTATTAAAAAATGAGCTACTTCACGTCAAGCCGTCACACGCTTTAAATCTTAAATTAGTATTATTTCAATAATAATTAGTAATGACTAAAATTGCATTAATATAACTACAAAATATGAATGAAATGAAATTTATACGCGACGTATTAATATTATAAAATATAATATATACCCTTTTATACTATTAATTATTAAAATTTAATTATATATAGATTAAAAAAACCAAATTATTTACAAAACACTACGTACTTATAAAAATAATGTATTTAAAAAATAATTAAAATATTGATACCTATAAAAATGTTTCGTGTTCCGTTCAAAAGATGGCTCTCTAAACCTAAAATCAAGATGAAGTCTGAAATGGAGTGGGACTATCAGATTATTATTATTATTATTTACAAAATCTGGGATTTTCGATAAAGTCTATAAGAGGGAATTTCTAGGATTTAGGATTTGTGGATTTTTACCCAAGTTTTCTAAGATATTTTGTGAAATGTCCGGACCTCTCGGTTGGTTTGCCAATTTTAAGATTTTTTTAAACAAATAAATGGTAATAGAATTTTTCTATGAAAAACTAAACTCATCCAATAATAATTCGTGACGTCCGCAGCTGGTTTCACCTTAAGCCATAATACAAGATGTGATTCCGAAAATAAAAAATTATGTACTTTATATACCATAATTTAAATTGCGCTAATATACACATTTTGGCGCCGGTTCGTGTATCTATGAGAGTTCAAGAGCCAACAATATACTTAAAATAAAATAATGTTACGTTAAACGAACATCACGCGAAAAGGAGCAAATCGTAGCCCAAAAAAGAAAACTGTGATACAATAACTTAATAATGTTTTTCGCATAAGTGTATCAGTTCCATAGCTGCCTCGTGTAAACATTTTACAGAAAGTAGTTTTTACAATGACCACTCATTTTTGGTCGACTTTGGACTAAGTTATTAGGCTGAAAGCACGCTCATAGTGAGCGCTTGCATAGAGTCGTAGGTTAAAGTTGTTTATATTATTTACAACCGGGCTTATCTTTTTAAAACTAAGGTCAAATCTACGTCAGTCTACAAATAGCTAAGCTATCAGTAATTATTTCAATCAACTAACACACTTATGTAATAGTTATAGACTCATGGTAATACTAATAGTAATATTAGTCTTAGCCAACCAACGACTGGCTTTAATATAAGTTCATAAAAACAGCAAATATTTCAATAATTACAATTTAGTTACGCATATTTTTATATTGACCGGAAATTTTAATGATCCAGGAAATAGAAACGCTTTACCAAATTTCCGAAAATAAATCATTTCTATTAAATAAAAAATAGGAATCTATATTTTTATTATCAAAAACCAAATGAGGCTATAAATTTGTTTTTCTATAGATTAAATATCATACGTTAAATAAACAAGGAGATTTGTATTCGAAAAAGTGTAATTTATTGGCACTAGTGCAATTTACTTATCAAGCACTTTTGTTTGCCTATAGATATTAGCGATTAGCTTCAATTCCAGGCGTTCTCTAGCGTGGACCAACTTATCTATTTTCTTGTTTGCAGCTTTTGTCAACAGCTGCAAGCCCAAAGTCCCCCGGCGCTGATGGGCTAGAGCGGGGAAACACGCGCGAGCCCCTTGTACCCCGGATGAAAGGGGAGGGGCGGAACTCCTTTAGAGTATCAGCCATGATCGGGGGGGGGGGGGTTATTTCGCAGCTTTACCGTCCGGAGTATAAATAGCTGGGAACTCACCACGGCATTAATCATACTTCCTTCGTTTCCCATCGAACAAGTTATCACCTCTTCCCTCTTCTTTACGATGAAGACTACGATGCTATTGCCGTTTAGTCTCAGCGCCTTGCTTTGTTATGGTAAGTTTAGAAATTCTGAAGTTATTTTGACTTCCATTCCGAGTAGGTGGTTATTTAAGCCAGTCTCGAACTATGTTTTCGACCGTAACTTCGCTCGTGTTAAGTTCGGCGTTTCACTTAGGCACTAAGTTCCACTAACCTTTTTTTCATTGCAGTGTTGTCGGCTCCCAGCTTGAAGCCAGCCCCGTACAAATGTCCGCGCTCCAAGGGCATGTACGCCGACCCCGAGTCCTGCCGGCGCTTCTACATGTGCGCCGAGAACTACCCGTACTCGCAAGCCTGTCCTCCGGGGCTCTACTTCGACGACGTCAAGAAACACTGCATGCACAAGTCCAAGGACCTGACTTGCGGACCCGTGCCTCTTCGTAAGTACATTTTCTAGCGTTTTGCGACGTTTTATAAAATTGTGAAAATAAATTGTTTCCCATCTTTAAATAGTACCTTTAATTCAATTTCAATACTAGTTCCTAATTCCCCAATATACAATTTTCATGTTTTCCTCAATTGACTTTCAATAGCTCCAATCGTAACGACCACCGTCGACCCTCTGCGGGCCACCCGTTGCGACGAGACCCAGTGTTCCTTGCCCAAATGCCACTGCAGCCGGGACGGCACCAAAATCCCCGGTCGCGTGTCCCCTAACGACGTCCCCATGATGGTCACCATCTCCTTCGACGGCGCCCTCAATTACCAGAACATCGAGTACTACCAGAACGTCCTCAACATCACGAAGAAGAATCCCAACGGATGTCCGGCTAGTTTCACCTTCTTCGTCTCGCACAGCTACTCCAGCTACTACAACATCCAACAGATGGCCGCCGCTGGACACGAAATTGGACTCAACGGAATCTAGTAAGTGTTAAAATAAATCGTGTACAACTCATTGGTGTTTTAAAATAAAATTATTAGTAATATTTTGCTGGCCAATATTTAATTGTCGTGTCCCTTTCTAGCTCCCGTGAACCCGAATCATGGTGGGAAACGGCTACCAAGGACGAGTTAAAGGAACAGTTCGAAGGACTAAGAACCATGCTGGTCAAATACGCCAACCTGACCAAGGAGAGCATCGTCGGAATGAGGTCGCCCTTCCTGAGGAACGGAGGCAACGAAATGGCCGCCATGATCAAGGACATGGGTCTCAAGTACGACTCTTCCCTGCCCGCCTCCCGCACTGTCGGCGTCTGGCCGTACACCTTCGACTACAGAATTCCTCACCGTTGCATCGGCGGAAGCAAGTGCCCGACCCGCTCCTTCGAAGGCGTCTGGGAATACCCTCTCAACATGCTCTTCTCCGAAGACGGTCTCGGAGGCAGCTGCGCCTTGGCCGACCAGTGCGTCTTCCAGCCGGACGAGGACATCATCTTCGACTTCTTGATGGAGAACTTCAACCGTCATTACAAAACCAATCGCGCTCCTCTGGGTCTCTACTTCCACTCCAATTGGTTCCAGACCGAGTCTAAGGTGGAAGCGCTCAAGAGGTTCGTACAAAAGATCCAAGACACCCACAAGGACGTCTGGTTCGTTAGCGTTAAACGCGCTATGGAGTGGACCCAGAACCCGAGTGCCAACGCCGCCAGTCATCCCGCTTTCGCCTGCGTCGAGAGGCCACCCACTTCGTGCAACAACCCGAGGACCTGCATCCTGACCTTCATGCAAGATGGCGTCGAGGAGACCAGGTACATGCAGACCTGCTCGGTATGTCCCCGCACGTACCCTTGGCTGGGTAACCCCGAAGGCTTGCCCTTGCCTGGAGAGGTCATCGACGAGGAAAGTGCTCCCCGCGAACTCGGCCAAAACGGGAAAGACACTCTCACGGAGGAAGACGAAGAATACCAGCAATTCTTATCCAATTATTAATCGGAACTAGTTTTTAACTTTTACGTTTGTTAAAAACTTCTTTAATTGGAACTAAACTCATAATTTGTACATATTTAAACATAATAAAAAACGTATTTTATCCAGTATGATTTCTCCTTATTCACCATTTTTAATCTTATACATGCTAGGTTTTCGAAAGCGCTTGGGGAAAGAACTTTATGTAATTTCCCTTTCTATCACGGTTTCCTGTTAGTTATACCAAAAGTTGATGTGACTTCGTACAAAAAGTATCACCGTCACGTCGGCCAAGAAACGTGTTAATTCTAAGCCCTCCTACCCCACCCCATCCCTCACAGGTGGATGAATACTATTTCCCCGCCAGAGTTGGAGCCGACTATCGCAGTCACATTATGGTCGTATGTAACTTACATACGACCTTATAGGGTTTCTTTAAAATTAGCTTTCTAAAATTGTTTATTAGATAACTCAGTTTTATTTAAAATGCAAATAGTTATTAGTTTAATTTGTATTTAAGAATCACAATTTGGTCTTGTAATGCAACATTGGGCCAAGCCTTGGCTGAACCGACTTTTTACACTAGTTTTAACTGCAGCCCAGTTAGCAGATGTATTTTCTTTCGCGGTATTTTAAATTCATATCTAATTTAATTGGATAATCAAAATTATGCGTTGTTTGCTATTATTTATGCTTAAGAAATGTAATGACAAGCCTATTTATATATGTGTATAAATACATATATTTCTTTTTACTTAACCTTCTTATCTAATCTTGCCTTAAGGTTGAAAGTGGCCTAAAATTTATCTGTGACTTGGCCTACTATTATTCTTGTAGATCTTTCTTTATTGGAGCAAACAAATAAACATTATTATTATTATTATAGCATATGTACCTTCAGCCAAAGGTAGTGAGACTTTTTGCATGAAGTCATATCCACTTTTGATTTTACACGAGGGGACAGCGAGTACTGCCTTTGCTAGTGCTATATCTGTAAAAGATTACGTAATCACTTTAGTACAGTCGAAGGTACAGGCTTGTACGCCGATTACAGATATACTCGAAATCACTGTTACCTGGGGCAGTAAATTGGTCGGCATTTAACAATAATACTCATACGCGGAACTTCATTAACTGATCAGTAGATGGCGTTAATCGTCCACAGTGGTTTCAGCGGTGCTACTTATAAATAATCGCACCCACGCAACAACGAACTTACGGACTTTGCACTCAAAGGCCGAGAACAGAGATTCCATTTTCTCGTGTGCGAATTAAGACCCCCACAAAATTGAGTGACAGCGTCGACAGCTTGACCGACGGCTTGGACTGTTTTTGAATAGAATATATACAATGAGCATCAAAAAAAGAGGTAAGCTACAATACATGGAATTGTCCAGGCGGTCATTCAAGTTGTCAGAGATGTCAATCAGTTGTCACTCGTCAAAAAATTAAGTACAGGATAAGAGGGGTGGAAATTCGCTCTGGTCTCGGTCTTCAAGCTCGTACAGGAAAATCAACGTGTTAATTTACATAGAAAAATCAAAGGTTTTCTGTCCAATCGCTAGTCTTTGGTTATGTATTATTTTAAAGCAGTGTTGCCATGTCCTTTTTAGCGAATAAACCGTTGTTACGACCAATGCCAATGGTCGAGATAGTGAGGTCACCGTGTTAGTTTAAATTTAAATTTTAGGTAAAAAAATGTATTTATTTAAATAGTACATATTTTACAAGCTCTTTTACGTTTGTAGTTTATTTTGGTGTCAATCAATATATTAAACTTTACTCTCAGCAAACATTTCTAAATGGTAGTGTACCCCAGGTAACAGTGATTTCGAGTATAGTAATTACTGATTAGCCCTTCGATTGCACAGGGTTTACTTTTCGGTCTCCTTGTTTGAGTAACCCGAACAAATTTATGGGTCAACGTCATGTGCTCTTCTTCGAACACCTCATTATATAATTTGCTTGGTGTGTTGCCACATTTTTTTAATTGTGGCTAGTATTTACTCTCAAGTTCTTCTGTATTTTGGAAATTTGTTTCCTATATTTTCTATTCACTTCTAAATTTCCTATTTTTCTATAAAATGTTTAGGTCACCCTGCATTTAAATAACACATACTTGCTAACGAATTTAGACTGGAACAGCTCATCCTTAGTTTTGTTATTAAAGGTTTTGTAAACATTCAGTAAGCTTAGTTCCCACGTTAATTTAAAAAATAATCGGTTAGTTTCAAAATTAAATGTGTAGGGGGGGCTAATCATAATAATTATTGTTAAAAAACTTGAAATAACGCAATATTTTTCCCTATCCGATAGGTAAAATACTGTGTTATTTCCAGACACGTGCCACACTATTGCCCAATTTTCATTTACAGGAAGTTCTAGCAGTTTTTCATTTATTTTTGCCGCCAAGTATCGTCCAAAATCGAAATTAAAATTAATAGCAACTTTCACAAATATAATATTTTGGAAAAAACGATAAGTATGAAAATTAAAACATCTTAGTTAAATTTCCACATTTATTTTTATAAAATCAAAAATGATATTTACATTATAAATTAATTTACAAAATCAAAATAAGACCATTGACCGTAGTTTCATTATCTTATATTTCACATTTATGCAAATTCAACAAAGCTCGTCCATTGAACTTCAAAAAACTCTACATACTAATCCTTATATAATGTTATTTCAATCATAAATAATTAATAGTTTAAAAATATATTCATTTCAGATTAAACATTATCGTTATCGTATTTTTAAAAAATTTATATTTGTGAAAGAAGCCATTATTTATAATTTCGATTTTGGTCAATAGATGGCGGCTTTCGAGTCGTGCAAATGTAAATGAAAAACTGCTAGAACTAAATGAAAACTGAGACGGTTATGGCAACTATAAATAATAGTAGTTCCTAATACTATTATTAATACAAGACGGAGGGCTGGATTAACCATTAAACGAGATAAGCAATTGCTTAGGGCAACAAGAGAATTGAGGGCAGCCAAAAAGTTTAAGACCAATTCCCAAATTTAAATAGTTAAAATTTAACAAAATAGGGGGAATTTCTACTCTCAAACCTTGCCAATGCAGTCTTCGAGGTTGAAGTTCGATTAGTGGAGAATAATCACTGTGTTTTCTACCTTCGTAACCCGTCACTCATTTTCACTGGGTGCCCCGGTGCTCACGATTGGCCCGCAACGGTAGCTTTTCTCATTTTTATTTCGTTGCCCCTAAAAGGGGGAAACGAAATTATAATTTCCCTCTGAAACGGGTGTCTGTGATAGGATTAGGATTACCTCGATGCGTTCGTAAAGGCGCGAGTTCAGTGGGTTATTCCCTTGAGGCTGTGAAGGGTGCTCCGGGAGTAACTTCGGAGTTCCTTCGCGGAACAAAACCGCGAGTCGAATGTGAGTCAAGGGGTGGTGGTGGGAGGGAGCAGGTCACAACGTACTAGCCACAAAGGCATTGATGTGGGTCGGAGTTTAACGCAGCAACTTCGAGGTAAGTCTGCCCCTCCCGCTTTGGCCTAGGAGAAATATTTCTGGTCGCGGAGAAAATTTATAGTATTTTAAAGTTCGCAAACTGCGGAGCAAGGTCAGGTGGGTAGAGGCAGGAAAAGAAAATATGCTCCAGCTCGCTATTTTAGTTTAGATTCGTTAGATTATACTTCAGTCATCCACGGCGCCTAGGAGTAGTAAACACACCCCTACCACAGGAGGCTAAAAGATCTCGATAAGAAAACCACAATATTAGACAATTTCATAGCTACTCAAGATATGCCAGTGGATGAAAATGAATGTTACCAGCAAACAATAAGTAGAGGTCATCTAGTCCGCATCACTGACTCGGGATATATATTTTTTGAATTAGTGGACAATTTAACGCGAGCCAATTATAATGAAAGTTTAACAAATGAACAGATGCAACGACATGGCGATATCATTAACAACTTAAAAAAAATAAAGAATTAATGGACATGTGGGCTGAGTTGAGTGATGGGTCCAAAGATTTACCAATTATTGTTCACTTGTTTTTAAAAATGAAAGGAAAAGCTCTAGCAAGAAAAATTAACGAAGATTATCAAATTAAAAGTAAAAACCCAATAATGGGTAGCAAAGGTATTAGACCAACTTTACAGGCAATAGAAGCAAAAAAAGATTAAATGTGAATACTTTAAATATGAATTTTGTGATAAATAAAGTTCCTAATTGAAATTATGAAAACTTCTTACATTTATTCTTAATTGCTCGAATAGTATTGAGTCGCCTACAATTATGCATGTATTCTTGAATTGTGGGGTTTGTATTTGACCGTGTAGAAGCTCGATGAAGACTAAATTGCTGTTCAATTAAGTCTTGATTAATTTTATTTGTTAATATAAATGGAGCACCGTGGTTTAGCATAAATTTTACAATTGCAGGTACCGAATATGCTGTAAAAAATATTTACAATAACTAATTACCAAAGCAATTAGTATGTATAATCTTACCAGTTCTCCTTAAAGCTTCTCTAGTTTTAATACTTAATAGCATTTTGTTTTTCTCGCTCTTTTTAAATTCACCTGGTCGTTCCTTGACATCTCGCTCCCAGTCTTCAAGATATTTCAAGAAATTATTTTTCAACCACTATTTATTGAAAAGGATAATATGGAGAAAAAAAACCAAAACCACTTAAAGACAAAATAAATAATTAATATTTACTTTCAGCCTTTCATCATCAGTGGAGGTGTATGCGGCATTGTTTTTATTTCTTGAAGTTTTATGCTCCTTAAGATGTTTAGTATTTACTAAGTCAAAACATTTATTGAAGGTCCTTATAAACAATATTGTTTCTGATAGTTCTGGATCCTTTTGTAGTTCTAAAGCTGCGGCTGTTGAAGAGCTTAAAACCTGAGCTGCCAGTTTTACAGACATTAGTGAATACGAAATAGGGAAAACATGACTGAACGTGAGTTTATGGGCTATGCGTAAAATAGTTTGACGCTTGTAAAGATTAATAATGTGTTGCCTTTGAATGTGTTTTCCAATATTAAATATATTTCTGGTATTACAATAGTATCCACTATTTAAAAAACAATTCCTTGTGGTTTTGATTAGGTGTGGTAGCTTTTCTCATTTTTATTTCGTTGCCCCTAAAAGGAGGAAACGAAATTATAATTTCCCTCTGAAACGGGTGTCGGTGATAAGATTACGACATGGTTATTAATCTAATTCAATTTTACTCATAATTCAATTTTATTTTACTCGACTTTGGACTTTCGACTCTTTGTTTCCCTTATCTATTTTTCCGGCTGGTCTCGAATTTAAATTTTTTTCTCGGCTTCCGAGCACGGGGGGGGGGGGTATTCAAGGTGGGGAGAGAGGCGGGGATGGCGATTGTGGCTCCCTATATCTTCCGCGCCGACCCTTGGCTTCCCTTTACTCATCTCTTGAGTTCCTTGCGCCCGTCCCGACCTTTAAACCTCTTTAACGGGTTAGTGTGAAATTCGTAGAAGAGGAGTTAGTGTGAAAAAAGGGACTTCGTAGAAGGGGAGGTTTAGTTGGTATTTTTAAGTAGTTCAGAACTTTTTGTTACGTTTTTGCTACGCGTGTTGCGTTTTTCTTACAGCGTTTACCTTTCTTACGTACAAATCATATCTAATTCATTAAAACTAAGACCCCGGGCGAAGCCGGGTATTAAACCTAGTAAATAAATAAATAAAAGGACAAACTTTAATGCAGCCGGCCGACCGGTAAAGTCTGTGCGTATGGGTAGGGCCCCCCCTCTTTTCCCACGCTTTTCTTTATTTGTTGGGTATAAATATTTATCTACCGTTAACCATGTCCGATACCGGCAAACGAGCTCGGTTGGCACACTCACTTAAGATCGCTCACTCGAAAGTGAGTACTCAAATAAATGAACTCGATGGGCCCACTCACTTAAGATCGCTCGCTTGAAAGTGAGCATAAGCAAATTCGTAAATTTATTTGAGTATCGCACGAATATCGTGGCTTAGTGGGTATAAGCAAAATCGTAATTAGTATTTCCAAAGTGTAATTAAACTCGCACCGTTGCAAAATTGTTTAAATTATTTTTTGGGAAGAATATGTGGGCGGCTTGTCGCGCTTAAGTGCTTACCGCCTCTGCTAGAGGTATTTTATTATTCCCTCCAGAAACACCTTCTTTCCTCCAAAAGTCTACCATGCTAAAACTAGGTAAATCATTGCTTAGAGCTAAAACCACGTAACTATCAAGTTCGTTTAGCAAGCTCCGCACAAGTCTATGTCACCCATGTTTAACTGTAACACGGGCAGCGAAATAATATTATCACCTTCTTGGATAACTTGTTTTTTCTATTTATGGCTGTTCAGATGGCTGCATTATAATGAATGCGTACGAATTTCACACTAACCCGTTAAAAAAGTTTAAACGTCGGGACGGGCGCAAGGAACTCAATATAAGAGATAAGGGAAGCAAAGGGTCGGCGTGGAAGATATAGGGAGCCACAATCGCCATCCCCGCCTCCCTCTCCACCTCGAACACCCCCTCCTCCCCCCCCCCCCCGTGCTCGGAAGCCGAGAAAAATAGATAAGGGAAACAAAGAGTCGAAAGTCCAAAGTCGAGTAAAATAAAATTGAATTATGAGTAAAATTGAATTAGATTAATAACCATGTCAGGTATATGGAATTAGGCGCGTTTAGTTGGATATCAGGCTCTGAACTTTGAGTTAAACTTTCAAAGCTCTATAGCACCGTTCTCGAGTTTTTAGGAACTTTAAAATACTATAAAATCTACGCGCCGTCTAGGAGTAGTAAACACACCCCTACCACACAGGAGTGTCATCATAGAACATCTCCTTTACAGGAGACAGGGCAGACTTCTGTTATTGGTCAAGGCGTAATCGAAATGATTCTCGATTCTAATTGGTTGATTGTTTCGTCTATTTATTCTTCTGCGCTCAAAAATTCGGGAAAGTTTCTTTTATCTCCGTTTTTGTTTACATCCAATTAATTTTAGGTTGTTGTGGTTAGTTTAATTTATTTTATAGTTATTTTTTATTAATATATTTTCATTTAACAAATCATTAACAATTAAATTACCGTTTTATATTATAATCCATAAAAATGGTCGCGACCAAACACTGTATTTACCCCGGTTGTGCAAATGACACTCGAAGGAATTACATGGCCCACATGAAGGGGGTTTGGTTTATTCCATTCCCGAAACCTAAAACTATGTTGGCTAAATGTGTTTTATGGATGAAATTGTGAGGAAAAACAACAGATCCTGCAAATGTAAAGAAACATTGGTTCGTGTGTTCCAATCATTTCACTGGTGGTAATGGACCAACTGAACAGCATCCAGATCCAATACCATGTAATCCTGAACCAGTATTAATTCAAAATGATATAAATATCATTGAGGAAGCCATACGACTCGGGTTGTCCTACAGTGTAGAAGATAACATCACTATGATATCAAAAATCAAGAATCAAAAAGTCATAATGGCCATTGAATTTGATAGAAATTTCCAGGTAAAACTTCACATTTTAAACAAGCTAGTTGGTGAAAATCACTTTGTTTGGAAAGATATTGGAAAACCCCAAAACCTACAATATATAAAAGTAGTGTTAGAGAAACTTGGCAAATATAAAATTTGTAATGGAACCGTAGAAGAGAATTATATCAAGTTTTATGATAAAAATAAAAATCAATTTAATGCCGGTGAAAAATGTAGAGCGTCTGCTAAAATTTGCATAAGAGCCGTAAATTGCACTGGAATAAAAAATATGGAATCAAGAAAACATCGGTGTGTACCTTGTACTTCATATCGTTAATTTATGCAAACCAGAATGAGTAATATGCGGGAAAAAGATCGTAAACAAAATAACAAAGTAGCCAAAAATAAAACTACAACACATAAATTTGGAAAATTATCAGACTTCTTTAACAAGCGAAGTTTTGATGCAAAGTCACTGAACGAGATTTTTGAGGAACAAAAAAGAAGGAATATCCAAACTAAAAATAAATACGGATATAAGTGGCACCCAGATATCCTGGAAATTGTTCATTTTTAAGAAATAAATGTTCATCGTGTTATGAAATAATGCGTCAATCTGGATTCTCAAGCCTTCCTTCTCGTAATACTCTAACCAAACTCAAAACATCTGAAACACCAGGCTTTAATGATGAACAGTTTTTGAGAGCGAAAGAAGAACTTGATAAAGTTGGATCTGAACCACACCATCAGTATGTTTCCCTAGGTTTCATCAACTTTTAAATTTGCATTGACATTTTCCCCCTCAAAAACACTTAGTGCAATAGAGATTGTAAAATATGTGTGGGAAGCTACAGAAAAATTGGAAGCCGTCGGTATAAAAGTTCTAGCCTATGTGTGCGATGGCGCCACTAGCAACCGCAAGTTTTTTAAATTGTATTCATCTGAGAAAGATAAGGTGCCATATAGAACCAGAAATTTGTTCGCAAGAGATGTACCTAGATTCATTTATTTTGTATCTGATCCACCACACCTAATCAAAACCACAAGGAATTGTTTTTTAAATAGTGGATACTATTGTAATACCAGAAATCTATTTAAAAATGGAAAACACATTCAAAGGCAACACATTATTAATCTTTACAAGCGTCAAACTATTTTACGCATAGCCCATAAACTCACGTTCAGTCATGTTTTCCCTATTTCGTATTCACTAATGTCTGTAAAACTGGCAGCTCAGGTTTTAAGCTCTTCAACAGCCGCAGCTTTAGAACTACAAAAGGATCCAGAACTATCAGAAACAATATTGTTTATAAGGACCTTCAATAAATGTTTTGACTTAGTAAATACTAAACATCTTAAGGAGCATAAAACTTCAAGAAATAAAAACAATGCCGCATACACCTCCACTGATGATGAAAGGCTGAAAGTAAATATTAATTATTTATTTTGTCTTTAAGTGGTTTTGGTTTTTTTTCTCCATATTATCCTTTTCAATAAATAGTGGTTGAAAAATAATTTCTTGAAATATCTTGAAGACTGGGAGCGAGATGTCAAGGAACGACCAGGTGAATTTAAAAAGAGCGAGAAAAACAAAATGCTATTAAGTATTAAAACTAGAGAAGCTTTAAGGAGAACTGGTAAGATTATACATACTAATTGCTTTGGTAATTAGTTATTGTAAATATTTTTTACAGCATATTCGGTACCTGCAATTGTAAAATTTATGCTAAACCACGGTGCTCCATTTATATTAACAAATAAAATTAATCAAGACTTAATTGAACAGCAATTTAGTCTTCATCGAGCTTCTACACGGTCAAATACAAACCCCACAATTCAAGAATACATGCATAATTGTAGGCGACTCAATACTATTCGAGCAATTAAGAATAAATGTAAGAAGTTTTCATAATTTCAATTAGGAACTTTATTTATCACAAAATTCATATTTAAAGTATTCACATTTAATCTTTTTTTGCTTCTATTGCCTGTAAAGTTGGTCTAATACCTTTGCTACCCATTATTGGGTTTTTACTTTTAATTTGATAATCTTCGTTAATTTTTCTTGCTAGAGCTTTTCCTTTCATTTTTAAAAACAAGTGAACAATAATTGGTAAATCTTTGGACCCATCACTCAACTCAGCCCACATGTCCATTAATTCTTTATTTTTTTTAAGTTGTTAATGATATCGCCATGTCGTTGCATCTGTTCATTTGTTAAACTTTCATTATAATTGGCTCGCGTTAAATTGTCCACTAATTCAAAAAATATATATCCCGAGTCAGTGATGCGGACTAGATGACCTCTACTTATTGTTTGCTGGTAACATTCATTTTCATCCACTGGCATATCTTGAGTAGCTATGAAATTGTCTAATATTGTGGTTTTCTTATCGAGATCTTTTAGCCTCCTGTGGTAGGGGTGTGTTTACTACTCCTAGGCGCCGTGGATGACTGAAGTATAATCTAACGAATCTAAACTAAAATAGCGAGCTGGAGCATATTTTCTTTTCCTGCCTCTACCCACCTGACCTTGCTCCGCAGTTTGCGAACTTTAAAATACTATAAATTTTCTCCGCGACCAGAAATATTTCTCCTAGGCCAAAGCGGGAGGGGCAGACTTACCTCGAAGTTGCTGCGTTAAACTCCGACCCACATCAATGCCTTTGTGGCTAGTACGTTGTGACCTGCTCCCTCCCACCACCACCCCTTGACTCACATTCGACTCGCGGTTTTGTTCCGCGAAGGAACTCCGAAGTTACTCCCGGAGCACCCTTCACAGCCTCAAGGGAATAACCCACTGAACTCGCGCCTTTACGAACGCATCGAGGTAATCCTAATCCTATCACCGACACCCGTTTCAGAGGGAAATTATAATTTCGTTTCCCCCTTTTAGGGGCAACGAAATAAAAATGAGAAAAGCTACCGTTGCGGGCCAATCGTGAGCACCGGGGCACCCAGTGAAAATGAGTGACGGGTTACGAAGGTAGAAAACACAGTGATTATTCTCCACTAATCGAACTTCAACCTCGAAGACTGCATTGGCAAGGTTTGAGAGTAGAAATTCCCCCTATTTTGTTAAATTTTAACTATTTAAATTTGGGAATTGGTCTTAAACTTTTTGGCTGCCCTCAATTCTCTTGTTGCCCTAAGCAATTGCTTATCTCGTTTAATGGTTAATCCAGCCCTCCGTCTTGTATTAATAATAGTATTAGGAACTACTATTATTTATAGTTGCCATAACCGTCTCAGTTTTCATTTAGTTCTAGCAGTTTTTCATTTACATTTGCACGACTCGAAAGCCGCCATCTATTGACCAAAATCGAAATTATAAATAATGGCTTCTTTCACAAATATAAAATTTTTAAAAATACGATAACGATAATGTTTAATCTGAAATGAATATATTTTTAAACTATTAATTATTTATGATTGAAATAACATTATATAAGGATTAGTATGTAGAGTTTTTTGAAGTTCAATGGACGAGCTTTGTTGAATTTGCATAAATGTGAAATATAAGATAATGAAACTACGGTCAATGGTCTTATTTTGATTTTGTAAATTAATTTATAATGTAAATATCATTTTTGATTTTATAAAAATAAATGTGGAAATTTAACTAAGATGTTTTAATTTTCATACTTATCGTTTTTTCCAAAATATTATATTTGTGAAAGTTGCTATTAATTTTAATTTCGATTTTGGACGATACTTGGCGGCAAAAATAAATGAAAAACTGCTAGAACTTCCTGTAAATGAAAATTGGGCAATAGTGTGGCACGTGTCTGGAAATAACACAGTATTTTACCTATCGGATAGGGAAAAATATTGCGTTATTTCAAGTTTTTTAACAATAATTATTATGATTAGCCCCCCCTACACATTTAATTTTGAAACTAACCGATTATTTTTTAAATTAACGTGGGAACTAAGCTTACTGAATGTTTACAAAACCTTTAATAACAAAACTAAGGATGAGCTGTTCCAGTCTAAATTCGTTAGCAAGTATGTGTTATTTAAATGCAGGGTGACCTAAACATTTTATAGAAAAATAGGAAATTTAGAAGTGAATAGAAAATATAGGAAACAAATTTCCAAAATACAGAAGAACTTGAGAGTAAATACTAGCCACAATTAAAAAAATGTGGCAACACACCAAGCAAATTATATAATGAGGTGTTCGAAGAAGAGCACATGACGTTGACCCATAAATTTGTTCGGGTTACTCAAACAAGGAGACCGAAAAGTAAACCCTGTGCAATCGAAGGGCTAATCAGTAATTACTATACTCGAAATCACTGTTACCTGGGGTACACTACCATTTAGAAATGTTTGCTGAGAGTAAAGTTTAATATATTGATTGACACCAAAATAAACTACAAACGTAAAAGAGCTTGTAAAATATGTACTATTTAAATAAATACATTTTTTTACCTAAAATTTAAATTTAAACTAACACGGTGACCTCACTATCTCGACCATTGGCATTGGTCGTAACAACGGTTTATTCGCTAAAAAGGACATGGCAACACTGCTTTAAAATAATACATAACCAAAGACTAGCGATTGGACAGAAAACCTTTGATTTTTCTATGTAAATTAACACGTTGATTTTCCTGTACGAGCTTGAAGACCGAGACCAGAGCGAATTTCCACCCCTCTTATCCTGTACTTAATTTTTTGACGAGTGACAACTGATTGACATCTCTGACAACTTGAATGACCGCCTGGACAATTCCATGTATTGTAGCTTACCTCTTTTTTTGATGCTCATTGTATATATTCTATTCAAAAACAGTCCAAGCCGTCGGTCAAGCTGTCGACGCTGTCACTCAATTTTGTGGGGGTCTTAATTCGCACACGAGAAAATGGAATCTCTGTTCTCGGCCTTTGAGTGCAAAGTCCGTAAGTTCGTTGTTGCGTGGGTGCGATTATTTATAAGTAGCACCGCTGAAACCACTGTGGACGATTAACGCCATCTACTGATCAGTTAATGAAGTTCCGCGTATGAGTATTATTGTTAAATGCCGACCAATTTACTGCCCCAGGTAACAGTGATTTCGAGTATATCTGTAATCGGCGT
Source organism: Leiobunum rupestre (assembly GCF_980474605.1). NCBI lineage: Eukaryota > Metazoa > Arthropoda > Arachnida > Opiliones > Sclerosomatidae > Leiobunum > Leiobunum rupestre. The sequence continues at coordinate 86,023,535 of NC_143384.1, forward strand.
ACAAGCCTGTACCTTCGACTGTACTAAAGTGATTACGTAATCTTTTACAGATATAGCACTAGCAAAGGCAGTACTCGCTGTCCCCTCGTGTAAAATCAAAAGTGGATATGACTTCATGCAAAAAGTCTCACTACCTTTGGCTGAAGGTACATATGCTATAATAATAATAATAATGTTTATTTGTTTGCTCCAATAAAGAAAGATCTACAAGAATAATAGTAGGCCAAGTCACAGATAAATTTTAGGCCACTTTCAACCTTAAGGCAAGATTAGATAAGAAGGTTAAGTAAAAAGAAATATATGTATTTATACACATATATAAATAGGCTTGTCATTACATTTCTTAAGCATAAATAATAGCAAACAACGCATAATTTTGATTATCCAATTAAATTAGATATGAATTTAAAATACCGCGAAAGAAAATACATCTGCTAACTGGGCTGCAGTTAAAACTAGTGTAAAAAGTCGGTTCAGCCAAGGCTTGGCCCAATGTTGCATTACAAGACCAAATTGTGATTCTTAAATACAAATTAAACTAATAACTATTTGCATTTTAAATAAAACTGAGTTATCTAATAAACAATTTTAGAAAGCTAATTTTAAAGAAACCCTATAAGGTCGTATGTAAGTTACATACGACCATAATGTGACTGCGATAGTCGGCTCCAACTCTGGCGGGGAAATAGTATTCATCCACCTGTGAGGGATGGGGTGGGGTAGGAGGGCTTAGAATTAACACGTTTCTTGGCCGACGTGACGGTGATACTTTTTGTACGAAGTCACATCAACTTTTGGTATAACTAACAGGAAACCGTGATAGAAAGGGAAATTACATAAAGTTCTTTCCCCAAGCGCTTTCGAAAACCTAGCATGTATAAGATTAAAAATGGTGAATAAGGAGAAATCATACTGGATAAAATACGTTTTTTATTATGTTTAAATATGTACAAATTATGAGTTTAGTTCCAATTAAAGAAGTTTTTAACAAACGTAAAAGTTAAAAACTAGTTCCGATTAATAATTGGATAAGAATTGCTGGTATTCTTCGTCTTCCTCCGTGAGAGTGTCTTTCCCGTTTTGGCCGAGTTCGCGGGGAGCACTTTCCTCGTCGATGACCTCTCCAGGCAAGGGCAAGCCTTCGGGGTTACCCAGCCAAGGGTACGTGCGGGGACATACCGAGCAGGTCTGCATGTACCTGGTCTCCTCGACGCCATCTTGCATGAAGGTCAGGATGCAGGTCCTCGGGTTGTTGCACGAAGTGGGTGGCCTCTCGACGCAGGCGAAAGCGGGATGACTGGCGGCGTTGGCACTCGGGTTCTGGGTCCACTCCATAGCGCGTTTAACGCTAACGAACCAGACGTCCTTGTGGGTGTCTTGGATCTTTTGTACGAACCTCTTGAGCGCTTCCACCTTAGACTCGGTCTGGAACCAATTGGAGTGGAAGTAGAGACCCAGAGGAGCGCGATTGGTTTTGTAATGACGGTTGAAGTTCTCCATCAAGAAGTCGAAGATGATGTCCTCGTCCGGCTGGAAGACGCACTGGTCGGCCAAGGCGCAGCTGCCTCCGAGACCGTCTTCGGAGAAGAGCATGTTGAGAGGGTATTCCCAGACGCCTTCGAAGGAGCGGGTCGGGCACTTGCTTCCGCCGATGCAACGGTGAGGAATTCTGTAGTCGAAGGTGTACGGCCAGACGCCGACAGTGCGGGAGGCGGGCAGGGAAGAGTCGTACTTGAGACCCATGTCCTTGATCATGGCGGCCATTTCGTTGCCTCCGTTCCTCAGGAAGGGCGACCTCATTCCGACGATGCTCTCCTTGGTCAGGTTGGCGTATTTGACCAGCATGGTTCTTAGTCCTTCGAACTGTTCCTTTAACTCGTCCTTGGTAGCCGTTTCCCACCATGATTCGGGTTCACGGGAGCTAGAAAGGGACACGACAATTAAATATTGGCCAGCAAAATATTACTAATAATTTTATTTTAAAACACCAATGAGTTGTACACGATTTATTTTAACACTTACTAGATTCCGTTGAGTCCAATTTCGTGTCCAGCGGCGGCCATCTGTTGGATGTTGTAGTAGCTGGAGTAGCTGTGCGAGACGAAGAAGGTGAAACTAGCCGGACATCCGTTGGGATTCTTCTTCGTGATGTTGAGGACGTTCTGGTAGTACTCGATGTTCTGGTAATTGAGGGCGCCGTCGAAGGAGATGGTGACCATCATGGGGACGTCGTTAGGGGACACGCGACCGGGGATTTTGGTGCCGTCCCGGCTGCAGTGGCATTTGGGCAAGGAACACTGGGTCTCGTCGCAACGGGTGGCCCGCAGAGGGTCGACGGTGGTCGTTACGATTGGAGCTATTGAAAGTCAATTGAGGAAAACATGAAAATTGTATATTGGGGAATTAGGAACTAGTATTGAAATTGAATTAAAGGTACTATTTAAAGATGGGAAACAATTTATTTTCACAATTTTATAAAACGTCGCAAAACGCTAGAAAATGTACTTACGAAGAGGCACGGGTCCGCAAGTCAGGTCCTTGGACTTGTGCATGCAGTGTTTCTTGACGTCGTCGAAGTAGAGCCCCGGAGGACAGGCTTGCGAGTACGGGTAGTTCTCGGCGCACATGTAGAAGCGCCGGCAGGACTCGGGGTCGGCGTACATGCCCTTGGAGCGCGGACATTTGTACGGGGCTGGCTTCAAGCTGGGAGCCGACAACACTGCAATGAAAAAAAGGTTAGTGGAACTTAGTGCCTAAGTGAAACGCCGAACTTAACACGAGCGAAGTTACGGTCGAAAACATAGTTCGAGACTGGCTTAAATAACCACCTACTCGGAATGGAAGTCAAAATAACTTCAGAATTTCTAAACTTACCATAACAAAGCAAGGCGCTGAGACTAAACGGCAATAGCATCGTAGTCTTCATCGTAAAGAAGAGGGAAGAGGTGATAACTTGTTCGATGGGAAACGAAGGAAGTATGATTAATGCCGTGGTGAGTTCCCAGCTATTTATACTCCGGACGGTAAAGCTGCGAAATAACCCCCCCCCCCCGATCATGGCTGATACTCTAAAGGAGTTCCGCCCCTCCCCTTTCATCCGGGGTACAAGGGGCTCGCGCGTGTTTCCCCGCTCTAGCCCATCAGCGCCGGGGGACTTTGGGCTTGCAGCTGTTGACAAAAGCTGCAAACAAGAAAATAGATAAGTTGGTCCACGCTAGAGAACGCCTGGAATTGAAGCTAATCGCTAATATCTATAGGCAAACAAAAGTGCTTGATAAGTAAATTGCACTAGTGCCAATAAATTACACTTTTTCGAATACAAATCTCCTTGTTTATTTAACGTATGATATTTAATCTATAGAAAAACAAATTTATAGCCTCATTTGGTTTTTGATAATAAAAATATAGATTCCTATTTTTTATTTAATAGAAATGATTTATTTTCGGAAATTTGGTAAAGCGTTTCTATTTCCTGGATCATTAAAATTTCCGGTCAATTTAAAAATATGCGTAACTAAATTGTAATTATTGAAACTTAGAAATATTTGCTGTTATTATGAACTTATATTAAAGCCAGTCGTTGGTTGGCTAAGACTAATATTACTATTAGTATTACCATGAGTCTATAACTATTACATAAGTGTGTTAGTTGATTGAAATAATTACTGATAGCTTAGCTATTTGTAGACTGACGTAGATTTGACCTTAGTTTTAAAAAGATAAGCCCGGTTGTAAATAATATAAACAACTTTAACCTACGACTCTATGCGAGCGCTCACTATGAGCGTGCTTTCAGCCTAATAACTTAGTCCAAAGTCGACCAAAAATGAGTGGTCATTGTAAAAACTACTTTCTGTAAAATGTTTACACGAGGCAGCTATGGAACTGATACACTTATGCGAAAAATATTATTAACTTATGGTACCACAGTTTTCTTTTTTAAGCTTCGATTTGCTCCTTTTCGCGTTATGTTCGTTATTTTATTTTAAGTATATTGTTGGCTCTTGAACTCTCATAGAATCACGAACCGGCGCCAAAATGTGTATATTCCAATTTAAATTATGCTATACAGGTTGTCCATTATTATTCGAAACAGTAATTTTTCTCAATAACCGTTGTAGTTAGAATTTTTATTTTTTTGTGTGAATTGTCAGTACCGGGGGCCATTGTTGTACATTATGTTAATCGATTTTAAAATAATATTTTAAAATTTTAAAAAAATAAATTTTAATGTATTGGAGCTCGTCAAATTTGCCAATGAGAAAAATGTAGAGCGACGTCGAAAACATAAGAATAACGTTTGGTCGTTGAAAACACAATCATTTTTCACGAAATTGCAGGCGTTTGAAAATTGACTTAACGGGTAAACAAAATAATTGGAATAATCAAAAACTAGAATCTTTTTAATGCAGTGGAAGTCGTAAGACAATATTATTTTTAGGATGAACTAAATATTATTTTTATTTATTTAATGCAAGATTCTAAATTTCTAACTCTCATTTAAATGCTATATTACCATAGAACATTTTCGTTCAGTAAATACGCGGGGAACCTTCAAGATATCACGTATCTAATCTCGGGGATATTGTTTTTGAACTTTCGGTTATTTTTCATTAAATTTAATTTAAATAAATAAAAATTATATTTAGTTCAGTCTAACAATAATATTGTCTTACGACTTCCACTGCATCCAAAAGATTCTAGTTTTTGATTTTTCCAATTATTTTGTTTACCGGTTAAGTCAATTTTCAAACGCGTGTAATTTCGTGAAAAATGATTGTGTTTTCAACGACCAAACGTTATTCTTATGTTTTCGACGTCGCTCTACATTTTTCTCATTGGCAAATTTTGACGAGCTTCAATACATCAAAATTTATGTTTTCAAAATTTTAAAATATTATTTTTAAATCGATAAACATTATGGACAACAATGGCCCCCGGCACTGACAATTCACACAAAAAATTTCAAAATTCTAACTACAACGGTTATTGAGAAAAATTACTGTTTCGAATAATAATGGACATCTTGTATAAAGTACATTATTTTTTATTTTCTGAATCACATCTTGTATTATGGCTGAAGGGGAAACCAGCTGCGGACGTCACGAATTATGTTATTATTGGATGAGTTTAGTTTTTCATAGAAAAATTCTATTACCATTTATTTGTTTAAAAAAAATTTAAAATTGTCAAACCAACCGAGAGGTCCGGACATTTCACAAAATATCTTAGAAAATTTGGGTAAAAATCCCAGATTTTGTAAAATATTAATAATAATATAACAATCTGATAGTCCTACTCCATTTCAAACGTCATCTTGATTTTTATAAATTAAGAGCGACTTGGTTGAATATTATATTTTTAGTTAGCACTGATCATTTCTGAACTGCGTCTTCGGTCGCGTTAAGAAATTTTAATTTTGAGGGAGATTTCTGGCCAATTCGCGGAACCCCACAGCCCGCGTACGCACTAATGTCATATTGGAATTTCGTGCCAATTGATACAGGCGCCATGTAACTCGTTCGCGTTTCGCTATCTTATTTCCAAAACCAGGTAACTCGGAAAATTATTTTGGAATTTCGTGCCAATTAGCCTGTTCAGTTTACATGAGCCACGTAGTGGCAAATGCGAGAAGCTCATGAACTGCTGTAGTTTCGTCTGCTAAGCAGACGATTTTTCAATAATGCGTCTGCTTAGCAGACGAAAATCCAGCAGTTTATGAGCTTCTTGCATTTGCCACTACGTGGCTCTATGCAAACTGAAAAGGCTAATTGATACAGGCGCCATCTAACTCGTTCGCGTTTCGCTACCTTATTTCCAAAACCAGGTAACTCGGAAAATTATTTTTCGATAATAATCCTCTTCGGTTTATTAAGTTAATTGGTAAATTAGTTCAAATTTAATATTTCAAATATAGTTAATACATCGTGTAGATTGTGTGTAATTAAATGTCCGTGACATCTTGTTTATATCTAGCTTATAAAGAGTTTTTTGTTTTTTTATAGAATTTATTTTAAAACAATCTACGTTTTAAGTTTTTTTTAAATTGAAAATACTTTTAAGGGCAACATTGATCAAATGGCCTTGATTAATTTATTTTAAAAGTTTAACGAGCTTGGCGGTTTTTCGGTTACCAGACTATTTCTAATTTTAAAATACTTCTCCATTATTTAATATTTGATTAAAATGCTTTCAAAAGTACTAAGTATTTTATTTGAACAAAATACCGAAACCGTTAAAATACTTTAATCATATTGCTTAATTTCTGTTCAACACGAAAATATGCGCGTAATCTAGACGGTTAGACAACATTTTAAACTTTCGCTAAGTTTAACCACATTTTCCCTTACTATATTCCCATTTTTCAATAAATTATTAAGTAGTCCTTGACCTTCCAAGAGTGTTTCCAATTATATGTATTCTAATTAAAGTATTTTTTGTGAAATAATTCCCTTAAAAATATCGAACTAAATGGTTTTTAGGGTAAACGGAAATAAAATCCAAAACCAAAAAATCTAAGGATAAAAAATCCTAACCAAAAAATCTAAAATAAATAAAATCCACGGACATTTAATCCAAATAAAAATATGATAAGAAAATATAAATGTCAATAATTAAAACTGATAAAAATAAAAATAATGTAAATAATTAAAAGGATTATTAGTTCATTCACAAATTTCATGTCATGCAGGTTATTACTTCAAATAAGGGGAAGGAAAAACTTTGTTACAACGGCTATATGTATGTAATTTACCACAAAAAAACGAAAGATTTTCTGTGACCTTCAACTTAGACTTAAATGTCTTTGTGAAGAATATTCAAATAATGTTCGTGGTTTACCTGACTTTTTAAATGCGATTTCGTATAACATTAGATTTCGACAATAAATTTAATTTTTTAAATAAAGACAATTTGGCTTTTTAAATAAAAGGGGGCGCTGCACAACATTAGGGGACTAAATCAGCCTTTCCTTTGATATGTCACGCGCGTGCACGAGTCAGCTCGTGTAACAAATAAAAAAACCTCGCGCGGCTTCGTACAAACCCGAAGGCAGATTCGCTCCCCTAATGTTGGGCAGCGCCACCTTTTATCTAAAAACATTTCAAGAACCTCCTTACCTAACACTAAATGGGTGTACACAAGCTTTACCCAGCAAATAATAAAACATGTTTAAAACATTGTTTTATTTGTAGGAATAAAAACTAGTATTAAACAAAAAAGCAGTTTATGTATTTTATAAAAAAGAATTAATTTTTTCCAACCCTATATATAATCCAATAAATCCATTTCAATACTTTGGGCGGCAAATAAATTTCGAATGTTCACGTTCATTAAGTTTACAATCGGACGCAAAGAATATATAGTCTTTGAATCAAACCCTAGCTAACATTTGACCCTAAACCCTGACAATAATTCCTGGAAGAGCTCTCCGCCCTGGGCTTTCCCTAGTATTTTGACGGCTCTATTTTTTAAAATCGTGATGTTCCAAATTCCGAGCGCTATCTTTGGTCCCCTCCATTTTCCCCACCAATCGTGGAAAATTTTTGGCCGGCCAAAAACACCTGCCAAATCCTTCCAAGCCGGGTATTTCCCGTATTTATCCACCTGTATTATACTGACACTGTTTAAGTCAGCGAGCTGGTACAATCTATATAGTGAACCGTTAAGACAAGTTTCTAGTTTTTAAATGTTGTTGTTTTGAAGATAGAGATTGTATTATTTACTACAGTTTATTGAAGATTTTATACAAAATTTACAATATTTATTGTCGTTATTTTTTATTATAGGGCTTTATATTATAGTACACATTTTTAAGGATGAGCCATATTTTTTTATTTTTAATTTAATATTTTCTTATATTTTCCTAAATATTATTTGAAGGTTTAGTATGCCCCATTGATTTTTGGTAATTTTTATTACAGGACTTTATTATATTTTGGAAATAAAGTTTACGAAGGTTGAGTTTGCACTATTTAACAGGGCTATCCCTTTTGTCTAAAGGACAAATAAAGATTATAATTATTATTATTATTATTCATATTTTTTAATTTAATATTGTGGTCGATTTTCGAAATTATAATTTGAAGGACTTTATTATGTTTTCGAAATAAAGTTTAATTAACTATTGAGTAAAGTTATTTTTTACAATAAGATGTTTTGAAGGCTGAAATCACTCAATATAAATATTTATATTATATAATTTTACTAAACGTTTTTACGATAGGTTTTTATAATATTTTCGAGACAAAATTCTTAAAAGTCGCGTAGAGATTCCCATTTGAACAAACCAGTCATAAATAATATAATAGTAAAGTTCAAAATTGTTCTAATTAGAGATAAAGATAAAACATTAGTCGAATATGCTACATATAGTCTGATAGATCAAACATTGTTATGTTTGCACATTAATTTTCCATTAACCAAACGCATTGTAACCCGGCCACCTGAATTAATGGCTTTAAAAGTCGCCCGATGACTTAGGCCTAAGGTGGTGCCGTCGGTATTAGCTTAGCTGATTATTATTATAATTATTTTTACTTTGCCAGGACAAGGCTTAAGAAACCAAATAGGTAAAAATATAATATTTTGAAAATTATTATTTTACGCTTAAATTTATTGATTTACTAAAACGTTTTTTACATTTCAGAAATGTTTGACAATTAGAAGCATTTAATTAGACAACCTACAAAAAGGTTCAAAATTCTAAACTCCAAGCCAATCAGAATGATCTCTTGTATTTGTGCGCGTAGCAAATACATCAATGTTTTATTTATCATCTATCTCACCGCAAATATAACTCACAATTAAAGGGAAAACCTATGAATGTTTATTAATGTTTTCGATCACCAGATGGGGTATCGACTCTCAGCATCGCGCGGTGTATTGTCAGAGTAACGCCAAAAACAATTGTCTCTTACCAGAGGAGAGAAAAAGTCAGCAAACTTCGAAACATCTTATTATTAATATCGAGAATTGATCTATTTATATATATATCTATATATAAATAGATCGATTCTTGTTAATATCTATCCCGCGAAATAAGAAATTTATAGAATAAAACTTCTTGAAACTGTAATAAATGATATAAAACCAAAACGCGAAGGCTAAAGGTGGACTTCAATGTTCATTTTAAATAATGTTAAGCTCTAAACATGAAGGCCCAAAACAGATTTTACTCTTTTACCCATTTAACAAAATAAAACGTCATCCATTTATCTTACAAAATGGATGAAAAAATTGTCAAAATTTTGGGCTTTGATGGTTCGGACCCATTTTGTTACAAAAAATGGGATTTTTATGAATTTTCGATATAAGGCCTATAAGAGGGAATTTTTATCCAAATTTTCTACGGTATTTTAAGAAATGTCCGGACCTCTCGGTTGGCTTGTCAATTTTAAAACATAAGTAAATGGCAATTAAGAAATTAATCTGAACAAATAATAAAATAAATATCATAGTCTCATTTCAAAAATTTGAATTGTTCGATGAAAAACTAAAACTGGTCCAATAATAACATAATTAGCCTTTTCAGTTTACATAGAGCCACGTAGTGGCAAATGCAAGAAGCCCATAAACTGCTGGATTTTCTTCTGCTAAGCAGACACTTTATTGAAAAATAAATCCAGCAGTTCATGAGCTTCTCGCATTTGCCACTAAGTGGCTCTATGTAAACTGAAAAGGCTAATTCGTGGCGTCCGCAGCTGGTTTCCCCTTCAGCTATAATCCAAGATGTGATTAAGGCTAATATAAACTGGGTCTTGACCCAAATTGTTTAAAATTCACGTAAAATATAAAGTTTATATTTGGTTGAATTCCACGGGTTCTGCTTTATTTCCTAAAAATAAATTTCAAATTGAAGCTAATTAAACACACCATACAATGACCTTTAAAAGGTCTAGAAATAAAGTATCATAATTTAAATATAACTTGACAAACTTTAATTGAAATTAACAGCATTTTAAGTTTAATGCACAATGTATTATTCTGAGAATCTTGAAATTTTAATTATTTACGTTTGACAACGTTGTCTATCCATTGTTTTTCGAAGTTTCTTCATATCTTAATTAGTTTTAAAGATATTAGGTAGAAGGTTAATTTAAATTAATTTTTGACACTCTTAGAAACATGAACTTTTAAATATTTCATAATTAATACATTGAAACGTTCAATAGCTTCTTTTTGAGATCTTCACATTGTGATTTCGTTATGTAGTTTTCCCATAAAACTTAAAATAGGGTAGATGGTATAATTTTGGTCGTTTTTAAATTTCAATAGTTCATCGACACTAAAATAGATGGCGCTGTGTGATTTTCAAAATATTTTAGATTTTTTCTCAAATTTCATTATTAATTAAATCACACAGCGCCATCTATAAAACTTAAAATGCTGTTAATTTCAATTAAAGTTTGTCAAGTTATATTTAAATTATGATACTTTATTTCTAGACCTTTTAAAGGTCATTCTATCGTGTGTTTAATTAGCTTCAATTTGAAATTTATTTTTAGGAAATCCATAAAGCAGAACCCGTGGAATTCAACCAAATATAAACTTTATATTTTACGTGAATTTTAAACAATTTGGGTCAAGACCAAGTTTATATTAGCCTTAAATGGAATATTTGGTGTGGAACACCAACGTTTGCAACTCTGGTCGCTCCTGCCTTTGGCATTAGAAATGTTTGGCGCCACTGTGCAGGGAAATTTGTAAAATTGAATAAAGATTGCTTTCCTGGATTTTAAGAAAATCAAAAATAATGTACTTTATATAGCCTAATTTAAATTTAAATATACACGCTTTGGCGCCGATTCGTGTATCTATGAGCGTTAAAGAGTCAACAATATTTTTAAACGAACATCAAATCTACGCCAGTCAACAAATAGCTAAGCTATCAGTAATTATTACCATTAACTAACACACTTATGTAATGTAAGTTATAGACTCATGGTAATACTAATAGGAATATTAGTCTTAGCCAACCAACGACTGGCTTTAATATAAGTTCATAATAATAGCAAATATTTCTAAGTTTCAATAATTACAATTCAGTTACGCATATTTTTATAATGACCGGAAATTTTCAAAATCCAGTAAATAGAAACGCTTTAATAAATTTCCAAAAATAAATCATTTTTATTAAATAAAAATAGGAATCTATATTTTTATTATCAAAAACAAAATGAGGCTATATATTCGTTTTTCTATAGACTAAATATCATACGTTAAATAAAGAAGGAGATTTGTATTCGAAAAAGTCTAATTTATTGGCACTAGTGCAATTTACTTATCAAGCAGTTTTGTTTGACTTTAGATATAAGCGATTAGCTTCAATTCCCTGCGTTCTCTAGCGCGGACCAACATATCAATTTTCTTGTTTGCAGCCTTTGTCAACAGCTGCAAGCCCAAAGTCCCCCGGCGCTGATGGGCTAGAGCGGGGAAACACGCGCGAGCCCCTTGTACCCCGGATGAAGGGGGGGGGAAGCGAACTCCTTTAGGGTATCAGCCGTGATCGGGGGGGGGGGATAATATATCGCCGCTTTACCGGAGTATAAATAGCTGTGAACTCACCACGGCAGTAATCATAGTTCCTTCGTTTACTATCGAACAAAACGTCGCCTATTCACACTCTCCGTTACGATGAAGATGCTATTGCCGATTAGTCTCAGCGCCTTGCTTTGTTATGGTAAGTTTAGAAATTCAGAAGTTATTTGGACTTCGATTCCATTCCGAGTAGGCGGTTATGTTAGCTAGTCTCGAACTATGTTTTCGACCGTAACTTCGCTCGTGTTAAGTTCGGCGTTTCACTTTGGCGCTTACCTATTTTTCATTGCAGTGTTGTCGGCTCCCAGCTTGAAGCCAGCCCCGTACAAATGTCCGCGCTCCAAGGGCATGTACGCCGACCCCGAGTCCTGCCGGCGCTTCTACATGTGCGCCGAGAACTACCCGTACTCGCAAGCCTGTCCTCCGGGGCTCTACTTCGACGACGTCAAGAAACACTGCATGCACAAGTCCAAGGACCTGACATGCGGACCCGTGCCTCTTCGTAAGTACATTTTCTAGCGTTTTGCGACGTTTTATGAAATTGTCAAAATTGTGAAAATAAATTGTTTCCCATCTTTAAATAGTACCTTAAATTCAATTTCAATACTAGTTGTATTTTCTCACCTAATTCCCCAATATACAATTTTCATGTTTTCCTCAATTGACTTTCAATAGCTCCAATCGTAACGACCACCGTCGACCCTTTGCGAGCCGCCCGTTGCGACGAGACCCAGTGTTCCTTGCCCAAATGCCACTGCAGCCGGGACGGCACCAAAATCCCCGGTCGCGTGTCCCCTAACGACGTCCCCATGATGGTCACCATCTCCTTCGACGGCGCCCTCAATTACCAGAACATCGAGTACTACCAGAACGTCCTCAACATCACGAAGAAGAATCCCAACGGATGTCCGGCTAGTTTCACCTTCTTCGTCTCGCACAGCTATTCTAGCTACTA